>NC_063002.1:2694298-3367873 GCF_017499595.1 Psilocybe cubensis | reverse complement strand
GAAAACCAAGGTCCGCACCGTTGCCTAATTCTTAGGTCAGCGGACTTAATTTTCTAGCAGATTCCTATCATCTGCATTGCCAATGATCGCCAGGCGCAAAAGCTAAAGCCCTTGATGGCTACGACCTTTAGCCTCCCCTTTCACAAGTATGTCTGAAAATATAATTAAACGCTTATGTATCACTGAGTATTACTCGTTTCAAGGCCTCCCGCGCAATCGATACGATCAAGAATTCTTACCATCGCTTTCAAGTAAGTGACAAGTCATCAATTACCTCATGGCTTGATTCTTATTCTTCCGAAGGGAGAAGATGAAAATACCCGCCAACGTTATTGACCAACTCATCAATGGGGCACAATCAGATATTCGCCAAGTACTCAACATGCTCTCAACATGGAAATTGTCGAGTGACACCATGGACTTCGACGAGGGAAAAGACCTGTGAGTAACTCTATTCCGCCGTGCGCTTATCACTACAAAGCAAGACTGTCATGCGTCCCCGTTTTAGTGCCAAGATGAATCAGAAGTACTCTATTTTAAGTCCTTTTGACATCACCTCAAAACTATTAGGCCCATATGTCTACTCACCGACTTCACGAGAAACTTTGGGAGACAAAATGGATTATTATTTCCAGGATCATTCATTTGTTCCTTTATTCATCCAGGTATGAAGTATTCGTCGTACGTTATCCGCGGAGGTGTATTCACGGATCGGTAGGAAAATTATCTGAAAACAGAACCTGCTCGGATTCGTAATCTTGAAGGGCCAGAGAAAATTTTGAGAGAACTTCAGCTAATGGATCGCGCCGCTTCGTCCATCTCAGACGGAGATCTTGTGGACGCATTGATTCACGGGTGCGTGCATTTTACTCTTCTTAACACGAGGCAAGTGAATGCTTAATAACTGATGTAATCGTCGATATTCACTCAGGCCTGAACAACATTGGGGACTGATGCCGTTGCATGCGATTTGCTCTACCGTCACCCCTACATATAACCTATACGGAAACGGTGCAGGTTATGGAGGCCCAAATGCGATGTCATTCCCTCAGTATGTTTTCAATCGTTTTCCTGATGTGTTGGTTGTGCAAGGCGCTTAATTATTAATTAGGTGGCTTGGCCAAAATTCGAAACAGAACAAACTCGCCCGACAACTAGGCGACGTTCAAATCCGAATGCGACTGAAAGTATCAGGCGATAAAACCGAGATCAGACAATCATATATTCCATCCTTGTTCCCATACATGGTCAAACCACTCATGGACGAAGGTGTTGTGAGTATCTCGTCTTTAGTCTATCCTCCCAAAAAAAAAAAAGGTCAACAGTTAACCACATCCTGGCAGAGTGCTGTCGATGAAGTCATTGAGCGTATGGATGAATATTACATTTCGAAAGAAGACTGGGATACTATTATCGAACTGGGCGTTGACGAAAAGAAAGACGATGTTATCATGAAGAAAATTTCGACGGCCACAAAGACAGCCTTGACGCGAAAGTGTGTACCAAGGGGCGCTAATTTTTTTCGATGACTAATTGGTGATCTAATAAAGGTACAACGCCTCCGAACATCCTATACCGTTCCATAAAGCGCAAGACTTAGGAAAGGTTCCGAAGAAACTTGCCGGTGGCCCAGCCCCAGACCTGGAAGAGGCCTTCGTAGGTTATAGAACATGCATGATTCCACGTTTCTGACTGGCCACGTTGTCATTATAGGTTGATGATGTGATAGATGACGTTTCAGAGGATGAGAAGAACAAGGACCTAGATGAAGATATAACCAAAGACTCTCTTATCAAAGCGCCAAAGAAGAAGAAAGCCCCTGTCAAGAAGTAATTTTCCCTTCAAATTTCTTTTACATGTATTGTATTCTTGGAGGCTACTGGCGCCCTATTTTACTTCTATTCCTTTAGAATCCTTCTTAATTGATACCATTTGTATATAAGCATTTCATAGCCTGTTATTTTCAATTGCATGGCCAAAATTAAATAGCGCCGGAATCAGCTGATAATTGACGTGCTACGACAAGCCCATTGTAGGACCCCTGACAATAGGCCCAGAGGACGTTCCGTCGGACGGACAAAAATTTTGAAAATCGACCCCTTCGGACGTTCCGAAACCGGACAGAAATCCCAGATTTTGAGCAAAATGTCGTTCCAAAAATCCGGACAGAAAAGTTGCAGGACCGCCGAGGTCGATCCAAAAACCGGACATATATCGTGATCAACGACCCTCAAAATATAAGTCATCGGTTAGTATAGAGGCTGAGCGTGTAGTCGCTCCCGCCCTTCGTATTGTGATACTACGTCGTTGTTTCTAATCTCAATATCGCCTTTTTAGTATTTTGCCCTTAGTAAACCCATAGTTCAAGAGAATAAAAAAGGCAATGAAAATGTTTGCAAAGCGAAATTTAGATATTATTACATAGATTTTCTGCATCACACATTCAATTGTAGTTCCTTTTTCTTGATGATAGGATTCAGATTGGCAAAGGTAAAGTGGACTATCAGTTGGAGCTGTTTCGATGTAGTGACTAATGATCACGCCGTACTTTAGTCATTGCTTTGAGTGAGAAACCAAACGGAAAGCACTCACGAAACCAGCCGGTTGCGACTACTACCAATGTCTGTGCCCTTTCAAAAGCATCTTTTCAAGTCTTCGAGCACAGTCATGGCCTCTACTTCACTGCAAGACCCACCAAAACTGCCTTGCTCAATGTATCTGAATTTGCACACCTGCCTTCCTGCAAGTTACTCACCCTCCTCTATCATAAACCCTTGTCTGTCACTGCAGCAGGTTTTGAAGTTCATGCGCAAGATATTTCGCTTTACAAGACATTGGTTGAGGGAGTAGGGAGCATCAAAAAAGCGATGAAAATGTTTGCAAAGCGAAACCTAGATAGTAGTACATAGCTTTTTTTGCATCGCATACTCGTTTTATGGTTTTGTATTGTACTAGGCAGGTTTTTTTTTTATTACAGTGATTCTTAACATTGTTCTGAAGCGTCCCATTTGCGACTGAACTCAGCTGAACGCGCGCAGCGGCGAAAAAATCGATTTTTAGGCCTGTCCGGACACAAATTGGGCCTCCCGAGGGTTGTTCCCGATTTCCGGACAAATTTTTGAAAAAATTGGTAGGTCGTTCTATATCCGGACAGAAATTTTGAAAATCGCGACGGACAAAAAACCCAAAAATCGACCTTTTTCGGGAACGTCCTCTGGGCCTATTGTCAGGGGTCCTCCCATTGTACATTATTGAATATTTAAATATTTGATGTCCTTCTAGCCCGACGGTGCGTGGAATCGTAGCAAGATTGTGAAGTCATCAACGGGAACAGGTGTTCTGGGATTCGTTACATACGGTACAAGTTAGATCATAAACTACTGTAGATAAGTAAGTACAGCGGACAGCGACGTAAAAAGCATTGCACAGAATATCAGGAGTCAGGGCGATAGGATGCTGCGGGGAAAATGTGATAAAGCATTTGGACTGAGATCAAAAGGTTGGGGTGTACAATTACAAATTACTGGACAAATAATGATGCTGAGTTGAAAAAGGTTGGAAAGGTTGGAAATTGTGAAAATTGTACAAAGCACAAGAAAGTTTGCGGAGTCAATCGGAAATCGTCAGCGTGAGGCGGTGGGTTATCGTAGTGGGTCGTGATGGAAGAATACAGGTGGTTGTTGCTGGTGACGTGTCGATTTATAGCAGGTTATAGTCGGTGTAGTTAGGATGATGTTGGATGGGTAACTTCAACAGGCGAGGAGGAACTGATAGGAACTGGTACAGTACACGCTATGGACAATTACAAAGGGTGGTAGACATTGGATGCCTCATGATCATGGATTACAGGGCAGCGGATTCCTTGTAGTAACGCCAGTATCCAGGCATGGAGAATGCAATGGCAAGCCAAACCTTGAATCAAAAGGTTCAACATCGAGAACAAGAATGGAATAAAAATTGTCTACTCACATTGTACCAGACGTAAGATAATTGATCGTCCTTCGTTGATCTGAGAAGGAGATACCTCAGACCAACGATAATGGTCAGAACCGTGAAGGCAATGGTTCCAACAGTGCCGATCTCCCAGACAGAAGTCAAATAAGGTACCCAGAGAAGAAGGGACACCATAGGAGTATATCGAGAAAAATTGGGAAAGGCTATCGGCAATGTCAATCTTCCTGTTTTAATGTCGCCGATGACATCCTGGAAGTCTTGGGCCTGAATAGTCGTAGCTAGGATAGCTGTAATGGTAAATATTGACAGCGCCCCCGGAACATCGAGCTGCGCTCTGTTTGGTGCTAAAAGGAGAGAAAGTTAGCGATGACGAAAATAAACAAAGTTTGATGAAAGACTCTAACATGCAATCAAAGTTGAGCCTGTCGAGAAACATGCATATCCAAAGGCATTCATGAAGTTGCGAGAGAGCCAGTGGGAGTCACCCTTCGCTTCATGGTAAATGGGGACGAGAATAGCAAAGATTAATGCAGCATAGAACACTGCACGGCTATAGAGTAACGAGACTGCCATGCATACGAATGGCGCAAGATATCGGAGAACGGTTGCCTGTGCAAGAGTGATACGACCGGTGGGAATGGGTCGCCATGGCTTGTTGATCATGTCCTCCTCTGGATCATGTACTTGATTCGCAAGATTGAAATGAAGGAGGTGTAGCCATAGCCAAAATATGGCTTGCACGGCGTGGGATAATGAATTAGTGGGGGAGAGCGGGGCGGCACCGAGAGCAAAGCAGCCCTAAAATTGAACCATCAATGGTAAATCAATGAGGAATAAAATAAAAGAGACGCGCATACCACGGGAATCAATGTTGTCTTGATGTCCGACTTAGTGAAAAGGAAGATAGTGTAGGCATGGTATCCTAGCCTTGACGATGTGGCCTGCATCGAGCTGCCTAGGCGAGAGAGGAGAGGAGAAGGCATGGGGGATTGGAGGAGGGTAGAAAATTGGAGGTTGGCGACCACATTGGCTGGTCTCGTCAAGCTCTTAAGAGAAAAGCCACGAGTTTGTCCCTAGGACATTTATGGGAACAATCCAGTTGGGTCAATCGGGGGCACTCATCCGTAAGACGAATGTGGACCTATTTGAAAAGCGATCGGTAAGGTTCGCGATAAAAAAACACAGAAAAGATTAGCCACAAAATCTGAGATCTCGGTATCCCTACGTAACATACAGGGCGTGGGGATGCTCATGTGTGCCACCGGAAACTTGAGAGAAAGAAGCCGTCCCTATGATGCTGTAGCCTCTCGGGGGTATGTCGCGGAACGTGACTAAACTTAGTGGTCGACGAAAAAGGTGCACATTGCAGATCCATTCAGACCTGATTTGATGGGGCTTGATCAAAGACGAGATTAGAAAGAAGCTGATGTCTGGGCAACTTTGTCTGAATGATGATATGACCACTTCGTTGGATGCTTCTCTCGGAAAAGGATGATTGAATATGGGAAAAGGGGCGATACCAGACGGCGGTTTCCACAGTTGTCCGCTATGACATATCGCGTTATGACGAGGGCTAGCCTCTACTCGGAACTCACAGGGAGGACCACAGTGTCAATGTTTGTGGACAGCTCTGAACTATGTTTGATCATTGACCATGTCTGGCCGTGCACATGGGTCTGACAACATCAGCTATTTCCGTCCAATCATTGCCAGCTAGATATATCCACCGTTGATCCATTGTCCTTTAAAAGCATAATGAGCCAATGAATGTTGACAATAGTGAAATTGAATCTTGGAGGTGTGTCACGCACGCCTTGCAATTGTAGTGGGAAGTAATGGAATCGCTTCCTAAGACTGATGTGGGTATACACCTGACATAAAACGGTGGAGGTTGTACACACAAGCCGATCATAAAATTCTGCTCATACTTACCAGCGTTTGGTCCACAATAAACAACAAATCGAATGGCAGATTCTCCTTTCCAGGTACAATACTAATACGGCAACCCACACTTCAATGCGGCAGAAGGCGGCAGCGATGATAGCCTAAACGCTTCGTTACTGAAAGGTATGCGCTTTGGATATTTGCTAAGATGCTATAGCTGGGTTTACCTGCTCGCAGTAAAAATTCACAGAGTATGACTCCTACCTTTTGGAGGAAATGGGTACTACCAGCCAACCACCAGCCTTGCACATCATTGACCGAGGGGACAGCCGCTTGAATAACTCCTCGTGGCGTTCTAGCGGCTAGCAGGTACAATCCGATGTATGCGGCAGTGTGGCTTGAGATAGGCCTGCCGTTTGGAACAGCAATGCTATCGTTACTCGACGATAACACACATTCGGGACATCATAATAATGTGTCTATGGCATGATGTGTTCTATACCCAGAAAAGTAGACGCCATAAGAATTAGAAAAATCGCACACGATGTTAAACAAACCCGTAAAAGTGAACTATATCAATTGTCATCCTCCGATGTCGGAACACTTCCGCCGCGGGGTATGCACGATAAATGGTCTGGGGTGGGGGAGCCCCGCCTATTGCTACGTCACTTGATTTAATTTTCTTGAAGCAATATCTAGGAGCACTTAGGATTAGCGTGCTGATGCAGCATAATCGAATCCGAAAGTATCATACCTTGTCAACTTAATCAAATCGCATCATACCAATATATTAGAATTTGATCAAGTATTTTTTGAAAATCGTTGTCCTGTTTCAAGATGGGCCGCGTACAACATCAGTAAGATTGGGCTCATCAGAAACCAGCACCCTTACGTAATCAATGGGCTTGGCGCCAAGAGCGGCCAAAATCCAGCTCGAAAAAAAAATCAAAAGTTATGTTGACGGAAAATGGTTTCAGACAAAAAGTTTAAAAAAAAAAAATTCATAAATGTGCATATACAATCCTTACTACTAGCCTTTATGCCCACAATAATAGAATTACACCTCAGAGGTCAAATTGTAGTCTCTGGAAGTCCATAATGAGTCTGAGAGGTATTACTTAGGCGTGACTTATTGTCACGTGTGGTCACGTGTACCATTATATAAGCGGCCAAAAGAACATTGTCAAATTTTCGAAAATCTCCCAAACTCGAGAAAACACCATTTCTGACGTGTTAGACTAAAAAAAAAGGAAAAAAATTAAAATCTTTATAACTTCTTGAGATCAAAATTTTTTTGAAAAAAAAAACCACAGATGTGTTCAAAGAAGCATAACCTACATATCTGTGGTTCAAAAATGTAGAATAGTGTGAGTGCAGAAGGGTTGAAAAGGTTCGGAGGTAAGCCAACTTTTGCTTACCTAAGGGGGTGCTGGTTCCTGATGAGCCCAATCTTAGGTTTAATGAAGACAGAATCAGAAACTTAGTAAAATATAGTCCGCCTTGATGTTCAATTCTATGGGGACAATCATGTGGGAAAGACGAGGACTTAAGTACGAGGAATAGAATAAACAACATAGTTGTAAAATTTGTGAGCGCGGAGAGCTGACCTGAGGCCTGTATTCAACCGTCAAGACCGAAGGCCTAAGCGAAACGCAAATCGCAAGTCAAGATGAAGCGCACACGGCATATTCATTTTGTGATAGCAATGATACGTTTGGTATTCCATGAAAATAGGGGCAATGAGGTCGTCTCGGGTTTCGAGATGCATGCACACTATTAAGAGGTTTAAATCGATAAAAAAATTGGAATACGTGGATATTTACTGACTGCTAGGTCGATGTCTTGCTTTACGACTTCGTGGTTTGAAAACAATGTTTATTCATGAAGGTTTCATCAACCAAAATCGATTCACAACCACGGACACGTGATATAAATTTGTTGTGATGACGCGACGTGACACTAACGCCGACAGTGGTTGATTTCTGGAAGCACTCTCAGCACAACCCACAACTATATATTCCATCGCCGCAGGTGTCTAATTCTTGAAAGGTTCACGTTGAGATGCCTTATCTTACACCAAAGAGCGGCCCTTCTACGGGCACTGTGGAATCATCAATTACGGTCAACGAATGCAAGACGAGCGATGCTCAGGAAGTTCCAGCTATAACAGCGTGCCCAGTGCCAGAGAAAAGTATTCTCATTGATACGGGAGAGTTGGAGTCTATAAAGTCCTCAAGCTACCCTCTAGTGAAGTTGGAAGTTGAAAAAATCAACGATGCCACTGCTGGGAGATTGGCTACAAGTTTGTTAGGACACGTACTCTTCCTGAAGAATCAGGTCCCGTTGTAAGCTTCAAGACTTATTTTCACAATTTCTCTTCATTGATAAAACGATTTCTCTTTTTTAGTCCTGTGATGCAATTAGGAAGGCTTCCGGGTGGCAAGGTCTGTTAATCTCCAATATGATATTACTACCTTCCTTGACTTGGTTTCTAGATGAACACACGCGCAGCCAAGCAACGTACCGAATTACTGGCCTCATACGACACTATATCATCCCATCTTGATACCACCTTCTCTGCATTATCTACGGCACTTGCGCGATGTGCTGGCCAGAATTCCAAGTTGGCACAAGTTCATTTGGCCATTCTCGTGGGGCCGAGCGTAACAACAGCAAAATCTAGATTATTTCTTGGGATTGATGGGTTAGAACAAAGTATCTGGGGCGTTAGGGACGAACGAACAATCTCCCGGGATCACGCCGAAATTGCCGAGGATGAAAGAGAAGATGTCCAAGCTGATAAATCAGATGAAGGCGACAGTGTTGAAGATAATGATGAAAGCGACGACATACCCGAGGACAGTGAGGATGACGATAGTGAAGAAACCAGTAGCGAAGAAGAAAGCGAAAGCGAAAGCGAAGAAGAGGAAAACGGCGATAAATCTATCGGAGAAGATCCGCCACCTCCACTCTATGTATCTCGCGCGGAAGAATTACAATTTTTACAGAAAGCCGAACGTCTTCTTTCTCGTACCCTTGCAGCAGCGGATGCGGAAGGATGTGGGATAAGTTCTGAACTGGGTATGGTATCTTTATCGTTTCTTACTTGACAGTCATCATTTTATTGACTATATTTTCTAGCCCCAACTCAAACACACGTTCTTATTCGCGCACCTAGGCGGTTTAGTCATCCTGCTTGGCTTCCTCAGCAAAATGTCTCCAATTCACTTGATACATCTTTACACGATTTTCTCAACAACTCCGGATTGCAGACTGCTGAAAACCAATCCATCAATCGTCCTAAACATACCAAGAAGACCAAAGTAGAAGGGGTCTGGATCACGACTCGTCAAGGTATACAGCCCTCAGCATTTCTTCGAGAGTCATTATCAGTGTCGTCTACTGGCCTCGATCTGGAAGATGATGAAATGATATGGTGGAGCTGGGATGGTAAATTTCAGGGTTTCTCCGACTGGTGAATATGGTGGCGTAAGGTATTATCACATTCAAACAATTGTTCAAAGTACTCGCTTATAACTTCTGGCTTATTTAGCGCGCCATAACCTCTCAGATGCGCCTTTGGCACTGCCCTGAAAGTTTTCCGTCAAATAATTCAAATTGGACCCAGACCCACTGTAGCGCGCCTTTATTGTTTATCGCGAACAACGTCGTCTGACCCTTCCACTTGTACTATCCATTTATTTGATTTAAAAATCGCTTGAATTTTTGCCCTGCAGCCACAGCAACGAATGTAATACCACCCACTGGAAATACGAAGAAGCGAGAGAACAGCCTTCTTAACTTACGTATTGTGTGTATAGTCAATGGGTGCTACGTTTTGGACAAGGTCTGCGGATTCTCCCGGATAGCGATGTCAACAGCCAACTGAGCGGTGTGGGGTAACCATTGGCTGGTCCCTTGAGTCGGGATAAACCTTCTTTATAGGTTTAAACACGTTTTGATCATTTTTTTCGCTAGCGCCTCAAAGCCAATTGGTGACTGAATCGAATAAGGACCATGTGACAGCTCGATAGTTGCCCATAATACGGTATTCAATGAATTCATGCCCCATTCTTGCAGTGTTTAGATGCACATCGCTTAAAAGCCTCTTGTCTATTCGAGACGATTTTTACAGCTTGAATAATAATACATATTCGATGTCGGGAAACAAGTGTCAAATCGAAGGATCCTGATTCCTGAGACGCTCATTGGATATCGCGATGCTAGTGTTACCTCTTACGCGAAAACCTCAATTTATCAACCATTATTACATACACATCCCAAATCATGAAACTGCCGTTGAAGATAGAAGTTCGAGGTAAAACACAACTCACTGGCACGGTAAACTTTACTGAAGGATTCTCTTTTTCAAGTTGACACTCGTTGGCTACTCCACTAAAGCGATTAACAATGATAGCCTTTCTTTGCCATCATGCTGCATCATGATAACAATTGACATCAGAAATTAGGCTTTTTATTCAGCGGACTGGGTGATCACATTGCATTCTATATTGTAAATCACCGACTCTATCAAAACATCATTATTAGCCAGGGTCGCCCAAGGGTCATCATAATATTTCTGGTCATTACTACAAATTAAATCATGACAAAGGAGTACGCTTCGTGGTAATAGTCTCACTTTTTGGTGTATCACCGAAGCTTCGTGAATCCTCTCATAAAATGTAGAATTTGAAGTAATAGTTGGTTTTGAACGTTGAAGCTTGACTAATGCCCAATATCATACAATATGTCCGGCGAGGTTAGGTAGGTAGGCTACTAGGCTAGTTTGGTCTTCTAGGCTGTGAGTGGACCACTCTAGTGATCCACCATAGCTGATCTATATCTCTAGTTCCCAAGTGTGGGAGGAAGGGGAAGCGCACTGAGATATGTATGTATCATTTCTTTGCTGAATATTCAATAGCAGTATGTACCCGTAGGTCATGGCGGATAACCGATTCATGTTAGTGTCGGAAGTCCTCACCATTATTCGGTTTCATCCCCGGCTCTCTGAATCTATCGTCCTTGCCAATGCCAGTATGTACAAGTCTGCACGATCACGCTGGTATCATATGAGGTACCAGGGGTTTTTCAAATTCTGGATGCCGCAATCTCGATCCAATTGTTGTGCCATGCGGTGCCGTTGCTTGCCGTTTTCTTACCTTCTCCGATCGATGACCGCCAGAGCGTTACATCTGTGCTTCCGCGGCCACCGGCAAGCGCTTAGCAATTCAATCTGCTTAAGCAAACAGCGCACTCCAGAATTTTTCAGAATTAAATACCAATTAAACTGGACTACAGAAAACACAGTTCAGTGCCCCGTGTGTCAGTAATAAATTAAATATTTCTACCATGTTCAAGCCAACCTGAGTGATATGAATAGCAAACCATGTTGAAATAAGCTGGTTCGTTCTTTATCTAGTATCTACCTACTATTAGATCTATGAATTGTCTTTATCATATCTGAAGTGAGCATTCTTTACAATGAGTCGTCGTTGTAGCGGTGGCGCTAGTTTCAATCTCGACACCAGAACACGACTCGGTCTAGAGCCTCCTCTGTCATAGTCATGCCAAATGATATGGGTATGCAGTTGTTTCGTGTTTGGAGAGCAAGGTGTATGGAATGGCTCCCAGACTACTTCTCATCTTTTTGCTGACAGGGCATGTTCTGCCGCCGCCAATTAGTAAATACACTGGACAGCTAACAGAGAACTTGCTTGAAAGCGTCTTGATAACAGAGATAAACCCACTGAGGTACTAAACTATTCTAAGCAGTAAGCTCCATGAAGTTGGTATCGGCTGTCAAATTGGTCGGTACATATTCGCCCATACGATAGTTGTCTAACCTTTCAGTGAATGTAGCGATTACTACGGTGCTTTTAGAGACAAAACATACCACAATGTCCAAGTGCACGGCTTACGTGGGAATATGCCCTTGTTATTCGCGAGCGTTGGATGATGACAGAACTGTGCGTCTGAGAGATTGCTACGCAGTCCTGTTTTTCTTCCAATAGTTCTCAAGGTATATCTCCGGTAGTCGCCCTAGTTGTTGTCCGTTTTATCGTAAATCTGTAATTGATGCTATGTCACAATATCTGTCGATGACCCGTTGTCATCTTCAAAATTGTGTAGGATTGAAGCTAACCGCAGCGACAGAAAATGACTAAAGGTAACCTGTAACCTCTCATAGTTTCCCATCTTTATGGATTAGCTTTCAAACTTACTTGTGATATTCCACATTTTTAATGAATAAAACTACTTTTGGCGCCCAGTTCTGGGCCTAAGCATATTAATGGGCGCTTGAGCCTTTCAGACAGGCTGTATGCAATTAATTTCTAACTAAACGGGCATTTATAAAGCTGGGAATATTTTTCGTGCCCTCCGTAGGCCATACCGATTAAGAGAGCTGTCCCGAACAAAAAATCGCTTGCGAAGAGGGTCTGGCATCTGTGCTTGGGTATAACATTTACAAAATGGCTGTGCAAGTAGTTGATAACTGAAGGTAAGAAATACAATTGAACTATGACAAGGAAAATGTATATATCTTGCTGTAACTCTATGTTGACACCTATCATCTTCGTATTAGCCGTCATTTAACACCTAAAGATTTCTACAATGTCCGACATTTGATCCCCGTCCACTGTATATTCCGTCTGAACTGTATGGTACGTTTCCTGTTAAACATCAACTCAATACACAGGTTTGTAAACTAGCTACCGTTACTTTTGTCATTAAGAATTCAAGCATTTACAGAAGCACGGCATGGGGTGCAAAAGTTAGCACCCTGTAAGAGTATATCTCCAAAGATACCTACTTGGAGTATTGAAAAAAAGATGTTCCGACAATGGAAACTTATCAAAACCGACTCAACGGTGGACATCTAAAGCCATTTAATCCACCGACGATAACATCATAGTCGCTATACTGCTTTGAGGCCTTTTGTTCCTAATGAAGCAATCCCTCCTCATTCGGACTTCAACATTTAGGAAACGACGACAAGGTGTGTTGCCCGCGCGAATCGGACCGATATGTGGTGACATATCGTGGCCGTCCACCTTCAAGGTCATCTGGCCGAGTTTGCGAATATGATAGATGGGAATCTTGGCCAGATCCATTTGTTATAGAATTAAAATAGAAATATTCTGATATCGTGAATTTTGCGACCACAAGATTTTCTCTTGGCCATCCCGAGCAGAGTACAGATACATTTGAAGAAATCATATCATTGTGCTTGAGGCCATTCTACCATCGACATAGAGGAGTTATCGACTTACACCCCGACACTGTATTTTTAGATCGTGCACTTGTATATCCTCTCAATTCGCAAAGTGACCCCACTGCTTACAGATAACAGTATATTGTAGGAACCAAGATTAAAAACTTACAGATTGCGCAAGTAAAAAACTAACTGATAAGATCTCACGTATACACAGCCCCACAATCATTTCAAAGGGTCAAAATCCACGTTTATACCCATCAAAATAATCAGAATCAATTCGGAGGACAAGTATGATTTCAGAACGAAAATCACAGCATCACGTCTTTTAGCTGTTGGAGATCATCGTACTTCAGACAACACATCGTCTCAACTTCAACCGGATGCTCTTCAATGAGATGTCGTTCCATAGCTTTCCTCGAGTCTTGTGTGGCTGCTTTTATTTCGAAAATCGGGCTACCTTGCGCTCTAAGACACAAACTGTTATAAATGTGTTCCGTTTACGTAGTCATTATTTTTGACTCACCTGCAAAGTCTACAAGCGATAAAATCATCCACTTGTCCATAGAGAATGGACATATGTGCCTGTTCAAGCTTCAGCTTCAGCTGCAAAGGTGCTTCTGGTAATTTAGATAACGATTTTAAGTTCCTGACACGTGTTCCAGATGGCGCTTAGATTAGACCTTACCGATACCGGCACCGGCAGGTGCGTCTTCCGTTTCCGACTCTACTCGATAACTATGCAGAGAGTGCACGGAACTCGGAGGCATTGGTAGATCCGCAGCTTCCTTGTCGTTGACGAGAGCTTGAGACTGAGCTGTGCAGCCAATATCGATAGGCATGGAATCGGCAACTCGAAGCGAGCTTGGTGGATGGTCTAGGTCTGATTCAACAGCATGGGCGCCTGATGTTTGCATTTGGACTAGGCTGTCATTTGGAATCCAATTCCCTGATATTCTTGAAGAGTTAACGCTAAGGAAGTCTGCATCATCTGGTATCCCTGCACATTATCTTAATCAATAATCAATTAATACAAATGAAAATTTTTGATTTTTAAATACCGTTTGGTGGAACTTCGGTGTTCACATCCGGTGTTTGTCCAGTCAAACGTTCAGTTCCTGAAGGCAATGGATTATTAAACAAGTTTCGAGATGGCGTCAAACCCTTGCTCCAAGCAAAATTAACCACACTAGTAAGCTCACCGCGATCCAAGCTAGTCAGGGCCGATTCCACCCGGGGCGTGTGATGAACACGACTTCTATCATTTTGAGAAAGTTGCGCCAGCGTTGATCTCAAAAAATCATTTTCTTGTTTCAAACGATCAATTTGTTGCTGAGCGATCTGTAACCCATACACCGCAGTGTTTGCAACATCTTTTAGTTTTTCAAAGTCAGCAACCAGATTGCTAGGTTCTTCTCCGGTTCCCATGCCGTTTCCCTCCGCTATAGGACTTCGGAGCCCGGCAGATGTGTTCGCAATGACTTGAGAACCAAATGCCATGTGTACTCGGACAGATGCGGTGGTGAGTTGACCGCCACTTGAAACAAATCGGGATGGAGAGTTGGTCGTCGGCCCTAGATGTTGGCTATGAGATGATACAGCTCGATTCGGGACCATCGCTCTCAGTTTGTATAATATGATAAAATTACAACATACTAGAATTTTTTGGTATACGTTGGCAAGACGAGGAGGCCTGTGATTGATTTGGGCTCTTTGTGGTCTTGGACCTTTTTGGATTTGGACCATTAGTTTCCAGAATTTGTCTTTTCTTTACATATTTCTGATGTTCTTCATACGTAGCAGAATTGGCGATGACAATCTGTCGAGACTTATCTGGGGAAGTTATGATAAGAATAGACTGGGAGCAGCTTTTTATTCTCACCCTGATGAAGTTGTACACGGTTGAGAGCTTGCCACCCAATCGTCTCAGAGCACCATAGACAACGATTTTGGTAGATTGGATGTAACAAAACGTCATCACGGGAATGAGGTCCCGGCCAAAGTTTCCATTCGTCTGTATAGCGGCCATACAAATTGATGGATGCAGGGTCAAGATCAAGGTAAATGTCGCCGCTCTTCCCAAGGGTTAAAGGAGGACATCCAAATCCAGAAAATTCGCTGTATCCGTGCGCGTCCTTTCCGCAATTTAAAATACGTAGTCGCTCCTTGACTAAAGTCCAGTTTTGCGCACTGCCAGACGAATCTATCGTTTGACAATCATACTCTGGACGTGTAAAGGCGATGGGATGCGACATTATGAACTAGTGAATAAACAGGGTTCGAATGGATTCTGAGACGACGAAGACTCGTTATCGCATACTAACGCTGATTGATTTTTCGGAGTCTGAAATTCAAATTATATTAATGTTCACGTGATTTATGATTTTGACGTGACTTTTAGCACACCAAGCGCGCGTCATCGTCATCGTTCAGGGGCTGGGTGACAACTTAAAAGACACTCATGAGTCCAAGTCATAGTGATATTTGAAGTCAACGGAATAGAGTAGCTTATTGTCGCAATGTATCATGTTTACGTTGCCAAGTAGCTGACATTCGGACATGAGTACTCACGGGCACAACCGGCACCGTTAAACCTCGTCACAGTGTATCCTCTTCAAGGGTGAAATACAATGGGCATCCAATCTAAAACAAGATGCCGATTAGCTCATGGGTATCTTTTTTAAAAAAAATGGTGGCGCACGTTGAAACAGTAAATTTTCCTCGGAAAATGTTCACTGATGTTCACTGCGAGGATTCCGGCCATTCGCGATAATTATCAACGGATTCGGAAGAAGGAAAATCTATCTTGCTGAGTTTAAGGCGGGTATCCTTTAAGGTATTACAGGCTGTATAGGAATAGTAGGAGATGTCTACCCGTTTAATGCCCAGAGATCATATGCGTGGTCAGTAGGTTCCTTTGAATTTCGTATATCACCGGCGTGTGTTCATAGCCAGTAACAATTGGCTTTTTCTTAGTCTACACAACATGAGGTACGATCGGAGCACGTAAGAACTCGTATACGTCGGTTTGTGTTGAATTAGCATTTACTTCATAGGCTTGAAAACCGGTCGCTTCTTTGGTGTGGAGATAGAAAATTTACTCTTGCACATGGAGAATCGGCCTGACTGCCAACGTTGGGCTTCGACATCGCCGATGAGCAATTGGTTGAGATGTTCGGATACCCCTTGACCTTTTATTTTCCGATTTATCCGGATTAGCAGGCCACGAAGAGTTCTGCAACATCCTCAGCGGCTCTCAGCGGTAAAATCATCCACAAAGAACTAGAACATGTATGTCCCGCAAGCGAAGCATCATTTTTGACTGAAAATCGGGTTGTTGATTCATTACCGTTATGTACCAGCAGACCTCGTA
Source organism: Psilocybe cubensis (assembly GCF_017499595.1). Taxonomy (NCBI): domain Eukaryota; kingdom Fungi; phylum Basidiomycota; class Agaricomycetes; order Agaricales; family Agrocybaceae; genus Psilocybe; species Psilocybe cubensis. The sequence goes on along the minus strand of NC_063002.1, from coordinate 3,351,449 downwards.
TCGGGAGGCTCTAGTGTCTCGTTCTCTTTTGCTTTATCTCCCTCCTCCGGGCTCTAGTTCTCGAAAAACGGAAAATTAACACACGCGAGACGATTTTGTGAGCCATTTTAGGTGTTGTTACTGCAAATATGTCCAGGTTCTCCGAAAAGGGAGAGATTTTGATCTGGGACGTATACCTGAGAATTCGCGGTATGAAGTGATTGCTTCCCTTCCTTCTTATATTTCCACTGCCAGTAGAAACGGTGAATGAACGAGAACAAGATGCGGCAAGAGTGCCAAGGAGAGTCAATTAAGAGCCTTCAAGGAGTTCTAGGAAGCAAGGAGTTCTAGGAAGCTTTTGAGCAAGGGTGTGCCCTAGGGCTTTGGGAAGACTCCCATTGGTGTTAGCCTCCAGGCAATTTTAGGCTGAGCAGTGGTTTTCAACATCAGTGATGACGTCAAGCAAAGTAAATGTTGCAATCATACCAGGCCATTCTTTCAACGGATACTTTTCCTTTCAGTTCCATCTTTCTTCTCTATGGACATTAAATATATGCTACAGTATGAATGACGTTGAACGAAGGTAAAGGTTCGGATTCGGCAACACTTCGGGTTAATAATTTAAAAATAATTGTGACCTTAGATCAGGGTTAGATGGACGAATGCCACAAAAATTTGCTATCTCTCTTTTAATCACCATCTCGAACCGATAATGTCTGACAAGGTAGTTGGAATACTTGGTGCGCGTGAGTCCACTTGTGTTTTTCTAGTCAATTCGTACTGAATAGCGATCATTTATCCAGGATTTCATCGTTTGAGGTTATGTGAGAACCAACATTTTCAATAGGGGGAGGCCAGCTTGGTCGAATGCTGGCAGCATCTGCTTCACTTTTGAATGTGAATGTTGTTATTCTGGACGATGGACATCACGGACCCGCTAAACGTATCGTTGCGCCTACCGCACTTCATCTGTCCCATGTCGACGGATCCTTTGCTAACCCAGAAAAAATACGCGAATTAGCCAACAAAGTGGATATTCTTACAATAGAGATTGAACACGTAAATACGGCAACGCTCCAAGAAGTTCAGTCCGCCTTTCAGCATAAGGAACTGGTTGTCCATCCCCACCCTTCGACTGTTGAAATCATTCAAGATAAATATCGACAAAAGGTCCATCTATCTTCGCATGGCCTCCCAATATCAGATTTCGTGGCTGTAGAGTCGTCCGTAGAATCCATCTCCGATGTCGCAGGAAAGCTAGGGCTACCCCTGATGCTGAAAAGCCGTACGTTGGCATACGACGGACGTGGCAACTTTGTCCTCCGGGAGCTTGGACAGGCGCAAGAAGCAATCACTTTCCTCAATAACCGGCCCTTATACGCTGAAAGATGGGTTCCTTTCAAACAGGAAATTGCGGTCATGGTAGTAAGAGCGGTTGATGGGCAAGTTCAGTCGTACCCCGTCGTGGAAACCGTTCACAAGGACAACATCTGTCATCTTGTTTTCGCACCGCTTCGCAGTCGCGATCCTTCGCTATCACAACGAGCAAGAGCCATTGCCGAAACCGCCGTTAAGTCTTTCTCCGGCGCTGGTGTCTTTGGTGTTGAAATGTTCTTGATGGAAGATGGTGCGTTAGTTTTGTTTTGCTCGCCGTCCTCTTAACCCTGATGACGTGACAATTCTTTAGGAAAGATTTTCATCAATGAAATTGCCCCTCGACCTCATAACTCCGGCCATTACACGATTGAAGCCTGTGAAACATCTCAATATGAAAACCATCTCCGCGCAATTCTCTCGTTGCCCCTTGGCTCCACAGCACTTAAAGTCCCATCAGCTGCGATGCTGAATCTGATAGGATATTCGTCGTCAATGCAAGAAATTCAGAAAACTGTAGATGTCGCTTTGACTATCCCTGGTGTCTCAGTGCATCTCTATGGGAAATCAGAATGCCGAAAGGGACGTAAAATGGGCCATATCACCATTGTAGCCGACTCGGATGCACAGCTGAGAAGCCGTCTGCGGCCCCTTCTCGAATCATTACCTGAAAGTACTTCAGAGGAAGTGGATCGTTACGCGCCGATTGTCGCTACTCCAGGCTCTGGATTTTCGGACCCTAACCCACTAGTGGGTATCATTATGGGCTCAGACTCCGATCTACCAGTCATGCTACCCGCCGCGCGCGTTCTCGACCAATTCAAAATCCCATACGAGCTCACAATTGTCTCGGCGCATCGGACGCCTGATCGACTCGTCGATTATGCTCGCTCGGCATCGACTCGCGGCCTGCGGACAATCATTGCGGGAGCCGGCGGCGCTGCTCATCTGCCAGGGATGGTAGCAGCTATGACTGCGCTACCCGTTATTGGCGTCCCTGTCAAAGGTAGCACGCTCGACGGTGTCGACTCCTTGCATAGCATTGTGCAAATGCCTGTACGTCGATAAGTTTAAAATAATTTTGGGTTCTCTTTACTAACTATCTTCCTGAATAAAAACTAGCGTGGTATACCCGTCGCTACAGTGGCCATAAACAACGGCATGAACGCAGGACTTCTTGCTGTGCGTATCCTGTCCGCCGGTATCCCAGGCCTCATTGAAGCAATGGACCAATACATGAAAGCAATGGAAGCGGAGGTCCTAGGAAAGGTTGAAATACTCAAAGAAGTCGGATGGGAAAAATACCAGGTAAAACGAACATAAGAGCCTGCAATCTAACTGTGTTGTGTGGTACCAAATAATTAAACGGCCGCACTCCGGCCGCATTGGATTTATAGACGCAAGAAATCGGGTCAGTACGACTCTCGAATCTGGATCAATTTACATGCAGTCATTTGACTCAGTCTTGCTTGTGGGGTTGAGTGTGGCCGATAAGTAAGCACTATATCGTTAGACTTTGCGGAGGCAGCGGCCCATGATATTTGGTGGTTAAAAAAACTCTGGGGGGTATGGGGTTATCGACAAGGCCGCTCATCTTTTCTTATATACTTGAACACACTCCCATGTAACTCGAAGCTTTTCCAACGGAGGAACACGCAAAAAATGGCGAAACCCTGTCCGGAGTAGCTTCAGACGTTTGGATGTCCTACCTTTCCAATGTCTCTAGGGTGAGTTCGTTTTTTTTCTATAAGTTCAAGGATTCGCTTTTTAATTGTCTTGTTTGAGACTCAAATTCGGATATATGCAACACAGGCGCTTACTCGACCATCCATGCATGATGCCTGCCTTATAAGTCATTTTGATATCCGCGGTCCGTCCGGCCTACTGCTTGGCGTTCACTAACCCTCATACTTCAACCGTAACCGGTGGTTTGAAGCTGGAAACTTTATGGTAACCTTCTTAAGGACAATCTCGTACCATGGTGACCTATTTGAAGAAGTCGAGGATAGTACAGAACCTCCGTTGCAAGTTTATGATCAAGTGATTGTAGGCCCTTGAAGATCATCAAAAGGATCACAATTATTTAAATCACACCAAAATGATAGCAGACCGCCGCCAACTCCCAATTTACCAGAGGGCTCGGGTAGAAGGCAATCTATTTACGTTGAAATCTCGTACTCGCCTCTTCTAAATATAGGGATGGTACCCATATAGCGCCCCGTTGCTTTATCGTCCTGCTGGCTAAGAGAATTATGATGTCGGTCATTCAAGATGACTAGGTCTCACTGCATCCCACGTACTTTGACACATTCTGGTGCAATATTAGGGCTTTCGATGTCGTCCATTGGATGAAAATAAACATGACCTGACTGCAGTGACCTAAGGCCATCATCTTTATGCCCGAGACCGATGCATTTGGTCTTGGGTATGGAATGTCTTCCGGATACATCCAACGAAGTGTCAGAGATGGTTTACTTTGTAAATTTGTGTAACCAAAGTTATTGTATTCCCATTCTCCAGGAGTCGGTACCCTGCCAGTAAACCCAATGCTGGCAACGATCGAACAGGGCATTTGTTACTACGAGATCAAAAAACAATTGGCTTAAATCGGCCTTTTAATAGAGCTCAGCTGGTCATCTTCGGTGGTCGCTCTCTATATTTTTAGAAGACATAACTTGGCATATAGCTTAAGCGGAGGGGTGGAGGCAGCACACGAGACACAGAAGGTCAGAGGACACCTACTTTCCGAAAGGTGCTACCCGCTCTAGATAGTCAAGCCGAAGGAAAACGTCTCTTGGAAACTTTCTCATTGGTCTATCGAAGACTATTGGGAGAACGTTCCTGTCCAATGGGTATGCACAACGGTATTACAGGCGTGAGATCGCAGACCTCTGGGGCTTTAAAAAGAGTGGTGAGCATCGTGGGCCGGTTTGAACAATCTCCATCAGCTAGCTACAACCCAATACTACCCCGGCCCACCTCCATCGATCAACATGGGTTTATCCCCAGGCCTAGCGTACCTTTTGAGAACTTTACCTTATTTCGCAGTTCCTTCGGCTGTGACTTATGCCACGCTCAAGGTTCTACTGCGTCAAACAGACACGGCATTGCCTACCCCAGTTATCGTTTTCTTGTCTCTTTTAGCAAGACCGGTTCTCTTTTTCTACAACCTCTACTACTCCGAATGGGCGGATAACAAAGCGGCTGCTGTACATGGCGCTATCATTGTTCCAAAGGTACAAGAACCGCTACTCTCAGTCGTCTCCAAGTTTGCAGAATCCTTCCAAGGCGGTTATCCTGGTGCGTATTTTTCAAGATGCTATCGGTCGACTCAACTAACAATCGACTATCTCCTCAATGTTAGCCGATATCTACTTCCAGTGGTCCAAAAAATACGGAAACACATTCAGGTTTAATCTTTTCAGTACCAAATTTGTAAGAAGCTGGCTGCTATTGTGGATAATTTCATGCTGACCAAAATGGATACCGATCGAAGATCGCTACTCTCGAGCCCGACCATGTCAAGGTACGAGATCAGTAGTGATTTACGATTCTTATTTTACCTTTTTGACGTCATTTTCACTGATAGGCAGTACTAGCTACCCAATTCGATAACTTTGACAAAGGCGTGTCTACAGACCATCTTACAAGCCTGGAGAAAAAATGACCGTTTATTAGGACCGACTTTGATTTCTCAGCTGGATTCATTGTTGGGAACAGGGGTTTTCAACTCAGACGGTACGTATATGATTTTAATTGCGACTGTAACCACAACTGCTGATACATCAACATACTTACAGGTGACATGTGGAAGTGCGTGAGTTCATGTTATCTTGCCAAACTTGCTCAACATCTTCTGTTTAGATTTCACCGTGCAATGTCTAGGCCTTTCTTCAGTCGAGAGCGAATAAGCGATTTCCACATTTATGACCGTAATGCAACAATATCGCTGCAGATGGCCAAGAAGAGGTTGGCTGAAGGATATTCCATTGACTTTCAGGTCATCAGATAAGCTAGCTGTGCTCGATCTACTATATATCTAACTATCATTTATATCAAACAGGATCTTATTGCTCGATTTACTCTTGATTCGGCTGCTGAGTTTCTTTTTGGAGGGAGTGTCGAATCGCTCTCTGCTGGAATGCCATACCCTGGTCAAGAATCCTCGAAAGAGAATTCATCACTTCATGATCATCCAGCCAGCATTTTTGCCGATTCGTTCATGGAAGGATTACATCACACTGTCATGCGAATTAGAATGGGTGATGCGTGGCCACTGGATGAGCTCATGAGTGATAGAGTGCTTCCTTTCCGGAAGGCTATGGACGTGTTCATAGACCCTCTAATGAAAAAAGCCCTAGACAAAAGAGAGCAGCAGTTACTTAACGATAAATCCCCGGACGAAGAAGAGGAGGAAACATTTATTTCGCATCTGGTAAAGCATACTCAAGGTAACGGAGCCATATTACTCAAGCCTAGCCACTACAGGCGCTAATACGCTATCTTCCATTTTAGATCCCAAAGTTATCAAGGATGAAGTAAGCTCCTTAGATCTTCAGTTTGACTCTCTTGCTGACAGATATGATTTTCAAAGCTCATCAATCTTCTTCTTGCTGGACGTGATACAGTACGTAGGATTATATTCCCTCAACTCCCCCGGCGCTGACAGATGCTGCACGTAAGACTATGTGTCTTCTAAGCTTTGCCGTATATATGCTTGCAGAGCATCCAGATATCGAAACGCGTCTTCGTAATGAGATCTTGGAAAAGGTGGGTGCAAATGAGACTCCGACATACGACCAGATGCGAGAGATGAAGTACATGAGGGCATTCTTAAATGGTTTGTGGTAACATTTAGTGACACTGTATGATTCTTACATTCGCCCACTACAGAGGTTCTCCGGCTCTACCCCCCTGTGTATGACTTTTTCTGTACCATATCGTCCGACGCTAATTTATATCTTCCCCTCAAGACCTGCTGACTCAAGGTAGCTATGACAATGGTCCATGTTGTCTGAAAGCTAATGTTCTCATGTAGAATCAGCACTAAGGCAACTGTGTTGCCCTCTAAAAAAGCTGGAGGAAAGCCGATTTACGTACCAGCCAATACGACGTAGATGCTTTTGCACATACTTCCTGCATTATTCTAATTTACTGACTCTTGTAAAGTGTACTGTATTCGGTAACCAACATACACCGCAGGGAGGATCTCTGGGGTCCAGATGGTGCGTTGCTTCAAGCGGTTTACAATATGAAACGTTACTTACTTAGATATACCCACAGCCTTAAAATTCGACCCTGACAGGTTCATAGATGAGAGGCTCAAGAAGTACTTCACTCCAAATCCATTTATCTTTTGCCCCTTCAATGCCGGTCCTAGAATTTGTATTGGTCAACAAGTGAGTTCTGACTCGCCTTATTCTATTCACCTTACTTATAAAAACGTAAGTTTGCCTATCATGAAGCAACGTTCTACCTCGTTCGCCTCTTACAACAATTTACGGAATTTTCTTTGGATCAATCTGCCAACACTCCTCCTCCCGCTGAGTGGAAATTTGGAGACAACCTGAAAGGGACAGAAAAGATCTTTCCCATGGCGCATGTAACCATGTACATCAAGGTATTCAATTCTACAACTACTGTGTATAGCTGCTCTCATCGGAAGTATCTCTATAGGGAGGCTTGTGGATACGTATGAAAGAACTCAAAGGAATGTGAAGAAAGTAAGATATTTTACTGTTAGGGTCAACAGGCAACAGTAGTGTCATCTTTGTGATGTAAATCTATGATCTCCACATCTTTTCAGATAGTGTATCTTTAATTTAAATGTGATATTATGCTCTGGTATTCTGTAATGTTTAATGCAAATCGTTCGAATCTTTCTATCAAGTTCAGGCGTCGTCGCGAAGCCCCTGAGTGGGACCAACTTAGTAGTACCTGACTGTGATAGAGCACAGATTTTCTAAACTTTAGGATGCATAAAATATAGATTAATGCTCTACTTAATTCCAACCTTTTATTCAATTCATTCTCGAAGATCCTCGATCAGCACATAACAAAAGTGCAGTATGGGTAATATTTCTCAAGTTTTTGGGTCACCGGGTCGTGAGAATACTGAACTCTAAAGTTGAATCTCCGACAATAAACTCTCGGCAAAATCCCTTACTTTTCTCAGTTTCGTACTCATCCATTGTCAGAGCAGGGTTACTTTAAGCAGGTGTGTTGACAATTTTAATCTAAATGTACATACGTCGCGGGCAGAAAAATCCATGATAAATTTGATGGGGAAGAGAGTGTGTGATTTTTGCCACGGCTTGCAGCATCCTCAAGAAATTTGACCCGGTTTGTTCTCCGCTGGAAGTCTCCCGACATCCGGGGCCGAGATTGTTACTTACCAATACCCAGGAACTCCACATATCACCAAGGACTTCGATAACCAGATAAATTATTTCAGACTTATCTTGTGTCAGCTGATGCGTTGTATTCCTGAATCCCAGGCAGTAATAGATGCATGTGTTACTCAACATTCGATGATAGGGCAACTAGTGAGATCATGATTGTCCCTTGGTTTTATTCCCACTTAATCTGTCGGTTCAGGACGTGATAGTTTCCCAGGCAAATTGCTTTCACTCTCTACTCTTACTCATTATTCTCTCATACTATGAAGGTTCCTCCAGGGCCGAAGTACCTACTCAGTCTAATACCCTTCTTTGCCAAACCATCTGTGATCGTCTACTTTTCACTAAGTCTATTGCGGCAGCATGTAAAGTTGTCTATCCCACAATGGATGATCATCATGCTGTCCATATTTGCACGACCGTGCCTATTTGTGCTTGAAAACTATGTTTCAGAGTGGCTCAATGAACGCGCTGCTGCCCAACATGGTGCCAAATTGGCGACACGCTGCCCAGAATCATCTCTTTCTCTGGTCACTGAGTTCACGGAATCAATTTTGACTGGCTATCCAGGTATTTTTTATTTATTACCCTAGGAAAATATCTTACCCTATTCTCTGAAGGTGATGCCATGCTTCGTTGGTTTAGTTTATATGGGCATACAATTCGATTCACTTTTCTTAACAATACGATAGTGCGTCCTGGCTGGGGGCATACAAACCTTTTATCACCCGACACTAATAAATTTGAAAGATGTCCACAGATGAACCTGGTCATGTCAAGGTCAGTCAGCACCCTACGTGAAGATGTGGTTATTATTAAAATCGTGAAATGTAGGCCATTCTTTCTAGTCAATTCGAATCGTTCGAGAAAGGACCTATGCTATATTCGCAGCTCGAATCATTCTTTGGCACAGGGGTGTTTAATGCTGATGGTAAGCGTCTGGGTTTGTTTTTGGCAGAAAATGCATTTAATATGATATTTAGGTGAAATGTGGAAGTCCGTATCTTTGCAACTCTTCTTGAACGAAACCATGTTCACGCCTATTATCAGATTCCATCGTGCTATGACAAGACCATTCTTTACAAAGGACAGGATCAGTCATTTTGATCTATTTGCGAGGACTTGTGACATGTCCCTAGCCACAGCAAAGAATAGGCTTTCAGAAGGATACTCAATTGACATTCAGGATCTTGTCTCGCGATTTACCCTTGATTCAAGCACTGAGTTTCTATTTGGAGGCTCCGTAGGATCCATCCTTGGTGGTCTGCCGTATCCACCATCTTCCTCGAGGGAAAATCCTCCCGAATTTTACAATCACCCTTCAACTACATTTGTCGATGCTTTTACTAAAGGTATGGGTTATACTGCACTACGACTGATTAGAGGCAACCAATGGCCTCTCAGCGAGTTTTGGAAGGACGTTGTGGCGCCGTTGCGAGAAATTATGGACCAATTCACAGAACCGCTAATGCAAGCTGCATTAAACAAACGGGGACGTGAGGAAATGATTGGTACATCAGAAATCAAGGAAACCATGGATGACGAAACTCTTATCGGATACCTTGTGAAGAATACACAAGGTCTGCAGGGTCCCATCTTATAAAAAACGCCCTCATACAATTTCAAGTTAACGTTAGCAATTTCAGACGAGAGATTAATCAAAGACGAACTCATCAACCTTCTTGTGGCTGGGCGGGATACTGTACGATTTCTACTACTTTTCAGCGGTTGATGAATCGCTGATCCCAGGTTTGACAGACCATGTGCCTGTTAACATTCTCTGTATACATGCTTTCCAGATACCCAGATATAGAGAGGCGTCTGCGCGAGGAGATATACACCCACGTTGGACCAAATGGTAATCCGACTTACGACCAAATTCGTGATTTAAGATATATGAGAGCATTCCTGAACGGTTAGTCGGCGGCATACTTTATCCAATAGGATTTGGTTCATTAACTCCTATCTGCAGAGGTCCTCAGGTTCTATCCTCCTGTGTAAGCAATGAGCAAATTCCCACTGAAACCTTAGGCCTCAGTGACCATTAACGCGTTTTTTTCCTGTGCAGCCCTATCAATTTCAGGCACGTCGTCACGACCAAATGTCAATGCAAGAAAAACCTCGGCGTCTGACATGCCATTCTCCAGGACAAACGTGAAACCGGTCGTGCTGCCCCCTACTACACCTGATGAAAAGCCGATTTATGTGCCAGCGAACACCTCGTAAGTTCCCAAATATCTGTAACGACCCAGAAATTTACGGCTATGAGCAGTTGCATGTACACAGTCATAAACCTCCATCGGCGGACAGACCTATGGGGACCTGATGGTGAGCACTACAAATCACATCAGACGTCAAGGGTACACAACCTCATCTGACGGTTACTTTAAGCACTTGAATTCGACCCCGATAGGTTCCTGGACGAGAGACTGCAGAAGTATTTCTTACCAAACCCGTTCATCTTTTGCCCCTTCAACGCAGGGCCCAGAATATGCCTCGGTCAACAAGTAAGGGCAAAACATTACAGCCAATCTGACTGTGCTCGCTGACTCGGCGGATAGCTGGCGTATAACGAGGCGTCGTTTTACCTAGTCCGGCTCTTGCAACAGTTTACCGGATTTACTCTTGACAAATCGGCCAACATCCCCCCACCGGATCACTGGGCTTCTGCTGATAGATGGAAATCAAGAGAGCAAATTCACCCAATGTCTCACCTGACGATGTATGTCAAGGTCAGTGATGATTGATTACTGATGATGAAAGGGTTCGGGATATTTACTTTGATGTAGGGCGGCCTGTGGGTCCATATGAAGGAGCTTTGAGAAAAACACACGGTTTCCTAAATTGTTTTGGCCAAAGGATGTCTGAAATGCTATAAATGTTCGATTGGTATATGATGGAAATACAATGTTGTCGTATGTGCCCCTAAAACCCTTATGTGCAGTATCTTGAGAAAATCCATAGTTAAGTTCAAATTCATTTCTCATAGCGACATAATTCATACCTGCGTTCACCGAAGTCTCCCAGTCCAGGAATAATATAAGCTTTATCATTGAGACCCTGATCAATCCATCCTGTAATCTGAATGATATGGCTGACGATGAAGAGAAAGTGTGCTTTGTATGAGAGAAACGCACCACTTTCAACGATGGGAATCGAGAACAGAACGTAGTTAGTCCCTCGGGTGCAGCAATCTTGAAAGACATGTCATCAATAAGCAGAATAAAAAGGAAGGTGATCAACAAACCAGGTTGATGAAGATGATCCGTTCCTCGGGCACGCCGTGCTCCATCAATACCTCCACGGCTTTCATGGCTGAGCCTCCCGTTGCTACAGAGAATGCGTCAGCTTGTTGACGAAACATTTGAGAAATTGATAATTTACCCAGCATAGGATCGAGTAACAGCACATAACGCGACGCAATATCTTGAGGAAACTGAAAAGAAATAAATTAAATAAGAAGAGAGGAAGAAGCATAACGCACCTTCGAGTAGAAAAGCTTTGGAAGTGTAGTCTCCTCATCCTAAATACGCCCGCCGTTCTATCAGAACATGGCCTCAATGGAAATAAATGGACCCACGCACACGTTGGATCAAGATCTTGCCGATTCTGACACTCCTGCATACCTCCCGCAGACCAGCCTCCATCGCCTTGAAGAAATGTGAGAAACCGACCAGCAAACTCAAGTTCATCACGATGTCTCACCTCCCCAGCACGCAAGATTGACACTCCACAAATCTTGCCTTCGAAACCGACACCATTATAGACGGCACCCTACCGTTAAGAGACAAGGGAGACAATCAGCACTGCGAGAAGACTTTGCGATGACCCCACGGTGATCGACTCCATGAAACGGCCTCTCATTGCCTGCGAGGAAATTCGATTGCAAACTCACAGTGGGCGTTTCCACCGTTCGTGCCACGACAGGTAGATGGTTCAAACCCTCCTCAACAAGCAGTCGAATGATTCTATCCGAATAGAAAAGAAAGTCTCCTCGAGAGGTCTCCTTGTCCCTGATGATTGTGTACAGAGCCTCAAGTTGAGCTGTTTGTGGCAAGGTGAACACAGAGGGTGGAAGAGGATTGAGATGAGCGAGGTTGGTGTTGTTGGGCCGAGCGGGTTGAGGAGGTGCGAGAGGAGAAACCTCTGGTTTCGAGTTGGACGACATGGTTGCTCAGAGTATACTTGTCAAGTTGTGGCCGTGGTCGTGTGCAACAGGTCTGATCAATGTTGGCCGCACCACATGCAACCTGCCAAAAGCGACTGATTGCCCTTTCATTCTCTTCCTTCCTGACTATCACCATGTCTTGGCGAATGCGATACCGTGTACACCCTGGTGTATAATATCTCAGCTCCTTATCAGTCGTCGATGGATGGTATAGCATTGGACAAATTCAGAGTCTATGCCACAATACAGGGGCTACAAGAGGAACCTCTTTGGCGACCGAACAACCAAAAGCTTCTGTAAATTACCGCGAGAAAGGCACGCTATCAGAGCGCATATTCTCGCTTATAATCGTCCGCAGAATTGCCAGATTTATACATCACTTTCAACGTAGATCGGAGGAGTTTATGTTCTAAAGCACGTAGACAAGATGGGATTCATCGGGGTGCATAAATTGTGAGTGCCGCGATAGCAGATCAAAAGGTGAAGCATGTTTTTTTCTGACGAAAATTTTGTTTGTCGAAGGAACTTTGAATGCTTCACACGTTTCGGAGTGGTGCTGTAGCTGCATCTTACGAGTGAAGAAAACCGCAATATCTTAACAGGCATAGATGTGCCCTTCATCGGTATATACACGCAACCTCTTTATCTGCAATATATGCATACATTCAAGTTGTACTCTACACGAAGACATCTCAGTCTGGATTTTTTGGCACGATTAGGACGCAATGAACCTGCAATCCCCCGCAATACGCGCGCTGCCAACTAACTGAATTATCCAGGGGTCTACATTCAAATTTAAATCCACTGGAAAAATCCTGCGACTCCTGCATGCTGCCTGTCATCTGTCTTTTATTCAGCCCTCCTTTGTTGCACCTTTGGTCATCTGCGTCAAATACCTGTGTGGTACCTATCGATAATCTCCCGCAATCTCGATTGGAGCTGCCCACAGTACCTCCAATATCATCTCTGTAACGTCCACTCGACATCCTAGGCGCTTCAGAGATTGAGGGATCCTTCGGCTATTGTAAGCGAAGACTCTCAGAGGGCTGATAGATGACGAGGAGTTCTACATCGTTGCCAATTTTATGATGACTTGACTGTCCTCGCCTCCCACTGCACGCATCAGTCAGTTATGGAAGATGGTACATTCATGATAGCTCTGACTCTCGCTTTAATTTTCTCTCTGAACAGGTTCTAAAAGAAAAGATGCACAAAATCGGGACCTCGGGTGAAGGGTTGAATGCCTTACGTCTCCAATCGCGCCGGCGTGGATCAGAAGCGTCGCATTGGCTCATCGCCTATAGTTTCAGAAGATGTCCAGAAATCACATTGCAGAGAAACCTTAAAACTCAATACGCACACAGTCCTTCACTGGTTTCATCTAACTTACCTACCACCACCGCAGGGGCGGCGCAACCTCCCGACGTCAGCAGTATCGCATTTGCAGGTTGTCACTCGCAAATGTACGTCGTAATTCTCTCTTCTACCATCAGTTCCCCCAACATTATCTCTCATGATAACATCCAAGCTTGAGCAAGTGAAGGTATGTCTGAAAGTTGTTTAATTGTGTCTCTGGAGGACCAAGTATAGCCATGCTCGAAAATTGGATTTGAAGGAAACTCAATGCAAGTACGGTGGAATCGACGCAAACTTTACTGATCATGGTGACTCAGAAGGACCTAGCTCAATTCCTATAATGCTTAAAAGCTTTCGCAGTCTGCTTAAGTACAACACTATGACGACCATGAAGCGTTCCTTTGACGACGGTCAGGCCTCGAGTGCTTTAAATTTTCAACATTGGCTCAATATCTGGCCTGTAGCTCTTTTCCACCAAAGCCATTACAGGAAACCAGAGTTCTTACCTAGCAGAATCATGGCTTAGGATGCCAGAAAGGCTACATATTACAACCAAGGGAAAGATCATGGGCAGAATATCCACCATACGCCTGCATTTGATTAAGAAGATGGCTGGGTATGATGTCTGATGGAACTTCAGGCTAGAATCCACTCTGAATTGTTACTCGAGGCTCAACTGATATACAAAGTCAAGATGATGAAGAAGCATTAAGGACACTAGGAAGGGATATCGTCCGTACCCTTGCATAGATCCACGGAGTCGGTGATATATCCGGGTGGCCGGTTCAGCCAATTCCACTAGGTGGGTGGTCTGCCAACTGTTCGTCTTGGGATATGAAATACCATAATTATCGTGCTTAGAGCGACCAACTGGTGTCTTTGTTCAATACTACATACCCTTTCACCTTCATTCATCACGTATTCAAAAGTCTAGAGCAACAGGCTTAGGAGGAACATCAACCGTGATATGGCGGACACCGAAAATCTGGCCGTCAAATTGGCAATTGGCGCCGACGACCCTGAAACTAAATTCTCAGCTTCTCCAGATGTCTGTCAACCGACTTTTTCGCTCCTTCGGCACGGACGCTCCATTTGCGATATTCTTTCTCCTTCTGTTCAAACTTTTGGATTCTCGACAATATGCTGATTGGTTCGGAAATGAGAAGTCGAATATCCACGCAGCCCTTGGAAGTGGATACAAAAGACGGGTTCTTGAATGCTGTTGCGCTTGCTGGCATCCCCCACCTCTACTGCCACTCCCCAATCTTTAGTCAAGCCCATTCAGTTTACCCTGTAGAGGTTTCTACGTCTGCGCTCTGTGAGTGTTATATGTTGGGATAATGGGTGAATACGACAAGGTCCTTGGTAAAAACTACTGCTACTAAATGAGCAAGATTGGGGTTAACGACTGGTCGTCTCTCTCCCTGCAGGTCCTCTGGTACTGTCGGTATTCGGTAACTCGCCTACAACTCTGCATTTTCGTGTCATTGGATATTAAATTGAATGGTTATAATTAGTCAACACATACTTGTCTGGGGTCATCGGATTTCAATACTTGACGTATCGAAATAGCAGTCAGTCCTTTCATTTCACCTGCCAATCCACTTCGACATCGTAGCTGATTCGTTGAACACGTTTGGTCAGAATGGAAAGATTCATGGATATTGAAGTATGTCATCATATTTTCTCCATGTACAGGAATCTGAAACTTGATGGTGGTTTACTAGACTCTGTGTTTGGACATTGTTTTCTGTCGACTCTTTTCAGACAATGGTGTAAGCACCCTTTGTCGCTGCGCTTCCCTTTATCTCTGTTAATGAACCCATTCCTCTTGATTTAGCGCTATCTATATGATTTGGGTTTACTGGTATGTGTGATAATACTAAATCTAATACCTGTGGGGTGTAATTAATCTACTGCAGTGTCACGAATTACACAGATATCACTGCCATGGGTCGTGGTTAGTTGTATTTCCCCCCGACCCCACTTCCAAACCGACGCGGTAACTAAATGTGACCGCCACAGTGGAATTATGGACATACGCAGTAATATCAGTGTGCAGCGCCATTTCAGGGCTGATAGTGCATTTTTATATGGCATTCAGGTGCGATTTCCTTCGACCCTTTCATGTACCACCCGGGTTTATACGAAGCACAATAGAATTAAATACTCCTCTAAATCTCCACAATTCCTTTCGATTTGTGTAATGGTCATCAGTGCAGTTGCTGGAGTCATGGCGCTGAGCTCTGGTATCTATGGAGACGCGCTTGGGATATCTATGTTCAATCAGTGAGCCACTCTCCACAACTCCGTCGAAAACGCACATCGTCAACGGTCGTTTTATCCAGCCATTCAACGTATCGCAGTCTGGTTACAGTTTGGATTGCAGCGCAGACGCTTGCGGACATATTGATAGCAAGTCAGTGTCATTCCTAATTATAACTTTCTATTAGCCTAACATATGAACCGTTTCATCCCTAGCGAGCCTAATACTATACCCCGCTTTTCCAAGCAACCCTGAAAAAGTCAAGCGACCATATTCTGGGTCACGCAGCAGCCACATCACCGGAAAGCTCATGCGGACAGGATCCTTCAGCGCCGTGTTTTCAATAGCTGTTTTAATTCTGTTTTTAGCATCAAAACAGACTAGTGTTTACATTGTGTTTCTGCTTCCTCTAGGAAGACTATATACCAATGTAGGCTTTGTTTCTCTCGTCTTGTATCAGAAGCTAACAGCTTCCCCGCTTCGGCTGAACTCATATACAGTCTTTCCTCGGAATTCTTCAAGACCGAGAAAAGGAAATTAAAGACATTCAAGGCAGTGGCGAGGTGATGACCGAATTACTCTCCAAGTGTCAATATCAGTAAATTAACTAGTCGTCACTTCATGGATATACAGATTACCACAGACATGTGGGCAGTACCATCGACAGCACCCGGGAACCAGAGCTTCAGCCTGAGCGGAATGCGCATCCGAGGCGAAAGGGCCCTGTCTACCATTGAGGACATGAGTGACGCGGACAAGAGCGATGACCGATTAGGAAAACGTCGCTCGTCGGACGACCGAAGTCGGATGGATAAGATATCGGAGATGAACGAGCCCACTGCTGTGTAAGTAGTGAATGATTGTTAATGACTTTGCTAGACATATTATTAGTAGTACGTAGAAGCGCCCATACTATAGTGGAGCTAGGCAGAAAGACATCGGACTTTGATACCCCCCAACTGCCTTCGATAATTTTCCAAATCGCATCAAAGAGTTAAACTCCGCGTGGAAATTAAAAATCTATGTCTTTAGCTTCCTCCATCGTCACCCATAGCCCTCCCTGTGAAATTATTTAACAACCATGAAGTCGGTTCGGAGAAAAAAGGCGAACCTCGATATACATGGTCAAATGCGATTTAGGCCTGATCTTTTCTTTCTGTTTCCTTGGGTAGCTCGTATCCTCCGCCCATTCCGATGGCGGGCGCGATTGCGGGGGCTGGGCATCACTTGCGAGCGAGATGCCAGAAAACTGCTGCAGAAGCTTGACCAGGAAAAAGGACATCTCGTGATAGGCGAACTAGACCATACCACCTGACGTTTGAGGCTCTGCTCGAAAAAAAAACTTAACCGAACAGTTTCGGCGTACCTGTTGGCCAAGACATATCCTTGGTCCGGCGTTGAAAGGAATGAATATGAACGGATTCGGGATGAGATATTTATGCAGCCTGTCGTCCAAGAAGCGATCTGGGTCGAACTCGCGAGCTGTGTATAGTCTGGTTTATGCCATATCCCTTGACATGACGCGTACGATATTCGGACTAACCATCTGGTCCCCATAGGTCTGTCCTCCTGTGCATGACAAAAGTAGCGTATGGCAGCCTTGATTTGTGATAAGCGAGAGTTCCAAGATTTGACAATCAACACAAAACGCACCTTGTATTGGCGGGGACATACATCGGTCTATCCTGAGAACCTGGCTTACTGGGAAGAACTGTTGCGCATTTGGACGCCCTAACATTAAACGGCCTATTCATGAATCATGCTCCACAGTAAGATCATAATCGGAAAGCGGAAAAGTCGTGCTCACACAGCAGGATATAGGCGCATCGTTTCTGCGCCACTATAGCATAAGAAGATACTTAATTGTAAAGACAAGAAGCATTACTTACCATTGATCACAGCCTTCATATACTTCATTTCCCTAAAGTCGTCATACGTTGGCGTTCTATGACGGCCAACCTTCTCCAGAACTTCTGCACGTAGACGACGAAGTACTTCGGGATACTCCGCAAGCATATAGACCACGAATGTTAATCCACTGGCGGTCTGCCGTAGAAAATGAAAAATCT
This sequence comes from Psilocybe cubensis, assembly GCF_017499595.1. NCBI lineage: Eukaryota > Fungi > Basidiomycota > Agaricomycetes > Agaricales > Agrocybaceae > Psilocybe > Psilocybe cubensis. The sequence goes on along the minus strand of NC_063002.1, from coordinate 3,333,839 downwards.
TCTTTAAATACATCGAATCATGAACTTACCGTATCACGTCCGGCAACCAGCAAAGACATTATCTCATCTCGCAATGTTATATGGTCTTCTGTCGAATTGACCAAATTCTCCAAGAGGGTTTCTTCCTCCTTTTCTTTCACGTTTCCATGTCCTTCTCTTTTCTTCTTGATAGCTTCCGCTACAATTGGGTCAACAAAATCATGCACAACCTTCATTGGGCCCTTTATCCTATCGTGCCAGAACTCGGCGAGCGGCCACATGTATCCGTAGCGCAGGCGCCAGGCCATGATTGTCTGTGCTTCTGCAAAGGCGTTGACGAAGCGTAACGCTGGGTGTTCTTCCGTTTGCCTTTCGGTTGAAGGTATGTCGGTGATATAATGAGGATATGGGAGTACTCCGGCCAATGACTTAACATCGTTTCCGAACAAAAACACGGTTGCAGAATCGAGGGTGAATCGAGCTACAAGATCCTGCTCAGCACGTTCGCGTCAGTAGCTTTTCTACCCCATTCAGTCAATATTTACCTGAAAATCAACAGGATAACCTGCACGCAGACGGCCCTTGAGTTGGGAAATTGCATCCTCCGCATGCCTGTCAAAATTTTCAAAATCGCTGATGCGCTCTTTTGTGAAATAAGGACGTGTCATTGAACGATGAAATCTATGGATTCAAAGGCTTTAGTTGGTTCGTAACTGCACTTATCAACGATACCCACTTCCATAGATCGCCTGAAAAAGAGATAATGGACGCGTCAGAGCACAATTTTGGTAAGAATGATAACAACTTGCCGTCAGCGGCAAATACACCTGTCCCAAGCAATGGGTATACGAGCGTTCTTGTTTCAGAACCTAACTCGACAATCAGCATTCAATAGCGCCAACAAAGCCGACAAACCTTTCTCAAATTGATCGAATTGCGTTCCCAACATGGCCTTCAGATGCTCGGGTTCAGTTGTAACAAGCTGAATGTCTTCATAAGTTTGAGTTTTGATCTCAGCGACCAGAAGCATACATACCCTATTCTCAAAAAATATACGATTATTGAATACGCCTGCTTTAACTTGAGCGCATATATCCTCCAAAAACTCTCCTAATGCAAAATATTGAATCCAAATGGCTTGATGAGTGACAAAGATAGATACCTGGATATCCCCTTTCAAAGCTCTTGACTTGTCTAATGAGCGTGAGTATGTTTCCTGGAGTCCAATCCCCGATGCGAGGAGGCAAAACTGCACCCTTGCGAGCGGCGTCCAGCCTAATGTACACTTCATCCCAGACAATTGCAGCGGTAAATGCAAGAGGCAGACTGGCAAGCATCGCAACGCCCAATGCCCACCACGATGGCTGATATCCATACAGCGAGTCCGAACCCAGTACCCGCGCAGCGAGATATGTGAGCAAAGGGGGCAAAGTGATCTTAGGCGCTCTTTGAGTAAGAAAGATGATACCTGGTGGCAGCTCCATGGCAGAAAAAATACAGATAGTATCCCAGGTGTGCTCGAGTCCAAGATCTTCTAGAAAAGCAAGAGAAAAGGCTTTTCGACGAAATGAACCCAGCTTATTTATGATAAGCTAGAGGCGACTTGTATTCGTAGCGCCGAGATGACCGCATAGTGTTTCAGCCGAGAGCTTGAGTCTTGTGGTTATAGGTAGGTCATTATTCATTGCACATATGGGCGGGCGGCAGCCCCACATTCAAGTCTTGAAACGCAATGAAGAAAAGAACCCACAAAGGGGGCAAAGTGAAAAAAAAAAAACTCCCAGATTTCGTCCGTTTCCGGAATCAGATTTAATATGTGCCTCTATTTTTGGTTAAAATCATCACTAAAACTCTAACACAGATATGATTTGCCAGAGATCATGACAGATTTTCATGACTAAAGGAGAGTTGGCCCCTGTCTCGTTTTCGAGCATTCAAGCAGCTTAACGAGTTAGAATTGCAGTTAATGACGAGCGCTATATATGCAGTGCATTTAAGAGGCAATCTTATCTCACAGAAGAATTCTAATGGTTCAATGGATGGCCGCCGCCGCTCGCATGGTATGATCAAACCCCAGGGCTTTCTTGCAAGGTGATTCGTTCATAGTGTCAAGTATCCTGAAGGTCTGAATGATAGGATAGTAGCATTTAGGTTGTAAGTATGTCGATACCAAAAAAACACACGGCACCAAGAGTACCAATAGAATAAAACACACAATGTCTTCAAACAATTTAAAGACATGAACAAAGCTATGTCAAAGATGCGAAGTGGATAACCTCAAGCAAGCAATCAGCATCAATCACTATCACTGTCGCTGCTATCAGTGTCGTTCTTATCGTCATCAGTTCCACTGCTCTCATCCTCGCTCTCCTCTTCGACGCGTTTCTTAACTTTACCGCCGCGCATCATTGCCATCTGACCTGCAATAGTGTCTTCATCGGGCTCAGAAATGTCTTCATCTGAAGGCGCTTCTTCAGCAGCAGGTGGGTCCTCGATCTTGAGCTGTACAAAAAAAAAATCAGTAACAGTTACCTAAAGTGTTCGGCGGTACTCACAGAGATCTCGGTAGTCGCTTCTTCACCGACGAATGTGTCGCTGACAATGTAGACTTTCCATGTAAACAGACCCGTATTCGGTGGGCCTTGGAATTGGATCTTATACGAGCGATAATCCCTATCCGAGCCCGGCTGCGAGTAAGGAATGTCGGTGATTTTCATTGGTGGGACAACAACGCGGTTGGATTTGTCATCGGCGAGAACAATCCACCACGAAGGTTTGCGGGTCTGAACAAAAGAAACGGGCTTACAGTCAGTTCAAGTATTTAAGCATGAGCATATATACTCACCCCAGGCCAGAAAGGCGCATGGGCTGCACCACCGTTAGTTTTAGAGGATGGAAGTTCCTCGGCATCTAACCGCGAAGCCAAGAACTTTTCGTCGATTTCTTCCTCAAGCTGAACAGCCTTCTTGGTCTCGTCGACAGTCAACTCTACTGGCGTGCTGGGTGTACTTCCGGGTGGAGTAATGCGGAGCTTGACAAGAAGGTATATGATAGACGATGGAGTAACAATACGTTCACCAATAACTGTGCTCAAAGTCAGAATGCACAGAGAATCGTGATTAATATACAACTCGAGTGCAAAACTCACCTTTGAAAGTAGCGCTAACAATATCCACACGTCCCCATTTTTCCAAAGCCTTCTTCACATCCTTTGTTCTGGGATCATCTTTCTCCTCCAGGGAGGCAAGGACATCACTCATATCATTTGCCTTAACAGGTAGCGGTGTAATATCTTCTTGCTTGATGTGTGGAAGTTGTGTCAACCTAAGGCGTTGCGAGGCGTTGGTGGGAATGGCTTGTGCAAGGTATCCGTATAGACGCATGATCGACAGGGTTGGAAGCAGCCAAGTGCGAGCAACTGATACGTTGAGAAGGGCATTAAGGAGCATTGGAGTTTGGAGGAGAACTTGTTGTTGTTCTAAGTTCGCCATGCAGGATAAGCAGTTGCAATAATAATACAATCTCGACTCCACTTACTTTTCTTAAGCCCTGCATCTTTGACTTCCAATCTCAACAAATGCGCATAAATAAGGACAAGAGCTTGTCTTCTTGACTCGTGGAGCTCTCCGTTGAAGTCCTGAGCAATTTTCCGCACCTCCGTCCATTTGGCACCAACTTCCTCTTTGATAGTCTTCTCCAAAGCATCGATTTCTGCACTGGACTTGGACTTGCCAACTGGGAGTTCCCACTGATATGCTTTCCCAAGAGCACCCACCACCTCCTCCATAGAAGATTCCTCCTTGATAGTCTTGAAGAACGCTGCTGCTGACTGGGCATGAATTCCATCCTTCGTCTTTTGCCTGTTGCCGAACCACCATCGTCCCTGTCAAAAATGTGTTGAACAAGACATATCACGCGCATATATACATGCAAGCTAGACGTACAACAAGAGCTGGGAGAGCACCGCCGAAGACAAGACCGTAGGCAGCCATAACCCAAATTCTATTCTTGCCTTCAATAATCCATTTAGGCAGAGCGATACCCATTGACGTGCTCTGGGGACCATCAGGATGGTTGTATTTAATCCAGTTCTCTTTGATGCGTTCGTCTGTTAAGCTGTTTGGGCGTGGGATCTGTAATTAACTTTCATTTCCGACATATGAAGAAAGGTGACTAACGATTTGTAGGCTTTGGTGATCTCTACGAAGCGGTCCTGGATAGCCTCAATTGTCATGTTTGCGGTAGCTTTAACTTTGTCAGGATGGCTTTGGAGGCGTGTTAGATTATAAAGCGCATATAGCCTCATGGAATGCCACGTACAATTGTTTTGAGAGCTTTTTGAAGTGTGACTTGATGTCCTTCTCCGGCATACTCTGCCACATAAGTTAGAATGATTTTGTTGGACTAACGATATGGGACGTACTGTAGAGATACCAAGAATCTCAAAAGGATTATAGATTTTATTCTCCACTTTCAATAGTGACACTCTGTAGCAAACAAACGCGAATAACGACCACCCTCCAAGTAGGAAATAGGTCCTGAAAAACAAGATTGTCAAGTTGAGATTCCATTAGTACAGACGGATGCGCACCTCCTGCTGATTTTAGGATTCAATAACGACCCCCGCTCTTGCTTGCTAATAGCTTCGCGCTGTTCGACGCATGGTGTGCACTGGCATCCATCGGTAATTCCCTTGGCTGAAGTGGTTGCCTCTGCATTAATGTATGCCATTAAAGTATTTAGAAGAGTACCAACGCACCGGATATCTTTGTGAGTGAGGAGATGGTGAGAGGTACTAGGACCATGGCAAGGAATGTGATAATAAAGTACGCGGCCATGACTCCGGCCTCATCGTATTCGTATGTAGCCATTGTGGCTAGATTTTAGTGTTTGGCGACCAGGTTGCTGTGGGATTGCGGGCCTTCGAAGGTTACAAATATTAAGTTACGTATCGATGTCAGACAGAGAAAAGGAGGGGATTTGAAGGAACGGATTCCAAGCGTCTTTGTGGAGAATAAACCAACGACGTGTCCATTGCGCTGGCGAAATCTAAAGCAGCGTGTGACAATAAGCATGATGTGATGGTCAGATGATGTGTGACGCTACTTCTATCTATGGAAAGAGGACAAACAATTGTCAAAGGGCTCTCCGCGATCCGTCTCCGTAAATAAATATATTGTTCCCGTTCGTGTGATTTTTAAAACCATGAGATTTAGGGTATAGTGGCTATATCAAACGCATTTATGATTTTCTCACATAGCACCTATGTTAGGCATGTTAAGCAGTGCAAGTTTGAAGCAATATCAAGGCATACTCTATTTTTTATTCTACTGGCATTGAACTGTTTAGATTCTTTGTTATTTTCTTACTTGATAGCCTTTCAGGATCGCAGACGCTTAAAGAAGTGTGGTGAACTTCAATAAATTTCATTACTAAAAACTTGCAGCAAAGATGCTACAAGATAAAAGTACCGAATCACTCCAAAATCACTTGGTAATCTGAGTTACCTAGAGCTTTAGTGTATCCCAGTAGGTGTATGTTCAGCGTTTGTCATTCGACTAGTATCAAATTATCCTAGCACGCATGTAATGATACGAATCAATAATGTTCGCGGTTTTAACTTAATTTTTTTAATTCAACATTCCGGTTGTGCAATCCTGGGAGTAGTAAATCTGAAATGAGTCAAGAACTTCAGAATAATTGCTCAATCATTGGAGGTAATCCACTTATTCCCTATTTATCTTCCTCTAGGTTTGATTGGTGATAAGTACACTGAATAGATACTGTTTAAACGTGCTTATAAATACAAAAGTAGCAAGGGAAGAATGTGTTATTATTCACTTCATTGTGTTACAGAGAACAGATATTTCTATGCTGTGATTTTGTCGGGATTACTTGATATGCAGGTAAATGGTAAAGGACTAGTCCCATTCAAGCATATATTATAGGCTCGAATGCAAAATAAGGTCTCTGATTGGCTCTTTCCCATTGATAGAGGACTAACTGGCCATGATATTATCTCCGCGATGAATCGGCTTTGATTCGGCTTTAATAACACGGAGTACTCACGTACTCGCGCCTAAACGGGCGTCCCTAACCTGTATCCCAATGAACTCCGTTAAATTGCCCCAAACCAAGCTATAGACCCTGGGCAGCTCTGGTCCGACAGATAACGGATATGACTTACCTAGTACCATTGATTACCATGCGAAATCTCTTACGAACGATGTGAACCGCTGCCCAGAAAGGGGCGCGGCTCACCGATGGGTCAGATCACATGATCGCAGATGACATCGATTTCAGACATCGCATCTGCGTTGCTATAAAAGCCCCCCGCCGCGTACCTTCCATTGCTTTATCCCGAACCTCCACGACCAATTCTCAAATATGGGTGTCCTCGACGTCGTACCTGTAGGTCATATCCTGTTGCTCTGGGCGATATGACTGATCATCTTTGGATCGTTGTCTACGTCATCAGGCAGGTGTTTTGACTGGCGACAATGTTCGCAAACTCTTCGATTATGCCAAAGAACACAAGGTACGTGATTTGACTGGGGATTTTTATGTTGCTTTTTCTGACTTGACGTATGCAGTTTGCAATCCCAGTAAGTTCTGAAATGGATAGCCCCTAACTTTGATCTGAGCTTCTGTAGGCCATCGTGAGTTGTCTACATATCATCTTCGTTGCATTTTCTGACCGGTTTTACCCGCAGAATGTCACCTCCACATCGGTAGCCAATGCAGTTCTCGAAGCCGCTCGGTGAGTGACCAGAGTCAAATAGCCGAAGTTTCCTGTCTATTCTTATCTTATCTTGATGATAGTGACATCAAATCTCCCATCATCATCCAAGTCTCCCAGGGCGGTGCTGCCTACTTTGCAGGCAAGGGCCTTGCCAATGACAAGCAGCAGGCGTCGATTTTGGGCGCTATCAGCGCTGCTCACCATGTCCGCCTGATGGCGAAGGCTTACGGCGTGTAAGTACCATATTTTTGGGGTATGGCAACAAGCCCTCATGCTCTATCCAGTCCCGTCGTCATGCACAGCGACCACTGCGCGGAGAAGCTCCTCCCCTGGTTCGATGGAATGCTTGAGGCTGATGAAGCTTACTTCAAGGAGCACCAGGAACCTTTGTTCTCGTCCCACATGCTCGATCTCTCCGAAGAACCCAAAGAGCAAAACATCGCCACCTGTGTCAAATACTTCAAGCGGATGGCTCCCCTCGGGCTCTGGCTCGAGATGGAAATCGGTATTACAGGTGGAGAGGAAGACGGTGTTGACAACACTGGCGTCGATAACGCAAGCCTGTACACACAACCCAATGACATCTACGATGTCTACAAGGCTTTGAGCGCCATCGGACCTAACTTCAGCATCGCCGCCGCCTTCGGCAACGTCCACGGTGTTTACAAGCCAGGAAATGTCAAGCTTCAACCCGAGATTTTGGGCAACCATCAGGCATATACCGCTGAGCAGATAGGCAAGAAGGATACCAAGCCACTCTATCTCGTCTTCCACGGTGGTTCTGGTTCAACAAAGGAGGAAATTTCCACCGCTGTTGGACATGGTGTTGTCAAGATGAATGTCGACACCGATACCCAATTTGCGTATCTCGTCGGTATCCGGGACTTCATTTTCAAAAAGAAGGATTATCTCCAAACTCAGGTCGGTAACCCTGAGGGTGCTGACAAGCCCAACAAGAAAGTTTACGACCCTCGAGTGTGGGTGCGTGAGGGTGAGAAGACTCTGTCTGAGCGTGTCAAGGAGGCGTGCAAGGATCTTGGAAATGTTGGGCGTCTGTGATATCCGAACTTTGTTTTCGTTGATTTATTCGTTTCACTTTCTTTCGTTCTACCATACCTGTATTAAAATAAAAATCTCCACTTGAGTGGATGTTCAGAATGTAACTTTTGCAAAGTTGGAATCTTGTCTGTTTTCTATGAAGGTTTGGTGCTTTTTTTTGCCTTCAATAACAGCGGGCGCCGTTTCAATTAGAACGACGTAATGTAGATGACCCGACATTGCCGTTCACCGAATACGAACTTGGCTTGAGGGACTAGTCACTTACAGTTTCTTCAGGTCTCCAAAAACGCATCCGCCTGCATTGTACCTCAATCAAAGGCAGCCTATACTATAGCCTAAAGTATGCAGAGTTCACACCCTTCCCAACTCGCGTCTGACCATTAGTACGAACCTGACGACATGATGACTTGAAGCTTGTCGGAGATGAGTGTTTCTCACCTTTGTCTATCCACCCATTGTCATCTCCGTTCTTGTAATACATAGGCATATCAGTTACACTGTTGCACACCGAGTCATCTTTCTCTTTAAAAGACAAACTTGAACATACACGTACCCAGTACGACACCAACACCTGCGGCTCTTGAGAGAGTGATCGTTCAGTGCCACAGTGACTTCATGGACTCAATCCCACCTGGCGTCCACTACCTCATACAGCGCGCGCACAAGTTAACGGCTCCGCCTCTGCTTACCTATTTCGCGTTCCGATACTACCTGGCGCCGACCTATGGCGTACAATACCCCGCTCTGCACTCTGCCTGGACTCTGGCCTGTGCGCTGATTGGGAGCCTGCCTTCGACTCTCGCTCTGGCTGTGCTCTGGAGCGAGGTGCGCATCAGGGTAGACGCTGCTAGGAAGGGTGCGATTATGCCCCCCCGGTTGGGCGATTGGTCGCCGGGGAATATTATGACAGTGATCAAGAACATCAGGGAGTTTGAGAAGAAGTACCCAGGTGCGTCATCGGTTGTGTCCGTTTAGTTTTGGCGTTTTCTAGGGGTATAGTGGGCCTTATTGACAAGCGCCACAGGCGACGGCTTTGATCAGTTGTGTAAACAACATGGGTGCTCAACATTCAATGCACGGGTCTTGTTTGAGAATAGGGTGAGCAACTTTATGCTGTATTTTTCTCTGATAATGGACCTATAGGTTGCTATATATATAGTTGATCACTGCAGAACCAGACATTATCAAGGCAATCCTAGCCACTCAATTTGACGAGTTTGAAAAAGGTATCACAGTGTTATTTCTAAGTCCTCTGCCAACCTTACCTTTGAATTAGGACCAGAAACTCGAACATTATTTTATCCATTACTGGGAACAGGCGTATTTGCTGCTGATGGTCAGTTTAGTGTTCGCCTCTATTGATGAACAAATGCCGTCTTTTAACCTTGCTTGAACTACAGGTGATTTGTGGAAGTATGTTTCTATGTTTCGTATAGGTTTCTCTTCTGACGAATACAAACGATAGATTCCATCGTTCTATGACGAGGCCTTTCTTCAGCCGAGAGAGGATCAGTCATTTCGATAATTTCGACAGGCATGCGGAGGACGCAATCACGCAGCTCAAGTCACGGTTGCGAGAAGGTCATCCCGTGGATTTTCAGGTGTGTTTTGAGCCTCGGAAGAGTAAGCCCCTTCCATAAGGGTTAATCCTTCCACCAGGACCTTGTTGCACGCTTCACACTTGACTCTGCCACAGAGTTTCTTTTTGGAAATGATGTTGGGTCTCTCTCGGGAGGGCTTCCATACCCCTATTATATCAAATCCGGGGTAGCAAACACAGATGTTGTCCCGCATCTATCGTCCCGCTTTGTAGGCGCCCTTGCTGAAGCACAGATGATTACTGCAAGGCGCATGGGCTTAGGCGTTCATTGGCCTCTTATGGAATTTTGGCATGACAAACTAAAGGGCCCTATGCGCGTTGTGCATGAGTTTATAGATCCCATTGTGGCAGAGGCTATTAGCAGGAAGAGAGCGTCTGTCGGACATGTCAGGGAAAAGGATGACGAAACTCTCCTGGAAAACTTGGTAAACTCGACAGAGGATCCAATTACTTTGAGAGATGAAATCATGTCATTGTTGGTAGCAGGGCGGGATACGGTTAGTCCCTGGTTGCCATAAGCAATGTTGTATTTCAATGCTAAAATTTGTTGATATAGACTGCAAGCACTCTTACCTTTATAGTGTATATGCTTGCCGAGCATCCTAAAGTCTTACAAAGGCTTCGCGAGGAGGTTTTGGAAAGGGTCGGTCCACAAAGACGACCTACATATGATGACTTTAGGGATATGAAATACCTTAGGGCCGTCATCAACGGTGAGCTGAAAGGCGGGTATGTATGTATATTTCTTGTCTAAAGCAGGACTATAGAAACTTTGAGGTTATACCCTGCGGTGTGAGTTGTTGATATTGTGTTTGTCTACCTCTCGATCTTTCTGTATTGAACATTTGGTGGTGGAATAGGCCTTTTAACATTAGGACATCCAAGGAGGCAACGGTATGGCCTAACAAACACGGTAAACCATTTTATGTACCAGCCAACACAAGGTAGTATTTCCTTCATACTTCCTATCGACACACTTGGCTCACCCAGATTCGAAGGACTCCCTATGCGATTGCCTTGATGCAAAGAAGGGAAGACTTATGGGGACCAGACGGTTATTATTTTCTAGAATTTTTAATTTTTAACTTTCACTTACGCGGTTTACTATAGCCCTGGAGTTCGATCCGGATCGTTTTTTGGATGAAAGGCTCCATAAATACTTAACCCCCAACCCGTTCATCTTCCTTCCATTCAATGCTGGCCCTAGAATCTGTTTGGGTCAACAGGTACGTGTAACCAAAAGTTTGTTTATTCTAAAGCAACAGCTTTGGCAATCATTCGAAACCGATGGCTAATCACCTACACAGTTTGCCTATCACGAAACTTCTTTCTTCCTGGTCAGACTTCTCCAAAGCTTCTCTGGCATTCTTCTTGCGCCGGATGCCCAGCCACCCAAATCTCGCCCACCGGCTGAATGGGCGGCCGAGGGTGAGAATATGAGGAAAAGAAGGGAGAAAATCAAGCCGAAGGCACATCTAACGATGTATGTCCAAGTACGTACGATATCAAAAAATGACTTGCATTGAAAAATGTTCACTGATGCCTGACTGAAGGGAGGGCTTTGGGTCACCATGCAAGAAGCTTAAAAAGTTAAGATACAAGATACATTTGCAATCATTGTTACAGGAACTATGTGGGGGCTAATCGTAGTTAAGCGCCCTTCATCAGTAATAAATCACACCTCGTTGGCTTTGAGCTCCTTCATCTGGACCCACAATCCTCCCTGGATAAGATGTGTTTAGGATTGCAGAAGAGAAGATAAAATATTCATAAGAGCTTACCTTGATATACATGGTCAAATGTGCGGTTGGCCGAACCTTCTCACGAGCGACCAGGGCATCTCCCGATTTCCAATGAGCAGGTGGAGGCACATTGGCAGATTGATCAAGAGTGAAACCTGTAAAGTTCTGAAGCAGACGCACAAGATAGTACGTGGCTTCGTGGTAGGCAAACTATACAGAATAGAATGTTAGAAGAAAATAACGACAACCTGGATACGATTGAACTCGCCTGTTGTCCCAAGCAAATCCGCGGACCAGCGTTGAAGGGGCAGAAGATGAAGGGATTGTGGACCAAATATTTCTGCACTCTGCTGTCGAGGAAACGATCTGGGTCAAATTCAAGAGCTGCATTGAAAAGCGTCAATTATGGAGGCATTACTCCATATTAGTGCTTCACGCTGAAATTATAAGAGCGAAGTACCATCGGGGCCCCACAAGTCGGTGCGGCGATGAATGTTTAAGACGGTATATAAACAACTATCAGTTGACAGATAGCAGCTCAATCAGCATCGTACACTTCGGAATTAGCTTTGAGAGCGTACGTTGTATCTTTCGGAATATAAATCGGTTTCCCACCCTTCCGAGCAGGTGGCAAGACAACTGGTTTAATTGCAGTCCTTTATTATTATATTGTGAGTCCCTTGATAACTCAAGAAAACCTTGCCTGAAATGGCTTGCTTACCTAGAATCAGCCGGTCTATGGGAAGAGATCATGAAGATTATTTTTGCGTTCGGGTAGTGGACCAGTTACTCACACCGGTGGATAAAGTCGTAGGACCTCTGGGAACCATGGGTTAACCGAGCCAAGACGGGTGATTGATATAAACATACCATTGAGGAATGCTCTTGTGTACCTCATATCTCGCATTTGCTCATACTTGGGTGCGCTGGTGGGTCCAACAATATCAAAGATTTCCTGTCGAAGGCGCTTCTCGACGTCCGGGTGTTCTGCTAACATATAAATCGCGAATGTCAATAAACACATTGTCTAAGTGAACGACGTAAATACTTCATCGCATAACTAGAGTCGTAAATATAGACTGACCGTGTCTCGCCCAGCTACGAGAAGATTGATGAGCTAAGGGTTGAAATGTGAGTATCTCAATTAAATCGGCCGTTCGATAATTTGGGAAATATTTCTACGCACTTCGTCCTTCAGAATTTTGGTATCTTAAAAAAGATTATGAGTTTGTATTTTAAAAGACATCAAATTTACCTATGTCACTGACCTTGAGTGTGGTTAACCAAGTGGCCCAGCAACGTCATTTCTTCCTTGTCCTTGAGCTCGACACCTTCAGCCAATGCCTTCTCTCTCTTATCCAACGCCATTTTCATTAAGGGCTCGGTGAATTCATCCATAGTTTTGCGCAATGGTGTTATCTTGTCTTGTCCAAACTCTGCTAGAGGCCATTCCTGTCCTAGTCCTGTGCGAACGGCAGCTAAAATTAGACCTTCAGTAAACGCTTTGACGAAAGTGGTAGATGGATGGCTGTAGAAGGCGGCCGTGTTATTTTCCACGTGTTCGGGCGGGTACGGTATACCGGCAGACAAAGAACCGACAGAGGCACCAAACAGGAATTCCGTTGCAGAGTCAAGCGTAAAACGGGAAACAAGATCCTGAGAGTTCAAAATTATAGCATGAACAACCATGAAGCCATCAACACCTACATACCTGGACGTCAATAGAATATCCTTCCTCAATTCTTTGTTTCGCCAGCTTCAAAGAAAGATCCCAGTTGCGGTCGTAGATCTCGAAGTCACTGATCCGCTCCCGAGTGAAGAAAGGCCTCGTCATTGACCGATGGAATCTACAAAGTTATTTGAAAGACTTTCGTGCCGAGGCCGAATTGATACGCACTTCCACATTTCACCTGGTCACCCTTGATGAGTTGACAGACACTATTGCAAATTCTCAAATGCTTACCATCAGCGTTAAAGACACCCACTCCAAGCAGAGAGTCCATCTGTGATAAGAAAAGAGAGCCTTAAGAGGAATTAGCTTAATGCCCCCAGAGCATGTATGAGGGCAGACCTTTGGCGAAGGAATCGAATTGCGTAGCAAGAACAGCCTGCACCAAAAGAGACACATGATTAAATTGTGAGACCAGAAGAATAGATATATGGAGAGACCTTGACATGCTCAGGCTCGTCCACGATAATCTTGAAATAGGGACAAAGATATGTCAGTGAAAAAAGCATGGGCCTTAGTATGTAAGACACGAACAGCTGTACTGGTAAACAGATCGAATTGGACCACGTTCCCGTATTCTTTGGTCCATCGGAGTACTGTTTCAGCTGTGGTAGATGTGGCAGATATCTTTCAGGAAGAATTATGTATTAATTCTCGATAGACTCACCAGGGTATCCATTACGAATAGATTCGACTACTTCGGCAATGATAGCCAATGGAGATTTGTTCACATACGGAGCGATGATCGCCCCATTAGCCGCTGCTGCCCGCTTATTTTGCCATAGACTGAAATATCGCTGAAAGACGAAGATGACAGGTCTCGCAAGAACAGTGGCGATAACCGTCACCCAAACCGGTACCACAGGAAGTATTTGTTGATCTTGCAATATGTATAGTCCCACGTACGTGGCAACTGAGTAGAATAAAACTGAGGGAAGGTGGCTGATGATATAGACGATACCGGGTGGTAGTCCCATTGCAGTTGGAAGTGAGGTGTACCCTTTTTACTTTTTGTCAAGAGGTAGGGGCGTGTGAGACTCGTGGGATCACCCCACATTATAAAGGAATTTCGCTAGTTGCCGCGGGCTTGGCGGTTGTCAAGGATTTGAAATATGTAGGTTTGGGAAACGCGGCGTTGTTCGTGTGTTCGATTTAAGGGGCTTGTAAGACATTCGAATTATGGAGAACTTGGTCTTCGTCAAGGCACAAAATATTCTAGGTACAGGAGGCAGAAGCGCTCAGCACGGTGACAGATGGTGATCGAGACTTAAAATGCGTCAATATTGCCACGCTGCAGCGTCAATCATGGTTCTTATTATTAACCATCTGATGAACAACGATTGAATTATTCAAAGATCGCAATGACGAGGGAGACATGCTACTTAGACGCACAATTTGGGTTTAACCGTCCATCATAAAAATGTTTGCACTTTTAGCTTCCGCCTCGTACATTGCGCTGATAATCAATTCACTCTTATGAAGGACAGAGTGAATAGCATCGATGAATTGCTTCAATAGTGACTTCGGGTCATTCTGCGCATCATCAGGAGGATAGTAACTTTTATAAGGTGTGTAGGGAACTTTGAATATTGATGCACAGGCTCGTCGAGAGGTCAAGTCGGGCACATATTCGGTATTCTTTTAGCAAGTAAGAGACAAATCATTTACAAATCATCATCCGGAAATGATTGACCAACCTCATTGACCTTCTCGGAAGCATTTGATAAAGGTGAATTCTGGCATAACCGATAAGAACAACAACAACAACGTCAGCTTGATATCAAGACAGAGAGATACATAACTTATTACCTCCTCTGAGAACATTTTTCGCAAATCCTCGTCAGCAGGGCAACCAACGTGATCGTGCCACTGGTCGTCCTCCGTGTCAATAAAGATGCTTGCACCGGCTGGCGCATAGATCGCGCCTTGAACAATCCAGGGCTTATTTAAAGCAGATTCCAACGCAGCGCTAAACGCAGCGAGTAGGAGCTTTGGATCATGGGGAGCGTCTGACACATGCCGAGCTCCTGCTTTTAGTACGTTGAATATAAAAATTGAAGGATGATGTTCCTAGTAGGAGCAAATCGTGCCATGAGTTAAGATTAACCTTTTGTTAAATGCAGGTTAGATGCTTATTTATTAGTTCACCTTGTCCATGAAGAAATAAGGTGATCCTTTTTATTAGATAGTCGAGTCTGTGGTATCGGGCATTAGAGCAGATTGAGATAATAGGCGGGGAAAGCCTCCATGGCTTCTTTTATCTTTTGTCCAAATGTTATAATTAGAAACTAAAGGAATACAGAAAAAGGCGATGATCAAGGCTATGCACACCATCAACATCAAAGTATGATATTCTATGATCGACACCAACAGGCCAAGGAGAGTCGACAATTTTAGAACCAACAACTTCCAAAGCTACAACTGCTTACTTAGACTAAGGGTTGAACCAGCAGTGTTCCCCGAAGTCATCAACTGTACTACGTTCACTTGTAGAGCGCCTGAGCATAAACAGGTAAGTTAATAATAGATTAATCCGATGATTCTTCATTATAATACTAATAGCCTTTCCACTTAGGAAGCTCACTGGAGGCGATCATTCACGGTTACTATGTTGCTAAAGTAATAGTAATAGAACTTGCCGCCATCATACATATATATAGAACGGAGGCTGCCACTAAGCGGAGACACTTACTCCGAGGCAGCCAAACCCGGGCTTTGATAAGCTGCTTAACTCATTTGGTTTTCAACATCTCAAACCACGTTTTCCTTTGACCCCCATGCCAGCAGTCGTGGTTTTTGCAAGAGGACCATTACCTTGTATTAGGTTCTAACACTGCCTGCCGCGCTACTCTTGGATGATGGATCAGTATCACGTCGATCAAGAAGGTAGATATCTTTACCTTCTTTTTTGGTTGGTTCAGTAGTGTTGACAACTTAGAAGTTAGTAGTACAAATACGAATGGACGAATTTTTCCTGAACCTACTGCCAAAAGAAAAATGCCCCTTTTCAAGACCCTGTCTCCATTCGGTTCCTTCGCATTCGATCCAAGTCCCTGGTTCTCGCATCTGTTCTCCAACCTCGTTCAACATTTTCGCCAACTAAAAGCCTACCGATTTCTCTCACAGTCCATCCTCTTCCTCGAAATTGCGAGCGCTTTTCGACGCCCAACATTCCGACTACTAAAAAGTGTCTACTACGCTCCTCATGACTCGTTGGAATACATTGATGGAGGTAGCGCTCTTGGAGAAGAAATTAGCGCCGTGGAATGTGTGGAGGTTGACGACTTGAAAGATCACACTAAGCCCGTGGTCCAAAGCCCGTTGGCGGCTGCGTTCGTCGCTAACGTCGGAGGCGATGCTCCGGATATCAATAACAACATGACCGTGGGGGATTCAAGAGAGAGGTTATCGGACGTGTCGATGAGCGAGACTCACCTCCATGTACAATCAATCGTCGATATGTCCTCCATACGAGAATCTCAGGTTACAGCGAAAATCAGGAGGAGGGCGCTCCTTATTGGTGTTGGAAATAATTTGAGACGTGAGGACCTGAACGACCTTCCTTCTACGAATGACCTTCCGCCTACAAACGAATATTCCTGTCGCGAACACCGTGATGTGGAGGACATGCGCTCTCTCCTGGAAGGTGCGACAACAAGCCACAGCGCGCCATTTACGAGTCACTTATTTTATTTTTTCGACAGATATGTATGGCTATGACCCGAATGAGATTGTTTCTCTATTAGACGACAACAAAGAAGGGTCTATTCATCCCACGCGAGAGAACATTGTATGTGTCGTCATTGATCCATTTTATAGATTGTGTTAAAAACTGTAATCTGATAAAATCTATCAAAGGTCCGCCAGATACAAATACTTGTAGAGGGGGCTAAACAAAACGACCATTTCTTCTTTTATTGTAAAATCTACTCTACCTTCCACAGTTGTGGTCAGTTAACCACCTTTCCTCTAGTCGTAGGCCATTCATTTCAAGAAGATACGGACGACGAGGAAGAAGAGGACAGGAAGAACGAGTGTGCGTCTAGCTTGAATTCTTATATTGCGGCTTCGTATCACTTACACGTCCATAATAGTTATTTTGACTGCCGATGGGGAGGAAATCATGGACAACGTATGATTTCAAAATAAAATTTTAGTGTTATACTCATCGGTCGCTCAGGAACTTCGACAACTACTTGTTGATCCTCTCCCATCGACATGCTCATTGACAGTGCGTCGATTATTTCTTCCTTTCACTCCAGTTCTCATATCGGTTTAGGCGATTTTTGACTCCTGTCACTCCTGCTCACTCCTCGGTAGTGTTCGATGCTCCTGAAATATCTGATTGAACATCTCACTCTCTCGAAGATCTCCCTCATTTTAGATGTAACCGAGTCTATGTTCCATGGCTCAACAGAGGGAAAAGGAGAACAGATACAATACTGGCAAAAAATCGTGTGTTCATTCAGTTTTTCGGTCTAACCTTTTTTTAATAACATATGATGCTAGAACGGAAGCTGGAAATTGATCGTGAGAGGACAAATTCTCTGATTTCTATACGCATGGCTGACAGAACATGACAGATTATTTCGAGCACCTCAATCTCGATGCTACCTTGCCCAACAACTTTCTTCTCAAGTCGGCCCTGGCCAGTCCCTCTTCAACACGTCGTGCGACCGGGTTTCCTCCACCGCATTTTCCATCTGGAGATCCGTCCAACAAACCACGACCGCCCATTAGACGACCACGTATTCTGACGGAAATCTCAGAGTACACAGCATCCGTTCCTACCAGCATGCCTACCCCTAATTCAGGCAGAGCTATTGCCTCGCCTGTCTCCTTGTATTGTCATGGTAATTGCAGGAAAGATCCCATCTTCATGAGGAGGAATGTACCCCAAGCTGACGTCGTAAGTCTCATTTTTTCTTAGTAGTCATATGGACTGCATAGCTCATCGGCATCTTGCCTGACAGATCTGTCTGTCGTCATCCAAAGACAGCCAAGTAACATGGATTAGAGATGGTTCCACAATGACTCAAGTAAGTGGATATGTATTAATCTAACATTGATAACTCAGTTTAATATGTGCACCTCCCAGTTTTTGGTCAAGATGCTGAGAGAGCAGCCGAGACGGAAGCTCAAAGATGTACTCACGCTGGTTAGGTATGTCATTTCTACCACCCACTTCCAGGCTCGTGACGGATGATCTTACCCCTTTAATTGTAGCCATGACATCCACCGAAGCTACATCGAAATGCACGATGAGTCGCGAGACTATAAGAGACAGGTCAAGAAATGGAACACTGAGATTAAACTTGGGAAGAAAAAGAAGGTGATCCCGCCACCCAATCTGGAGATACACAATTTTCAAGATCCTCAGGTATCTACATAACATATTTTATTTTCTTAGTCTATACTGATCACCGGCATCAGATTTCCAGCTTGCGCCCATTGGTGAGTATTACGGCATGTAAGCGCCTAGCGCTCGCTCTGATGGTGATGCTTTTTCAGAATATGGATAGATATTTCGAACCATAAGTCCTTGAAGCTCTGAATCACTCATCAAAATGTATCCAAACCTTTTCGTTCCTGTCTGAATTCATTTTTAACTCGCTGTATACTTTTGCATTTCTTATACCCCCGCATTTTACACTGAAGATGTAGATTTACTGCTCATTTATTTGTTGTAGGGCTTTTGTTATCGGTGGAATTCCCTGAGTATGTACCCCTGTTATTTAAATACCATGTACTTCAAATCACAAGCAAGCGCACCATTGTTCACCTAATTTTTTGAGGTTTAAAGCTTGAAGTTTTTTGCACTTCCAATTACGCGGGCTAATGGGCCGTGGCGTCATCTAACTTCTTTTTTTGGGAAGTCGGACTTCAAATAAACATCTATGCATTCTTGTTCTCTTACACGTACTATGTACGAGTCCTATCCCTGTATCGTTCCCTTTTCCCTCAAACATACTATTTTCTCGCTGCGAGACACCGTTTATGACATATTGCAGGTACACTCAATAACGGGCATAGTATGACTCAGATACAACTGTAACGAGTTCAGCGAATGTCACGCGCCTGGCTCATATGCCCACACCATCTGTCCGTTTACTGGGCTTGCCGCAGGACCGCCTCTACCTCTTTGGGCAAAGACTCGAGAAGTGGCAGCTTTGAAGTCTCTGTGGCTTTCCAACCCAGGCGCTTTAGTCTCTGCGGAACTGCTCGGTGGTTGGCGGCGAATAATTTCCAGAAAACTGTATCATGGAATGGAATGAATATAGCTGGTAGTATCAAGAAATGGGTCTGGCGCGATGACTCACATTCTCCGTATGGTTCTGTGATTGACGTGGGGAGTGCCTCAGACCCGCCTTTAATGTGGACGCCTTTTTCGAACATCATCTGCAAAATCGGCATTTCAGTTATACTGCCTGGTCAAGGGAGGTTTGAACTCCACATACGTCGCCCATGACGGTGGCGATATCGTGGAAAGTGACATTAGGCTCATCGCCTGCGAGGAAGTCTGAAACCAATATTATCCTCAGTTAAAGCACTTTAGACAACCCCTAGGTTCTTCACGGGACTCACAGAATCCTTCCGCGCCTTCATCTGCCTTTCCGTCGATGGCTGCCTGAAGAATGAGCAACAACGCGTTTGCGGCGTCTTTAACATGGATGTTGTTCATCGAGTTGTGACCTGGTCCCCATGTCCCAGCGTATCTAATCGGCTTCCAGGTGTTCAGGAAGAGGTCAATGGCACGTGTCGACTTTTTTATTCCTGGCAACATTGGGCATTATGTGGAATGAGGACAAAAGTAATGCAAAAGAAGCAATTGTTTGTACCTTCACCAACGCCGAAGATCCATCCCGGGTATGCGATGACGGTGCGCACGGGGTTCTGCCTTCTGGTACCAGCAGCGACGATGAGACTGTCACAGTTTTTATGGGGCGCGTCGTCCGGGACTTGATCGAGGCTGAATCCGATATCGGTGTATCTAGGGATCTGGTCCTCAGGGACGAGCTCTCCTCTAGCATTGTCGTTGAGCAGCGCGAGTCCTGATACGTGGATATATACAGGCGGGTCGCCTGGGCGGTTAGCAGATTGCTTTTCAAGACCTTCAAGAATGGCTGCGGGTGGCGCTCTGTCTGAGTATGGCTCGAGTGAATTGATAAACGGCATCGCGCACCTTTGATACTGCCTGGGTGGTCTGAGCTAGCACAGTTGATCACGTACTTGGCCTTAGAAGCTTGCTCTGTGATGATTTCGTGATCGTCCAGCGATCCTTTGACCACGGATAGGTTGTGGTGGATGCTTTTCAATTTTTCCTCCTTTTCTTGATTAGCGGCGCGCACGAGTGCAACAACATGATAATTTATAGAGCTGGCAGATAGCAGAACGAGAAGTTGGGATCCCAAGTACCCTGTAGCTCCAAGGAGGAAGATGCTTTGGTGTATATCGGCCATGTTTCAGTCGAAACTTGCAGCTAAAGTATAATGCCAAGGCGGTTATACCAACTCTTTCAGTGTCCCAGAAGGCAGCGATATATATCTATTATCGATGACGATGGGAAGAGGCTTAATTTAGGCGAACATACACCTGTTTCTGAACCAGGCCACATCTGCCAACTTGGCGCTAGTTTACTATTGTCTCTTCGCTGTGTTTACGATGACAAAAGTCAAAGCGTGGGCAGAAAACTCATGAGTATTTCTTGTCCGAAGTTTTTGAAGAACATGCACCTCTGTATTCAAAACCTGATGTAAGAGCATCACTGTAAACATACATAGCTTGTATCGTTTTAGAGTGTAGAATAGAGTTCGATCATCTCCGTGATCTCAGGAAAGGAAGCAAATGACAGTGTGCGAACTTCGAAGGAAACCGGCGGCAAAAGCCGATTTGTTCCGATAGCGTGTGTAAACAAAAATTCAAAAACGAATCGGCTCGGCATTGGAACGTGTAAGCGCGGAGTCAGAGTCATCTTGCAACAGAATCGTCGGTTTGGACGGTCTGGTGCCCCCCAATCCCATTCTAGAGGCCTATGCTGCCTCATATCCTCCATAGTACAACTCGCGCCGTCGCGGTTGTCCAGAACCAAACCCACACTCTCAGGAATGTTCTCCAACTCCAGTCGTCAGGCCCTTCGTCGGGCTCAGGCTCGAGCTGGGGCAATGGTCCAGGTCCAGGCGGCTCCAAATACAATACAGGCAGTCGATTTTATGGATATAATGTATGTGATACATCTATGGTGCACTTTTACTGTGTTAAACTCCGTACTTTAGAGCGCTGGACGGGCAGTGACCCAGGCAAATGCAATCACATCCCAGGATGCATTCTCATCTCAGACAGATGAGAATGAGGACATCACACCTCGAAGGCCAGTGGTATCGAGGACACCCAAGACCACTCGGATGCGCAGCTCGAGTGTGTCTATGGGTACCTCAGGTCGCGTTGAACGCGGTGAAAAGATGGGCGTCCTCAAGACCGTTCAACTACACAGGCGGGCGAAACACACATTCGCTCCCCTAGAGACTCTAGCTTCAGCAAAAGAAAGGCTTCTTGCTGCAGATCCCGTTGACTCGAGCTCTGCACCGCTCCGTATCCGCCGAAACTCGACATCTGAGCCTTTGAGTCCTTTGCTCACCCCATCGGCGGACGTCCCACTAGAGGATGTCGAGGAACTACCGAAGGCAAAAGCGAGCGCAGGAAAAGAAGGGCATCCCCCTTCCCCTACCCCAGGCGCTCCTACTCCATCTTCATCTTCATCCGACTTCGTCCAGCTATTCGGGCGTCTGGAGAAATTGGGGGACGAAAATGTGGTCGCAGATACCGTACGCCATCTGCTGAAGAAACCGAAGGTTAAAGTGAAAGAATTCAATGCTGCTTTACACGCCTTGGCCACTACTCGCCTCGCCGGACATCCTATTCAAAGTATCATTCAGCTCTACAACACTATGTTAAGCCAGTCGGTGGTACCTAATGTCCAGACATACGAAACTCTCATTGGTGCCCTTCTTACTCGCGATGAAGAAGTTCGCAAAGCCATCGTTACCTTGGAAATGCGCCCCAAACAGGTGCCACTTGTTGGTCGCATGGAAGTCGCGTCAATGGAAGCAGACCAGGACAGGATCGCCAAACTCAAGGAAGAACAAAATTTCTCGACAGCCCTATCCCTTTTCGAAGGTGTATTGGCTGTTGGAGGCAGGGAAAAACTTGCGCATTCAACTTACGTCAAACTTTTGTCAGCATGTGCAGGCCATACTGACGTCGACGCTGCCATCCACATCTTTGCGCAACTGGAGGCCATCAAGGACATGAAAATTGGCATCAACGTTTATGAGTATCTGATCTTGACATTTTCAAATGCGAAGAAGATCGAAGAAGCAGAACACATCTTCGAAGCCTTCCTTACCGCATCTCGTTCAGGCAAACTCAGGCGTTACCCTCTCCCTATGGCCGATGCTGAGCGACGGGCGCAAATTATGGTTTGGAACGTAATGATTGAGGCCTATTTCCGTGCCGAGATGCCAGACAAAGCCATTGAACTCGTCGAACGAATGGTCAACTCGACAGCGGGTGACCGGTTCACTCCCCAAGACATTCCTATCGCCACTTCGTCTACGTTCACCACAGTTATTGCAGGTTTCCTTCTTGGAGGCGATCTTCAATCGGCATTGGCATGGTTCAACCAGCTTTTGACTCAGGCAAAGACACCTTCGAGTCCTTTCGAAGGCTTGGGCGGCAAAGCGATGCGACCTGATAGCGTTGCCTGGCACTTGGTTCTCGATGCACTGGCAGCGGAGGGCAATCTCCAGGAACTCAATCGCCTGTATACTATCTACCGGTCTGTTAGCAAAGAGGACAGTCTCCACACTCGGCAAATCGATCACGTTCTGATCCATCGTGCAAACATGGACAACTTGGATAAGCTCGACGAGCAAACGGCTCTTCAAACCCTGCAGTTCCTTTTGGACGACCTCGTTGAGTATGAACCGGTACAGGAAAAATTGGAGATGAAGACCAATATCTGCAAGGCGTTCGTTTCAAGAGGAGACTTCGAGACGGCATGCGCTGTGATGACTACTAGTATTTTGGAGCAATTCCAAGCGGATTACGATGGCAGCCTCGCTCATGTACTCCAATGGCTGCGCAACACCTCCAAAGACTTCATTGACCATGTTACCACGACGTTGGTGAACCGCAACGGCGAGCTTCCATTCCTTTCTGCTCTTGCCTTGGCACGCATGGGGGAGAATCTGGCGTTGCCCAAACAGCTCTCGTTTGCACCTCACATCCTGCATGCCTACGGCCGAGCGCGGTTCCAGAACCTCATACCTTATTCGGAGCTCAGTGTCAATGATTGGGAAACCCTTCTGTCTTATGCAGCCTACTTGGAAGCGAATGTGGTTAACGGAAACCCTGAAAATCTGCCTCCCATCCCCGGATACGCGTTCAATGGTCTAGTTAGCCTACTTGACGACTTGTCAACCCAAAAAATCGAATTTTCCATCTTCAAGCTCGACACGCAACGCAAGACCTTAGATGTGTTGGGAAGACTGTATCCTGATCCAAAAGCGCGCCAGCAGTTCCTGGTGAAGTTGGGCCCATCATATGAGTCAGCCGGGAAGCAGTTTGATCGACTGAACCTCGCCGCTCTTGAGAATGCTTTGAAGGAACTGCCTAACCCGTCCATCGAACGCATGGAAAGCACAACTATGCCCGTGACGTCCGAGAGCGAGAACTCCCATCTCCGCATTGATAGGTACCAAACTAAAGTCATCGAAACGGCTGCCTTTAAACGCGTGGGACGTCGGTACGAGTTTGATGTCATAAAAGGATACCAGGCATTCTCTCAGGGTGTGGAAAAGGGCGTCGTGCCGATGCCCCACACGTTCTCGCGCCTCATCGAAGGCCTAGGGCGTGCAAAGGAGACAGAGAAGGTTGCGGAGCTGTATCAGATCGCACAGGCCGTACTTCCGTCCATCGAGGAGAAGTCGAAGTTTGCGTCGTGGGTCTCGATCGAGAACAGCATGATTATTGCCCTAGGCCATTCGGAAAATCTGGAAGCAGCGCATAATCATCGGCTTCGGATACTTGAGGCGGGCGGCAGTCCTTCTGCTGATGGGTACGGAGTGTTAATTCAGCATGTTAAGGATACCACAGATGATGCGTCGGCTGCGCTTTCACTATTCAATGAAGCTATCGCCCACGGCGTGCAACCTAATCTGTACCTGTACAACAATATCATCTCGAAGCTTTCCAAGGCGCGCAAGGCGGATTATGCGATCGAGCTATTCCAGCAAATGAAGGCTAGCGGAATCCACCCGTCGTCGATCACGTATGGTGCAGTCATTGGTGCATGTGCGCGCGTGGGCGATGTATTGTCGGCCGAGTCGCTTTTCACTGAGATGACACAGGCTCCGGACTTCAAGCCCAGGGTTCCGCCATACAATACGATGATGCAGCTTTACACAACCACGAAACCTATCAGGAATAGCGTTTTATTCTTCCGGGAGGAGATGCGCAGAGCCGGTGTTAAGCCCTCCTCGCATACATACAAGGTATGCCGACAATCCTTTTTCTCCTGGTTCATTTATTTATTCAAACTTGTTAGCTATTGATGGATGCATATGGCTCTATCGAGCCAATTGACCTCGCGAAAATGGAAGCCACTTTCGCTCAGTTGCAGAAACATACGGAGGTGCCTATCACTGGGGCCCACTTTGCGTCCCTCATAAATGCGTATGGGTGTGTCAACAAAGATCTCGACAAGGCCATTTCCATCTTCGAAACGATGCACAAGGTACCTCGCGCTCCGGCTCCCGACGCGGTCGTATTTGAGGCGCTCATCAACGCCATCGTCGCACACAAGCGCACCGACCTAATTCCGGTGTATGTGTCCAAGATGAGCGAGAGCGGCGTGCACATGACGGCGTACATTGCCAACTTTTTGATCAAGGGATACGCGAATGTGAACGATATGAACCAGGCAAGGGCGGTGTTTGAGTCGCTTTTGGACCCACCAACGGGTGTGGCGGCGCCAAATAACCATGCACCGCATGATTCGAACACTCCTGGTGTCCCCGTCATGGAGCCTGTGTACCGTGAGGTATGTGCTTCCATGTTTATATCAGCAATTTTTTTTTCACTAATCTCGTACATTGTACTATTGTATAGCCTTCGACTTGGGAAGTGATGGTTCGCGCGGAACTTGGATGCGGTAATCGTCGGGGTGCACTGGCGCTTCTGGAACGGTTGAGAGAAAGGTTCGTTCAATATTATTTCTTTCTCGTTCGTCCCTGATCTTTATTTTGGAATTGTAGACAATACCCGGAGGCTGTCTATAACCGTATCAGTGGAGTCTTGACCGACCACTCGGTACCACTATAACTCATATATCCCTTCCTTTTAACGGATATTTCTTCACCAACACTACCTCTGTCCTTGCAATTCCATCCAACCTAAACGTCCAATCATCTGCATCAAAACTCTAATCACTCAAATACGTCCTTCCCTCTTGACCACTTGTAATTCTTCACGACCGAAGCATAACCATCCATCCTCCTTAAGGATATGTGTATTTTTATATCTATTCTGCTTCACGCACCCTAACCTGTCGATCAATCGATATCATCCATCCCAAGTGTACTTACATTACATGCCTGACTTGTTTTATATTACCTAGAATCGCCTCCTATCCCCCTCGTTGCGCCATCTTGTGTAGGCGTTTTTGCTTCTCGTGTGTCGTCCATTGCTTGGACGAATACATAGGGTACATGCGTGGCTTTGCTCATGTATGTCATTAAAAGTAGAGTAGTAGTTTGATTGAAAAATGTGATGCAATGCCGTTTGGTGTGAAATATCGATACAAAACCAGTAAGTGTGAGAAGCGAAGTTGAATAAGAGATCTTCATTTACAAGATAGATGAAGCAGAATGCCTTGTGGGGCATATCATCAAAGTTTTCTACTGTAGAATTAAATGTCGATCAATCCAGACCTTTTAGAATGCGCCACTGGGGTTCCATTCCCTCAGCCCATGAAAGAATCTCTTCTTCACCCAAACTACCCTCCCCTTCTCCGTCTGCATCCCAATCTCCAGCAAGACCAAAAGACAAGGCTGCCTGACTCGATCCAGAACGAGGTATAGCTCGAACTGCTACTGATATTTGGTGCCCTGATGGTGTAGGAGTGGTAGGCGCTTCAACGCGGATGATCTTCGCAGCGCTCAGCAAAAATTCTGGTGATAGTGTTTGAGGATTCATGGCAAGTTCCTACAATAATATAATGTCAGATGTGGAGAAACATAGCATCGACAAGACCCAATTGACGAACCTTCCAACCGACAATGGCACCAATTACTAGCTGCTCAGAGCTGGATACAACCGCACTTTTGTCCCAGACCTGCTCTGCTTGCTCCCAGTCAAAGTGATCTGATGTCGACGGGTATTTACTATTTGAATCCGCCTCGACCTCCTCCGAGTATGGCAGCGCCACAGAGGAATAGTCTTCAGCGAAAGATTCATCTCGGGCGTACCAATCGTCCCGGGTATAATACTCGTCTTCATTTCGCGATTTGGCAGCCTTTTTGCGGTTCTTGCGTTTATTTGACGATTGCTGTTCAGCGCTGATGTTATCCCACATGCCAGCCTCGACATCTACGCTCGTCACGAACATGTTGGGAGGGAGCAGCCCCGCGTCTTGTAGTTCGGATGGAGGAACAAGGCGCGGTGGCGGCCGGGCAGCCTTCGGAGGAGGTCGATGCGGGGAAGAATCCACGTCCATCGCAGGTGCCGGTGGTTCATTCTGAGCCACGATGTCCTTCGGGGCTGTGCCTGCAGACGTCTCAGCGGAGAATACGATTTTTTGAGGAATAGGATTGGCCATGGAAAGTTTGAACCCCTTCTTTTTGTTTTTGTTTCGCAGTGAGCCCATCATGACTTGATCTTTGGTGATATAGACCGGGGTGCTCCTGGAGCTCGCATCTTCGCTCCTAATGGGAGTTTTTTCTTGCACGTCTTCAACGCGCGCTGGTTGAGGAGCGGGCGTAGGCGTAGACTGGACCACGGGGCCTGCGGCAGCAGGCTCGTTTCGTGTCCTTGGTTGCCCTAACGGCAGTGAGTTAGCATCTGAGCTGCCTTTCGGCGGAGCATTTGCAGCAAGAGCGGCGGCCTTTTCTAATTCTCTCTTTTTCCGACGGCGCTGGTTTCTTGAGTGGGTAGCAGGCTTTCCAAAGCCCGGAGGAGTGTGGTAAGTGGCGGTCTGGCTAAGGAGATAAAATATAGGACAGTATATTGCAATTTGAATTTGAGCTCACCCTGATGTGGGTATAGATTTAGACGCAACAGTGATCGGTGCTTTAGATGACTGTGGCTTCGGGGGTGATGAAGAGGCAGAAGAAGAGGAAGAGGAGGTGGAGGTGGAAGAGGAGGAGGATGAAGACGACGTGGATGAAGATAAAGACGACGACGATGATGAAGAGGAGGAAGACGAAGAAGAGGAATCCGATTCAGAGCTGCTATCTTCTGGTGATTCAGCGCGTTTGACTACGCGCTTTTTTGACAAAGTTACGGTTGGTTCGCGCACACTAATCGAACGCTTCCTCTTCAGCCCACGAGGAACTTCTGTACCGGAGCACATCAGTTCACAGTGTAAATACAAGAGCTCGCGGTCGGCGCACCTTGCTCGCCCCCCAAAGCCACTTTAGAGTTCGCTGTACGATCCAATGGTCTTGATTTAATGCAAATAAGATCGCCATCTCTCACGACAGTGTCAAAAGGAGTGTCGTCCAAGAGCTCGAACCCATCAAGCAGCAATGTCAATTGTTCCGCTTTGAGTGCTCCATTTTTAAGAACATGAACCTCCCGACAAAGGTTTTCTTTGAGATCGTGGATAGTTTCAGGTGTCTCCTGTACGTCTGGTGTAAACCATGCTTTCAACGGGGGTAACGGGTTTTGTGTTTGAATGCGCAACCGCATGAGTTCTTTTCGAAGATGTAGGCTCCCTACTCGAAGGTTGCAGAACAGTGACGGAAATTGATTTTTGTTGACACGTGATGGCTGTACGCGTCGCGCCACACGCGACCGACATCATCTGCAGCCGGGCCCAAGTCTTATTTCAAGGATGACCGGTGAACATAAAGTCCCACTGCATGTAATTGTTCCAGTACATGGTATTAGATCTTAAAAATAGGAGGGTAGCCATGTTCTATTATAAACGCAGAACTGCTTTCAGTGAGGTATTCAAGTGGTATTTCAACAAATATCATCGTTCAAGAACAGCGACATGGTTAATTGGCCATTGTAACAACTATATCTTGACATCGCATCCAAGAAATCCACAAAAATGTCTTGTGATTTAATGTTGAGAGCAAGAGCCCTGTCAAATTAGTTCGCGTTAAGTTCCTCCATGTTAACCCAAAGGCCGTCCTGAAAACCAAAAAAGTTACATCGCATCCAACTTCGATAAAAAAAAATTATTGATGGAAGTATAAGACTCACCTTGATATACATTGTAAGATGAGCCAGCAAATAAACCTTCTCCGTTTTCTTCAACCCTTCCCCTTGTGCCCAATCAGCCGGGGGAGGAGAATTGGTGGCGTAGTCTAACGTAAAGTGTTTGAAGTTTTGAAGTAGACGAACGAGGTAGAACGTGGCTTCATGATATGCGAACTATTGAGGGGCACGTGGATCAATATTTCCATAGGTCCCGACTACAGATGATACTGACCTGTTGACCAAGGCAAATACGAGGACCAGCGTTGAAAGGAGTGAAAATGAAAGGGTTAGGTGTCAGATATTTGTGCAATCTTTCGTCGAGGAATCGATCAGGGTCAAATATTAAGGCTGAATGGAAATGGTTTAATCTTTGAATCATTGCTCAAGTGAGTATTCGTTACCGTCCGGTCCCCATAAATCAGTCCTCCTTTGCATATCTAGAATACTGTACATGCAACTAGGGTTGAGAGATATAGGTTAGTTAGACCAAAAAAAAGTCTTTAACAATTCATACCTGGTACCCGCGGGGACAAACAATGGTGGTTGTCCCGCCCGTTTAGTCGGTAACAGAACATCTTTGTTTGACGTTCTAAAAACGAAATTGAGTACTTAGCACTAAAGAACTGGCAAACTTGACAAGACCTCATATTAACCGGCCTAATAATGTGTCATCGACCGTAGTCAGTTTAATGAAGGAGGTATGGATGTGTAAATATGACCGTACACAGGTGGATAAAGCCGCAGAACCTCTAAAACGTATGCATACAAAAAGAAGTGAATCTGTTTAAGAAGTTCATGGAGTATAAGACATCAGAGACAGACGTACCGTTAAGGAAAGCCCTCAAGTATCTCATTTCTCTCATCTGATCGTACGTTGGCCTACCATTGGGACCGACCTTATCAAATATTTCTTGGCGAAGTCGTTTCTCAATATCCGGATGTTGAGTGAGCATGTACATCGAGAATGTCAAGAGGCACATGGTCTTAAGGGGACGACCAGATTAGTTTACTTAGATGTGATACAAAATGTGAGTACCTACAGTATCACGGCCAGCAACCATCAAATTGACAAGCTAAAAAATAGAAAGTAATGGTGAGTAAAAACAATATTTTCTTGTAAGCTCTAGTTCGTTCACCTCGTCTTTGATGATTTTTTGGTCTAAAAATAGGTCAATATTATATTGCAGTTAGCGAACTCGATTAATCCACTGACCTTGAGTATGCCTAACCAGATGAGTCAATAGAGTAACATCCTCTTCGTCGTCCAGTTCGGGGTTTTTCTCTTTCTCCCTCATATCGCGCTCCCGTTTCTCCAATGCTGCTTTCATCAATGGCTCTGTGAAGTCATCAATCACCTTCCTGAACGGTTTAACGTGGTCCTTCCATAATTCCGCAAGAGGCCAATCTTTACCCAACCCAATGCGCTCAACAGATTTTAATTGGCCTGCCGAGAACGCTTTTGTAAAAATGGTGGAAGGGTGGGTATGATACTCATCCGCTCTTTTGGATGCTGATGGAGGATAAGGGATCCCGGCTAAGAGGGAGCCTACGTTATTTCCAAAGAGGAACTCAGAAGCCGAGTCAAGAGTGAAGCGCGAAACAAGGTCCTAAAGTGAATGCGCCCATGAGCGATAGTGGCACAATAATGTTAGATGACAAGCGTACCTGGAAGTCAACAGTATACCCTTCCTTGAGCCTCTGTTTAGCAGCTTTTATCGACAAGTCGCAATTTCGGTCATAGATATCAAAATCGCTAATTCTTTCGCGAGTAAAGAAGGGGCGTGTCATTGCACGGTGGAATCTAAAGTTATATGTTTAATTGTATCCCAGAGACAGTGTTAGTTGGTTAAGCTCACTTCCACATCTCACCTGCATGTCAACTTAAGTAAAAGCCCTTCGCAGAAAAAAAAGTACTTACCATCCGCATTAAAAACACCGGTTCCCAGCAGAGAAGTCATCTGGGAGATGAAGGTTGAACCTTGGGTAGTAATTAGTTAACAAAACGTAATTGGATTGAATCCCTTCGCTCCACCTTTGTCAAATGAATCGAATTGAGTTGCAAGTATGGCCTGCTCGAAGTCAACGATGCGTGAAATAAACATTCCCGTACCACGATACCTTAATGTGATCTGGCTCCATTGTAACGACCTTTTGTAGAATTAAAAGTGTTATTGTTATTGATACAGTACGTAGATAACGAGTACGCACGGTGCTACTGGTGATGAGACTTAGCTGGTACGTGTATCCATGTATCCTCGACCACCGATAAATCATTCCACCTAAGTTAATCGAAAGGATGGGGGTGAGACAAGGCTTCGAATTTTGACGGGGCGACTTACCAGGATACCCAGTACTGTTGCTCGAGATCAACTCAGGAATAATCTCAAACGCCGACTCTTTGATGTGGGGTGCCAACACCGCCCCATTGGCCGCAGCAGTCCTCCTATCCTGCCACACCTTGTAGTACCACCCAACGTAGAAGAAGACTGGGCGCGCGATGATTGCAACAATGACGATGGCCCAGGTAGGGATCAGGGCGGCGACTGGCTGGTATGCTTGCAACAGCCTAAACGAATAGAAGACAAGCACTGAAGGAATGGTGAAGTAAGGCACCAGGCCGAGAGTGTAGAAGAACCCCGGCGGAAGTTCCATGACTTGTGCAAGACGTTCGCAGTGGAAAGAGAGGTAGTTTCGGTTCAATTATCAGATGAACTGGGTGGTGGAATTGGGTGTATGGTCGATGTTTAAGGACAACCAAAGCTGCCTACCTTTTGACGTTCCGACAAGTTCCAAGCGAGATTAGCATCAACGGAGGAGCTGGCAGCGCAGTTGGTGGTGGCACTAGACGGTCAAGCATGGGCGGCGGTCAGAGACTTCGGCTTGGTAGATTTTCGTCATCGAAATGACCAAATGGAATACCCGACGGCGATACCGGCTGTAAAATAGCCTTGCCCGGACAAGCGCCCCAGACTTGTTAGCTTGTTATGCGGCAAGATTGAACAAATACTTGAAGGATTCGCAAATCCGCAAATCCGAGTAAAAATAATTTTTTGTTGTATTGCCTATCCTATTTTAAATAATCGAAGACAACATCTTCTTTCTGCAGTGAGAAATATCAACACTGAAAACTTCGGGAAGTAGACGGATCAAGTTGAACGTGACCTGTAGTATGATATCGAGCTGAAAAGCTCGAGGCAAGATAGAATATCAGTATTTTTGACGCGCAGATTGAAAAATATGCGACACTTTTTTATCATCAAAGAATCGACTCGGATCGGGCCAGAATTTGAGCGTTAAAAAGTGTCAAACCTTAGGTTGTAGAATAGACGCTGGCCAGTACGCTCTCCCTACCATCACTCTGACCGCGTTAGTCAGGCCGTCTTTGCATGCCCATGGCATTATAGAGGAAGTTACATGAAAATCAGAAGAAGAATCGTACCCCTGTATTATTAGGGCATCCGTATTATCTGCGAAAATAAATAACGGAGGCTGGTCTAATGACGTCTATAGACAGCATTAATGAGTCGTTCTTGTGTGTCTTGATAACCAGCAACGTCGACCTACGTCGACTACTAATCTGGATAATTTTATGTCTATCAGAACAGGTGCATAAATCCTGTTTCCTGGAACGTAATTTCAAATTCAATGTCAATACGTTATACTGAACGAAGGAATCCGAGTTACCGAACCGCAGCACTAGTGTTTGTAAGATAAAATAAGTGTTATGCTATATATTGCCACGCCCAAGTGTACAGAGGCGCTTAGTCGGGGACCGATTACTCAAATGGATTGACAAAGGGAGGTATGAATAGCTCTCCTTTGGCCTCCGTTTACCAGACCTGGGAGGATCCATAGTTTTTTGATAAGAAACTTGTAAAACGACGTCGTCTAGAGGTTTCAGCGACGCAAGGCCGATTAATTACACTTATTGCAAAATTGTGCGTGAGCCTTTGTTGACTCTTTGGAGGATGTCCGTCCAACAGGGTATGATACTTGATCGCACATCAACAACTACTCATATCGATTCATACTCTCCATAAGCTTCCCCCACCGTCCATTATGCCATGAAGTCAATTGCTTCCAAAGCTCGCTATCCTCTCCCCAAGAAATCCTAAAAATGACCAATACCGCCGCAAGCATAATATCACCCCATGAGATCACGTCCCCAACGAGATACGTCCCCTCCCCTTTATTCGTATTTGAATACAGAGTGTCAATTTCCTTCATGATACCTTCAAGAGTGGCTATCTCGTTAACGAGCTTATCATCCGGCACGAGCTCTTCCATCTTCATACCAAAGGTCGCCTCTCGAAGCGCACGATAATACGTCGCATTGCTCAGATTCAGTTTCCTAAAGAGACTCCAGGTGATAAGGTATCGCGCATCCATCATCAATGGTATCGCAGTTTCAGCAAAGTTCTGAATCACTCCAGCAGAACCACTGGGGAATATCGTCCCTCTGCCAGATTCTGCGGTGCCTGGATACTGCGCGTCCAGATACTGAGCGATCGCAAGCGAGTCTGAGATGTATTTCTGCGTGGAAGGATCGTAGATCATGGGAAGAGTGTAGTGCGGGTTCCCGTCAAGTGTTTTAGATGTTGGTGGCACACCCAATTTTTCGTACAGGGTTTTGATGTCAGGAAACTCGACCCATTCGGTGGTGTATGGAAGACCTTTCAGGTTGAGGCAGTATCTGGCAGTTACAACATGATAAATTATTATGAATAAACATTATAGGCGAAATTGGACTGTGCTTACCTTGTCCTCCAGGTGTTTGGGGAGACAGAGTACCCAGGTGATGTGGACGGTATATCGTAGAAGATAATTGACATATCACAACGCGGGGCTTGGTAATGATAATAAGATGATTCTAAAACTCGTCAGAATTTATACAATTCGGGTACTGCTGAGTTATTCGGGGATATTGTGATCATTGGCGACGGTTAAGACTTGCTAAAATATTTTGAATCGTAAAATGCAACACAACTTGATAAGTTTCTCATAGGTGAGCGGGAGCAGGATATAAATTATTAGACCAATCTCGCAAGCATCATACCATAAATATGCGTGTATCCACTTGATAACCTAGATTTTTCCGTTTGTCAATCCAACCTCCCACTTCGACCCTTCAACTCTTTCCACTCGTTCTGGGCGCTGCTGACATCCGAATTAACCAATCTTGTAATCACCACGAATGCGAGAGCAAAGAATGCGATAAGAATAAACAAGGAGTGGAATGGTTTTTCAATGACAAATGATTCGAGAGATTGCATTTTGTTGTTGAGATACTGAAAAGGAGAATTTTCAGTAACGACGCAGCGAATAAGAACGCGATCACATACTCTGGCCATACGCTCGATAGTTCCCTCGGAGTTGTGAGCCTTCGACTTACCACTGGCAGCATCATCAACGGCAGCAAACATGCTCGAAGATGACGTGAAGCGTATAGCGTTACCAGCATGATCAGTGTTATAATAAACCAATTTCTAAGCCTCGCATCAGCATCACATAGCGAAAATATACACAAAACACTTACACTATGATCGGCAATAACAACCCTCACAGTATCCAGATCTCCCTGTCCCTCAATCTCAGGGCGCTTGGCGAGCCCGTACATACTTTTCATCCAATCCGTCCACTTATCCTCGTCCATCCAGGCAAACACAACTTCCTTTCCGTGCACGATGCCGCTTCCCTCTGTTCTATGCCTCCACTTGGCCCCGATATCCTTCAGTCGGCGCATCACCGCGTCTTGTGTCCTCTCTGGCGAGAAGCAGAGTACTACAAGTGGTGATTGGGGTGCATTCATTACACTCTGGAAGGTATCCCGAGTGAGTTCAGTTGTAGTGGGTAAGCGGTGGGTGAGAAGCCAGCGGTTAAGCTTTTTAGATTCGTCCGACGATGAAGAAGTATAGAGAGAAGATGGGGACGATCCGTAGTGGATTGATGAGGGTGTTTTGGCGTCGTGATCCTTGAGTGCAACGAGCGCCCACGGGGAGCCAGCTGGAATGGAGTAGCGAGTGTGCAGAGCTGGATCGGAAGAGGCAAAGATTTGAGGAGAGCCCAGGAGAACAGATGATGCCCCACGAATCACGCGCTATGAAATCTTAAATTTTAGTCTTTCGAGGGAGAAATAAAGATAACGCACAAGAATTTCGGTGTCAGTGGGAGAATGTAACAGCAAGTAGAGCACTTCTTCTTCAGCAATATGTTTGTCCAAGTCTGCAGATTCAGCAAGAACTTGAACTCCCCTAAATTTATGAAATTAGTACAGCTTGCAAAGATCATCGTGTACACCAGCCCCATAACGATCCAATAGACACAAGTAACACTCACGCAGAACTGGCCTTATCTGTAAATGCCTTCAACTGGTCTATTTTCCTTCCACTGTTATATTCGTAGCCTTTGGCACCCCGGTTTGCATACCACATCAGAGTTGGGTAGCCCTGCACACCTTCTTGCTTGCACAAAGAAGTATGGTCGTCGCAATTGACTTCAACGATGTTCACCCTGCCCTTCATATGCCTCGCGAGCTGCTTCCATGTTGGCGCAAGTTTCTTGCAGTGCCCGCACCACGGTGCGAAGAATTTTACAAACGTTGGGCCGGTGGCCATGATCGACGTGAATGAGGAAGGAGTAAGAGAGAGAACTTCGCCGTTGGGGTTGATGTTTGGGTTGAGAGTCACAGCAGGGGGCTGTTTTACAGCTTCCGCAGCAGGGGGTTGAACGGGAGCTACAGGTGGAGGGGGAGGGGGAGGGGGAGGTGCAGCTGCTTTGACGTGTCTCTTCATGAACGCTTTAAGGTCCTCCAGCTCTCTGGCTTTTTTAAATTGGTCTACGATCTTCCCGTCGTGGAACATAAGTAGCGTAGGGTATCCTGTGACTTTATTCGCGTCGCACAGGTCTGTCGATAAAGTAGAATGTTCGATATATAGCGCCTTCAAACCGAAATGAATGTAAACATACCACCGTGGAGAGTGCAATCAACAACTCCCATTCCAACCTCTGGCACTTCGCCTCCCCCAAGTCCATCTTCGCCCTTAGCCCTCGTATCAAGTACTAGTTGTTGCCATGTCGGTTTGAAGTGTTTACAATGTCCGCAATATGGTGAAAAGTGTTCGATGAACCATAACCCCTCTTTGATGGTCTCTGAGAATGTCGATGGGTCGAGCTCGATGCCCGACGGTGATGAAGATGAATATGTATGTAGCTTAGTTGAGTCTCGAGCGGCTACCAGCGATGAGGATGCATCCGGGATGGCAGCAGCGGCTATGGACGTCGAGAATAGTAGCGACGAGATTATTAAATGCAATCCACTTGGGAGATGCATCTTAAAGGAGAGAAAGGAAGATTATTAAACGGGTCCAGCCAGTGGGTATCTGTGTCTGTGTGTATATGTAGAATAGCAGTGTAGAAACTGACACGGATTCCAGAGGGTCGTAAGGATTGTACGAGTTGTAAGAGAATAAGAGAAACTGTCAGTCGATGGATTTCTAATGAGCCCTACGTGTGATGCACTGCCACGCCTGCTCCAGTCTCAGTGGCTGTGCAACCTAAGTTTGAACCAATTTTAATCCTCATCTATTTCCCTTTGCTTATATAGTAATAATAATGGTCTGGCCTATTCATGCAATGTATACGCTGCTATATAGAGGTTAGTAGTACTTATGGAATAACCCAGGAATATTCAGTGCAATAAGGCAGCTCCTGGGCTGGTACTACTATTAGTAATGCTGTGTAAATCCAATACATCCTTAATGTTTCTCTGAAGGCCTTCGAATAAGGCAATATGGCCGAGTGGTCTAAGGCGCCAGAATCAGGAGAGTCAGACTCAGGTTTGCTCAATCTGGTCCGAAAGGGCGAGGGTTCGAATCCCTCTGTTGTCAATATCCTTTTGTTTTTTCTTTTTCTGTAAAAAAGCCTCTTTCTAACGGTCACGTAATAGTGTCATTGAAATTGAGACTCATTTTGCTTTGTGCATATACTTATGCGTTCAGACGGAGAGAAGAGGTTTATAGCAATATTAGTAGACAATGTTATACATAATTTATACTATGAACTAGTAGTGAATATTCAGACACTTTTTCCTGTTTCCTTCTGCCATTCCTCAATCGCCTCACCGATCTTGGATTGTATATGCTCAGCACCAACGTTTTGTCCAAATGCTTCTACAAATTGGCCATTAGGATCCATAAGATAGACGAAAATAGAGTGGTCGACGAGGTAGTCGCCTTTCGGGTCGGCGTCGGGAGGCGTTGAGAAGTAGACGCGATAGGATTTACAGACGGCTTTGATGTTGGCGTAGTCACCAACGAGGCCAATGAAGGATGGGTGAAAATCTTTCAGGTATTGTGAAATTTGTGCCGGGGTATCGCGAGCAGGGTCCACAGAGATGAAGATGGGAAGGAAGATGTCACCGTATTCTTTTTCTATTGGAGAAGAGGGTAAGATATAGACAGACCTGGGACGTTCGAGAAATCAAAGATGACTCACGAATGTTGTTAAGAACTGCGGTAACTTTATCTAGCTCTGCGGGGCAGATGTCTGGGCAGTTCGTGAAGCCAAAATACACCAACGACCATTTCCCTTTTAAATCGTTTTCCGTGAACGGTTTCCCGTCCTCTCTAACCAGATTAAAGGGCCCTCCGACACTTGGTCTGCCATAGGACTTCAATCCTCGTTCCTTTTCTGGTTTTATGATACAAAGTGAGAACATAACGTAGGCATTATGGGTGAACAATACTCACCTCGTTCTTCTTCAAGCCGTACCTTTTCCTGCCGGAAATAATAGGCCAGTCCAACACCAGTCAAGATGAAGAGTGCGGCAGCCGTCGGAGTGAATGCCTAATAGTCAAACAAGCTAAGATTCAGTTATACACGTCCTTCCACCCACCAAGGGCATGAAAAGGTTTCACTCCTCACCCCAATAGAATTACGTTCGCCCGCCTGGACATAACTTCTTCGTTGGCCCTGAAGGATGATGCGCGTCGCATGTTCACTATGACGGAATGTCCGTAGACTGTCTCGCTGAAGCAAAGGCCTTGAGGCATGGGAATGAAGGGATCTCCATGGTATTGATAATATTGGTTTTGTAGACCGATGGAGACCAGAACGAGTTATAGAAAACATGAAAGGAGGATGTGTCACGCGTTGTCACACCGGTATTCCTTTCTGGCTTGTTTCTTGCTTTGCTTCTGGCAACAAATTATTCAACTTCGAATTCTATCAGTTCTGACCCCAACACAATTCTACCATAAAGGTTACAGAAACCAGCCTTTCCTGCGGGCTCAATACAACCGCGATTTGTAGGTGGTATGTACTGAAACTATATCTTCCGGAAAAAAAAGATCAAGTTGAGCAATCAAGTTGAGCAATGATACATGGCATTATATGTTACGCTGATTCGTGGTAGGTCTGCCATCAATAAAATACTCATTTTCTTTTTTTATGTTTTTTATCATTCCCAGGAGCCAACCGGATGGCACCCAGAACCTGCTGAAGCTCCTTGTCTTCGCCTAGATTCTTTTCATCTTTTACATCCTTCTTCAACTTTTCAGGAGATGGAGCCAGGGCAATCGCATCACCCAAAGCACCCTTCTTGACTCTCTTGCCCAACTTCTCGTTGAAAAGAGCGTCAATTTCGTTTTCAGGACGTGATTTGCGTTTCCGGCTTTCAAAAGGTTTGGCTGGGGTTACGGCTTCCTCCGCAAGGTCTGGCTGTGTTGTTTTAGGTGGCATCACAGTGGGACCAACGGTGATTTTCTTTTCTTGTTCCTCCTGTTTCTTCCGCTCAGATTGGAGGTTTCGCCAGTCGTCCGGACGGCGCTGAAGCAAGTAGAGGTTCAAGTTTCTGGCAAAGAATTTGCCATAGAACGATGCAGCAAGCGCCTGCTCTTGGGACACTAGTGATCTGGCGATTTTTTCCTGTATGACGAAGACCATGTTCGAAAATTCGAGCGCGCAAAGAAGGCTTCGACAGAGAGACAGACCTTGAGATAGGTGTCAGAGTACGACCAACAGCGATCGCCTACGCGACTGCCTAGTTTATCATCCACTAATTTATGGTAGTGGCCGATGAAGTCTATGACAAACTGTCTCTTCATTTTAGGGGTAACAGTCGGCGACTCAAGGAGTGCATCAAAAACCCGGGAACCAGAAGAATTATGTGCGATTTTTATGCGGTCGTCGATCGATAATTCGCGTATTCTGTTCCAATTGGTGTTAAGGGCGTGATATAAAATAATATTTAGGCATGAGGAAAACCCACCCATCGATAGCAAATTGATTGTGGCCTTCAGGCAGTCGAAGTATCGATTGCATCAAGACGCTACCTTGGATTTTGGGTTCCAGTGGGTCTTGGACAGTGCGGGATTTGTGGTGATGTTGGTGAGAGGTCTCTTCGGTTTTGGTTTTCTCGGCATGTGCAATATGGTAGTCCTGATGGCGGCATTAATCAGTATGATCTGAAGTACGACCAGGACATCTTACGGGTAGGGGTAAGAGTGTCAGAACGCATGGAACAAGGAGGGCTTTCTCTTCTGAAGTTGTGATATTAAATGCTGAATAAACAATCTGTCTACTGTCAGTGAATCGGATTCAAAATCTCCAATGAAAACATACTTCGGATATCGGTTGATTTGATGATCCAAGGAGCGAAACTCTGTCGATGAGTGCGCGCAAAACACCAGTTCTTGATGTTCCTTTATTTTGAACTGGATCAGAATTTAAAAAAACTTTCAACATGAAACTTCTCACTGATAAGCTTATTCCAGGTCGCATCAAGCTCCTCAAATATCGTCGTCAGTTGGCTCTCAGAGACTCTTTCCAGCGCTTTAGCCAGTACAAAATTAGCCACAGGATGAGCAGCCAATCGTGCGAGTTTGCCCTTAAAATAAGTCTTCCACAGCGCATTGAAAGCATCATCTGGACAGCGCGAAACAATCGTTTCAAGCAGATGAGATGAGTTGACATCGCGGAGAAGAGTTCCCAGATAATCCGACTCTTCGATGTCGGCCGTGGAATCATTTTCTAAATTTCATCAGTCAAATTGAAGGAACGAAAAATCACGCCCAAATAACATACTGCACGCTGTGATAACGCCCACCATCACCCTATCCATCAGAGAACCAGGTTGATTGGCCAGGTCTTGATCAGCTTCCACTTCCAGGAGCATCTGCGCGGGAATAATCAACGTCACGTAGTATCTAAATCATTACTGGAACGGTACCTGTAACCCAGGGCACGCGACTTTGCTGGCAGCCATGGCGCGCGTTTCATTATCATCGAGATGTTCTCTGACAGTCTCCACGAAACGACGTGCCATTTGCCGAAATTCGGCGGGAGCGCTCCGTATCGTCTCCTTTCCCTTTCCTTGCCCATCGGAAAAGACAGACTTCATCTGACCTTGCCTTGCTTTCCATGCTGCGCTTTTCTTCGATCGAACAGCGGATTGCGAACTTTCATCAGATGTGGATAGATTAGGAGAGAGAAGGAGAAGTAAGCTGCGGACAACATGAGAGGCAAAGGGATCCATAATGAGGGTGTGGAAAGATGGAAGTAGTTCCTGACGAGAGAATGACAATTAGGTTCAGACACTCAGAATCCTTGGGAGCTTACATACCTCGCAAATATCCAAAATCAACTGCTTTAAAGTACGAAGTTCGCCTTCTTCTTCAGAGTCTGGCACTGTAGGCATGATTCCTCGCATCTGTTGAGCCACGTCAGGTAACGGAAATCATTAAAGTGGGCAAATCCCACCTCTCTCGAAATGGTATCCTTAGCCACCGTGAAAAGCGTCTGGCAAACATGCGAAGCAAATCTGTGCTTCAGAAGTATTTCATACCTAATAGAACGTTAGAATGAAACTTGTTAACGAATAAATGAAAGTAATAATTCACAACTTACGAACCGGACAAAGTATCGACAAAAACTCTTCGAACAAAATCATCCATAGAATATGACATTCTCTCTATGATGACAGAGCAATCCGGGTCTGTAGCCAGCTGCTTCTCCTTGCCACGCATTTCTGATAGAGCAGCGATAAAGAATAATCTCCGTTCTATAAAGGGACATAATATTTTTTAAATGGAACCTTGGATAATGTGAGATACGACGTACGTTCATTGGGATCCAAATCACCGTCACCCTCTCCTGTATCATGCTGGGATTCTTGCCAATCACGTATTTGTATATCCACCGTCCTGAAATACGCTTTGACATCTGCATCGACGTATCCGAATGGCGCTTCAGGATTGAATTCACCGAAATTGTCCTGAGCAGGTACGATCCACGACGGTTCTTCGCGCGTTTCTAATTGAGGTGCAGATTCCTGGTTGTATTTTGATTCATCTTCATTCTGTTTCTTGTGTTTTTTGCCGCGTTTTCGATTTTCACGGGGCATGGTAGGGATCAAGTACACAGAAAAGCGTAGCCTTCACCAAAGCTCCCTCAGATGGGGTGAAAATCAAGATCACGTGGAATTTTGTGAACGCAATATTATGATTCCCACGCTCAATTTCAGCCGAATTTGGTAATCGCAGGATTTTTCACTTTCGCTCACCGACGACGACCGCGCATTCTTTCACGATCCCTCACGGCATCGCAAAACCTGCAACATAGACATTTATCATGCCAAAAATTAGAAAGGGTACGTCTTCTAACATATTTTTCCATCGCCTCAACTGACAGATTTAAATTTTATTTCATTTCAATATTTCCGCCCACCCTCGACGTCAAAAAATATGAATTATACGATAATCTGCAGAAACAAGTAATAGGAAATCTACCAATGACCGGGCAAAACTTCGCAAAAAGATAAAGGAATCCAAGAGGAAGAAGGCCAGAGACGCCAAGAAGAGCGTGCAGTGGAAAAGCAGTTTGTTGCTTGTTTTATTTGTGACTTTGTTGCGGAACTCAAGGCTTCTACAGAGGTGAAAAAGGATCCCGGGATTCCTAGCGAATTTCCTTACAAGGACCAGATTTTGGCTGAAGTTGCCGAGCAACGCAGATTAGTGCGTACCTTAATCATTTTACTCAACTTCGAACATCATATTCAAAATTTGTAGGCAGCCGAAGAAAAAGAAAAGAGGAAAGCAGACAAACAGCGCGCTATTTCAAAGGCAAAGGCTCTTGCTCGTGGAGAACCTTGGGAGTCGGAAGATGAAGAAGGCAACGCAAACGAAGATGGCGAACCTTTGGATGACCACAACCCAAAAGATCTCAATGTCGGAGCTGAAAGCATAGCCAGTCTCAGTGCAAAGTTTCTTACTACCGAACTGAAACCACGTCCACGTCCCGCTAAGGAAATTGAAGAGGAAGAGGAGGAAGAGGAAGTTCCTGTTCTAATCAACAGAGATTTGCCAAACCTCAGGACTGTGCTTGAAAAAGCGGATGTGGTTCTCGAAGTTGTTGATGGAAGAGACCCGTTAGCATTCAGAAGCAAACATGTGGAGCAACTAATCCTGGAGATGGACAAGAAAGTGCTGTTGGTTCTCAATAAAATCGGTGAGTCGCAAACAAAGTGGTTGCTATTAATTTGCTGATTGGTTTGACCAAAAGATACCTGCCCTAGAGAAGCTATCGCGTCGTGGTCACAGCAACTCCGAACTCAACAACCTACCTTACTTTTCCGTGCAGCGTCATCGTTCCTCCCCGAAGCGTCTGCTGTTGTTTCTCAGTCACTGAAGAAAGGGAAAGGGAAAGCAAAAGTACCTGCAGACGATGCCATCGGGTTGGAACCTATCCTCACTTGTTTCGCTGAATGGGCGAAAGAAAAAAAAACGGGCGAACCACTTGTCGTTGCAGTCGTTGGCATTACAAACGTACGTCATTTTTTTTCTATTCGACCCGGCCATTCATCGGATGTCATTATTTTATATAGGTCGGCAAAAGTTCTCTCATCAATTCTCTACTCAAACGGTCAGCTCTGCCTGTATACACCCTCGAAACCTCGTCTCGCGGCCCTACCACCACCACCCTTCCTCAAGAAGTCACTCTTGAAGTTGAAGACCAAAAAATTATCATCATCGATACACCTGGCCTTTCGTTCTCCTCCCCTTCAGATGCCGACGAAGCGGTCCTCGAACAGAATCGTGCTCGCGATATTCTCCTTCGCAATAAGGGTAGAATTGACAGGTTGAAGGACGTAAATCCTCCAAGTGCGCTTTTTTAGTCATTTCTTCTAATATGAGTTTCTTATACTCGCTCGATGTCTTGATTTTTATTATCCAGTCGTTCATCTCGTATCGAGAGCAAACACAGAAGACCTCATGTTGATGTACAGTCTTCCCGCATTCACCAAGGGAGACCCAACCGCTTTTCTGTCAGGCGTTGCCCGTGCAAATCAGTTGTTGAAAAAGGTGTGTATCCTTCCTCTCATTTTCTGTGTCTCAAAGGCGTCACGGTGCCTTGCGAATGAATAATAAAAATAGAACTGCGCCGATGAAGTCATACTGCCCACTCTTCTTATTTAAACTTCTTCCCCGTTCTGGATGCTAACGACTGCCTTTCACCTACGTTTCATAGAAAGGAGAATTGGATTTAACAGGCGCTGCCCGTGTTGTTCTGCGCGACTGGAGTGTTGGAAAATTAGTGCACTACACCACACCACCCTCCACCACTACCGAATCACCATCCTCATCCAATACCACAAATGCGGCTTTTCTCTCAGGGCTATACTCCAAGGACGAATCGATTCTATCTCTTCTTCCTACGCGGAAAGAAAAGCGAAAAACAGGTGGACTCGTCAAGCTCTCGCCGAGCGTGGTGGAAGACCGGGCCGTCGACGTCGAGGAGGCTTGGGCTGCTTTGGAAGATAGTGAAGATGAGGAAGATGATGAGGATGAGCAGGGAGGGGTTGATGTTGAAGGTATGGATGTTGATCAGGAAGATGCGGAGGAGGAGGACGAGGAGGAGATCGACGAAGACGAGGACGACGAAGAGGACGAAGAGGACGAGGAAGAAATCGCACCTCCGCCGCCGAAGAACCAAACGCGAAAGCGCGCCCTAGAAGTGGCACCCACGCCCGAACGGCCTACGAAGAAAGTCGCATTTGCGCCTTCATCAAAGCATCAGTCACGGGCGGAGAAACGGTCGGAGAAAAAAGAGTCTAAATCTTCTGCTGTGACGGAACGAGTATCAAAATCCGAGCATAAATCGGCATCGGCCTCGTCTGTCAAGCCTGCTTTGAAAAGCAGTAGCAAGCCCACCGCCTCCACGAAAGCGGTATCTGCCTCCGTTAAAAAGGCAGCAAACG
The DNA here is from genome assembly GCF_017499595.1 of Psilocybe cubensis. Lineage (NCBI taxonomy): Eukaryota > Fungi > Basidiomycota > Agaricomycetes > Agaricales > Agrocybaceae > Psilocybe > Psilocybe cubensis. Next base: position 3,290,249 of record NC_063002.1, on the reverse strand, counting down.
TTGCCTCTACTAAAAAGGCTAAGGTTCCTGTCACCAAAAGTGATTCTGGCCCAGAGGCTTATGATTTTGGAAAGTTTTTCTGAAGTGAGCTGGTGTTTCCGACACACCTGTTTGCATCTTCTTTACATCACGATAATACACTCATGATGCTGCCCCATCTAACATATCAGACTATTCTTGTCTTACTGTTCAGTGTGAGTACTCAATTGTGTGTTCATATATCATAACTTCCGCAACATAACCTGGTCACCAGAACGTGGGGTTGATTGGCAAGCATGATAAAGCAACAAACCTCACTCCCTTTGTTTCGACGGGTCTTCTCGACACGACCACACTGAGTAATCTTGAGTAGCTTTCCCCCTTGATTTGCCAGATGAAAACATTCGTAGCTTTTCGTTTTCTGAACCACCCCCCGAAGTCCCCAGCAAATCTCGACATCATGGATCATGGAACTCCCGTTTTATTTTCGTCGCTTCACTGACAGCATGTTGACTGCGCTATGTTGATCGATTTTAATATGAACAAAGAAAGCCCACCGTGATTGGTGTTGTCAATTTACTTCAACCGCAGGTGTTCGGGCCCCTCGGAAGCATTTATCACTGGCATTTACTGTCGGCGTGGCAATGGATTACTATAAAACTACAAAAGACAATGAGATTTCAGCCTGATAGCTCAACACCTGGACGTTAAAAATACTACCCATTGTGCCAGAAAACTCGAAGGACGTCAACTTTGACATCAGATCCAAATTCCTGATGGAGATCCTCGTTTGTTCTGAGTGCAGTTCTTGTCTGTCAAATGGCGATCTCCTGGCCATAAGTATTGAGAGTTACACTATCTCTAAACTTGACTACCCGAATTGACATCGGTGAGGTGACCTGCTTGATGTTCTGAATTCATAACGACTCAAGTCCATGTAAGGATGCAATCAAGCTGACAAGAGGTTATTTTAGGTTCTGGCTGTCAGAACACATTCAGGCCTTTTTAAACTTGCCTTCCCATTTGTGCGTCCGAGTCAGTGTGAAACCAACCCCCACAGGCCATCAAGTTGGTTCTTCTCATTCTCAACGCCACTATGCCTTTCCCTCTAGTCCTTCAGAGATCATTCTCCTCGCAATTAAAGACAATCTCTTCTCCTAGTAAACGAACAGTTGAGATCGAGGCCTCAACTCTGATCAGGGAAGATCATTCTGTGCGAGTGAGTCATATACAGTGCTAAAGGAATTTTAGTCTCAACAAATCTTATAGCATGTCTCCACTGCGCTATTCGATGTTTTGCCAACCGAATTGAAAGTAGAAATCTTCCTGTATTGTTTACCAGTACTCCCCACTTTTCACCCTGATGAAGCACCAGTGGCACTAACACGTGTGTGCCGCTCGTGGAACAGCCTTGTGCTATCAACGCCTCGATTATGGTCGTCGTTTTCAATATCTATTGAAGGCGCTGGTGCAGCTGCAGCTGCACGCGACATCCAACTCATGGACAATGTGAAACGATGGCTCGATCGGTCTAATCCATACCCACTCCATATTCGACTCACACACATTGCTCAACCTCACCTGCGTGATAACGAAAGCCATAGATCTGGACAGATACTTTCTCTATTGATAACGCATGTACACCGCTGGAAACACGTTGAATTCTTCATTCCTTCTGGAACCTCCTATGTCCTTCTGCGTCTTGGTGCCCATCAACTTCCAGCATTGAAATCACTTTCTCTCAGAACCTATGGATCGTTTGGATCATTGGGACTGTTGCAGTTTCCCCTCTATCGGATTCCTTGGAGTCAAATTTCAGCGGTTACCCTACAATTGGAGCAAACCTTGATGTCGATCGAACATTGTCTTCATATATTGGGGCAGGCCGGAGGTCTTCAGGAGTGTTCTCTCAATGTAAACTGTACCACGCCTAAATGTGATACACCCCTCTATCCCGTTGTCTTGCCATCCTTGAAGACTCTCGGATTGACTTTACGACGAGGCGCCATGGTTAACCTCGTCCACTTTCTGGCCGCGGTTGAATCACCCAATCTGCAAGAACTGCACATTGGCTGGTTCGTTCCAACGGCGCAGTCACCGACAACGAATTTTCACGATTTACTCCCTTTCTTTACGAGGTTCTCGCACTCATTATCTCAGCTCACTATTGCATACCTTCCTTTATCTACCCAACAGCTTCATGCTATCTTATACCAACTTCCTAATATCACCCATCTCACTCTGAAGTATCCATTGGACGACCCATCCCAAGATCCCATCACCGACGAATTCTTTTCCGCCGGAACGTTCACCACTCCGTCAACTGAAGCCACCGCAGAGAGTCCGACTGAGTTTTTGCTTCCCCGATTGAAGCATTGCAATCTTGAATGCCACGGAGCGGGTTACACCTCTGCCGCTCTTGTCGCATTCCTCCGTTCCAGGACCTGTCAAAATTATGATATTGATCCTTCCACTGTCCTTCATAGGATGTCGGTGATGAAATCCTTCCGGATACTGTCTATGAAAGTTATTTTAGATGCTGTTCAGGCTTTAAACACGCAGTGGAGGGTTGAAGGGAAGAATATTTCTATCGATACGTTAACCGTGCGGTGAGTTGGTGACTGACAATTGGCGACTTTTTACGAACTTCATGAATTATATGGACTATGATTGTGATTAAAATTACAAATGGAAAATCACTCACAACGATGACAATATTATGTACAAATACTAGTGGTTATTGTAATGCACACTGTTAATCAAGCTGTGCGCAAATGTCATTCCAAGATTTTGATTAACGTAGTTCAACCGACATTGATCACTCTTAAAAGGAGTTGCACAGTAAATACAACAAATGATGCGCAAAAAAATTGGTTGAATGAGTCAACTGTCAGAAAATTAATACGTAGTTCTTGGGTTCTGGTACCAAGAATTTGACCGACGGGCGAGCTGGTAATCCTCGAGATCATGTCGTCGATAACCATTATCGTTTCTACATTGGTGTGCATACATGTATGTAGAGTCTAGACGGTTGTCGAAGCGTTGATGTCGCAGACACATGCAATATGGTTTGACCTGCAGTTGTACGATCTTTATATGCCTCCAGAAAGTTTGTATCATGGATGGTGCAAGAGGTAGATCTTCAATACGTTACAGGTGACATTAATTAAATGCAAAGGTACGTAGATGTTTATTGCGTTGTCTACACGGTGAACCAAGTCGTGGGATGGGAGAACGAAATTCTGTGATTGTGATTTGAGGCGTGTCAAATTCAATTCGGATATCAGAAAAATCAACGCCTTCTACTTACGACAAAGAAGTGCAGACAAGGGCCTGACACCCTGAACGGCGGCGATTACAGACTTCCAGCAAGGTCCAGTACACATTGTGCCCCTCAAAAGATACTATGCAGTAGTAGTATAAGGATATCTATGATGGGATTAGGCGTCGTGGTCTGTTGCTAATCGTCGAGATGGATTTTTCAATGAAACGAAACGCGACATGGCTGTGAACTCATTAGGGCTTTTCCGTGAACAAATTTTGGCATCAAACGCCCGACTCCCGAGAGTGATGTTGCAGAAAGGCTTGACCCTGCATAAGAAATCTTCTCACACTAATTAACCTAACCAGGATTGTCAGAAATTGGCCTGTGAATAAAATTGAACATCTACCCACGTACCCGAGGGATATGGCCTTAATTCAACAGGGTGCTTTTAGCATATTCGTAGCAATTGAACATAACCTATATGGACGCTACAATAACAACTCAAATGAGCAAGGAGACATACATCATCAACATTTATGTAACGTCACAACAACGATGTCGATAACAGACATGCATAAGTGTAATATATGAACAAGAACTAAAAATGTAATCAAGGTGTCCTACTGTGTTCTATCGATATCATTCATGATATCGATAGCGTGTAACATCCACGAAACATGATCACGACTGGAGCATGTACGTCGTCGATATATCTCCTAGCGCAGAATCAAAAATAAAAAGACCCTGATTCGCGTCGAACGACCATGGTCCCATGTCCCATTGTCCATGCGAAAATTGAAGCTAGTAGACCAATCCGGGGAATAGAGAGTTGCCGAAGCTTTCAGGCGCAGTATGATGAATGAACATAACCCACTCTGTCCGGAGCTAGAGTTACTTGTCCTAGATGTAGGCATGGGAAGGTCAAGTTCCAAGCGACAACGGAGGCGACGATTCGTAATCAGGCCAGAAGCAACGGCACCTTCAAGTACCTATAACGTTGCCTATGCACGGAGAATTCATGACTCATCCCGCAAGCCAACAGTAAGTACGGGTGCTAGCTGTGAGAGAAATAATGACATGAGTCATGACAAAAGGAGTGAAACGTGGGTAGAAACTAAAACATACGTTTAGGCGTGCATGTATGACATCCCTGTGTCTATTTTGTCAAGTGGCGTCGTTTGCTGGTACGTAACCCCAATGAAATGCCGGCAGCCCACGCTCGCGTTTTAATCTGCCCAGTGGGCAGACATTTTCAACGGAAGGTTGGGAGTAAACGAAGGCCCGTGCAAATGAGTGATAAGAAAAGAGCCACAAATCCGAAGCACTGGAGTTGACTAGAGAGGAACAAAGGCAGGGCTGGGAATCGTCGATAAGGCCCAAAGAAAGGGAACGTTGTCCATTTATCATCAAAAGAACACGGAAAGAAGGCCACTTAGGCTTTATCACAAGGGTGGACCCTGCATCTCAAAGATTGCATCAGCGTACACCCACAAAACAAACGGGATAAAAGCGTCAAATCGAGAAAAGGAATCTCGGCTACTTGCGTTGTGGGCGCCTAACTCCTCCCAGAAAGGAACGAGAACCAGGCTTTTGATTGGACAGACGGCGAACTCTGGAGCCTCCCCCTGAAACTTCCAAGGTTGCCCAACCCAGTTTAATATGATCTTTTTCGGGTAACCTATATGCGATCGGATGGATTAAAATTTTATCGTTTGCACCTGCAGGGAAGGTGGCCGTGGGATGTCAGCCAACAAAGGAACAAGGTTTCCTTCGCTCGGTCGCCACTGTCCACCCGATCAAACTCCAGCACTACAAATGTCCACTGACATACCTGAGCACCATTTACACAAAAGATAGTGATCCAACATCGACCTAAAGAACAGACCATGCGGTAGAGATAGTGCTTTCTTTACAGCCTTGTGATTTGAACAATTGAAGATGCAGCAGATATAATCTTGTACTTGCAAACATATTACTAGCGACGACGGACGACTGGAGCAAAATTGGAGGAAGAGTGGTAGACGACTGGAGAAGGCAACGAAAGGAATTTTCTTTTTGAAGTTTTGCAGAGCGCCAGACGCTTCATTAACTTTTTTTTTGCCCGAATTATAAGTGTATTAAATTTTCGAATGTCCTTTCTTCTGGCTTCTGTTCCCTTGAACGTGACCGAGATACGACTTGACGACCAAAAGGTGGCGACAATGTTTGCGATGACAAGAGGAAAGGGAACAATAGAAAACAGTCAGATGAAAGCAAAGCGCAAATGCAAGGAATAAAGAAAGGAAAAGAAATGGAAATGGAAATGGGAAAGACATTGAGATGAAACAACATGCATGACATATCGCACCAGTCAAACCGATAGGACTTGAACCAGCCAGAGAAGGCATGAGACGTTCACCACCGGTTGCCATTTGATTCCCCAGCAGAAGCAGAGGGCGCTCCATTCGCTACAGAGTTGTCATAGTCCCTGCCATTTCCATTGAGCTGGCGGGGCGGGCTGCTGCCTCGAGGAGGAGGGCTCCGTGAATAGCTACGTCTGCGGCGATATTCAGGCGAGTAACGGCCGGTTTTGGACGGGGGCGGACTGCGCCTGTCCCTCCAGTCTCGGTCGCGACCATAGTTGTCGCGATCCCTATCACGGTCGCGATCTCTATAGTCTCTATCCCGATCACGACGATAGTCGCGGTCACGATAATCGCGGTCGCGGTCGCGGTCCCTGTCACGATCACGAGCATCTCTTCCAGACCGACGGTGACCCATGTATTCACCAGGAGTGGAAGCATGCGGTCGATCGGTAACAGAGTAGTCAACGCGGATGCGACGACCGTTCAGTTCCTGACACGGTTTTCGGTTAGATGAACCCTGTCGAGTAAAATGCATTAAGAACTTACTATGCCGTTCAACGTTTCAATGCACTTCGTAGCCTCCTCGACAGTAGACATGCGAATAAAGCCAAAGCCACGAGATCGATCAGACTAACATAACACATGTTTAGCATCGTGGCCTACAAACATGAACAAATCTTTAAACTCACTCGTTGGTCGTAGACTATTGTAACCTTCTCTACGCGGCCGTATCTGCTGAACTCATCTTCTAAGTCACGCTCTTGTGTCCGAATGCTCAATCCAAACACGCCTAATACATTAGACGGGTTTGGTTGCTGGTCGAACTTATCAGCAAAAAATTGACTAAAATGGCAAGAAAAAGAACGAACAAGCGGAGCATGGGAGCGCCTAGGTGGAGGGGACCTTCTGCTACGGTATGGAGGGGGACTCCTGTAGCGACCAGAGTCCCCATTGGCACCGTTGCCATTGGTATCCCTCCGAGGAGGGCTCCTGGAACGAGACCTGCCACGTGGCGGAAGAGGGTCGCGCTCAGAGGGAGCAGGCGCCGGAGGGGCGTTGTACGCGTCAGAGTATGGGTCAACTGGAGCAGTAGCAGAGTCGTTGTACTATAAAACGAGCAAAACGTTGAGCACAACGGGGACGGACTTCGTGCTGACTCAGACTCACCATGGTGGTTCAACAAGAGAAGCTGTTGTGTGTTGTTTGGTTCAAAATTCATCCTTACAAGGGCGCTGGTTGTGTGCAGCACCACAACAGGGCCAAAGATATCTCAGATTTCGCACTTTTTGGGCGCTGAGTATATGGAGACAGAAGCCGGCAGGCCCTCCGAAAAAACTATCTAAAAATTGTCCGCATTTTCCCAAGAACATACGGTGCAAATGAGAGAGATATCATAAGTCCATTCAGTCGGAGCTTGAACTCAATCATTCGTCTGTACAGTTTATTCAGCCTCAGTCCTCGCACACAACAAGCCCAAACACCATATTCCGGCAACCACCAAGATGGTGAGCTCGTCGTCGCTGCCGGCGTCGAAAACAGTACTGATACGTGATTCCAGGGTATCGACATCACCCACCACCACGTCAAGAAGGGCAGCCGCACTGCACCCAAGTCTGAGGATCCCTATCTGCTGCTCCTCGTGAAGGTGATTATGACCCTGTATTTCGACGAAATTAGGTTTTGAACATTACTTTGGGATAGTTGTACCGTTTCCTTGCCCGTCGCACAGACGCCAACTTCAACAAGGTATCTTGAGTCGCAATCTTGCAATTTAGAGATTACCTTACAATTAATTTCTGTATGTTTATTCCAGGTCATTCTCCACCGCCTCTTCCTCTCCAAGAACAACCGTGCCCCCCTTTCCCTCTCCCGCATCGTTAAGGAGACCGCCAACACCCCCGATCTCGCCTCCAAGATCATTGTCCAAGTTGGAACCGTCACCGATGATATCCGTCTAACCACCGTCCCAAAACTCACCGTCGCTGCTCTGCGATTCACCCAGTCTGCCAAGGAGCGCATCATTGCTGCTGGTGGTGAGGTTCTCACCTTCGACCAGCTTGCTCTCCGCGCTCCGACGGGCTCCAACACCGTTCTCCTGAGAGGTGTCAAGACCGCTCGTGAGGCTTACAAGCACTTCGGCATGGGTGAGCTTTCTATCTTTTTATATAGACGTTTTTATTCATCGTGATTTCAGGTCCCCACAAGAACAAGAAGCCCTACACAATATCCAAAGGCCGCAAGTTCGAACAAGGTCGTGGTCGCCGAAAGTCGAGAGGTTTCAAGGTCTAAATACCTTGTTTCTTCAAATCAAAATTTACGATTTGCCGAAGAGGTACTCGGCCAGGTGTCACAACAGTTTTGGCGAGCTCTTGGATCGGGTTTATGTGGGATTGGTGTGGGCCGATGTCGAATTTATATGCACTATGTGTCTCGCCTACTCAACGACTTGTTGTCGCATATGCATTTTTTTCCATCCAAATATGACATGACATGCATGAGAAAATCAACGTTGTTCGGTATTCGGGTACGCTTTTGTGAAGGAGGATCTGAGCCTTTTCTTGGGAGGTACGTGAATGTTTTCGTTGGCTACAGCGCATATAACTCGGGTTTCGTGTGTCCTCTTGTTTCAGCCAGGCTCATGTATTAAGTGTAGCATCATGGCATTGCTCTCTACCTGCTTGTCTGTTTCTTTGTGCATTTATGGCCTCCCCGAAGACATTCTCTCTTCAGGCTATGTTTGAATCCATACGTTTATGGATTATCGCTAAATGCTGGACTGGGCGATCGAATAACACGAACGTCTCTAGCAACAAGGGATAACGTCCCAGGCGATTTCCTCATTTATAGTTCTACAAGATTTTTTTGGCTATCCGTTGAAATCTGGTCTATAGTTCCGTGGATCATCTCCACGAATGACTCGTACTTTTGGGATGCGCTGATCTATTCTCATATTATGCTCTGGATTTTATCTTTTATGGATTATTTGACTCTTGACTGTGTTGGTCAGTGTCGACATCAGGTCATTCGGCAGGTTTTGAATATTCATGGTACAGAGCTGGAAATTATCCACATGTTTCTACAGATAGGGTCAAGCCGTTTTACTACGATTCTTGGTCCAAGTTCGTGCATTATGTTTGTTTACGCTGACCGAAGTCCAGGATTCCGGCCGAGTCAAATACCTGTCTGGGATGGATCCATCGTCAACCAAGTCTTTTGTGAAACAGGCCATCTCGGTATTTTTTTCGTCTCATTTGGACACCTTGCTGATACCCCCTTTCAGGTTTTGAAGCCAGACGTTTGACTTTGAATTTGGAAATCTGTATGGAAGAGTAGAAATCCTTGTCGTATAATCCTACAATCCTAGGTAAGAACAGTGTGTTTATACTTTGGCTCTGTCAATTCTTTCAGGCATCCGGTTTTTGTAGTTGCTTTTATTTCGCTATGGCCTCTTCACCTTGCCTTATTTCATAGTCCATAATGGGGTATTGACAATCTGTTCCATCGGTGTGACTTTCCAGAGACTTTCAGTGGTGTGTATTAGCAACAAAATGGAACGACTAATCATCCTCTACGTCGGTCAATTCACCTTGGTATGCTGCCCTTCGTTTTTCGATACAATCCATTCGTTGACGCTATTATGATGTTAACTAATCAACAGGGACTTAATTGGCGTCGTATATTTTCAAGACAGATGAAACCACTGTAAGATAACGAACTCTATGCTATATACCTAGGTATGTTTTTTCTAGGCCTTTGATTCTGTTCATAAATTTTGACATTCTCCAAGTTTCTAAGACTTTGTGGCAGTGGCACCCATGTCCGATGCTCAACTACACGTGAAGCGGACAAAATAATAACCGTGCTGGTATTCCATCAGTGCCACACCAACTTTTCAACCAATACCATAAGCGGCAGTCCGACTCGACTCTAAATAGCTACCACTACCTCAACGTTGAGGTTATAGAGATCAAGATGTCTGAACAATGTGCGTTGATACTTCCTCTAAAGCCATGTAAATATCTGTCACTGACTTGCGCCACTGGCCACTAGCTCTCCATCCTGCGGAAGCGTCGACAAATCTTCGCATGGCACCATTTCTTGGACTCAACGAAGACGAAACCAAGCTGGTGTACTTATGCCCAGACGAAGAGATCTTGCCCACGACAAAGCGATTAGATAAACCGCAGCCACCATCTACCATCGCACATCCGACTCACAGCATGTATCGGTCGGCGAAAGATATTCTCGATTCCAGGAGATATAATGAAATATTTGATCTGACCGCACAGCTTCCTGTGGACATATGCACAACGATTTACAAGCTAGTTCTTCCTACCGCACCAGAACATGATTCGTTTTACGATATTCATCAAGAAATGTATCTCAAGCTTTACAGGACGACTTTATTGAAGCTGGCGACAGTCTGCCACAGATGGCGATTGATTATCATTAGGACACGCTGGTTGTGGAACCTCGTTCCTCTTGTCTTTACCGCCAATAATTTGGGGTCCGCTACCGCCTTAGCCAAGCTCTGGCTTTCGCGAACTGGTCGCCTCCCGCTATCAATCAATATATATATTCCCCACGATCCTGAGATCGATTGGACCGCAAAGGACAACGAAAAAATCTCAGAGTTCCGTAAATTCAGCGACGTGATTAACGCCTGTTCTGACCGCTGGAATTGCCTGGATCTTAGGGTACCTGGTGCCCTACTGAGCAACTTTGTCGGCCGACCCAAAAAGCTCGAAATGATTTGCGTGGGCAGTACCACTCCTGAGCCATATTATAACGACTATGTTGCACTCGCTACGAAAACGAATGACGAAGAGAAACCGACTCCGACAATCCTCGTTATTTCCCGCGTGCAGTTTGAGGCGATCGACGCGTCGTGGGCAAAACTTACTCGAGTTACTGGAAGGCATATTTCGATGTTCGATATCTTCGATATACTGGAGCAAGCGACTCGTTTGGAGTTTTTCGAATTGGAGTGTGTCATTTGTGACAATTACTCGATACAAAATGCATGGGCCACCACGATCACCCACCAACATCTTCGTTTCCTGAAAATTATCGATGTCCGCACAAGCGCGCTCAAGTGGCTTTGCGCTGACAATCTGATTACTTTCCCTTGTCTGAACATGCTACATATCAACGTACAACGAGGTGACTTTCTCCCCACATTTTACGACTTTCTACATCGCTCGGGCGGCAACGTGCAGCACATGACGTTTATCGCTCCGCTCTCGGACAAAGTACTCTTTTCTATGCTTTCAAATTTGCCATGTTTGCTGCACCTTGACCTGGGCGCAACATTGTTTTCGGAGCGTGGTTTCACAGCGGAGAGAATTCTGACACACCTGTTGCAACATCACGAGCGATACATCAAGGCCTTTAAATCTGCGACGGGGGAACTGTTGGGCGTCTGTGTTCCCGAGGTGCCTCTATTTGTTCCTGTTCTAAAACATATCAGGTATCGCACGATGGTACAGGAGGAGTACATTCGCATCTGTAATCTTGTGGAAGGGCTTGAAGAGGGTTCTCAAGAGGAACCTGCTGAAAAAGGGCCTGGCATGGGTACGGCAATGCAGGGGACGCTACAAGGTGGAGCAGGTCCGTCTGACGCTATCGACCATCCGGAATTAGAAGATGGAGTGTCAGTCGTGTATCTCGAACTTTCATCCAGCTTGGGAATCGAGGTGGTCTACGATGACCCATCTGTCGAAACTATAGGAGAAAAAATTGCTGGAATGATGGTTGAAGTACCCGCGAAGGATCAGGCGAAAGAAGGATCTTTTTAGTATTTAGTAAATTTACTGTTGTACCCACTGGTAGTGGATTCTTGTGTGTATACCTGCATTGCCTGTATTACGTATTTCTTGTTGTATTATCAGATATTACAAGCCGAAGCGAAGCGAGGCGAGGCTTGTTACTTATATATTAACGATGTTAATATGGTCTGAATTCGTTGACGTCTATTTGGTTCTCCGCAATTTCGACAGGTCCGCCCACTGAGCTTGGACCTTCTGCACCTGTTAAGGCTTTGGTAGACTAACTTTTCCTTTGGCGTGAATTGAATATGCGAAAAGGCGGGCAAAAGCGAAGCTTTGCCTGACTTGTGTTGTTTTATGCCTGTGTCGTCTATTAAGACGACTGCTAGTTTACACACGAAAATCAAGAAAGCCCATGTCTACACTTGGTATCATATTTTTATCTTTTTAATTAACATGCTCCTAACACAGGCCGTTACAGTAGTTCTAAAAATCACTGCTCATGGATTTATCACTGACCCTCGACCCTCCAGGTGCAAACAGCATACAGCCAAAAATCTCAGATCCATGCACAAGTTACTCTTTGAGAATTTCCCACCACCATCTAATTACTTCTCAAAGCGCTACCCTAGATCTTTGAGCACATCTTCACAATCGATTCTTTTATGTCCTCCAGCTCCCTTTGTAACCTGTCCATCGTCCTATTTTGCTCCTCGTACTTTTGCATCAGCGTGATCCAGGACGTATCTGAGGACTGAAAATTTGGTGATTCGGAATCAACATTATTTCTATCAAGATGGTCCGTTTTGTCGGGTAGGGAAGTGGTTGACTTCGTAGGATCTAGTTCGTTATGAAGTGATGTTGCTTCAGTTTCGCCTCCGCATGAATTTTCGGAGGCTAGGTTTCTTCCATTGTCAATTATTGGGATGGATTGTTTGGCGGACTGCGTTCCTTCCGAGTGACCTAATTTTTTTTCAAAAAACCCGTTAAATTCGTTCTGCTGTCTCTAACGCAACATATTCGAAGGCGGTTCAAATACCGTTGGCTAGTGGAGTATTGGGTTCAATTATTGATGAAATGACATTGGGGGTAGACCGCAGGATAGATTTCTTGTTCCCTACCGAAGATGATGACACGATTATGGGGTGCTCTCTTGCGGTTTTAACATCGCCGGCCACTATCCGCGAGGATTGCTGGGGTCTGATAGACTCGTATAGTCCAGGATATCGAAAGAGAAGTTCCAAAAATGTGAGTTTGCCATGGTTATCCATTTCCATGAATATACCGTCGATTGTCGTGGTTGATAGCAAACTTTGAATAAGCTACTAGAATGGTATGTACTAATACGTTATGAGTGAAGACTCAGGAGGCTATGCTTTCTTTGAAATCAACATCTAAACATCAACTCCTAGACGCAGGTCTGAATTTTACTTGTAGCGGCAAAGAGAAATCGTTCCCACCTCAAATATCTTTGTTTCGGGGCGAGAAACTGTATGAAACTGTAGCCTCTCGGCGCTCCCTAACAATTTGTCTCGTAGTTTGTTAATCCCCCAGACTCTTAAATCCACTAAAGCCTCCTAATACTTAATAAATGACCGTCATGATGATTGGATGATGGAGTGATGGCGCGCTTCGGCGATGTTGGGGTGAACCAAAAAAGGAAGGAGCCCCAAAGAAACAAAATCCTTCGGTGATCTGGCAAAATTTGCTTTCGTTCAGACCATCTTCGTAAGTGTTGTCCGTTTCGTCGTTGTCGTTGTCGTCGAACTCACGTATATTAACAAGAGCTTGGGGTGACTCAGACATGGACGCGTTATTCATGCCGCTGGCTAACGCCGTCGGTGCCAGTGTGGACCAAATAAAGGTGAGCCTTGGAACATATTTCGTAGACAAATCTAATACTCCACATCCCAACCTCCAGCTTATTTCATGTCTGCTTATTGCCTACCCTCTCGCGAGCATTTTTGTCCGGATTCCGAGCTCCCAACCGGCCCTCAGACACTTGTACAGCATCGTCGTCGCCCTCCTGTTCTTCTTCCCGGTGCTGCAGATATACTCTGCATTCTTTCAACTGTTGGGCAGTATTTTGGCGACGTACTTTGTGACCAAGTATGATAAGAGCTCGAGAATGCCATGGGTTGTGTTTACGTACGTCAAGTTATGTGCTGGCATGTATTTGCAACTAACAGCAGGGCAGGATCGTTATGGGACACCTAACAGTCAAGTAAGCTACATGAACCCCCTGTATAGTTGATATGGCGAGCTGAATTTGTGATATAGCCATGTAATCCGTGCCATCTACGGATTCAGCTACGAGACCATGGAGGTTACCGGTCCCCAGATGGTTCTCACCATGAAGTTGACCACCTTTGCCTGGAACGTATACGACGGACGCCGCAAGGAAGAGGAGTTGGACAAATGGCAGCTTTCGAAGCGCATTACCCAATACCCTTCTCTTCTTGAATTCCTTGGATACTCGTGAGTTTGAGGAATTTAGCTCAGTGATACTAAAATCTAACAACGAGAAGATTCTACTTCCCAGGAATCCTTGTCGGGCCCTACCTCGATTATCCTGAGTACATGGAACTCATCAACGAGACCATGTTCCAGCACGCCCACGTCAAAGCAGCTCTCAAGGACGGCCACAGGCTTCCTCCCGGCCGTAAACGCGCTGCTTACACCAAAATGTTCATGGGCCTTGTCTACCTTGGTGCATTCGTCCTTCTTGGACCAACCTACAATTTCTCTGTTGCCTTGAAACCAGGATTCACTGATATGCCTTTGTGGAAGCGGTGGGTTTTGTTTTACCCCAGTTACTCTATACCAAACTGACGCCTTGCAGTATCCTCGTCTTCCAATTGGGTGGCCCCATTGAGCGTGCCAAATATTATGCTATCTGGACCCTAACAGAAGGTGCCAGTGTGCTCACTGGGCTAGGATTCACTGACTTTGGTCTCCATGGCAAACCCAACTGGGACAGGGCAGCAAATGTCAAAGTGTGGACTATTGAGTTCCCGAGCAACTTCAAGGTGCTCTTGGACGCATGGAACATGAAGACAAACGTGTGGCTAAGGGAGTGCGTATACAAGCGTGTCACCCCCAAGGGTAAAAAGCCAGGCAATCTCAGCCAGATGATCACATTCTTCACCAGTGCTTTCTGGGTAAGTAAAACGCATCTTTGTACAAAAACGAGCCTTAACGTTTCCTCCAGCACGGCATTGCAAGTGGATACTATCTCACTTTCATAATGGGAGGCTTCATCACAGCCGCTGCCCGACAGGCACGCGCTAACTTCCGCCCTCTCCTCGTTCCACCCACCGCCCCCAATACTCCTCCTCCCCCGCCCACGCTGATCAAGCGCATCTATGATATCGGCTCTATCGCACTCTCCGCTATGATACTCAACTACTCTGCATCGGCCTTCATAATCCTATCAGGCCGCGATTCGATCACAACATGGAAGGCTCTGGGTTGGTACGGGCACATCATCATCTTTGGAAGTTTGATATTCTTCTACGCTGGTGGCACGGCGTACTTCAGGAAGCTCCAGAAGAAGAAGGGCGTTCTCCCTCCTCCTAGGAGCGCGAAAAAGCCCGCTGAGAATGGTAACGGGAGCGCAACAGGTACCCCTGTTTCGGAAAAGAACTTTGTCTTGCCACCTTCTGTGGACAAGTTCGTGCCTCCTCCTCAGTGATTAGTGAGGTCAAAGCCAAAAGTACCATCCTCAATCAACATACCAGCTTGATGTTTCACGGTATGCTCGTCTGGATGCACCATGTTGCTCTCTTGCAGGTGCTCGAGTATTTTGTTATACCCTTGGCTGGAAGGTATTTGTTTGGGATGTTAATTTAGATATCTGTTATGTAACGTAGAACTCTCAGTGCTTTCTTGTCGCTATACCTACCTATAATCGCACTTTCTATATCTGATCCACTGAGTTGAGAGTTAAAGCACGTTATTGGCTTTGCACTTCGCGCTTAGTCAGCCTCACGTCTGTTTTTTCTGTACCACGAGGGTGAGTCCACTTCTCTTGTCCCCTTCTCACAACTTCAAGGTATGGTACGGAGACCGTCACTACAGTAAGCAATCGACGTAACTATATGGCCTGTCATGATTCAACATGACGTGCCTCGCCATTGACAGCTTTCTCCGAGCTTACCATTGTTTGGCTTCAGAAGTTTGGCGATGTCTTTGGGTGACACTCAACATCATTTTTTGCAGTATGGGCTTATGGTTGATGCATAGCATATGTCCCTACGAGTCGAGTGCCTGCATCCGTGGCTTTTATTTATGGAAGCAGGCAGCACTGCCTACTATCCTATTATTTCTGGAAGGCGTTGCATTTCTGGGATAGGCGTACTTGTATATAAAAGTCATCCAAACGGACTGGCGTGGTCGTTTCTGACCCTGCTCTCTATTCCCCAAAGTTCAGCGTCTCGCTGGTGACGGTGTCCCTTTCTCCGTCTTTGTCTGTAATTCGATTTTTCTAGACGTGAACGGAAACACGCGTCATCTCTACTTCTCTAGCTTGGCTCTCTGTAGACGTTTTTGGTCTTCTCCAACACATGTCTAACAATACTGGCATAGCTGTTCACAAGCCTAGAGGATCTTCAGCGACTTTTGATGGGGTTGCAGCAAACTCTTCTAGGGCCGGGTGCGATCTGATGGAAGCTAGGATAGCTCCTCAAGACGATAAGTGCTGCTGTGCGCACTGCAAAACAACGGAGTCACCCTTGTGGAGAAATAAACTAGGGACGGGGAGACCTCTATGTAATGTTTGTGGTGCGCTTCTGTTTTATGTATTAATCTCCCAAGCGCCCACTTGGGGACGTGTTTCTTACTCATACTAGAGTGCGCCTCTTTCTTTTTTTTTTCATTTCCATCACCACCCTATGTATTATCTGACTCATATACTCTTTTTAGGCTTGTCTGCTCGCTTACGCCAATTTTTCAGCAACAACTTTGTCGTTTGGAGCAAAGAATGGTGAACTTCATGATCTGGAACTACTGTTGACATGAGTGGGCCAACGAAAGCTTACTTTACATGCACAATACTTTATCTAGCAGGATTACATGTGACGGTGCTCACACATCTCCAAAAGGTCTTCATACAACCAAACACAATAATGCCGGCGGAACAGCTTGTGTCAATGACAACAGCAATTTTGTGCATTTTACTTACCCTGACGAAAACTGTGCTGTGAATCAAGACTCAATTGCAGTTAGGCAAGAGAAAGATACGCCAACGCAGCGGCAACAACCCGGTTCAATCAAAATGTTCGAATCCTCTAGTAATCTGGACATAAGCGGCGGAAGCTTTGTCTCTGTTGCAAGAGACTATATCCACCACGAGCATAAAAATACGGTCATTGTTATGTCATCCTCCACTCCTCTGGTTCCAAAGTCAAAATCAAAGTCTTCTGCGCGCGTTGCTCGCAAAAAGAGTAGTATAGGGCCCCAGCCCATTGAGAGGCCTTTCATCCGATCGAAATGTCACAGCGACTCCGAAGCAAACCTCAATAGGCTTGAAAAAAGAATAAAAGATCTTGAAGTGTCTCTTAATCGGCTTGACAATTTGGCTGCATCAATCACTTTGACCATCGTCGAGGAATCTGATTGCCAGCCCGAGACGAAAGTTTACTATTCAACTGACCCTGCCCACCCTTCGCACTGGGGTGACCATAACGGTATTGCTTATATTCTATAACCGGTGTACCATTCATATGCTGATGCCTTTACTCTAAAGCTATAAATTCAGAAGGTTGTTCATTGCCCTTTCCCATTCTCTCCTATGCTCTCCCAGATGACGAGTTTGTCTCTTTCGAGCAATCCCTCTCGAACTCGCGAGAACATGAAGAAACCTCTCCTCCATTCTTTGATCAGCATGGCCACCCTGTAGTTTGCCAGGCATCGCGAAATATTTGGAACGCATGGCACGCATATTGGGCTGCTGTACATGCGTCGTGGACGGCATGGACAATGTCACGGACGCCTTGCCATTGGACTCCGCCTACGCTTGGTACATGGACACCAATGTGGTGACCAACGGAGTGAACACCCTAACCTTCACTAATTTTCTTGGTATACCCACAGAGTGCGCCGGATTCGAGGACGGCTTACTTGCATTCAGATTCCAGCTACGCGCTCTATATCCATGTTTCATTGATTCTTTTGGCATCGAATTTCGGCAACTTCGCAAGGTGATGGTTTCGAGCGTGCGCGGCGACTCCTACTCCCACTACATTTTGTTGTTGCTTTTGACAACATTATTATACCCGATCTCATTGACTCATACCGTTATACCCGTGAGTTTGTACAGATCAATAGTTGATAACTAGCGGAAATATCTGTTATACTATTTTCTTTCTATGGTATGGTTTTTCCAGTTGACTTACATTAGTTTGACTAATTCTAATGCATCTTGTGGTTACTACCTTCGCTCTCGGGATGTCTGCTGAATTATCATACATGTCATTTTGCCGCTTGAGCACATCATATACATAGGTACAATGCATAGCGTAATCTCGGATAGGGCATTTGTTCCCGGAAGGGACTGGTAGGGATCCGCGTTATGTTGGTTGATTTGCGTCAGAGTGTTTCGGTGTTGCCTTGGTTTCGCTGGCCATCACACATCTTGTACAGGTACTCTTCAAGTAGTGGAGGGATACCGATAAATAGGCAATTCATTGATTTCAACGCTCGGTCAAGTTCTCCGGTCATACATGTGAGAAACATGGACAAAATTGACCGTTAAGTGCTTGGGCTGACGTTTGGTCGGAAATTGAAGGTTTTGTGAACTGCTATTGCAACACAGTAGCATCCCCATAACATTATATATATACTTAATCCTTGACTGTTTGAGTTACCTTATATCTAAATATTACTTTACATATGCACAAGCAGTCCTGTCGTCAATTGACCTGAATTAACGCATTCTCTATGGATGCATAGCACATATATGATCCACACCCGTTTTAGACAATATCTTTCATTGCCAACTCTACGCCAAGATGATTTGGGTTGAGGTATCTTCGCTTGCTGCCCCTCGCAGTCCTTACCCGTGTAGTCCACAAGTGTGTGCCAAGGAGGACCTACGCGCCCATTGAGCTACCTATAAAGCCTCCCGGATCACTGGCAGGATAAAGGTTCTTATTCTCTATCGATCCACCCAGTATCTCTTGACGCCTTGGAACTCATTAACTTGCTATGCTTCTCGAATCCGTCTTCGTTGCCGTCCTGGGCTCTCTGGTGTCAGCTAACACCAGCAGCATATGGAGTACCACAGATAATGTCTACACGACAAGTGGATGGAGCACTACAGACCGCGTTATCACAACAAGTCAATGGAGTACCAGTGACAAAGTTATCACAACGAGTCAATGGAGTACCAGCGACCGCGTTATTACAACCAGCCAAAGGAGTATCAGCGACACTATTATCACGACCAGTCAACTACCTACCTCCGATCGTGTCATCACCACAAGCCAGTGGTCCACCACCGACCGCATAATTACAACCAGCAAGACTATTTCACCTTCACCGCTTCCCACCACTAGCAACCACTCCGCTGTCTCGATTGCCAATTCTACAAAGACCACAACACGAACCACATCAGACGCTGTCTTTACAACGAGCAGTGGAATTGCTATCGGTGCAAATCTTGCTTCTTCAAGCATCGGGGGTGACGCGCCATCCAGTTCCCAGCCTAGCAGCGCTGCCCAACTGAGTCCGGATTTCAATCTAATTTCAGTGCTTGCTGTTGGGCTTTACATGGTCTACGGCATTGGTGCATCTGCTTTCTCGCTTCTCTAGATGTTTTGTATTTTTCTAGATCTTTCGTAAGTAGGAAATTCTGTGTTATGTTTTGAGTATAATTTTTAATGATATGTTTGACCTAGGGAAGGTTAAGACGCGTTTTTGGTTTTTTATATATCTGCTTCGAAGCGAGAACTGCGTTGTCGCGCGATACCCTGACTCCTTTCAGTCCAATGCGGATCTCTCATGGTTAGAATCTTCTCCTGAATAAACGAAATGTATATCGAGGTTTTGTAGAAAGCGGCCAAATCACGCCGCTAGCCAATAAACTTGTTTACTACCAACATACCCCTGAAAAAATTATATCGACTTGATAACCTCAACTAGTTACTACTTTATGAGTTCGCTTTCCAATGCATATCTTAATTTTCTAGTTTGTAATATACGTCTTACGAAAGTTTGCATAAACATGGAAGGGGCAACTCATACTGACATCTATTTTTGTCATTACACCATCTAAAAATAGACTTGTTTTTCGTATCTATAGCCCCGTGTTACACCGCAATACACTTGTTATCCACCGGCTAACCCTGTATAAAGTCGTTGCATTCAAATTCAATGGCCATCCTTAAATTTCCCCCTCTTTGTCCTCGCCCTTAGATCTTACAGCTTTTATTACGGGGTAGTACCGACATTCTGCCACTCATTTACTTCTTATCGTTTTGAACACGAGTTTAAACAACACAACAGAAAATCAACATTTGACTCTCTGCAATGTTTACAGTACTCTTAGCTACTGTGTTCCCAATCTTGGGATTTACCGCTGCCAAAGACTTCCCTCCTGGTGTACTTGGGACGGGAACGATGGGAGTAACGAATCCACCGAAGCCTACGCTAGGTACAGCTATCAATCAGAACAGTATGGCTCGGCTCCCTGTCCGTCAATTCCATTGATGTATGTTGTATTCTTCTCAACTACTTACTTCGGTACAACGTTCGGGGTTGATACAAGTATCTAACTGGCTGATGTTGGATGGTTTAGGACTTTTGTCTTTTTGCACCTCCTACCCTTCAACCAATTGCTAATTCTGAGGTATACATCTTATTAAATTAGGTCACGCCTGATAAAATTTCTAACAATGAAGCTTGATTCCATGAATAGACCATCGAAGTGGCTTGGTGCACAAAGCCACGGAATAACGCGCGCCTAATTCCCGATGGAACTATTACAGGAGTCTCCTTCCTCAAGACAGGTATGCTTTTTCCGTTTGACTTTTATGCAGCAGCCACACTAATTGAAACATCGTTGCAATTGATTAGACTTCTATGTCCAAGTCATCGGCTATGGCGATTTAACCAAGTTGAATATTCCAGCAAACGACTTTGGAGGGTTAGTGTTAAAATCTCGGATGTCTCCTATGGATAGTTAATTATTCGTTTCGAAACAGAGAACTTGATCCGCATGGTGCTTATGGTACTGGGAACCCAATCGGTGGAAATGTTACATCCAACGTAACAGGCGATGATGAGAACTTTGCTGAATGGATGGTAAGTATAAATTTATATCGAGTGGCGAACTGTATTTCTAATTCACTTGAGCCAGCTGTATATTGTGAGCCATGTTCTTTGCTTCGATGATATCGCACTATTGTCAAACAGTTTGAATTAGGGTAACGGCCAATTTTGCCTTCGCGTATGCACAAACGCAAACTCGACTTACGATGCAGCCCATATGTGCTGGCACGAGCTAGACGAAGTTGGTTGTGGATTCGTTATGCCAGGAAACTATAACATCAATGGCACATTGTACGTTACCCCCTTCAGCTCAACCCATGAATTGTCTTTTCTAATTTCTCACCCAGTGAATCCTGTGATGCCGATGTAGCATGTAAGCCGCGTCTCCTTCTCCGACAAAAAAATTCCAAGTCTGTGTCCAACTGATTCCTGTTCCGGGCCACAACAGACCCTCCAGGCTGGTATCCAACCGCAACCGTCAACGGAACCCCCGTCTTCTCTACCTTTGCCCAGCGATACACCGGCACACTCCCCAACGGCGGTGCATACACCATCGGCGACCTCGCAACACCCACCGGCGCCTATACGACGCCCAGATCGTCCAATTGCGTCACGACCGCGTCTATTTCAAACGGCGTCAATCTCGCGGTTGGTGCCGCTACCAGTGCTGGTGCTGGTGCTACACCTACGCCATCAGACAGTCTGAGCGGGAGGGTAACGGTGTCGAAAACGGCGAGTTCTGCGAGCGAGACGAATGCGACTTCCCATTCTAGCACTTCGTCTTCATCTTCCACCGCTCCGCAATCAAGCAAAAGTAGTGCCGGGAAACTTAACGTCCCACAATACTCGCTGATCGCAATGTGGTCCATCTTGTTTGGAGCCGGTGCGATAGTTCTCTTACACTGAGATTACTTGTGCTAGTAGTAGCAATGAGAGTAAATCAATTGCGAGGCATTATCCTGTCGTACAAAACTTCGACCACGGACTACATAATCTTCGGATAAAGTTGGTACGTATAGGCAGATCGGCCTGGTCCACCATTCCCATCCCCTCCAATACCTCCCCCACACCCGCTCCCTCCGCACCCACTGCCACACTGAGCATAAAAGCGTATGAGGTGATCGCTTCAAACAAGAGTATTAAGGAGATAGTAGAACATAAAACGTACCCCTGCAACGGAGACAACGACGGACCCATCCAAATCGATGCACCCGTCACTGGCAATGGCAGTTGGACTCGACACGCCCTTCGCAAACTCTAACGGCAACGGAAACAAAAATGCAGTGTTGAAGCCACAGTTGACTGACTTGTCACGGTCGCGCTTCAAATACCGAATTATGCCAATGTATTAAGTCATTAATCTTGTTCAAAAGATGATTAAAAAAATACTAACCGTGACTTCAGTAGCAGACCCATTGACCGATGCAGCTTTAGCAGCAGCCTTTTTCACAGCCGCCTGACGCTCTTTCTCCTTCTTCTCAATAAGACTATCATACCTCTTCGCTTTCTCATTTCTCGCCCGTTCATCATGCGCAATAAACCGGACAGAATTATGATCACTCGGATGAGTAGCCGATAGCGCATCTGGCTGATCAGTGGGCGGGATAAGAAGAGTAGTAGATTTCGCCTTGGCCTTGGACTTGTGCTCAATGGCATGCAACAACCGCTCGCCGATGGTATCTCCCACCGTAGGACACCCGCAATACGTATACTGAACCCCAAACCGATCCTTCCACGCGCGCGCAGTGATATCAAACGCAGAAGATAACCTCAGTCCCTCGACCTTGTCGTCACTTTCAGAAAATATGCGTCACTGGTGAAGTGAATGATAATCGATAAGTAAGGCAAGCAAGCTTACTGGTCAAGAAACCTCTTCAAGAGCATCGTACAATCGCTCTCATATTTCGCGGGTATCAGCTGGTGAGTATGCCAAATCAAATCAATGTCAAGTGTCGGAACGAGAAACTTGGAGGATGATCCCGAGAGGGTGGACGAAGTAGACGACACCATCAGATCCAAAAATCTAGGTATCTGTCAGCACGGCTGGTACAACACTTAGTAGAGTAAAAAAACAACTACTAACGCGTGATACCGAGATAAAGCGTGCTGCAGTGCCAACTCATTACTTGACCCGTCGAAAAATCGGCTAGACGTCCATCCGAGCTCGCGCATCTTGTTCACAAACGATCCCTGACGGAGGACCTGTGGATTGAGAGTATGAGTGCTGCTCATTCGATTCAAGTAATCAATCCAATAAAAAAGCCACTCACCGCTCCTACTAGATCGATTGAATAGACTTTATCATCATTATAAGCGCTCACAATTCTCCCTACCCTGAAGAGAAAAATCACATTAGTAATGCGACGAAAATGGATGCAGAAGCTGGTAAAACTCGTGAACTTGTGAACTCGTGGACGTACAACGTAGGCTGGTACGAAAACCCCATTCTCCTTCTAAGCATATCCATAGAATACTTGCACACCTCCATAATTGCCAGATACATCTGACGATAAGTGATCTCCTTCCCATCGCCTTGAAGTAAGTTGTCATTCGCCTTCGCCGTCTTCATGGCAGCTTGACAAACTAAATCCTTTATCCTTCGACTCTCCTTCACCTGCGATTCGCCAAAGGACGAAGACTGCATTATGCCGCTAGAAGGTGTTGATATAAACATGCGTAACTTTAACGATAAAGATAATGAGAATATAGAAAAGCTGAGCTCACGGAAGATGGTTCGCAGGGTTATCACTATCCGACGGCCGTGCTAAGTCCCTCGAAAGCTTTCCAAGCGCCAACTTCTCCTTATCAATCTCTCCAAACGTACACCCCTGATTAAAACACGCCGTCTTGAAATTCCACTGGAGATACCCCGTCCCCTCATCATTCACATAATCTAATTTTTTGCCTAGTAAGTACTGAAAGCAGCGGTTAAATCCTATCACGCAAAAAATGACTTACCAACTTGAATCACCGCATCACACATAGGACACGATATAGCCTTCTTAACCATAACCATATTCCGCGCATCATCGAACAAGTCAAAGCCTAGCCTCGTATTAAACTCCCAATGGTCCACTCGGGGTTTAGCAGGCGGATTTGAAGTCATTATCGACGGGTCGAGCAAAAGCTGCTCAAAATGCCTTTCCAAGCTCTTCATCTTTCTACAAACGTCGATTCGAGCGCAATCGTCTTTGTACCACCTAAATTCAAATAGATATATACAGAGTTTGTGAGGATGATCAATCAGGGCTGTTATTTTAGATACATGGTCTATGAATGTAACGTACAGAGGGTTAAGCATGTAGGTATGCCAGACCTGAACATTGAAGATATCCATTAGATTGATGAAAGTAAGCAATCACGTACTGTGATTTCTGTGATATTATGCACATGGAGGTGGAGATGGACGCACCATTACAACATCCACAGGAGGAATAATGGAGTACAACGATCTCATACAATCCTCTTCAGTGATACTCCTACACCAAACATCGAACCTACCCCAAATCAAAATCAAAATCAAAATCAAAAAATGCAATTCCCAACACTTGTACTTGTACTGCAGACACAGACAAAGACGTACCGTTCCACAGCCAACCCAACAAAAAACGTCCACTTCCACTTCCTCTCTTTATCTTCATCTTGGTGTCGTGGAACCCACAAACGCCCAAAATCAAACCCTTCAACTT
Organism: Psilocybe cubensis; assembly: GCF_017499595.1. Taxonomy (NCBI): domain Eukaryota; kingdom Fungi; phylum Basidiomycota; class Agaricomycetes; order Agaricales; family Agrocybaceae; genus Psilocybe; species Psilocybe cubensis. Next base: position 3,265,933 of record NC_063002.1, on the reverse strand, counting down.
TCGCTTTCAACTCAGAAAAAGAGCGTAAGAGCACAAGATGTCCTTTGACGTGGGATAGTTTGACTAGAGGGTCGGTTAGGGGTGTGTTGCCGATGACGTAGTTGTAGTTTGTTACATTGGAATTGGGATTGGGAGAGGTGTTGTGGTTGGTTACGTTTGCATTTACATTTGCAGTGGGTGTACTGGTATTATTGATGTAAGGTGGAGGTGGAGGAGGAGGAGGAGGGAGATGGAATGTATCAGACATTTCGGTATTCCAATTCCAATGCCAAGTTCGAAGTCAAAGGGGACAAGTCTTTGTTAATATGAACTCGTCCGGACTCCGGAGGATTGCTGCTGCGTTTATATAAGTAAATTTCTGCGGATGATCAGATGAAATCGGAAAATCCTGCGAATGAGGCTGTCCACATCTAAACCTGTAGTATGATCATGATCATAATCTCGGATCTCGTGGTTTGAACTTTGACTTTTGACTTTTAAGAGTAAGTAGTACTTGGAAAATTGAAATGTTCCGTGAACTGGCTGCAGAGCATTTGTATTTGTAGTGAGTGAACGGGGACTTCGAGGGATTACTTCGAGCAGGCATTAGCATATCGAGATGCGACTGGAATTCATTCAACTTGGGACGATGGGATTGAGGTCCCATCTCTTCGATCTGCCCATGGAGTTTATCCTGTTAAAGGTATGTATATGGATCCCCCAAAATATCATTGAAACCCCGATGCTTACCTTTACTGCCACAATTAAAGAGCAACCATACGTCGTTGAAGACAATAATAACCAGTACAGTTTCTCAACTCGCCTTTTTACTGTACTGTACCAACGATCAAGCTTGAAAAAAAGTGGCTTGAGTAAGTAAGTAAGTAAGTAAATTAAAGTAACTGTCCACTTACACGCCCAGATCCCATATAATTGACGTCTTCACCTCCGATATCGGAGTATAGTGCTGGTGAAATAGTTTATTCGGCGTAGTCTGTGATAGAAAAGTTTACCACAGCCTCGTCCGCAGTTAGTTTTTCTCTCAATAAAATACATCTTATCAAGTCGTCTGGAACCTACATTTTTCTAGAAAAGATCAATATCTAGGAAAGGAACTCAAAATAAAACTCGACGTAACTTGGATTGTTAGAGTTCCAATCCATTCCTTTCTCACATGATCGCATACTCGCATCTCATAACACAAGTTTGATGAGGTGTAAATTCCATCCCGTCTGATCTGGTGAAAAAAACATTTCAGTACATCAACAGACTACACATGAAGAAAACATACCTCATCTGATTGCACACCAGCTTTTCTGCTTTCTGACTTGTTCCACTAGGTATCTATCCAAGAATAGACAAAACAATGACAAAAATCAAGATACTCCACCTGAAGCAGTGCGAAGTTGTGAATGACCACCACTACCCCGCCAACCTGAGGCCCTGAGCTGAGTGCTAAAAGAGTGCAGACGATTGCGATGATCACAGGTGAATGGCAAGCACCTATTCCATAGATCCGATTACATCTCTATATAAACATCCCCGTAAGGTGTTGTATGTGGAATGAAAAAGCGCATATATCTCCATTAGCGGTCGATTTGTGGCATTGCTTTCAGTTTCTTTCAAAAGATAGTAGTAGAGATGGCACGAGAATTTGAACGCCTAGAGAACCCCAAAAGTCGTACGACGATTGACTAGTACTCACAATACCACTTGAATTTTCAGAGATGTGAAGGTCATGCACGGTCAAGAAATGCACGGCAAAGAAACGTTGGCAAAAGGTGATTGTGAGCGCTTCTTTCACGCGTACGTATTGTCCGCATTTAATGAATTTTTTGCTGTTGTTGATAAAGTTTAGAATGCGCCAGGAGGGTAGAGACGCGCTGAGGCGCTGACAAAGCTCGAATCTGAAAAGCTCGAAACCTGTAAGCTCGCGAATGGGATACCAAGGCACCTGGAAATTGTGTGAGCCTCTTGAGAAGGCCCACCTCTCCAACCCCGCGCGAAACGAAGTCCTCTCCTGACGATGCAAACGCAGATGCAATCGCAAGCGCCCACTCCCTCCGCAGGCGGCAGCGCCCAGAATTGCCGCGCGTTGCCCGAGTCACCGGAAGGATTTGAGAGTGCGTGTGTATAGTGGGTGAAAGGGGAGGGAGACTCGACGGTGGGGAAGAGAATACAGTCAGGGGCGTGAGAATTGGATCTGCAGCGTTCATTCCGCGCATTCCGACGCTGAATGATGTTAAACTAAGACTATTACCACGACCGCGTTGAACCCACGAGGCTGAGTTCTCGACTCTTTTTTGCTTGGGGTCTGAGTCTGAGTCTGCTCTCTCTGGCTTACAGACTCGGACTTGTAGACTCGTACACTTGAACTTGGACTTGGTGGACTTGGGTTTGAGAATGTGTACAGCCTCAGCCTCAGCGCTTGGTTTCTGCTGTACTTCTGGGCACGGACTCGGTGCTAGTGCTGAGCGCTGAGTACTGAGTAAGTGCGGGTCTGGGGCTTCATCGATTCATCATGTTGCCGGGTACTTGGTGCTACGCGTCATCGTCATCATCCATCATCGACCTTGGGCTTGCTTGGACAATGGACGTTTTGAACTTTGGTGCCTTACATACGGTCCAGGTAAAGCTTAAAGCGTATTTGTCTTGTCTTGTCTTGTCTTGTCTTTGCCTTTTCGCTTTACCCCTTCCAGCCAGCCTGAGATTACGGATTAGAAATATATCCTCAAGAACCGGACTCTGCTCTGGTGTTCTGGTCTTCTTATCACTTCCAATTAATTGTCTCCTTTACACTCTCAGTCTACCCTTGAAGCTTGCCTGCACTACATTCTACACCACTCACTGGTCATCAGATTCATATTGTATCTAACTTGAAATCCGACGTTGAACGACGAGATACTATATCATCATTCAAGTTCAAGCTCAAATTCCAATGACAGACGCCCCCCCACCAGCATACACCCGCGTATCTGACTCTAACTGTAACTCTACACCCAGAGACACTCCGAGTTTACGACGCACTCTACCCCGTATTGACATTGACTTCGACAGCGACATTGATGCGAATGGGAATGCGAGTGTAGATGCGTTGGGTACGTTGGATGAGTTGGATGTGCCGCCGCCGAGCTATAGCAGCTCTACATCTACATCTGTGTCTGCGCTCACACCGCACAGTACACTCCCCACATCTTCACTATCCCCCCGCTCCTCCTCACCCTTCCCCTCCCGCACCTCACCATCCTTCCCCTCCCGCTCCCCCTCCTCATTCACCCCAAATCTGGAAAAACCAAGTGTCAACGCCGATATCCCAATCCACCAAATCCTCCCAATAGGCCACACGAAGCTCACCGCGCCTCTCGTCAGCACTAGGGAGGTGAAAGGGTATTTAGCACTTTTGGGGGTGTTTGGGGGGGTGAGGAGGCGGGTTCGATTAGGATTGGGGAGGGGGGAGGGGTTGATGTGGGTGGAGGGGGTGAGGGGTTTGGAGATGGGGGGGATTGGGTTGGGGGAGGTAGGTACGGGGAAAGAGAAGGGGAAGGAAAAGGGAAAGGGGAAAGAGAAAGAGAAAGGGAAGGGGAAAGAAAAAGAGAAGGGGAAGGCAAAGGGCAAAGGGAAGCAGAAGCAAAAAGAGGAGGAGGAGGGGGAGCAGAGGTGGAGGATGTTCGTTGCGTTGGCTGTTGAACGGTGCGTATGTGTGTGTTGTGTGCTCTCATCTTTCCTCTCTCCCTCCCTTCCCTCCTTTTCTCTCTACCTTCTTTCCCCTTTCTCTTCCTCTTTCCTCTCTAGTTTCTCTCTCTTTCTTCTCCTGTTTCTCCCTCTCTAAATTGAATATACTAACAACTACGATTTCGATCATGACCACACAGATTCGATATATGGTGCCGCACACTCGAGCCAGGGGACGTGCATACGCCTATTGACGTCTTTTTGCCGCCTGTGGATGTACTTATGGTGAGTAAATTAATTTGATTGAAGTAAAGTTGAGTGAGGCGATGGGATGGATGAATGAATGAATGAATGAATGAATAGGTGTGGCATGCGTATATGCTTAATCCGCGGTATGTGTCTTGTTGTTGTTGTTATTCTGTATTCTGTTGCTGTTGCTGTTGCTGTTATCGACTGCTTCGATTATTTCCTTCTTCATTCTGTTGATCCTAATTTCACCTAACAAAACTCTCCTCTCCCATTCCCATTTCTATTCCCTTTTTCCCATTCCCATTCCCTTTGCCTTTTTCCTCCTCCCATTGCCTTGCCTTTACCCCCTTCTCTTCTCACTCCCCTCTTTCCGCAGATGGTACGCAGAAGACACCACACGCATCCGCACCTGTCAAATTCTCAAACTTTGCGAGTCAAAGTTTGCTGAGATGCTGTGTGATACTGGGGTGGTGGATCTTGTTCGGTCTGATTTGGAGTACGATTATGAGTTTGAGATTCACTCTAATGACAAATACAACTACAACCACGATTACAACAGCGAGGACGAGGACGATCATGGGAACAAGGACGACTGGAACTACAAGGACGACTCCGACGCCAAGTTCAATCCCGACTCCAAGTCCAACTACAACTACAACTACAAGGACGAGGAAGAGGAAGAGGAAGCTGGGGAGAAGCGATACGATAAGCAACCTCCCCCACGACCCCGACCGCGACCCCGAACACGAACACGAGCCCGGCCCCGACAGTCAAAGCTCCGCGAAGAACGATGGTGCGCACGTACGGGTGTGGAGTTTGATCCGTTTGTGTTTTTCGAATGTGGGGGGATGTGTGTGGGATCAGAATTGGGGGTTGGGGTGGGAGTGGGGTCGGGATCAGAGTTGGGGGTTGGGGTGAAGGAGGGGAAGGAGTTTGGTAAAGGGGAGAAGATGAAGGAGGTGAAGGAGGGAATGGGGATGGAGTTTGGTAAGGAGGTAGGTGAGAAGGAAGCGATAGAGAAGGGGGTGGAGAAGGAGAAGGAGAAGAAGAAGGAGGAAAAGGGAAAGAGGAATGGGATGAATGGGAAAGGCAAGAACGTCCCGTGTCCGCGGTGCGGATGCGATATCTGGGTCGGTGCGTCTTCTCTTTTTTTTTTCTTTTCTTCAAGTTATTTCTGCTTGATTATCGTTATATCTACGATTATGCTGATTATGATTATGCTTATGCTTATACTTGTGATTATCCCAGAATTCGTGAATGATAAAGGGACGGGATACTTCCAGTCCAACTTTTTCACTACGTGTCCGCGTGCGCCTGATGGGTGCGATTCGATCGCGGTCACCGGCACCAACACCAACACCAACACCAGCGCGAACACCAGCACCAGCACCAGCACAAACACCAGCACAAACGCCAGCGCAAAGACAGACGCGGGTGTGGGTGTCAACGCGGGTACGGCGGTGGGTAAGGAAGTGTGTGTAGGTAAGGGGAAGGAAGTGGCTACGGGTGTAACAATCAACAAAGAACAGCTCGCACTCCGCAAGCTCGCAAATGATATCGCAGCGCGCGCGTATCCGACGTATGTCGAGCGGAGCTCGCATTTAGCGTGCGTGTTTGGGATCTCTTTTTTCCCTTTTCCCTTTTCCCTTTTTCCTTGTCTTCCTTGTCTTCCTTGTCTTCCTTGTCTTCCTTTTTTTTCTCGTCTTCCTTGTCTTCCTTCCTTCCTTCCTTTTTTCCGTTTTATTTTATTGGAAAAAGCAAAGAAAAAACACTAATTACAACCTTTATTTTTCGTGCATAGAGGGACACTCCTCACACAATCCACATCCGACACGGAGGCGGGGAACAAGATTAAACGGCTGCTATGCGATAAAGCCAAGTCCAAGGTGTTCTTCTCCTCAAGTTCTTTCTCGAGCAGTGCAAAGCAAGCGACGCCCGCCCCCACGTACACGTACGGCACCCCAGAGTACGAACGCGAAATGTCGAGCGCTGTGATGCGCTATTGTTCATATTCGATGGGGCGGTTGAGGGAGATGATGGTTGGGGAGTGTGGGGAGGTTGATGTGTGAGTGTTTTTTTTTTTTCTTTTTCTTTTTTTTCGTTTTTTCTGTTTTTTTTTGTTGATTGTTGGATGAACTTTGATTGGGATTTTGGGTGTGTGTGTGTGTGCTGATGAGTGGTGTTTGTTTGTTTGTTGTTTTTGTATAGGGTGGACAGGATTATGAGCGCGTATGTGGATGATAAAATCTACTCTGTCGATCTTGTCGCTGCGGTACGTCGCTTGGAAATTCAAGTCTTCAAAGCTTCAAAGCTTCATTTTTAGGAGGCTCACTTTTTTATAACTTATTTATCTATCAAGGTTCTTCGACAAGATGCATTTGTAAAGAAGATACACGATCTAGGATGGACGGTGCCCGGGTACTTTGATAGTCCGCGGAACGAGCGCGTGTTACGGTATGCTATCGCGCGATACCACGCGTACGTACCTTCCTTCATCACATCATTCAGTTCACTCGCAGGTAACTGAGGTTTTCATTCCAATTGTTTTTGTTTCTGTAGGTTTTTGGATTTGACGGCTTTGTCGCCTACATCGTCGTCGTCATCATCGTTCATTCCGACGCTGGATATTGATTTGGTGTGGCATACGCATCAGCTTACTCCGGAGAAGTATGCTGGGGACTGTAAAACTCTGGTGGAGCTGTTCGTTGATCATGACCAGTCAGTGGTGTTCTCTCACCTTTCCCTCCAAGTTCAACCACTGCTGACGCTGTTAAGCAGCGACGGCAATAAAATAGAAAGGGGACACGGAATCGGGGGAAAGATGGTGTTGGCGTTTGAGGAGACGTGTAAAGCGTGGCGTGAGCGGTTCAGGATCGAGTACACGCTCTGCGGGTCTTCTTCCTCTTCCTCTTTCTCTTCATTCGCCTCCTTTTCCTCATCCGCCTCTTTCTCTTCCTCTTCGACAGGCGTGGGTATAAGCAAACGGCTCTCGCGCTTCGTAGGCACCTTTGCTGGTAACTTGAATGGGCAGCCGCCTGTGCGGCCGCCTCATCCGGCGCTTGTTCCACCTGATGATGGGGGTGTGGACGGGGTTGCGAGTGGGAGTGGGAAGGTAAGGGTCGGGGTGGGGGTGAGAGAGGATGTGCGGAAGGCGATGCATCCTAGTGTGCATGTGGCCGGGAGGGGTGGGTTGGAGTGGAAGTGTGGGTGTGAGAGTGAGAGTGAGAGGAAGGTGCAGCACCCAGGCTAAAGTGTTTCCCGGTGCCACTGGATACGAGGACTACCCTTGGAGCATAAAATGTGAAAATACCAGGGGATTTCCCACATCGTAAGAGTCATAAGCATGCCATCTCCCAACCAGTGGCACAGGCACGGGATACACCATGCAATGGCCCTTTCGTACCCGAGTCCAAAGAGTGTAAACACCTTATTCCCTTCAAACTGCCCGCAGTAGCAGAGAAAGTCTTGAATAGTTCTTATGGCCACTAGTCATTGTTTTATTGGATTAGACTTCAGCGCTAGGAAATACTGTATTTAAGACTCGCCGTGTCCATGTCTGATCCTTTGTATGATGACTCAGTATGTGATTAATAGGCCTGCCTTACTATACACGCGAGTAAGAAGCAGGTATAATAGAGGCCAGTAAATTAAGTCAAATGTGACTCACAACTACGGCGGCCTGCTGGAGGATTGGAAGCAATCATGATCTACCATAGTATTTACCCACCTTATCATCTTCTTTCGTTGTGTGTACGGTGCCTTACTCCATATATCGCGCTTACACACAAGCCACACACACATACACACGCACACTCGCAGAGATATTTAAAGCGTACCTGTTCGCCTTATTCTACCTTCACACTGCACCGTCATCTCACATTGGACTGAAAAATTCTACCCACCCCATTCGGACTCCCTTGAATATTAACTGTGAGATGCTGTCGATTCTCTTCTCTAGAGGCAAAAGAACTCATCTTCGACTTGAACAGAAATGACCGGGAATAAACTCAGATTGTATTTAGGCTACTGGAGGAGGAAATAATCAGGTGCAAATCCTGGGAAGTATCACATTGGCCTCTTGCTGGTGCCCAAGAAACCCGGGAATAATACTGTGCAAAGTGCCAGGAGGTACCATGCGGTCAATGTAGTTGATCCAACTACGAAGACTGAGGTTTGGAAGTTTGAGATCCTTCGGTCTGAACCCAGAACCAATATGCTTGCTGGCGCTATGCTTCTTGGCAAAGTCCCGCCATCCTGTACGGTTGAAAGTATTGAGGAAATACTTGGCAAGATCTATGTTCCAACTTAAGAAGAGGCAAACAAGCTGAAATGGCGTTGCAGGCACTGGGCCTTGCAAGCTATAGAGGCGAGTAAATGGTCATGTTTAGATTCATTTGACCAACTCAAGCTAACCTATTATTGTTTTCCTTGAAGGACCTGGCGGCAGCGAATGTCATACCAGCACTCCCCACTTCCGTTCATGAGCTTTGGAACACAGGTCGTGAATTTATCGAAGGTAAAACGGCCACAGTAAACGGATATCCGGTTCGTACTGAGTGGCTGTTTACATGCGATACATCCGGGAAAGAAATCTCTAGCGAAATTTGGCCCTTGTATTCTGCATAAGTTGACCTGAGTAAAAGCTACTCCAAATTTTAGTTAGACTGATATTGAAATATACAATCTGGTTTGTCTTGCTTCTTCAGTGATGGCTAGGTTCCAAATCATAAAGCGAATGTCAAAGGTTTGTTGCATGTATTCGTATTTAAATTTGAGTGGGGATCCGTAATGTACGGAACAAATGGCACACATTTTTGCCATTGTAATTGGGGATACCTGACAGTTTGTCGTGAAGGGTCCGCATGCCAATGAAAAAGAGTTCTCTATTTCATCTACGTATAATCGGTAACCTTTCCAGTTGAAAAATTATTTATGTAATGGGTAATGAAAAACGCACTTGATATATATTATATACACATTTTTATCTTTCAAAGTATTCATCAATTCTGTCCTGGACTTCCAACTCGTCATCGTAGCGATCCACCACCGCACTAAACAGATCACACCACTCTTTCATATACCAACGCGCAGCATACACCCTCGTATAATCCCAATACTCCGGGAACCACCCCGCCCTCTCCCAATCGATAACCACAATCTTCCCTTTCCCTTTCCCCTTCCCCTTCCCGTCCACCCATATAAGATTATGCGGCCCAAAATCACCATGCGAAAAGACACTCCGGTACTTCTTACCAGCGACTTTGGCTAGCGGCTCTTGGAGGGCGGGATACCTCTCATGCAACTCGCGGAGGATGGGGTGGTTGAGATGCCGATGAAATTCATCGTGGTTTTCGAATGGCCCCCATACACCCTGTCCAACACGGGAGTCAATCAGACCTGACCCGTCGACAGCTTGTACGCGCTCTGAATCCGAGCCTGCCGCGGGTGTGAGCGAGCGCAGTTGATCAAAGCAGTCTTTGATCTGCAGCATACAGCTCCGCTGTTCATCTGGTGAGAGAAGGTACCATACATCCTCAAGAATCGGGCCTTTTATCCGCTCTTGGACAATATACACGTTTTCCTTGATACTGAACACGTCGAGGACGCGCGGGACGGGGATCGTTGTTGTCCGCGCGATAAATTCCATCGTGAGCGCTTCTTGCACGCGCACGTGCGGTCCGCACTTGATGAATTTCTTGCTGTTGTTGTTGATTTTGTTGGTGATAAAGTTTATAATGCGCCAGGTGGGCAGAGACCAGCTGAGGCGCTGACCAAGCTCGAATCTGAAAAGCTTGAAACCTGTAAGCTCGCGAACGGGGAACCAAGGCACCTGGAAATTGAGTGAGCCTCTTGAGAAGGCTATTAATTGATGTTTTTCTTGAACGTAAGTAGTATACACACAACTTAGAATCATTGGAATCTCCTGGTTTTGTAGCCATAAGGGAAGACCGAGGAGACAGTGAAAGTGCAAGATGAAAATGTTCAAGAAGGTATAAATAGGGTGACAACCAACTGCGTGCAGCGTGATCTTGATCACAGGTCACGTCACTTGCGCTGGACATAGCCGAAGCAGACTCCGACCCGAAAAACTGCTTTTATGGTTTCAAATATAAAATCAGCAAAGCTAAAAACACTATATATTGTTCATGCCTTATATATCACGTTTAAAATTACTTCTCTGAGATACTTGTTTTAAGTATATGGCAATGGTTCTGCCGAAAAATTTGAGATAACTAATCATCCGGCGATCAATCGGCAGAATGCTTTGAGCGGAGATTAAATTCAAGTAATGGACACACAGTTCTCATTTAAAATGCTATTTCACTTCCGACACAGCACCAAAGACACCCCATGGACATCAACCGGATGCCTATCTCATCTTTATTCCCGTATAAGTGGAATTTATCTTGGAGATGCTGGGATATTCGATTATCATCATAATCTTACTTCATTGAAGGCGAAACATAACTTCAGTCCGATATAACAGATATGAATGGTATGGAAAGATTGAAGGTCGAAGTGATGTAATTAGGCGCCCGTGCCAGCCGCGTTTGAATCATTTTCTTTTGGATGAAACGCCGTCGGCGTGGCGATCAAATCTTGTGTGACTCGTCCACTAGCATTTCTACTAAATATTATTAGCTCACGACCACACAGTAGTATCAATTTCACGTTCATAAAATTATTCAACGCATATTCAAGATATCCAAGTGTGAAGTGTGCACAGTTGTAGCACAGTTGTTTTCTAACTTCTAACACTTGTTAGGGTTGGATGGCGCCCCAATTGACTTGCCAACATTCTCACTCTTACTCAGCACCAAGTCCAAGTCCAACTCCAACTCCAAGTGCATGCCATGTATATGCCCAGAAATTACTATTCTCACACTCCTTGTTCTTTGTTCTACAAGTAGATCAAGCGATCGTCCCTCCTCATCCAGCCTCGTATATCGAGAAGAGGCTTTATTACGATGTTATAAAGGGAACAATGAGCTCAAAGGGCTCAAAGGGATAAAAGGGTTCAAAGGGTTCAAAGGATAAAAGGGTGATAAAAGGGATCAAAGGGATAAAAGGGACTTTTATCTATTCACATCGATCTCTATTCAGATCCCGCTGATCCCTTTGAGTCTGTTCCCTTTATAATAATAAACAAATCGTCCTCCTCTCGATACGAGGAACTTGCTCCTCATCCAATTTTAACATTCAGCTTCAGCAGTCCTAGCCAGCATGCCCAACGCGGCAAACCTCCCACTCGCCACACGCTCACATTTACACCCACGCACACGCTCACGCCGCTCACAACGCTCACAATACTCATACTTGCCCTCACCTATGCTCATACTCGTCGCATACTCGTACTCAGAGTCAAAGTCGGAGTCGGAGTCGGACTCTTCTCCACCCAAGCCCGAGCCCTCACGCGCAGGTAACCTCAAAAACCTTCTCCAAAGCATACCTCGCTACATCCAACACCCCTTCTTCTTCCAACTCACCGCCGCCCTCCTCTTTCAGTTTCCCCTCCCCCTACCCTTCCCCCTTTCCACCCTCATCACCCTTATCTCCCTCTGCTACCTCACAACCGTACCCATGCTCATACTTGCCAAATACATCGATCGGCTCAGCGAATACCTCGCGCTGAGGGGTATCCCGGCGGGCAAGGAAAGGGACGCCGCGCGAGCGCAGCATCGCCGTGCGCTGGCGGCGCTTCATAGCGATATGGAGCGGAGGATTTATGAGTGGCCCCGTCGGATGTTTTCGAGGGGTCCGGCAATGCAGGACTCCCGCGCTGATTCGTCTCCTCCTCCTCCTCCTCCTTCTCTTCCACGGTTGGTGTATAATGATGATGATGCGAGTTATGTCAGTGCTAGTGCTGCGACACCCCACTATGCGGATGTAGCGCGTCGTAAACGAATCATGGGCCTTATTCGGGCTGATTGAAGAAATCCTTTGACAAATCCTGGTTTTGGTCCCTGGATCCCTACCGTCGTGGTCAAATCGAATCGAATCAAATCACACTGCACTGCACTGCACTGTAAATTATGTATTAGTATGAAAGCACAAATAGTTACCTGTACTACCTCAACACCCCTTTCTCTCGTATTATAGAAACAAACCGCTTACAAACTGTCACGGTATATCTGAATCTGTACTTCAAGTCGATCTCAGTTACTGACTATCATAATTCAATCAATGAAGTTCGTATACTACTACTCCAATCTGATCATGATCCCTTTCTTTCCTTTATAAAAAGACTCGGAATTGCATACAAACCGTAAATCTAAATTTTAAATATTACCTTGATCAGCTAATTACAACTCCCTCAACGAAGGTCTCATTCCCGCTGGCTGGTGTTTGTTTTTTGAATAAGTAAAGTAATATTAACAGTGCTGATTAATCGCGTCAATTACATTAGTAGCCACTGAGCACTGAAAGCTTTCTGTATTATTGATACCAATGCTCCCGTTGGATACAGAGTAGTATAATGGTAAGGAAAGACTGAAATTTGAAAGATTGCTGGCCAACTACTGTGATTAGGCGCCCGGTAGCACGATGTCCTGGCACTTGCCTTACACATCACCACTGCAAGTCCGAGTGCATGGCGTGCGCAGACGAAGCTATCCACTTTTTCAAGTACAGATACAGGTACTATGAGCCAGAGAGCGGACAAGCTGCAAATTACAAGCCAGACCTCATGCACAAGGTTGGTGCGTTCATATATTTACCACGCCATTTTCCCGACGCGTCCTGCCCACGCACGCCCACAACATGCCCCTCCTCGTCCGCCAGACACGCGCGCGGTTCCGGTGAGGAGGTGCCTGAGATTCTGAATCACATTGCATCCTGCACACTGCACTGCATATACATAAACCCTAAGTATAAATAGACACCACAGTATATGTTATTACTCCAAGTTTAACTGCGCATAACATGCATCTGCGTGTATGTGCGTGCAAGTGAATACTTCATTAATTAATTAATTCATTGACACCTTGAATTTCTTGATCTCGATCGATTTCATTTCATCTTTCATCTCGCCTCGGAATATGAAGATGGAGAAATGAAAGGTCCAAATGACCTTTACGTTTAGTTTAATCAATGATGGGGTGATGGGGTATTAATGTGATATCTTCGAGTTCGACTCCGAGTTCGAGTCGAATTCGAATATCGATTTTTTCGTTTCGCTCAGAAGCACTCTACAGAAGAAAAAAAGAGGGAGAGAAGAAAAGACAATCAGACCAAAAATCCAAAACCAAAAATAAAGGGGGAGACACTCACTCCGATGCACAATCGCCGGCCCACTCTCATCATACTCCTGCTTCGAACACCACAAATTCTGGAACGTGCTCAGCGAAGCCAAAATAGACCCTCCAATCCACACCGAATACTTTCTCTCAGGCGGTGCTACAATCTTCACTTTCACACTCGACGGCGAGAGCGCCGTGAGCTCTTTCTGCATGCGGTCCGCGATGCCCGGGAACATCGTCGTTCCGCCTGAGAGCACGATGTTGCCGTAGAGGTCCCGTCGGATGTCGAGGTCGCATTTGAAGATCGAGTTGTAGCTGGTTTTAAAAGGAAGAAGGAGGGTTAGCGGTGGATGGGTGTATGTATGGAGGAGGGGAGGGGAGCACGTACGTTGTTTCGTGGATACCAGCAGCTTCGAGACCGAGGAACGCAGGCTGGAACAGCGCCTCAGGCGCCCGGAATCTGTAGTTATGGGCAATCAGCTCTCCCACCCCCGACAAAACAAAGTATCCCAACAAAATAAAACCAAACCAAATGAAAAAAAAAACGAATACACACCGCTCATTCCCAACTGTAATAACCTGTCCATCTGGCAACTCGTAGCTCTTCTCCAACGCCGACGACTGCGCGGCAGTCTGGAGCTCCTGCTCAAAATCAAGGGCAACATAACAAAGCTTCTCCTTGATATCACGGACGATTTCCCTCTCCGCCGTCGTCGTGAACGGGTACCCCCTCTCCATCAGATTCTTCACCAAATACTCCGTCAGATCTCTCCCAGCTAGGTCCAACCGGAGAATGGCGTGCGGGAGCGCAAAGCCCTCGTATATCGGCACAGTATGCGACACGCCGTCCCCGGAATCGAGTACGATTCCCGTTGTGCGTCCGGATGCGTAGAGGGAGAGTACGGCTTGGATGGCGACGTAGAACGCGGGCGCGTTGAACGTCTCGAACATGATCTGCGTCATCTTCTCCCTGTTCGCCTTCGGGTTCAGCGGTGCCTCGGTGAGGAGCACGGGGTGCTCTTCAGGTGCGACGCGCAGCTCGTTGTAGAATGTGTGGTGCCATATCTTCTCCATGTCGTCCCAGTTCGTCACGACCCCGTGCTCGATGGGATACTTGAGCGTGAGGATACCGCGTTTGGACTGTGCTTCGTCGCTGGGTGAGGTGCAGTGCTGTTAGACTTTGGGCAGAGATCCAGGAAGGGCTTGAGAGTGCGTGAATGCGTGCGTACCCGACGTAGGAGTCCTTTTGGCCCATGCCAACCATCACACCCTGATGACGGGGCCGACCGACAATCGACCTACAGATACAAACCCATTCCAGTCAGCAGCTGGCCGCAACACAACACCAGAAACGGAACGCGGGACGTACGGGAACACAGCGCGCGGGGCATCGTCGCCTGCCACCACATAGGAGAGACACAATCCAACCCATCCCCGTCAACAACCATATCCCAACAAACGACGCGTCACAAACGCGTAAAACAGCATAGACGTACCGGCAACTAACAACAAAAAACCACGACCAGGAGCATCAGCATACAACAAACCAAAACCAAAGCCGCAGAGAAAAAGCACGACGTACATCCAGCTTTACACATCCCCGATCCATTATCAATGACCTATTCAAACCATCCAAGGTATCAGATTATCAGTATCAGGTACCACGTCAGAGTGACCCGAACAACAAAAAAAGAAAACCAAGGGGGAGATTTAAGTAAAAGCGAGAAGACATACAAGCGCAGCGACTTCTTCCTCCATGGCTTCGCGTTCAAGGTAAGTTCAGTTAATAAGAATGCGAGTATAAGAGCGAGTGTAAGAGAGCGCAAGCGAGAGTACAACCTGCCCGCCGAAAAAAAAGTTCGAGAGTAAAAAAAAAAAAGAAAACACAGGGGTTGCGTGCGTTGCGTGCGTCGACAGGGGTCGTCAACCGTCAGCGTCGGTGTCACATCACATCACAACAGGGGTAAATTAAAGTCTGGGTACATGTACATAAGTAAATAAAAATTAGAAAATCGTGGAGTCAAACACTAAAAACGCGCTCTAATCCTCGCAAATTGCAGTGTTACCACACTCCACCCCACTGCAATATTTTTTTTGAAAAAAAGAAGAAAAAAAAGAGAGAAAATGGGCGTAACAACATCAACCCGACCAACATGTGTAAACAAACAAACAAACAAAAAATTAATAAACGCTTAAACGGTTATTCAAAACTTCAATGTAACCAAGTACGTGACGCTGACACGAATTTCCAGGTAATAATTTCCTTTCCCGGCCCTCTGCCCTGCTCAGGCTGCTCAGGCTGCTCCCGTTGCTTACTTCCGAATCCAAGTCGTCCAAGTCCAACCATGACTCAGGGGGCCTGGCACAGGCCTCCTGAGCCTTCTTCAATAAATTAATACCCTTTCCTCCAGAGTCCAACAGAAAACTATGTACAGCATTCATACGTACTCACTAAAAAGCTTAAAAGTCTCACATATTATTATATCACCCATGTATGCAGCGCAGCGCACGGGAGAGACACATGGACCCACAACTCCAAAAAAAAAAAAAAAAACAAAAAAAATTCCCGCATCCGAATCCGCTTCGCAAAATGACACATTGACAACATTGGACAAAAAAAAATCTTCCCAGGACGACCATTCAGGCAATAACCCACTCAAACCATTCACACCGCCAACTTGCCAACTTGCCAACTTAAGTACTTACCCATTCAGGGTTCAAGAGACGGAAACGGGTTACGGAAACTTCCAAAAAAAAAAACAGAGAAAAGAGAAAAGAGAAAAGAAAAGAGCGAGACCGAGACCGAGGATAAAACGAAACAAAAAAAAATTGTATAATTTCGAGCCGAAATAGGGATCCCACGACAACAACGAAACGAAACGAAATGAACGAAATGAATGAACGGAACCGAAACTACCAACGCGCTCGACAGCCCACCCGCCAAAATTTCTGTTTTTCTTTCTAAATTGTAAAAAAAAAGTCCAAAAACGCTCAAAACGCTTCTTTCGCAATGTCGGGTCCCAGTTTCCATTAATTAAATCTTTGCAAGATGTCATGATATCATCATCATCATCACCATCGTAATCACTTAGAAGCATTCTGTTAAAAAAAAAAAACAAAAAAAACACGATCAGAATTATGCTATTTGAAAACACGAGAAAGGGACACATACTGCGATGAACAATGCCAGGCCCACTCTCGTCGTACTCCTGCTTCGACACCCACATATTCTGGAACGTGCTCAGGGACGCCAAAATAGATCCACCAATCCACACAGAGTACTTCCTCTCGGGAGGAGCGACAATCTTGACCTTCATGCTCGATGGGGAGAGAGCAGTGAGCTCCTTTTGCATGCGGTCGCTGATTCCAGGGAACATGGTCGTTCCACCAGAAAGAACGATGTTGCCGTACAGGTCACGACGGATGTCCAGATCGCACTTGAAGATGGAGTTGTAGCTGAAAAAAAGGGATAAGAATGATGAATATGAATGTTTGATGAGCAACTTACGTAGTCTCGTGGATACCGACGGCTTCGAGGCCAACGAAGGCGGGTTGGAAAAGGGCTTCAGGGGCACGGAACCTAATCACCTTGTCAACCTAAAACTCTATATTTTTACGTAAAAAACTGTACCTCTCATTGCCAACAGTGATAACCTGTCCATCAGGCAGCTCGTAGCTCTTCTCGAGCGCCGAGGACTGGGCAGCAGTAAGCAGCTCTTGGTCAAAGTCGAGAGCAACGTAGCAAAGCTTCTCCTTGATGTCACGGACGATTTCCCTCTCGGCGGTCGTTGTGAATGGGTACCCACGCTCGGTCAAGTTCTTGATCAGATAATCTGTGATATCTCGTCCGGCCAGATCGAGACGGAGGATGGCGTGGGGGAGCGAGAAACCCTCGTAGATGGGAACGGTGTGGGTGACACCATCTCCGGAGTCAAGCACGATACCGGTCGTTCGTCCAGACGCGTACAGAGAAAGCACGGCCTGGATGGAAACGTAGAACGCGGGCGCGTTGAACGTCTCGAACATGATCTGTGTCATCTTCTCCCTGTTCGCCTTGGGGTTGAGGGGGGCCTCAGTGAGGAGGACGGGGTGCTCCTCAGGGGCGACACGCAGCTCGTTGTAGAAGGTGTGATGCCAGATCTTCTCCATGTCGTCCCAGTTGGTCACGATTCCGTGCTCGATGGGGTACTTGAGGGTAAGGATACCACGCTTGGACTGCGCCTCGTCACTATATCACAACGCATCGCCGAGCATCGCGCGTGAGCTGGGCGCTGCAAGAAAGCGAGGAAGAGGGGGAAACAAGGCGGCTTACCCGACATAGGAATCTTTCTGGCCCATGCCAACCATGACACCCTGGTGACGTGGACGACCGACGATGGAGCTACAGGGCGCAAACGCACACAAAAAACGCTCAAATCTCAGCATACACCCACTACATTTGGCAGAGAACACTCACGGGAAGACGGCGCGCGGGGCATCGTCACCTGCACACTGCGTCAGATCCTGCTGCAAGGAGACTACATACAAAAAACAAGGTATTTACCAGCGACTTGAGACGGGGCGAGCGCGAAATCAGTACACGGCGATGCGTGGAGACGTGGCAGAAAAACTCACAGCCAGCCTTGCACATTCCAGATCCATTATCTAGGACCTAATCCGCGAGCAGGCCGTCAACGACATCGCCCAGAGACAAAAGGGGGGTAGGGGCGTACCAAGGCAGCGATCTCATCATCCATGGCTGTAGAGTAGTGCGAAAAGAGCTAAAGAAAAAAGGGCTTGGGGGCTGAAAGGAGGCTGGTGGGAGAAGAGGTGAGAGGGGTGTGGGAGTTGTGATAGCCAACGAGAGGAGGGTGAGACAATTCTCAGGAACCCCCCCACCCATCGATCCCGCCCGTTTTATATCGATGACCGACGGCGCCATCACAATGACTAAGCACTTCCTATTGGCCCGTCCGCAGTCCTTGAATGATGCTCCTGCTGCGCACAAGTCTGCGTACTATTTAACCTGTTCACTGCGGCCTGCGAGACCAGTCATTTGTCTCTCTACGACCGCTCATCTAGCATAACATCGCCTCTTTTGCGCTCATGTGCCATTTTTTATTCTCTTGGACTCGGACTCGGACTCTGGAGTAATCGTGTCGTCGTCCTAGACGTCCACTGGTGATCATGGCTTTAGTGATTGGAGACACTAGCTCCATAGAACCCCCCATCTATGATCTCTTATCGATGTGCTCTTGACAATCAACATTCTCCAACCCTTCACCGCGTCACTACTACCACCTGGACCACTCCGAATCTGATGGTCCAAAAATACCAATCACATCACCTCACCCTCTAAAATAGAAAGAACCACAAGATTTGCGCGGTGATGAGCGCGATTGTTGTCAAGTACCGTATCGATTTACGAGTTCCGTGGATCGATGGTTTGTAGCATCGTTTCTTACGGTCACGTCTCACCTGGGCCAGATTACCAGTCATAGGTCAGCCGCTGGATGTTAGTTCCACATTTTCAACTCGGAGCCCAGAGAACCCGCTGCCTCGTGCCTTGAACGATGTGTCTTCGAGGAACAACCTCCGAGTGTCTAAAAACCCAAAAAGTATACGAGGTCTGGAAAGAATAAACTCATTACGCCTTGGCCCAACTGCTGATATTTTTCAATATGCATCACAAGGACATGTACATGCAGTGTAAGATTGACCAACAATATCCCGCCTATGCCGTTGACTGTCCCGGCGTAGTACTTAGGGAGGAACTTTACCTTTTTGGGAAAACGCAAATCACCGTCGTTTGGGTACCACACTCAAAAAAAATTAGGATCCAAAATAAATTACGCAGAAGACGGCACAGCTGTCGTAAGAAGAAACCCACTAACTAAATACAGGATCTACATAATGTTGTACTACGAACGACAATGATGTAGGTTGATTCTGTCTATATATGAGGAATAATGGATACCCAATCGATATCTCGGAACGCTCCAGCAGGGAGTGCCCTGAGAGAAGTGAAAGGCAGAACCAAAAGTGCAATACGAGCAGGCACGAAAACCGTACAAAGGAACCACAAGAAGCACGCATTTAGAAGACCACTCAAAAATCCAGGTAGACCGACAAAAAGAACACCACAAGTGCACTTCTCCGACACGTCCTTGAATAATTTCAGCAACAACCTATATATCCTCCACCCGAAGAACGTGCCGATCGTGATTGTCGCTGCTCTCCACGCCCACTTTTCGAACGTCGTTGGGAAAGAGGCAAACCACGCAAAGGCGTGGATACCTCCGAATATGAAACCTACTATCGCCGGGCACACGTATTGGCAAAATGTTCTCCATTTTTCGCTGGCGATCATAGGAGCGTAAAGGGCAGGAACATGGTCACCCTCCGCCGCGATCTCGGTTCTCTGGAACAGGAGAATGGGGACGGAAATTGCCAGACCCGCCATGATCAGAAGTAAGGCTACACCGAGCGTAAACATAGGTATAATCAACGGTGACAGAAGGAGAACCAGACAGATTATTGCTGTCCTTTGGAAAACTCCCAGACTTGACCAAAGTCTGCAAAGCTTAACCCTGGCACCTTCCTCAAACCAATCAAGTGCATCGGTCATGCTCGGAGTTGGCCTGGTTTCATGGATTGACAAAGGGCTTATCCAATGATATTCTTGAGTGAGTTCCACAACAACAGGGTGTCTGACGCCGAGGGGCTTGTCCCACCAAAGTACATACAGTGCCAAAGTAAGTGGTGCATAGGCAAGGGTGGCAATCTCCAACTGTGTAAGCGTCAACCTCTGCAGTTTCCTAACGATGCATTGCACGACGAACCACGAAATTTGAACAATAACGACACCTTTTGAGAAGAAGTCTCCTTTGCTTTTGTCTGTGAGGTCGGTTTCTGCGACAGGTGGCCACTGTCTGATCCTATTTTTCTTCTTCAGCTCGATCATTTTTTGCAAGTCGAGTGTCTTGACGGAGTTATCATGCTGGTCGTGTATTGCAAAGCCTCCCATTAACAGAAAATATGAGTGAACTATGGTCCACTCTTCTGTAAAGGGGTTTGAAAGTGATTAATATCTTGCGATAACGACAATGAAATACGACATACTGCGACTGTCAACCTTGAACTCTCCATCAAAAAGGCCCTTCACCCAGAAGATGAAGGAGTGCCAAAGATGGAGGAAAAATCGTCCGACTAAGACCAATCAGCGTTAACATACTTGAATATGTGCCTCAGTGCGCAACTTGTACGTACTGCGTTTATACCAAGGCAGATTATCCGACGAATTGTCCAAGTCACCCAAATCCCTCTGAATCTCCCGTGCCGCAAGATACTGACGGGCCGCCCAAGTAATGATCATTTCGGGGGCGATGAGTACCATGAACATTATTCCCAGTCGCGTAAATAGTATTCTGAGGAGTCCATGTTTAGGACCCGGTATGTTGGGGTGTACAGCGACCCATGTGCAAGCAATGATGGTGGCTAGGCAGGTGCGGACGATCGTCCAAATCGTTCTGTGCGGTGTCGAGTCGTCGCCAAGCTCGGCGCGCGAGTCCATAACGAAGCCAAATGAAGTGGGAGCGAAGAAGGGGGCCTAGATACAAGAAGTAGCAAATTAGGGCAAAGACAGAAAGTGGCAGCGAGATATACAAACTGGCAAGGACGTCAATTTTAACAGGTGAGTCGTCCAAGGTCTATGGCATCAGCTTGCGACCATGAGGCCAAAAAAATGAAACGCCTTGAAGAGGCCGCGCTCTCTGGAAGAGCATATAAAAAACCGACATATGAGCAGCACGCTCACAGTTCTGAAGGCAGGCCAAGTCTCAACGCGTGACTTCGATAAGCGCCCGTTATTCCGTCTCGCATTTCACACTCCTATTAAGGAACGCCCATCGAATCAACTTATGAAGTCCTCATTTCTTTCGTAGTAAAAACGAGGGTGCCACACTTTTTGACTGTTTCTGGTGAGGATAGATGTTTCCTGGGATCTGTAGGAAGTAATTATATCACTATATGCGACAAATTTCGTTTGCGGGCCCTGTGCTAACGGTTTACACGCGTGTTCACGTACTTGAGATCGATGTCGAGCTCCTATGAATTCCTCACATGATTCATTACGGAAGGAAAAGGAGAATGAAGCTGTCCGGCGGCGTTCTTCGTGTGCAAAACCTTCAGCCGTATTAATTAAAAGGAGGAGAATATGGAAGTTTGAATGCATCATGGCGAGGATGAGAAGAGCTTTGTCACGGCTATGGGAACCTCACGACGCGTTTTATCCTTCAGTTCAACACTGAATGCATCAGCTATCCTCACACAGACTCAATAATGAATGCATCTTTTACTTGTCGATTTAGACTCCTGATAGGTAGCGTCCGATAATAATATATAAACACCTCGGTATCCGCGTCGGTGACGAGCTCGCTTCTCCGGATTCCGAATAGCGGTACTTCAAAATTGCAACGTTTTCAACAATCATGTCCTCAGCCTCATGGTGGCGCCGCAGATTCCAACTCAGAAATATCTGACAACTCACCACAGTTGCAATGCAAACTTGAAAGCCAGTGATGTTTGATTGTTCTCTGTGCCCTTGATGGCTCTCTGTTGGCTTCGCGAATCGAGAAATACCATCTCCCAAGGTAGGAGGATAGCCATATGTAAACTGTTTTCATTTTAAAACGAGCCTGAGTGTGATGCCTTCGGAACCCACACATACGCCATCTAAATATGTCTGCTTCCCCACATTGACAGTCCTCAGATCTGATGCCGTGCTATTTTAAACGCATTCTGTAAAACATGGCAGAAAGCGTAGCCATGAACATACCGCGCGGCAAAGGCTAGTGAAAATCACGCTCACTTGTGTGCACGATTTCTTCCCCAAATTCCTCCCACTGCCGTTTGGTGACCCACATCCGTCTGAACGTACTCAAAGACGCAAGAATGGAACCGCCAATCCACACGTTGAATTTGCGTTCTGGAATATCAACAATTTTAACCTCCACTCCTGAACCGGGCGTCAGATTATCCAGCTCTTTCTGTAGACGCCGGACAAATCCGTAGAACTTCGTTGATCCTCCGGAGAGTATTATGTTCCGGTACAAGACACGTCGGAGATCAATGTCGCATTTGGCAATTGACGCCCAGCTTTTTGAGTAAAACAAAATTTGGCGTCATTGCTTCATTGCTTGAACGAGGCTATGGACAAATATGGGAAAAGAACTTACACCATCTCATGGAGGCCAGGACCCTCTTCTCCGACCAATGTCGGTTGGAACAAGGCCTCAGGCGCTCTAAACCTGAAAGGCGTCATTACAGGCTCACAACAGCCCACTGTCAACCTACATTTCATTCCCAAGGACGATTGACAGCCCATCCGGAAGCTCGTACGTCTTCTCAGTAATACCTTCGCCCTTCTCTCTGAGATTGGTCATCTCCTTATCGTAGTCCAGTGCAACATATCCTCGCAACTCCTTCACCTCTCTTACTACCTCTCTTGTCGCCCCTTCCCCGGCACTCAATGCATACCCCTTCTCCCTAAACAACCTACCCAAGAAGTCTGTAATATCCCTCCCGCCAAAATCCCACCTCCTCATCGCTCCCGGAACCGCAACGGGGGAATAACCTTCGTATATCGGCACCGCATGTGCCACCCCATCGCCTACATCGAGCATCAGTCCCGACGCCCGCCCGGAAGCGTACAGCGCCAGCTGCGGCGCGCAGCGCATATGCATCGCAGGCGCATGCAGGCGTTCGAAAAGCACCTCCGCTGCCCTGGCGCGCTGTGTGCGCGGATTAAGCGGGGGCTCAGACAGTAAGACGGGGCGAGGGTCGGCGTCCATGTCAACACGCAGCTGTTCTGAGAAGAGGTGCGACCACATCGCTTCCATCCCTTCCCAGTCTTTGACGACCCCGTGCTCGATGGGGTATCTGAGGTTTAGGATACCACGTCGGGTTTGGGCATCGATTCTTAAAGATTTGGATAGATTTTTGTGAATGGTTTCAACAGTGAGGAACGAGCGTGGGGTGGATGGGGAGAGACAGAAACCACATACCCGATGTATCTGTCTTTGGGGCTTCCGGAACCAAGCAGCGTCGGTGGGCCCGCGAGAGAGTATCGTGGATACCCAATAATGTTTCTATAACATGTATAAATTCAGTAATTTATTAACCTAACACTAATAATAGTGCCAAAAGGGAACACGTACGGAATGCTAGCATGTGGTGCATCGTTTCCTGATTGCAAGTCAAGGTAATGACTGTTATCAATAATGCTGCAGACATACCGGCGACTACAATTTGTCAACAAAACGTATATAGCTGGTAAATCATTAATTGGAAAAAGCCCTAAATTATTTGGAACTTACACCCCGCCCTGCAAGTACCCGATCCGTTGTCAATAATCTGACAGTGAATGCGCGCATATGAGGATCCTAGATAAAATAATCTTAGGTTAAATTATACTCACCACGGCTGGTGTGTCTTCAGAGTAATCCATCTCCAGACGTTGTAATGTTAGACGACCTCGGGAGGAACTATAAACGAGTCAAAGTTGTTAAGTTCTTTATGAAGCATGGAGGCAAGCATAGCCTCAAAATTTGAATGTCCTACTAAAGAAAATGATGATGCCAATGACAAATGTGCAGAGCATCGATTTCACGGCAATCTGCCAATCTGTCAGACCAAGGTATGCACGGGGATCCAAATTAGCTATGCAGTGACCAATGACCAGAGCGCAGCTTGAGACTGATGATAATCCTTTGCTATCCATGCCATCTTCAGACGTCAATACCTGCTGATCAGAAGCATTCTAACAGAAATCAGGGATGTTGGAAACTTGACGCTTTATCATTCAACACCTGCTGATGTAAACACTCACTGCGATGGATGATTCTAGCGCCATGCTCGTCGTACTCCCTTCTTGAAATGCATACACTCTTGAATGTACTCAATGTCGCTAGAATCGACCCTCCAATCCAGACGGAATATTTTCGCTTGGGAGGAGCAATGACATTGACTTTGCTGCCTTTCGGGGCCAGCTCCGCCAGCTCCTTGCTGAGACGTTCAGCTATTCCCGGGAAAAGGGTCGTTCCACCAGATAGAACAACGTTCGAGTAGAGGTCCAAACGCATATCGACGTCGCATTTTGATATGGAAATGTCTCTGACAACAGCATAAGAAATAATTCATGGTTTGTAACTCATACATACAACATTTTGTGAACAGCGGGCCACTCATAGCCCAGTAAAGACGGTCGAAAGAGTACTTCAGGAGCACGAAACCTGGGACGTCAAATTGATATTATCCAACTAAGCAAAGAAAAATGCGAAAGTATTACCTCTGACTGTTAATATCGATAGTATGCCCATCTGGAAGTTCATATCGTATGTCACTGCCAGAAGATTCATTAGCAAGTTGCATCTCCTTTTCAAAATCCAAGGCAACGTAGCAGAATTTCTCCTTGATGTCACGCACAATATCCCGTTCAGCAGTTGTCGCGAACACATACCCGCTCTCTGTCAAAATCGTAGCCAGATATTGTGTAATGTCAATTCCAGCAATATCAAGACGGCGGCTTGCATAAGGCAAAGAAAAACATTCGTAGACAGGCACCATATGCGAAACACTATCTCCAGAGTCGAGAACGATGCCTGTTCTCCGACCAGAAGCCAAAAGCGACAACACGGCCTGGACAGACACATTGAACGCGGGGACGTGGAACGTCTCGAACATTATTTGCATCATCTTCTCGCGGTTGGTTTTTGGATTGTGGATGACCTCTGTCAGAAGCACAGGGTGCTCCTCGGGGACCACGCAAAGTTCGTTGTAGAAAGCATGATGCCAGAGTTTCTCCATGTTGGCCCAATTGGTAACCATTCCGAATTCGACAGGGTTTTGCAAGGTCAGCATACCACGTTTCGCCTGCGCTTGTTCGCTTTAAGCAGAAATGGTTCAGTTTAGTTTGACGTTTCTTATATGCATCGAATTATTGATACCCAACGTATGTGTCCTCGATAGTCATTCCAGCCAAGACACCTGGAAACCGTGGTCGACCAACAACCGAACTACAGACGAGAATGAACTTTTTAAATACTCGTTAAATGTCAGCCCTGTATACACACGGGAAAACAGCACGAGGTGCATCGTCACCAGCGACCGCAGAACATAGATGTCAACGATGAAACACCACTCTTTTCAACAATGAAAAAAACTTACGTCCCGCTTTGCTCATACCGGTCCCATTGTCCATAACCTGTGTCTATAAATGATTTTTTGTACAATCGAGCATCGACGTGCTCACCACAGCTGCTGTACCATCGTCCATCTGAATGCCCTCTGCAATTTATCACCAACCTTGGAAGTTTTTATTCAATTAATGCAAAGGGTAGTATGGCGAAGAAGAGATTGATCTTTTGTGACGGAATAATCGGCATTGTCTGAAGCCTCGAGGCATTTATGTGCTATAAAACCAGCTCCTCCCAAAGAGTCGCCGAGTGACTGTGGGAGGTGCACAGTCTAGAAGATGCCAGCTGCCAGACGTTGTCCATTCTCGTCAAACTTGTGTCAAACTGCTATTCGGAACTCGCCCATTGGGCCAAGGGTATTTTTTATAGATAAGCGGTCGACTGAGAGGCAGCAACCAAGATATAGGAGATCAAGTTGGCATGTGAGTCCTTAACATGATGGTGGTGAGGGAGGTAGGGGTCGGCGGCGGCGCCCACTGTAACAAATTACCAGTGACCGTGACCAAAGTGTGACCAAGATTCTCTCGCTTCGAAGTTCGAGGCTTTCCAGACGTCGTAAAACAAATTAAAAAGGTGGCCGACGTCCCGACAATCTATATCTTTATTTAACTTGGTAAATCCTGCCAGCGATCGCCGATGGCGATATAGTATAAAGATATTAAAGCGGAGTCAAAAATTTCGGATACGGGGAATCGAACCCCGAGCTGCCGCGATCTGGTATGAGAGGCGGCAATGTTAGCCGTTACACCATATCCGATTGTTCAATGTCTTACCTTGGGCAATTCGATTAACGCAAAACGCCAAAACAGCCCAAAGGCAGACCTTGAACCAACTAGCTGATAAAACATTTGGTTCCTTCTTTTATAATATCAATCAGTGATACTGATAGTATTGCTGTCAGCTAAAACAGCAGATGTAGAAAATAATAAACTATTGCTGTGCTTGGGGATTGGAGGAACAAGTGTGAAAGGGGTTGGGTACTGCTGTGCTATTGGAGCCATCGACTTTGCCCATCGCATTGGGAAACGCAGACCATTCAAGGAAGACGCCCTCTTGCTCGTGTGGTCTCCCCTGTAGCGCACCTGTGTCCACAGAAGCTCGAAAGGTATATTGACCGCCCTCTAGGCTGGGTGCAGGGCTTCTAAGACCGGTTTGAATATCCTCTTGGTGTTCCAGTGGGACAATTGTGATAGGACCTTCTGTTTCCGCTTCATCGTCTTCATTGTCACCTGCATGTATCTTCTGCTATAGTTTTTTCAGAGCGTGGTTACGGTAAAAAAATTGTTTTCTTTCTGAATCATTTACCTGATGTTCTTTGACTTCTTGATCAGTTGGATTTGTAATCTTTGTGGGAGTAGAGCGGCGCCTTGCAGATCGAAGATTATTTATCCTGGCTATAGTAGCTTTTCGCTTTCGTGGCATGGTGAATTGCAATTAACCAAAGTCAACAAAGCACTCGGAAATGTGAAAATTGCCACCACGTGAGGCAAATAGCTAGTACGTAAAAAACAGAAAGTAAAGTGACGTATATACTCATGGTTGACGAAGATGCTGCCATTCCCCAGGGAAAGTAGGTATCGGGTTATTTAATTATTAACACCAGCTCAAAGACATTCTAGTAAAAACATAAGTACTGTCAAGATCGCACAAATACCAAAGCAACCAACTCACTCCAATTAATCCAAACTCCTCATAATCCCTCTTCATAACCCACATCGTATCAAAGGTGCTCAACGATGCCAAGATAGATCCTCCTATCCACACGGTGTCCTTTCTCTCAGGACGAACACGGACATGGAATTTGTGAGGAAGCAGTAAATGAGGAGTTGTAGTGAGCTCCTTTGTTAGCCGGTCAGCGAAGCCCGGGAGGAGAGTCATTCCACCGCACAGGACGATGTTCCTACATAGCTGGCGACGCATTTGCAGATGCAGCTATATCGTCGTCCATCATTACGGCGCTTATGACGGTTAGAGAGACAAGCCGGCTGCTTCTCACAACTGCGGGAAAGGGCAATCCCCGGCGTTAGTTTAGAGCGGAGTCCAAAACCCATAGACTCTGAGAGGGCATCTCGTCGGCCGGCCAGATATGTCGGTTCTCCGAACCACGAACCGCGCGAAGGACGAACTTGTTTGCAGAACGTTGTAAAAACGAGAAGACTAAAAGTACACATCACATACAACATAAAAATACACTCCCCCTCCCTCACTCTATACCCCTCAAACAACATCCTCCCCCTCCCCTTCCCCGCCTTCCCACCCCCTTGCCTCCTCCATACGTACCCAACACCCACCCAACACACTCATCGTCATGTAACTCTTCATCCTTATCCGATCCCTTCCCTTCGGACCCTCACTGCCCGCAAGCCAATCAGCAGGTGGGCGCGATGCAGGCGGCTGTGCATCGTACGCGTGCGTGATGTTCGAAAATTGCTGGAGGAGTCGGATGAGGAAGAAGGACGTCTCGTGGTATGCGAACTGTATTCGTCGGAACGAGGGGATGCGGAAGATGTAGTTGTCAGAAATGATCGATGATGGAGAAAAGGGGATGGGAGGGAAAGAGGAAAAGAATATTAATACACACCTGCTGCCCAAGACATATCCTCGGCCCCGCATTGAACGGTAAAAAGATGAACGGGTTCGGCGTGACATACTTCTTCAATCTCTCATCCAAGAACCTATCAGGGTCAAACACGTCCGCTACAAACACACAAAACAGAAAACATATCAATAAAATTCACAATATAACACCCAGGAAAATTCGTAGAAAAAGAAAAACGCACCATCGGGCCCCCACAAATCCTTGCGCCTATGCATCAACAACACGCTATACGGTACTCTACACATGCCATCCATTTACAAGTCAGTTCACATTCTCAACATACCATTTCAAAAGAAAGAGTGAAACGCACTTGCTGCCTGCCGGGAGATAAAACGGTTTGTTTCCATACTTGCCCGGTAAGATGACAGGGTGCGCCGTAGACCTGATGTTAAACGGCCTGTTCAAGCAACAAGCCAAAAGGGACAAAGTCGTAATCGCAATTAGTGATGAATAACCCCATAAGTCAGAACCGTTTCCTTTTCCCGCACAAGCAAAAACAGTGTACGTACACAGCAGGATAAAGCCTCAAGGTCTCATTAATCACCGCGCGGAGATACCTCATCTCTTTAACTTGCTCGAATGTTGGCCGGCGCGTTGGACCGACTTTGTCAAGGATCTCTGCGCGCAGGCGGTGGAGCACAGTGGGGTGCTCGGCGAGCATGTAGACGGCGTAGGTGATGCTATTTGTTGTCTGTGTTGCGTGTTGTAAATATTGGACGGAAATGGACCAGTCGGAAAAAACACCCTTACAGTATCACGCCCGGCTAAAAGAATATTCAAAATCTCATCCCGAAGGACCGTCTCATCTGCACAAAATACATTCAATATACACACCAAGCTCAAAAAAGTTACGCTCACCTTCGGTGTAATTGATCAAATGGTCCAACAAACTTTCCCCATCCTTCACCTCTCTATCCGCCGTCAATGCAACCTTCTCCCCGTTCTCACCTACACCCTTCTCATCCCCCGCCGCAACAGCCGCACGCTTCCTCTCCACTGCCGCTCTCAAAATCGGCTCCACAAACCCATTTACAACTTCCATCTGCACGCTCACTTCATCCCTCCAAAATTCTGCGAGCGGCCAATTGACTCCACGACGCGAGCGCAGCGCGATGAGCCTCTGCGCCTCGTCGAACGCTTTGGAGAAGAGCGTCGCGGGGTGGGCTTGCTGGTGCGGAAGGGATGCACGGGCAGCCGATACCAAGCTTGCGTCTGCCATGGAGTGTGAACCAGACTCGGACTCGTAGCAGTAAAATGGATAAGGTAACCCTGCATCCAACGATCTCACGTCATTCCCAAACAGAAACTCTGTCGCGGCGTCCATCGTGAAGCGCGACGCAAGGTCCTGGATGTCGACTGGTGCACCTTGTCGCAAGCGCGTGCGGAGCTGGGAGAGGGCGTCCGAGGCGTGCCGGTCGAAGATGTCAAAGTGCGTGATGCGGTCTTTGCTGAAGAAGGGGCGGGTCATTGCGCGGTGGAATCTACAAGTGGGTTAGAAGAGTGAAGAAGGGGAAGAGGGTAAGAGCTCACTTCCACATTTCTCCTGTGAGTTACATGGATGAGTATAATGAATGTAGTGGAGAGAAATATGCGTACCGTCAGAGTTGAACACGCCCGTTCCCAACACCGACCGCATCTGGTCATTAAACAGAGGGCCTATCCGTACGTCAATATCTAAACCCTGAATTCCAGCACGCGATATTGACCTTTTTCAAAGTTCTCGAATTGTGTCGCGAGGATAGCTTTGATATACTCTGGCTCCGTCGTAAAGAACTGCGTATAAAATATCAAAATTGACCACATAACATTTAAAAACATGCTCACCCTATTTTCGAACAGCACCCGTAAATTCCACGTATGTCCATATTTCTCCGACCACTCGACAAACATATCGCCTTGGAACGCTCCGTTAGCACCCTCCTCAACGTTAGTTAACCAGCCCAAACGCACCAGGATATCCATTCCTGAAATTGTCCAGTGTCTTTGCCAGGAGCGTCACACCTCCCGGCCAGCGATCATACACCGCGGGAGGCAATACCGCACCATGCCTTGCCGCAGCACGGCGGTCGCGCACATCCCTGTACAGCACGCGCAGGAAGACGGCTGTTGGGAAGGCAAGCACGCATGAGAGGAGGAGCGCCCAGGTGGGTACAGCAACGCCGTGGTGTGTAAGAAGCTTGGCTGCGAGGATTGCACTAGCTGGGGGAAACAAGAGCGAGGGCAGGTTCTGTAGCAAGTACGCCGGACCTGGAGGTAGAGGCATAGTTCTCGTTTCTCAATTGTGGATGGGTGTTTAAATTGGGGGCTGGGAGTTGAGGTTGGCCGTTAAGAATCTAAGACTACTTTGCGTCGTTTTTAATACACCGCTTGCTATCCGGTTATTCGGCGACTCGAAGCGATCTCTGGGTCAACGCAGAGCTGTCAGATAAAGTGCAAATGTGGTCCGAGTGCTATTTCGGAGCGAACGAGAGGAAGATGCGGTGAAATGTGAAAACGTTAATCAGGAGCCCAGGAGACGTGAGATGTGATTCCTGATCTGCTTTTTATAAACGCTTCCTTCTCAGACCGCGGGCTATTTTGAGATTGAATGTGTCAGCAAGGGGGTACCGGTCTTCAAAAATCGGACACGACGTTGGTTTTTTTTTTTGAGGGCAATTTGCCCAACCTACCTACCTCTACCTTCTATATATAGTAATTTACATAAGCATTTTAATTCTCCGACTCAAAATTCATCAACCGATCTTTGCGCTACCTCGGCACATTATTGGCGTCAATTGATATCAAGTTAAAATGGCCCCCAAATCGATTGAATAAGGTCATCATAGCAAAATATTTTGCTTTGGGCAATGACTATCTGCTCCAAAATGTCAAATTTGTGACTAAAAAGTCACGATGTAACGATATCTAAATTTTTTTTTCGCGGCCTGGCGGCCAACCTACCTACCTAGCCGGTGTCCGGCATCTTAATTTCCGTACCCCCTTGTGTGTCAGCACAGAAAAAGTGACTGGACCCTCCCTTCAATGTACACAAGACCTGGAGGCGTCTTGGCACTCGTCATGTGGGGTACAATTGCCAATGAAAAATGCACAACTCACCAAGGCCCTCCTCCTAAATTCAATTTCGTGTTCACCAAATCACCACACCTCCGGACAACCCTTCGCAGATGTCATCAAGGTGGAGCGCATATACGAACCGGGCAGCGCGACTGCGAGCGGGAAGGCTTCGCTCATAAAGTTACTGAATGGAGATCCCTGAGCTGAGGACGGATCAACGCGTCGGAGCGCGTCCCAAGTCAGGGCGTGCAGATCCATCATGCCTAGCCGAACGTGTAAACCCCATTATCAACTGGTCATACACCAACGTCTGGGAGTTCCTACCTAGCCCAGCTGCCAGGCATGCCAGGCGCGACGGCCGCCGAGGTGAGGTGTTTGCATTGTATCTGACAATGATGCTCCCGTTCGCTCACAACGTTCTTTAGGAGCTCAAAACCTGATTACAGAACGTACTCAGATTCGTGAAAGCCACCAAAAGATTCGTAGAGACCTGTGGAGACACAGGTAGAAATCATATGTGAAGAGAAAAAATCGAGGAGCAGGTTGGAAGAAAAGAAGAAAAAAAGATGAAAACTGCTGACAAACAAAGCCAAACCAAAATGATTTAGTTCTTCGAACACTTCGGGCGATGACTGCTGTAAGTTGAACAAACAGCCATTGTTTACAGGGGATTATTCTATTCAGAAACCCCAGAAACCCCTAGAAACCCCTAGAAACCCCAGGGGTTTCTGAATAGTCCTCGAAGCAACATTCTAAACCCCTGCTTGAACATTTATGGGAGGTTTAAGGTCCGACCTAGCTTTGCTGGTCTGCCGTGTCGTGCCGTCGTTGTTGCCTTTGAATCAATAGTTGATCGTCTTCATGTAAATACATTCAATTGTTCAATTCCGGTACGCTAACGTCTCTAATGAAACCCATAGTGCCAATAAAACTCAACAAACCCATTCAGGAACCTTCGAGTCGTTTAATGGTTATTTATTCGAAGGGATATCATATTTGATGTTTATGAACACCGAGGTAGGGCATCCAGAGCACTATAAGATACAGGAAGTAGAGAGTATAGCAGTGGTGTTAGGTACAAGGAAATACATTATACATAGGTTTCTAGGCTTTTAAGTTGTTCACTTACTGCTTTTTTCATTTTCGAGCGAAGTTGCGCCTACGCACCCGAGTGGCCACTTGAAACGGCCCGCATGAGAATACAAGCTCCTACTTAATCCGCCGTAGCGGCATTCTGAACATTCATCACACCTTCATCACAACATTCATAACGATTTTATGAATTTTGAGGGTTTCTATGGGGTTTCTGGGGTTTCTGGGGTTTCTGAATAGATGAAGGTGTGATGAATGTTCAGAATGCCGCTTCGGCGGATTAAGTAGGAGCTTGTATTCTCATGCGGGCCGTTTCAAGTGGCCACTCGGGTGCGTAGGCGCAACTTCGCTCGAAAATAAAAAAAGCAGTAAAAGAACTACGTAAAAGCCTGAAACCTCTGTATAATGTATTTTCTTGTACCTAAAACCACTACTATACTCTCTAGTACTCTGGATGCCCTACCTCGGTGTTCATAAACATCAAATATGATATCCCTTTGAATAAATAACCATTGAACGACTCTAAAGCTCATTGAATGGGTTTGTTGAGTTTCATTGGCACTATTGCTTGCACTAGAGACGTTAGCGTACAGAAATTGAACAATTGAATATATTCACATGAAGACGATCAACTATTGACTCAAAGGCGACGACGACGGCACGACACGGCAGACCAGCAAAGCTAGGTCGGACCTTAAACCTCCCATGCATGTTCAAGCAGGGGTTTAGAATGTTACTTCGAGGACTATTCAGAAACCCCTGGGGTTTCTAGGGGTTTCTAGGGGTTTCTGGGGTTTCTGAATAGAATAATCCTGTTTTATGTAAGTTCAGCTGTAATTTCAACATACAGCCTACTTACACTCAAATAATTTCCATGTTTTACATGTTTTATGTAAGTTCAGCTGTAAGTTCGACATATGGCATCATGACTTACACTCAAATAATTTCCATAAAGGAAATTATTTGAGTGTAAGTAGGCTGTATGTTGAAATTACAGCTGAACTTACATAAAACATGTAAAACAATGGCTGTTTGTTCAACTTACAGTAGTCGTCGCCGGCAGTGTTTCCAGGTGTCTTACAAATCTTTCAAAACCTTTTTAGAATGTAACATTTGGTAGGTAGGAAAGCAGTTTTCGGACAGGATGCCTGCCGTCCCCCGGCCGCCTCCAAGGCCCTGAAACTTGGAGACTCCGGAAAACTTAAAAAATGTCTTATACAAAAAATGAATGACCACTTGGTCCAGACACTGCTGTAAGCTGCTATTTTCCATCGGTATGCATGTGTTCTCGGATGCCGTTTTTATGTAACACGTAGCCCAACGGACGCTTTGTGTTTCCAGATCACCTTTCCATTGTAATTGTAAACTATGGGGGTAAGCTGGCGTGTCGAACGCGTCGCGTCGCGTCAATTTATTGCTGTGCCAAAATAGGAAACGACGAAACGGAGTCGTAAATGCAACTACTACCGACATACCTATTGTTCCAATTGCGATAACTCAACGACAAGTTATATAATACCGCACGCAGCTACGCCTTCGCCTTGCTAAACAATCAAGCTTGGCTTGGGACAAAGGGTGTTTCCCCCAGACTCACCTTTCTTTGACACCCTCGAGTAAAAGGTACTTGAAGGAGCTATGCGCGAGGGTAAAACCTTTGGGGAGGGATGCGCGTGCAGCATAGGTTCGATGAAGGTACATAGCACTGATCAACTAGACGCGTTAACACACAGAATTAGAGTTTGAATTCGATTTTTTAATTGACAACAGAATTGCGACCAAGTTGCAGTTATGAAATCTTTGTTGTTACCTTCCGAAGTAGCTGCGAAAGCATGGAAGTTGTAACTCAGAAATACAGCTATTCGGAGGACGACAAAGAGGACCCTCCACCAATGCAGCTGCAGCATGGGATGTTTTTCCTAAGTTGCGCCTCAAGTTCGTGATACGGGCCCAATGTCTGCAAGCGCCAAACTCATGAGTAGTGATACTGTCCATGATTCCTCTAACATATCGTTTCAAGAAAGAATAGACACACAGAAAAAAAAATCCAAACACATACGATGCAAATCATACAAAAAAACAAACTCCGTCCTTATAAAACTTTTGATGATTACTTCTTCTTCGGCGCAGTCTTCCCTTTCTCCTCCTCCTGTGTCTGCATGCTCATCTCAATCGCGCGAGCAATCGCCGCATCCTCGTCTTCTTCTTCGTCCTCCTCGCCATCCTCGTCCTCATCTTCCTCATCATCATCGTCTTCTTCGTCGTCGTCGTCCATCTCCACGTCACCGTCCGCGTCTTCTGTTGCATTGTGTTCTTCTTTCGACATTGCCAGCGCTTGCTGCAAAAGTGCCTCTTCTTCGTCATCCGTAGGCTCAGCAGGTACACTTATCGTGGCAGGAGCAGCCGTCTCAGCAGATGCAGTCGCTCCCGACGACGCAGACGACTCAGCCGCAGCCGCAGCCGCGCTCGCCGCCTCCCTCGCCTGCGCCTCCTGCATCGACATCCGCAAAGCCTACATACGAACAAAGAACATTAACCAAAAAAACAAATAAAAGCACTGTTAACTCACCATCGCCAGCTCGGGGTCAAGACTGGGGTCAACGCCAAACTCAAAGTCATTCGCCGCGCTCGATCCGCCAGCAGCAGGGGCCCCGGTGCCACCCAGCTCCTCGGGCAGCGAGGCGCTCCTGTCCGCAGAGAGAATCGGCGACGCGATGAGTGCGTCCGAGAGGAGATGTGTCCCAGGAGCGACCGTCACCAAATGCCTGCGATCAAGAAAACCAAATATCAGTTAATCGCACAACAAGAAATAAAGAAGGAAAGAAAAGGGGCACGCACGAGTTATCACCACTATTCACATTATCCACAAACGCCCTCAACACCCTTGCAGGCGCACCCTCCTCTAGCCCATCCCCAAACGCAACCACATCCACCGCCACATTATTCTTCTTCAGCTTCTTTGCAAGACGTACCATCTCCGCCTCGTCTGTGTCCACAGGTGAGCCGACGAACACCACGATGCGCTGGCGCAAGTTCTTGTTCTCTCGGTGTTTGAGTGCCAATTGGGCGACGGAAAGTGCGGTAGGGAGCGAGGGGAGGCCACCGGATTTCGTGCGAGCGGCGAGAACGCCATTGAGGATGGGCCCGTGGTCGCGTGTGTGTGTTACCAGTACTTCAGGGCTGTAGGTTGCATAGATCGCAATAGCATCAAGAACAATATAACAGTATAAGATTAACAGAGAACGTCAGCCGGCGTGGTTCAATTAAATACAATACAAAAACCAAAACTCGCCCTTTGCCAGCCATAGTCATAATGCCTACTGTGCTCTCAGGATTCGCATCGAATTTGGTTTGAAAGACGATGTTGACCGCGTCCGCCTGCGCATCGAACCGCGTTGGCATGTAGTCACCGTTGCGCATGTACTCCGAGTTGTCGATGATCAGCATCGTCGCTTCTAGTGGCATCTTGGGCAAGCTGGTATTGGGTCGGTTTTATCTTGATAAGTTCTTGGATTTTGGTATCTTTTCAAGTTGTCTTTACTGTCTCGTGTGGAGAATCCGAGTTATAGCTGGGACGGGTATTGTGTTCTGGGGTGTGAGGATGAGATGAGATTTGGATTTGGATTGTTTTAAAGAGCTGACGCGTCTCGCTACGCGCGCTCATTTATTTGAACTTGTTGTGATCGGGGGGCGTTGTGCTTGTGTACCATCATGATCATTGAATCTTGTCTTTGACATCAACAACAAATCAACGAACGACAATCCACTGCTACTAGTAGCTAAGTACGTCTTGCTGAAGTCACAAACCTACACTCAAAACATCTTCTAGGCTTGCTAGTGATTATATCGAACTTTGAACTGGCACATGGCAAAACTACCTACAGATGATTTACCAAGTCACTGTATTTCTAAGTGTACCAAAAGTGATCAGTGGGGCCAATTGGTGATGATATATCTACAAGTCCGCTGTCCTTCAAGCTTCAAGACTTGGAAATTACGCAAAAATATCTGGATTCTAGGCTCTTGCTTCTTGACTGTCGACTCGGAGATGGAGACGAATAATGTGGAGAAAATACAACATGCGACGCCACATCGCACCACACCACACGTCCCTGGCACCTCGGAACCGCCAATGATCTCTTTATAGATTCCTCTATTCTCCTTTACTCGACACAGTCCCGAATCAATGCCTCCGCCTCTGGACTTCTGGGCTTGATCACACATTCGAACGGCGCAGGGTACCTACAGCCACGCAAAAATAATTGGTCAGGCGATGTATCCACACCTCGAATGGCACATAAGCGACAAAGAGAGAAAGAGGACAAAGAGAAACAGAATGGGCAACCAAAAAAAAGTCAGAATACTCACGACAACAGCCCACTCGTAAACTCCGCTTTAAGTTGTACCATCTTCCCCGACTCGTCGCGCGGGGGTGTGATATCGTACACAGACAATACAGAGGCTACAATAGAGTAAAGTGCGTTGTCGCTCATGTGTCTTCCAGGGCATTTGCTGTTCGTATTAAAAATTCATTCATTCAGTCAGCTCCATGATCACCAACGAATCGATGAACTCTCCGCTCTCTGTTACGTCGAGCAAATGGGAGGAGGAGAGAGACCAGCATGAGAAACACGTACCGCCTTCCATACCCGAACGCTGCGCAGTCTGGATTACGCGCGTCCGGGTCTAACTGGCCGTCCTTCAAGTATCTCTCAGGGCGGAACTCCATCGGGTCCTCGAACACTTCTGGGTCGTGCAGTATTGCCCTATGTATTCGGGTTGTTATGGATTTGGTTGAGGTTATGATGCATAAGTAAAGGTAGCCTGAGGAAAGCTACGAAGAAAATGAAGACGCACCACCCGTTTCCCATAACCACTGTCCCACGCGGGATAAAATATCCATCGTACTCATCATCCTCTGTCGCCATATGTCCCACAGCTGAAATCGGCGAGAAGGAGAAGACACAGTCAGAAAAAATCATGCTATATCTGGTACTCGCTGCTCTGAACAAAAATTGCGAGCTAGAGCTACTCACCGAGCGGGATAACCTGATTCCAACGCACACTCTCCTTGACTAGCGCGTTAACATAGGGCATCGCGTCGCGGTCGCTAAATTCGGGTAGCCGTCCGCGGCCTACGACGGCGTCTAGTTCTGCTTGTGCCCTTTTTTGTACGTCTGGGTAAAGCGCCATAGCGAGGAAGAAGGATTGTACTGTTGATACAGTCTACGCGCAGGGGTGAAATTGGGTAGAATGAAATGAGGTAAAATAAGGTGAGAGGACGTCGAGATGATGCGGAACTTACGGTATCTGCGCCGCCTGTGTGGTGTATTGTCAGCATTTCGCCGTCAGTGGACATATTTGTATTAGGAGGGCTGCGTACCGACGTATGCGACTGCTGCGGTGTCCTGTGCGATTTTACGCTCCTCGGCGTAGTATGGATCGCTCTTGTCCGGTAATCTCTCTATTAGCGTGGATGAAAGCGAAGGCACTGCTGTTCCCTTTTGCTGCACCACCAAAAAATGTTAATAAATGGCCAACAAAAGCAAAACAAAAACACTGCAAAATTTCAAAATAGCGACTAAAGAAAAACGAAAAACGAAATGAACGACACGAACCAGTTCCTCTTCAGCGAATTTGAACGGCTTCTGCGCGACGTCCGCGTTGACTTTGCGCCAATGTGCGGCTTTGCGCTGGAAGCCCGCTCCAGGGAACCACGCGGGAATGTACTTCAGCCAGGGCATGAGGTCGACGAGGAAGGATCCTGGGATGCCTGCCTCCGCAAGGCCCATGAGTGCCTCTTCGGCATTGGAGATGTACGGATCCTCGGTGTCCTTGATCGTAATGCCGTATGCGACGCTCATGATCGTCGCTGCAAACGTGCTGTTGAAAACCATGTCAAAAAATTACATGGTATTCGGTAGGATGAGGGAAAGGGCTTACTGTCGGATGTGGTGCATGAAGTTCTCGGGTGTGGTTAGCAGGCGGTGGAGGAACGCGCGCGTCTCGCGAAGCTGGGTCGGCTGGTACTTCCACACGATGTTGTGGTGGAAGTGCTCGGTGAACGCGCGGCGGTGGCGTCGCCACCATTGCCCGTACGGGAGCATAGCCATGTTGTAGTCCCAGTCCATCCTTTTCCAGATCGTTGTCAGAAAAAGGATAAGGGAGGGGCAATTAAGAAAAAAATTATTACAGCTCTAGCACCATGGGCATACGCATCCTGTCCGAATAGTTCGAGGAGCGTTTGTCAAAAAGGTCGATTGTGCGCTGCAGAGAGTTCAGGACGATGAAAGGCTGACCGAGCACTTCGAAATATATCATGTCCCCTGTCACACACGAACATCATTTAACCGCTATCCCATTGACATCGAGCACGGTGCACGCAACGAGCAACGTCATGCCAATAACAAAGTGGAAAAAATGCAAGTCACGCACCATAGGTTTTCGTCCACTCGCTGTACCCAACCCACGGTTTATCCTTCGGCACATCGAACAGGTTGCCGATGATCGGGTACCCCTTGGGGCCCGGCGGCAGGGGGAGGTTGCGGGGGTTGCGTTTGAGGTACCGCGATTTCCCCAAGAGGATCTTCACAACGAGTGCATATACAAGTGTGCCTAGGACAAAGGTATATACAGGGTACGTGATGAAGATGGCGGACGCTTTGGAGAGCAGCCCTGACATCGTAACGGTGGTAGAGTGTAGCAGGTAATAGGTATGCAGATGCTGCGAAAACAAACAGAAGCAGGTTAGGTTGGACAGGTCCTCCATCCCAATATTTATATGATTTTCGCACTTCATTGTCCTGATAATGACATTCGACTGATTAATCATGAATTTTCAGCTGTCGCGGGCCCGTTGAGGAAGCAAACAGTAGCGAGGGTTCTACAAGGACGTAAGATATCTCACAAGCGTGTGATAAGGTGGGTGAAACACTGGTATAAAAAGGTCAGCTGCTGGTGCAGACCCTGTGTGATTGCGGTTTGATTCGCTCCTCACAGGATGGGATCGAGAAAATTAACGGAACTTCTAGCTTCAGGGAACCGTTTGATTGTTAACAGACGATTATTCACTCTGCATTGTTAGAGGTTGGAGAGAGAACCAAGAGAGAACGGTTAAGGTGGTTCTAGCTGGTATGTCTCTCGCCTGACGTGCTCCCTGGGCGATGACCACATAAGAGGTGCCGGTGGAGTCTCGGCGAAGATTTTACAATCCGCCTTCTGAGCGTTGAAGTTACCCATCGCCACAATTAAATGTAATAGCTACAATAATAAACGATATCTATCCCGCGGCAGATGCAGCAGAATATAAATACACCACGTACAAAATAATCTGCTTCCGCCTTCCATGTCACATTTAAGCGGTACTCGAGAGAAAATAACGAAACCCTGCATGCTAATACGTGTGCAACTTTCCCGCACGAACGCACAAATTGTGAAGATGTCGACGGGGCCTTTTCGCCACTGTCCGGCGTATACTATGAGGCGGATAGCCCATCAGCTGAGGTCGGCCATGACTCGGCGCATGTGGAGATTAGGACTTGATTTGACATAAATATTACATAGCATCCATAGATCGACGCGATTGACTCGGACGTGAATGCCAGCGTTGGAGTCGTTCTTGAACTCTTAACGTTTATGGAACGGTCTGATGAATGCAAGACTGTAAAGACATGATAGTGAGGCGCAAGTGTAAAGTCGGTGATAAAAGAATCGATATAATGACTTTAATTGTGTCCAGTGAAATACACCTTATACCATCATTGTGCTGCGACCCAACAAATGGGAAACGGTCCCGATGTGAGCGTTTTTTGTTGAATGATAAGGCTGAGAAAGTATCTCCAGAATACGGAGGCCGAGGAGCACAGCTATAGCATATTTAGATAGATACTGCCCCCGCTAGCCATGCATCGTATATTTCGAGTTGCCCGTACGTCAATGGTTGATGGAGTTGACTTGACAAAGTCGAGACTGTGCATGTATCGCTCCCATTCAATTTTAAATTTAATTAGGAAGCTTTTTACGGATACTCTATTGACTTATAGAGCTAATTGTGCAGTGTTATAGATAAGTTTGTTCTCGAAAATCCTTACATGCAGCATATCTTTAACTTTTCCCTCTCACGCTGTCTATATATATACAGGGGCCAGAGGCGCCTTGCATCAAGGTCATGTGATTTAATACTATAATAGGCCTTATCCCCAGGATCGGTAAATGTAATCACCGATGCCGACTTAACCTCAACCATCATGGTCAACTTCGAGCGGAATCTCCAACTTGAGCGTTTAAATCATGGTCGAGTGCGTATAACAATTCTGAATTCACCACTAACTCCAAAAAATAGTTGTATATCAATTACTATCTAATTTGTGGGCCCACCTCCAACGTGGAGGACGGGGCCAGGACGTATCCGAATGACCACATACGCACGATTGACTTAACAAATCGTAAGCCTTATCATTTGTGTGTATATGTCTTTAATAATTGACTATGCCGCCAAAAAAACGGTTTGTATATTGCCCGGCTAGCCTCTTTAAGTGCCACTCTTGCGTAAGTCTTAGACTAAGCGCGGGCCAGCTGTGTCCCCATGTTGGCCCATCACGATTAGCAATGGCACTCATTACTATGTGGCACCCATCAAGCATTGAGAAGTATAAAAGCGTTGAATAAGTACTTTTTGGTTATTTTATCCTTTCTTCCTTTCTCTTTGTTGCATAGACATTGTCAACTTCACGCAGCCACCCACCCGTCAAAAATGTCAAAACAAGCCAGCAATGCCACTTCCATGTCTCCGCGCAAGTCATTGACATATACTCCCAAAAGGAACTTTGTGCTCAGGACGCCAACCTCGAAGCTTGCGTACACATGCACCAATGCGTCCGATTTGATTTCGCCTACCATCCCAATAATTCTGCCAAAAGAACTTTCAGTTGACTGTTCTCCGGAGACGGACGCTCTGTGTCTTGATGCGCTTCCATCCTTTGAAGATAATAATGCAGACGGCGACAACGCTACTTTCCTGGCTTCCACCGTGGCCCGTAGCAAAGGTTACTTTCAAGAGTCTCTTCTTCTCCTGAGCCAAGATCTTTCTCCCCCATCAATACCCTCTTCAATTGGCGACTCCGAACAACAGAGTGCTCCTTGCTTGAAGGAAATCTTATACCAGACCATACCAGCTGACCTTTGGGCCCTCGTTTCATCAACCGCCATTATTAACTATTCGGAAGACACCGAAACGCTGCGGGTCACAATCGGGGGTATGGAACCTCCCTCTCCTGAAGAAATGAACTGTGAATTTGGGTCTTGGAAAGACGATACAAAGGTTTCTAGTCTGGAACTTGTTGTTACAGACTCCGCCGACCTTTTTCATGTGTTTGCTGCAAAACCATACAAAGCTGTTTTGTGGCTTCTGCATTGGTTCGAGGCCGTTTATGGGGATACAATTCAATCCATTTCTTTGAATTTCCCTATGAGTCTACACGTGTCAAGTAGACCTAATGTAGAGGCTTTGATATCGGCTATAGCCCTTGACAACGGTTCTGTTAGGTCGTCCGAGGTGTATCCAAAGCTCAAATCGCTGCAATGGACAGGCGACGCGCGCCTACTGCGGCCACTGGTGCCAACAGTCGCATCACGGAGCATCGAACAACTCACGGTAATCAGCGACATAACCACTTACGGTGCCCAATGGTTGCTAAAGTATCTAACCACTTCGAAACTGCACACGTTGGAGCTGCGGTCATTGTCACTAGACTTTCATCCTCGATCGCATCCGTCGTTCGTTTTGCCACATCTAGAAACGTTGAGAATTGGCACTGCTTTCCCACTTAATCCTTTGATGGCTCAAATTCAAATGCCACGTTTGCGTTCTGTGTCTCTTGTTCTTGATTCTGAATATAGTTCAAAACACGGGGGATACGAGCCTCTAAGCTTGTTGTTTGCCTTTTTCGCTGACCCTAACGTAGGGAGTAAAAGGCTTGTATTCGTGGATGTTCAATGTGGCATTGAACCTGAAAAACTGGACCATGTTGAGGGTTTAATTGCACAACATGTATCGCCTGACGCAGTTATCGTTGTGTGTTAAATGGCAACATAGAAGTAGAATAAAAAGTAGAAATTTATGCATCGTATTTCCATTCCAGCGCATTTACACCGCGCATTTTGCCCTTCACAACCTAGCGTTGTGCAAATCTATAGATTAATTTAAAACCATTCTTCCTGAAGACCTTGACGCTGGCTTCGTTGTCTGTGAATGTAGAGACCCACATATGGCGTATTCTCATTCGCGGGACACCCCACTCGTGCAGCATCGTCCGAACCGCGTCTGTCATTATTCCTCGACCATGGTGAGATGGAGCTAAAAAATCTACTTTATTGGTCAGTAGATTGTCAAATAAATGCGGAGAGAACGCACCCCCAAAACTCCAAATAATTCTGGGGTCACCGGTAGCGAGCTTATTATTCTCTTCTTCTCTAAGTTTTTTGTTTTCCCAGTCAAAGACGCCTTCCGTAGTCAGCAATTCTCCAAGCATACAACGCATGAATCCGATATCGCCAATATAGGTATCCGTCCCGTCTTCATGAACCTCGCGTATCGCAAGCACTGGACAATTTTCCAGAATGATCGGTTCGGGTTGTTCCCTGGCATCGTCTAGATGCTTCAACAATTCGTCAGATGCATCTTTGGTGATGGAAAAAAACTCCTTTGCATGTTCTGCCAACCTTAATCAGCTACATGTATTCTTAAAAAAGATTTTACAAACCTATAGTGTAAGGAAATAGAGGCCTCTCCCCCAGGCAATCGCATACTCGCGGATCATTGTGGTAGGGAACCATAACTGGCACATCTTCGGGACTTGGGGGCGTTATGATGATATTGGTATGGTCTCGCAGCTGTAGAAAAGGCTCTCCTGTCTGTGCATTGACCTTGAGAGGGCGTAGCTGATGATTGGTCATCTCAAAGCGGCGGCTCTTCCATGTTGTAGGTATCGTCTGATATAT
The DNA here is from genome assembly GCF_017499595.1 of Psilocybe cubensis. Classification (NCBI taxonomy): domain Eukaryota; kingdom Fungi; phylum Basidiomycota; class Agaricomycetes; order Agaricales; family Agrocybaceae; genus Psilocybe; species Psilocybe cubensis. The sequence goes on along the minus strand of NC_063002.1, from coordinate 3,222,821 downwards.
ACTAAATATCTTCGTTCCCTCCACGGCGAACTTTGAACGTGACTATGTTGGTTATCACAATTTAGAATCGTTAGACGACAGATTTAAATATTTTTTGTACAAGGACTTGACTCCATGATAAGGGTAGAACGCTGCCGGTCGCTGTCATTCTTTATCATTTCGAAAGTGTAGGTTTACATGGGGATCTTGATGACAATAAAGACATGGTCTCCGATGACATCCGGAGAAAAAGGTCGATAATCAATAATTCGGTTTGTTGTTCCTTCATTTAGGTCGTCTTCATTTGATCCACGTCGAAAATCTAATGGGTCACTGAGAGTCGTGGCGAAACATCTTGTATCATCATAGAAGAGATTTGCTTCTGGAATCCTTATGACATAGTCCGGCGTAACATTTGTTGACCCAATGCATGAATCTGAAGGGCAGCAAGCACAAGACTTCTATCAACTGGCAAAGTAAAGGTTGACATCGTATGTGGAACATACGCGGCACATCTGCGACACAGTATATGACAGCGAGTGTGCCAGCCGTGTGCTAACGACGAGCACCGCCTGCTGTAGTTGTCGTGGTATGTTGTAAAGGCTGTACGATGATCCGGGTCGCAGTTCGATATTAATTAACCCGAAATGCATAAGATCGCACGACTGGTCAAAATATTTTTGCCCCTCCTACAAACCACCATCTTCTTCTACTATTTCTCTGCCCTTCACAAATTTCTTTTACGAATTTACGACAGTTAGGACCCCTGACGTTTGTGACGATAAGCGACAAGCGTAACCTTGTCAAGATCCCATCACCGGCAATTCGCAACCACAAGCACCTTGCCTTGAACCACCATCATCATGTCCCAACCACAAGCGGCCTCAGCATCGCCCATGCCAGAGGGTGTTACCGACCCAAACTATAGGCCTGAACCAGGCCGCCTCGGAAACCTCACGATGGTGCAGCTGCACACTCTGGAGAAGTTCAAGAAGGAGCTCAAAGAGGAGGGTCACTTTGTAGAGGAGAGAATGGACGATGCCACTCTTTTGAGGTTAGTTTCCATTAATGGCTTCCATTGACTTTAACATTGCATTATTGTTCCTTCTTATCGACCTATGGGAGACGATCTCATTCCTTTGTTTCTTGTTCGGATGGGACACCAGAAGTAGAAAAAGCGCTTGAGGCGAACAGCTGTATCATGATGGAGATGATCCATTCTACGTGGACTTGCGCGCGCATATTCGCGCAAATGTGCGATAGTGTTGGGCCGGATATTTGCAGGCTGGAGACAATGAGGTGTGCCCTTTACCTCTTGCAAAGCGTTGAGGTGCCCTGCTAGCGTCAGAACCCCCACCAGCAATGTGGTTCGGGTTCTGATGAGTATTGTTTATGCTGGAGCAGGAACGTCAAGAATCATATCGTCTTCTCCAGCGGTGTTGATAGGTTTCCATGGACAGCAGGATTCTTCGCAGGGACGCTCTACGCGTTGCATGTGGTTGTATACTCTCTGATCTCATATCGCGATAGCTGCCATCACATCTTTTGGTTGGATTCATTGCACATATCGATTTCATCGGTGCCGTGTTATCGCTCGATCAGCACCATTGTTGCTCCTATGTTTTATTCCACATCCTTTCTTACTTCTGGGTCGTCCCATCTATATTTATTTCTGTTTCTTTTTGGTGTTTGCACTTTACTACGGCCGATGACGATGACGTGACGTACTAAATCCCTCCCATTGCTGTGATATTACAGATTCCTACGTGCCCGGAAATTCGATCTTGTAAAGGCGAAGGAGATGCTGCTGGCAGCTGAGCAATGGAGAAAAGAATTCGGCGTGGATGATATCATCAAGTGCGTGCATTTATCATACGCTGTCGCGACTTCTTTGAACAAGTTTGATTTCCCTAGGAACTTTGATTTTAAGGAGAAGGCAGAGGTGGATAAGTACTATCCTCAGTACTATCACAAAAATGACAAGGTTTGTCTCTTTCATGAAGCATACTAAGTATTCAGCATTAACGCTAGCTGTAGGATGGCCGCCCTGTATACGTCGAACGCCTCGGTAAACTCGACATCAAAGCTCTCTATGCTGCCACAACCCAAGAACGTCAACTCCAGCGCCTCGTCTTCGAGTACGAAAAGTTCCTCACGGAGCGCCTTCCCGCATGCTCAAAGGCTGCGGGGCACCCCGTCGAAACCTCTTGCACGATCCTTGATCTTGGCGGCGTCTCGCTCTCCAACTTCTATCGCGTCAAGGACTACGTCTCCCAAGCGTCGTCTATCGGACAGAACCGATACCCAGAGACGATGGGGAAATTCTACATCATCAACGCACCCTGGGCGTTCAGCACGGTGTGGATGGTCATCAAGCCATGGCTGGATGAGGTCACAGTGAAGAAGATCAACATTCTGGGATCGGGATATAAAGATGAGCTGTTGAAGCAGATCCCCAAAGAGAATCTGCCCAAAGAGTTTGGTGGCGAGTGTGAATGCTCTGGGGGATGCTCGTTGAGCGACGCCGGTCCATGGAATCCTGTCAAGTAGACGACAGGTGGACCATTGCTTTTAATACCACGGTCTTGCTGCTCTTATAGACCTGCTGATTTTCTCTCTTCATCGTTTGATTTCTGCCTTCTGGTTATCTGTTTTCTCCATCACTTCGTTGCAAAGTTAATTGATGTTGGAAGTCTTGCATGTATACGCTCTCACATTTAATCCGATTCCATTCCTTCTGGAGAAACAAATTATCTCTATGCAAATTAATTACTCAATAAAAGATCCACTTAGATTCATAGTAACACAGATTGTTGTGCCGCTCAACTTCGCGGCGTGAATCCAGCCTCGACAAGCGCCTTACCTTCTCTCATACACCTTTCAACAAGCTGGTTGAATTCGACCTCTTTCTGTGAATGAATACCATGCCCAGTGCCTTCCCACTGTAGCAGCTCCACCCTCTTCCGAACCTCCGCTGTGTTTTGACCAGGCCCTTCTGTCATTGCTTTCCAAATCTTCACGGACCCTATAGGCCGCACGAGGTTGTCTTCGTCGCCGGTGACAATGGCGATTTTTGGAACGGTGTTAGCAATTTGAGCCAGGCGGGTTGGGGATACATGGTGCGTAAGCCCAGCGGCCATTTGTGAGATGTGGCCCAGAAAGAGTTGAGGTTGGGTGATGGCTACACGGCGGAGGAAACCCTGCGGCGCGTATGATTAATTGTTATATAATATACCAGTCACATATAATCGACGCACCTCTTGCTGTACGTCGCGATTTGTCTTGCCTTCCCTGTTATCCTCCGTGTTTCCGTTCCATTCTGCATGTGGGTCGGATTGAGCACGCTCTGCAAGCCATTTTGCAGGGAAGAGCATGTCTAGTACTGTTGGTACTTTATCTATTGGTTCTGGGGTAAACATCAGCTTTGTGAGGGACGTCAGGCCTTTCATCTAGAAAAACGCAGAATAAGGTCAATGGCGAAGGGCAGCAAAGGAGGTAAGTGATATTCGCACCGGAGGGAAGTTATTCCAAATATGTCCTCCTGGTGTGGTTACCGCCAATACTAGGGACGCGATTCGGTGTGGAATGCGATATGCGAGTTCTAATGTATTGAGCCTCTGAAATTAATTGGATGAAAACACCCTGACTTTACTAGACGCACCCTGAGCTATCATACCACCCAGACTGATTCCTACTATATTCAACTCGCGTTCCCCTGTCCATCCTAGGTAGTCTAGAAGGCATATGGCATCTTCTGCCATACCTGAGGTTCTGTATGTACAATGAGTACTTCTAAAATACAGAGCAAAGGGTACGAAACTTACGTATATGGTCCCCTTGGGTATCCTGAATTGCCTACCCCACGATTATCAAACACGAGAGCAGCTGCCTTTCTCTCGCTGTTTCCACTCCCGCCCTTGCCGAACCAGCGTACTTGCGGGCCCCATGAGAAACTGCTCGAGTTCAAACCCATGATGAACACCACCTTGTCGAGCTTCTTCATCTCTTCTTGGAATGCTTCGTCATTGTTTGGATTGTTTCTCTGAATTTCCTCTGGTTGGGCCTTTTGGATGGAGTCGGCGACCTCCTTCGGCCCATGGACCTCGTAGTATAGGGAATGGCTCTCAAGGGCCTCAGGTCCCTGTGCGCGCAGAGCGGTGACAGGGCATAAACCACGTCGTAGACATGTGCTCTTCGGGAATGCGGTTGGAAGATATGGGCGCGAGGGTGTAACTGGACGCGCTGACTGTCCTACAGGGGCCATTACTAGGTTCCTAAATTTTTGTTGTTATGCAAGCTTGAATTGCTATTTGAGAAAACCCAATTAAATAGGTTAGGTGAATTGGGATGAGGTTGGAAAAATCGTGTTCAACGAAATGACCTTTGGCTGGGGAGAATTCCAATGGGGTTTTCGCGAGTACTGCGGTGGGGACTGGTGCCAGATAGGCGTAACTTTTGAGTCTGGTTCGCGATTCATGTGGGGATGGGGCCAGTGATTGACGACATCATCTGTCGGGTACCGCCGGCTTTGTGTGGCCGGACACTAAAACAGTCATGTGATGAATGACCTGATCATCGATTCGGATTAAGCGCCCGACATGACATGAGGTTTCTGAGCTAAATCACCAACTGGCATCGAACCATCTCATTCTCCATCAGATAACAATGACATTATCCGCTAAATCCACTCTCTTGCAGATTTTTCTTCCTTCATGCTCCAATACATAACCGTTGAATCTAGCCGTGTGTGATGGTAGATGTTTCCAACAGAGTCATCCTGATGCAGTATGTATACTACTAATAATGCCCGTCAGCCGGCCCTCAGTTGCATTTTCCCTGGCTTGTGACTCTAGCTAGGGACATGTCACAAAGAACATGCAGTTTATAATTGGATTGACAACTTGATCTTTATCGAGTCAATTTGAATTCAATTCAAGTTCCAGTTTCTCGCGTGCGGTTCGTGTGCGGGTCCTTGAAACGATGCCAAAGGCGGTAGTCGGCGTCACCATTACACTTCGTTAACTTTGTGGAGAATGGATGTCATCGTTTAATCTCTTCTGTTATCAAGTTACTGATTCTTTGGCAAGATATATGTCGGCTACACGTGGGTGCAGCATGGAAGGATGATTCATCATGATCCCACAGATAACTACCCAGCATATATAACATGGAGATATTGTATTCCCATGCTTCATATCTTTCATTTATTCATTCCAACACATTAAGTTTAATCTCTCGACACTCTTATTCCACATGGCATCCACTATTCCATCCTTAAACGCGGATGTCTGGCTCCATATCATCAAGGAAATAGGTCACGAAAAAAACAGAGCAAAGAGAATATCTACGTTGGTGACAATCGCTCAGTTGTCCTGGTTTTTTGTAGATCCAGCAGAGTCACAGATATACCGTGAAGTAACATTGGCCGAAGACGAACGTGACGACGCTTCTCAAGAAGACTGGGAGAAGAATGTCAAAGACTTCTTTACAATCGTCACAGCAAGGCCCCGACCGATTGCTCAATACGTTGAATCATTGGTCATATCACTTTCTCCAAGTCACAATCAACGTCAAGCTGAGAGTGCTCCACAACCCCATTTCCTTCCCCAAATTCTCGACCTCCTTCCTAACGTCTCTGAATTAACCTTGAAGAGAATCGACGACGGGGACTCAGAATTGTGGCAAAGGCCCGATCATACTTTGTTGGACGCAATAGGTCGCATGCTCCCGTCCGTTATCAACTTGTCTTTGCAATGGGCTCCGTCGATAAAACTCGATAAACTCTATATAAATGTTACCTCTCTTCCAACTGTTTGGAGGCCAGATGCGGTGATAAAACCCTCCAACAAAATAGAACACCATAAGGTGTTGGCATATCCAATGACCAAACTGGAGATTAAAGCTTCAGATAAAGTCATTGAGTATCTGGCCCTACTAGATCTTGACTCGTTTCTTGTTTTATTTGAAAATATTCAAACACTCTGTCTGCAAACAAATGGAAAAGAAGGGAGCAAAAAATCGTGGAAAATCATACAGCAGCTCCCAAAGCTTGTTAAACTTTGCATTAATGGTTTGAATGGCTCAGGAAACATCGGTACGTACTTGATTTTTCACTACTAATATCATACTCCGTGTTAAGTTTATTTTATCTGGGATAGATCTGTTAGATGTCGATATTGGTATCATCAAGAACCTAGAAGTGCTTGAGATCATATGCAATACGCAGATACATAACAAGCTACAGCCTCTACCACCCATTCCTGGCCTCGGAGAATACTTTCATGAATCTACCCTCATGACTCCTACCAACATTGAAGGCCTGATCATACGTCTGGACTGGGACATTATTGAAAATTACGTTTGTTTTGCCACAGGCTTCCCTTCCGGGCTGGCATGGGTAGAATTTGACAAACTTATTGCTTGCAGTGAAAGGTTTCCTTGTCTAAAGACATTAACATTCGACTTCACAATTCGGACACTCTCCGAAGTGACCTTCGAAGACAAAACTCAAGGGCCTGAAATATTATCTTTGGAGAATCTAACTCATAAAGAGCTTCCTCATATTATACAGAGAGGCCAGATCCAATTAGTTGTAGTAACAGATATCATGGTGTCACTTGGTCGGTCGATGTTTGAAGAAGCATGGGACTAGATTGTAACCAAACATTTCAAGTTTCACCATGTTGCGCCAAATTTTTTGATTAATTCTGATTATCCGACAACGTAGGGTCAATATACTACCGAAGAGACGTAAAAACACTTGATCAACTGATACCTAGTAAAGCTGTATTAGACTGCCAGTCATGTGGACGTCATCTTCAACGGAGAAAACTGGGTGTTTATATATTTATAGGCCGCTATTTTTAACGATTGTCGCTTAATGAATCGGTCGTTAAATATTAGATTTTCATGCCCCGCTCCTCAACATTCAACGCCTCGCATTTCTTTACGGAATCACAATTCTCTCGTTGTAACTTTGAAACGATTTCAACATTGTCTAGAATCGCGGTAGTTCATGCTCTCATCAACTTCAGTTTGTAACCGAAGAGGCTCACGGTGCACTGCCATTCCTGCCACTGTTCAGTCTTACTTTGGACACCTCCCCGGACTGTCTGTCGCCGCTATTCCTGGCCAGCACTTAAAGGGTTTATTTTGCATGGTATATAACATGTGAAGCGAGTATCAGTTCCTGTATTGCACTCGGAAGCCCTCTTTCAACCACAGGATGAGTGACGTGGCTCTCCCACCAGCATACAAGGTTTCTTCTCCAGATGACTCTACAGTTACTGTAGGCAATGTGGACAAATCACTCCCGAAGTACAATGTACCGTCGACCTTCTCTATCGGAAACGCGGTCACAGAACCACTTGTTGGTCTTCGGGAGATCAAGGGACATTTAATTATCTTGGGTGCTTTTGCCGAGCTAAAGAAGAAAGTCGAAAGTGTAGACACGAGCAACGCGTTATACTCTCCTGTCAATGAAGACCAAAAATGGGCATGGTTTGTCGGTTTAGCTGTAGAACGGTAAGTGAAGCAAAAATCATCTTGAAAATATCACACTCAATTTTGTGTGAAGGTTCGACGTATGGTGCAGAGCGCTTACTAGGGACACAGAGAAAGACGTGAAACCTGTCGTCCTGCCGCCTTTGGATGTTATCATGGTAAGTAATACTTTGACTATGCGTTAGCAGTTTTTTTAGATAAGTTTCACAGGTTTGGCATTCATATATGCTCAATCCGCGGTGCGATATTTGTGTGTTCTTTTCCGAATGCACCAATTTCTGACTTCAAGTGTTCAATGCAGATGGTACGCGGAGGATTGCATGAGAATTGATGCCTGCAAGAATTTGAAGAGCATGGAACCAGCGTTCTGTGAACTTCTGCTCGACCCTTCTCCGATACTCTCAGAAGCACCTTCTAAGAGTCGACTTGACAACTGGAAATATTTGACAGGATTAGGATTCAACCTGTTGGACGAAATGGCTAACATGAAAACGAAATCAATCCTGTGCCCTATGTGTAACACGGCTCTCGATGTTGGTACGTATGTTTTTCTGTCGATCTGTAACTCCTCATTTCTTACAACAACAATCGGGTACAAACAGACTACATTAACAAAGAGGGCACAGGGTATCTTCAACAGAAGTTCAGCGCCGTTTGTGTCAAAGATGGATGTTCATTTGGAGAAATAAATAAAGAGAAACTGGCCCTTGGAAAACTTGCACGAGACCTTGCGATGAAGACTTCGGATGCTCCTGGAGACCACCTGCCGTATGTTCTCCAAACCTCAGTTCCATACTTGATTTTCATTTAAATTTGTAGGGGAACGTTCTTTACAGCCTCGTCTGCTGACGTGAAAAAAGGTCAAAAAATAAAGAAAATATTACATTGGGAAATAGTGCATGCGTCCAATAAAACTCCAGCCGAGGCCAACTATACGTACGGGAGTCACGATCTCTACCTTGCAATAATGTCATTTTCGAAATACTCTCTTTCCCCCATGAGAGAGCAAATGGGACTCCCATATCAACCTCGTCTGTGCGCATTTGGTTTTTTTCTTTTTGGATTTCTTAACATTAATTTAATTTCTACTACAGGGTTAGTAGGATAATGAGCGCTTATAACGATGAGAAAATCTACTCGGTGGAGCTTGTTGGTGCAGTGAGTTTGCTCGTGGAAAATTATTTCCCTTCGCGCCATTTATGAGGATCAAAGGTTCTTCGTCAAGGCTCCTTTGTCAATAAAATGCACGGCCTTGGATGGACAAAATCCGGATTTTTTGACGAGCCAGGCGACGAACTCGTTCTCCAGCATGGGCTTGCTAGATATCATGCGTGTGTTGCCTTCCCCCTCTTTTATTTACAGAACTTAATATAACGCACTAGTTTTCTGGATCTCATGTCATCGTCTCCTGTCTCGTTCTTTGTACCGACGTTGGACATTGATCTCATTTGGCATACGCATCAACTTCAGCCTGAGAAATATGAGAAAGATGGCAAACAGTACCTGGCAAAATTTATTGATCAGTATGCTTTTCCCTGTTTATTCAAAATCCTTCACTTTGCTAATGACCACTCAGCGACGATAAAGTAGAAGGAATACGGTTGTCTTCGGCTTTTGATATCACCTGCCGTGCCTGGAAAGAACGGTTTAACGTCACATATACGCACTGTGGATGCCCAGTTCCGGGAGATACGATAGGAAAGCGTTTATCACGCATGATCGGGATGTATTCACAACCTACGACGACTCCACACTCTCACCTTTTCCCGATTACTCGCCTGGATGTCCTCGCGGCTACGCATCCAAGTGATCATAACACCGTTCGTTTCATAGCGAAAAACAAACGGGAGCACAAAGTTGCGTTGCGGAAGTACGAAAGCCTCAAAAAGAAAAAAGAGAAGGAGCACAAACTTCAGAGTGTAAAGAACGAGTCATCCGATATCCCTACCGCGAACAGGCGAGATGAGAAGGCCATCTCAGACGATTCTGTCGATGGCGAGTCTAAATTTCGAAATTATGCAGCTCATGATATGATTCCCTTCTTGGTACCTGTACCGATGTTCTATTTTGGAGGTGAGTTGCCTAGTGGTGAGGCATGTGTTGCCACCGGAGGACTCGCAGGGTTTATTGCGGGAGGGGTGAGTCATTTTTTGTCATATAGCCACTTATATTTGACTATCTGATTTTCAGTGTGGTGCTGGGTGTGGTGCTGAAGGGTGCGGAGGTGGTGGCGGGGGTGATTGTGGTGGAGGGGGATGTGGTGAGATTTCTTATATCCTTAAAATTAAAAATGTTCTCTGTTACTCATGTAATATAACTTTAGGCGGAGGCGGAGGATGTGGAGGAGGATGCGGAGGGGGTTGAAAAGAAGCTGGGCGTGTTCTCGCTCGTTCAGGATTGCATGAAGTTGCTCATTAATTAAATGTAGAATGTGTAGTATTATTTGTGATACTAAAGGGGCTTACTTGTAAATCAAGGGCTTAGGGGAAGATCGTAAATTACTATCAAGCTTTTGTTAGACAGTTTCCGGGCTCCTCAAACGTTTACCGGCTTAGACGCGATGACTGTCAATAGCATGCAGTAGTGTCAATGACTTATCTACAATAAATAAAATCTTTTAAATGAAATAATGGTTCTGATTCATGGCTTTTAATGTGATAATCACTCGGACTACTGGCGAGACTGGATATTTTTTCAGCTGTAAGTCTTTCAATGAGGCAAAAGGAGCTCGAGTTATTTTTAGACACGCCTGCGCGGGCGCTTTATCAACTCGATGTGAAACCGAGGATGACAAAGTTGGACAAGATGATCACGCGCCACGGTAAACGTTCGACATTTTAACGTTACTCCCACATAGCTAGCACAGGCTTCGCACTTAGACCCCTTAAATAGCATGTCGACAGTATTGGAAGATGTACGTCGTTTGGATTTTTCACACCGTCATGAATAAAATGTTGAATTAACCAGGCTACCGCCACTGCGTAACTGGCAATTTGCTTAAACCAGTGGACACTTGTGTTTAGTATGAGAAAGATGATTCAATGAATCGAGTATCGTACTCCGACAGGGGCACGCTGCTCAATTCCGACGAGTCGAACAGCCCTCAATGCTGTGTATCTGTCGCCCTGTCCAACTATCTCACAGAGCCCCAAACAGCAACCTGAAGAGAACGGCAGTATATAATAACAGCAAACCGTTATCGGAACTACACCTTCTTTCCACAGGATGTCTGAAGACTCTTCCCCACCAGCATACAGCACATCTGGCGCAAAGGGAACCGCAGCAAATTCATTTCCACCCAGTTACACTCCCCCCTCGACATATGTAATTGGTTCGACTACCACTACCGGGCCTTTGGTTGGTTTGCAGGAAGTCAAAGGACATTTATTACTTTTGAATATCTTCGCAAACTTGAAGAGCACAGTAGAGAAAAAAGAGTTCATCCTCCCAAATGTGCCGCATGAAAAAGACCGAAAGTGGGCATGGTTTGTGGGACTATCAGTAGAGCGGTATGCCCAATTGAACGTCTTCATTTTTTACTGCTAATTATTCCCGGCGTAGATTCGATATCTGGTGTAGATCTATTAATCCGAAGGACGCAAGTGCAGCTCAACTTTCCGCTATCCCCCCTATTGATGTGATCATGGTACATACTACCATCATAGAGGAGGGATTAAATCAACTGAGATTTAAATTCCATATAGGTGTGGCACTCGTATATGCTTAATCCTCGGTATGATTGAGTTCACAACACAAATTGAGTCATGTCGATTAACATGCTGTGTAGATGGTATACGGAGGACTGCATGCGCATTCCTGCATGCAAAAACCTGAAGACCTTGGAGCCATTATTCAACGAACTTTTGCTCAATTCATCAATTCTTACTGAGCCTCCCTCAAAAGCTAGAATTGAATTCTGGGAGAGACAAAGCAACTTGGGGTTTGACCTATTGAATGACGTTGGCAAGATGTCGGAAAAAACGATATCTTGCCCTGCTTGCGACAAGCGTATCAGTATCCGCAAGTCATTTAAATCACTCTGCGTAATACACCGAGTCAGCTAACTTGGACCAATTCAGGTTATATCTCTAGTGATGGGTCGGGATATCTCCAGCAAAAGTTCAGCGTTTTTTGCCTCAAACCAGGTTGTCCTATGGGTGAGATAACAAAGGAAAGAATGGCCCTCGCCAAGTTAGCTCAGGATCTCTCTATGACGAGCACCGGGAATCCAGAAGACAGTTTGGCGTGAGCAGGTCATGTATTCACTTTCGACATCGAATCTGATGATTGGTTTCATCTAGTGGATGCTTTTTTACATCTTCAACTCTTGATGTCGAAAAAGGCAAGAAGGCCAAAAAGCTAGTTTGTGATGCTGTAAAGTCCAAGGCAGATATAATTCTAAAAAAACACACATATGGAAGCCCACAATACCAAAGGGAATTGTACCTGGGTATAATGGAGCTTTGTAAATATTCCTTGTCAAATTTACGAACTCGACTGGGATTTTCATACCAACCCCGCCTGTGAGTTTGAAATTATTGATCGCAGAGCAACTAACAGTATTGCTCCCTCTCCACAGAGTCACTCGAATTATGACTGCTTACAACGACGACAAAATATATTCTGTTGAGCTTGTTGGGGCGGTAACTTCCCTATTCTTTCTGATCTACATCTATGGTGCTGAAGGAAGTCGTAGGTTCTTCGGCAGGGCTCATTTGTGGGAAAAATGTATGACCTGGGATGGACAGCACCTGGTTTCTTCGACGCCGCTAGTGACGAGCTAGCTCTCCACCATGCACTGGCTAGATATCATGCGTAAGCCAACACCTTTGTGATACGCTCAACATCGAACTAAGGTCATGACAGGTTTCTAGACTTGATGTCTTCTTCCCCCGCGTCGTTCTTCGTGCCGACGCTAGATATCGATCTCGTTTGGCATACCCATCAGCTTTTCCCGAACAAATATGAACTTGATTGCAATAAACATCTGGGAAGATTTATTGATCAGTATGTACAATTGACAATACAAATGAACTTTCTGACGGGAGACTCAGTGACGACAAAGTCGAAGGAATCAGGCTTTCATCTGCATTTGACATTACATGCCGCGCCTGGAAAGAGCGCTTTGGGGTCCAATATACGCATTGTGGGTGTCCTATTCCAGGAGACACGATAGGACAACGTTTATCGCGTATGGTTGGGATATATACCCAACCTTCTTCCGCGGCCCCATCACACCTCACACCGTTCGATCGACCAGACCTCCTCTCTGCCACACATCCAAGCGATCACAATGCCGTGCGCTTTGTTGCGCGCAACGAGCGGGCCCATAGGCTCGCGAATCAGAGGTACGAGAATTTAGCAAAGAAAAAGCAAAAGGAACGGGAGAAAGCTGCCAAGAAGGCAGCGAAAGAGCAGTCAGAGGGGAGGAGAAACAGATCTGGCTCCCAGACTAACTATGTGGGTTATTCGGATGGCCCAGATGTCACCAGGTCGACTTCAAACGGATATCGTCACGACACTATTCCGTTCTTAGTTCCTGTTCCAATTATCTATGGGCCTGAGCTGGTGACTGGAACCGCAGCCTGCGTATCCGCAGGAGGTCAAACCGCTGGGTCTGCGAGCGGAGTAAGAATCTTTCACTTTATTTACTGTTAACGGCTCTACTTACCATATTTTATAACCTTCAGTGTGGAGGATGTGGAAGTTCTGGTTGCGGGGGAGGCGGTGAGTTTTCCGGTTGGTTATTAAGATTGGATATCTGAATTTTTAACAATTGTATCATTGTTAATAATAATAGCTGCCGGTGGGTGTGGTGGTGGAGGCGGGTGTGGCGGTGGCGGTGGATGTGGGGGAGGCGGTGGTGGATGTGGTGGTGGAGGAGGTTGTGGTGGTGGAGGTTGCGGTGGAGGAGGTTGAGGTTGTCGTGTCAACCGATGATTAGCCTACTCTTTTTATCATCGAAACTTAACTTCATTCTTACCTGTGTATACATTTATATAATTAAGTATATCAATCTTACAAGCTGATAAATTTTTACAATATCCAAAGCGTCTCGGGAGAATAGTAACATGTGTATGTGACCTAGTAGCAAACAACTGTCATAAAGCATGATATAATAATGATATTGTCCTCTCTGAACGTGGATGCCGAAAGACTCAGGCAATATTCCTTCCATAAGGCATGTCATGGAAAGAGCCGTCCACATTTTCCTTGTCTTCTCTATGACGTCGGACATCATTGCCTAATATAGACTTAGATCTCTTCCGGGCGCTAACGGGGGGAGAAGAGTATGAAGCCTCCATGACAGCCTTGGAAAATGATGACTCTCCCGTAGTCGATGAACCGGAAGTGTTTGCCTTGCTAATCATAGAGCCTTGCACAGGAGAAAGCTTGGGGTCATTCCAGAGCTGAGCACTGGGAGGAGCCATGAAGGGATTGAGATGTGGTACGAAGCGATTGTTGTTGGTATCAAATTGAGAGGTATCATCCCATTCCTCAAATCCTGTATTATGCAATTGCCTGGTGGATCGACTGCTCCCTGTTAGAGCCGTTGAGTTCCAAGGTTGTCTCGAACGATCATCAGCTGACAATTGGGGATTAATTGGGGTGATCTGGGGCAACGAAGTTGTGAAGGAAAAAGAAGGCGACGGCGACACTGGTGACTGATGAACGCGGCCACGATATTGCCTTTCAAGGTTCTCCTTATGGGCAGGAGTAGGCGACGGAGGCGGAGGAGGTAAATGGAAGGGTATGTATGTCGCTGATTTGTCCGAGGTATGTGCCAAAGGTGGGGAAGTCAAATATTGAGTGTCTGACTCAAAAGACATGTCGTTGACATTCGGCATAGAGGAAGAGTTGCTAGGTCGAGAAAACATATTCACCTGTCAAAGTATTGAGGGTTTTATCGCACAGAAAATATCAACCAAATCTTATACACACCTCGCTGTCCGAGTCTATCCTCTTGTGTCCTCCTCTGTTGCGTGCCATATCAAGTCCGATTTTACTGTCCAGTACGCTGCCTAAGTTAGCCTTTTCGCCTACTCCAGCAGTATGTTCAACCTTGACCAAGGTGTCCGAAGTCTCCAAGTCAGCCCAAGTCACTCGGTTTTGTCCAACGGGGATCACAGGGAGGGCCATGCCAGCCTCCATTTTCTTCCTCGACGAGTGATAACAGCTGTATATAGCATATGAAATGACGGTAGTTGTGGCAAGAACAATAAAAGCGAAGGCAAGATACGCCCAGACACTGAGATGGTTGAACGGCCTTGCGTGTAAAATGTGGAGAGGAGGTTTATGGGATGCGGGATCCGATGGAAGGGTAGCATTATCAGGCGCTGTAAGGACTGTGCGAAGATTGAAACGAAAGGTGTGAAAGGGTATCAGAGGTTCTCCCTCTTCTGTGCTCATGAACAAAGCGGCCTTGGGAGCCATGGTGTGCGCTACAATGATACCAAGGTCAGAGCCTAGAAGATAAGGTGAGGTTAAGCGCCTTCAGAAGGGAGTGAAGGGCATACTCCGCCGAAAAAGACTGGCGAAAGACAAGAAAGGCGGCAGGGGAGATACGTTGATTTTTGAGGGCATTAAGAATGTGGCTGGCAGGATGGAACCATTTCCTTAGCCGTTAGACTAACTGTCAATAGAATAGCGCTTCAAGTTTGGTTCCAGACTAACTTCGTTTACCAGTCCAGTGATGTTGTCAGTATAAAATAAAGCTGATCCGTTGGTTGATCCGATTCTCGATCGTCAAATAATAGGTTAAGCAAAAACATGTTGACAACAGAGGGATTCGAACCCTCGCCCTTTCGGACCAGATAGAGTGAACAATACGTTCAAATCTCCTGATTCTGGCGCCTTAGACCACTCGGCCATATTGCCTCATAACACTGTTCTATTTTAATTTTCAAAGCGTATAGCCTTCGTTTAATAGACGACTAAAGTAGTCCTCACAGCATCTAATCATCATTAAAGTTGGTCCAGTCTAGATCTGATTACTTATATTATTATACATGCTACTTTGAATCTGATTTTACAGGCATCCACTCCTCTGGTTCATGCTTTATAATTTCAACATCTACTTTGCCATTATTTCTTATCTTCTACCGGTTAAGGTTACGCCGAACTTTTCAAACTGAAGTCAAGCTTTTGGGGTAACATTTATGCATCCATTAAATAAATCTTTCGATCCTTAAATGGTGATTGGTGCATCGAATCAGACATGCCAGTGGGAAATCTGTTCATTCAAGCTATACCGGCGTAGTCTAAAACTGGAACTCCTATGCCCCAAAAGCAATCGAGGGATCATGTATATTTTACCAACTAACGAATGGAATTACATTGTTGATCACGTTTATAATCCGAAGGCTTGAATCCGTTAGTATCATTGTATTCTGATTGCAATCAAGCTCAGGCTTTAAACAAATGTTCACATCGATATGAACTCGAAGAATACATAGTAAAGGTAGACCTTTCTCGCATGAAAAGTTGATGCAGGGTATTAATACCAAAGGTTGACTTCAGAGTACGAGGTTTCCATTCAATGTTGCTGATTTGAAGACTGATTTATGCGCAGCAATCTACGGATTCCGAATGAAATCATGAGAGAGACTCAACGCTCAGTGATTGAAATCCTGTAGGCCCCAGAAGAATGCCAATTGGAACCGGCGGAATGAAACGATATCATGCTTTCAAAACTATTCTTAATATCGATTGTTATTGATACCCGTGTTTATATGTCGCATTTGAACATGGAGATGATATCGAGTTATATCCGTCTTCATTATGTGAAACCTCGAGGCAACCTTTTTGGCGTCATTCTTTTCATGGCCTCTTAACAATTGCAGTAACGCAGGACAATATTTCCGGTTAGTGGTCACTAAACAGTTTTAGGTGCAATCTGGATGAATTCCAACATTCAGTCTCAAGGAAGAAAGGATGTGGGGAAAAATAGGGGCTGCCCGAAATAGGCGCACGTGTTCCGATCTTAATCGGGTATTTGCATAGCCACTGACCTGTCAACATTTTTGGTGCATAAAAAACCATATAAAAGTTGGGAACGTAAACCCCTAGCTTTAATCTCTGTGTTCTGCCCCTAAGTCGAGTACAGGACGATAGAATTAAGCAACGTCAGTAAACAATCATTCGTTTTCGCATTTTATAAAACCATACTAAAGCAAGAATTCTGCCAGACATTCTCATACCACTCCGACCCTTTTTCCCAAAAGTGCCGAATCTCGAAAATTTGGGGTTAACAACGAGCACGAATTTCTAACCAACGTTCAAAAGTGTCGGCTGGAAAGATGGAGGCACCAACAGCGACAGTACCTGCGCGACGCAGACGGCATTCTGGGTCCATGGACAATAGCCATGCCGAGGGCATTCCCAACATCAATAAAATTTTAGGAACCGACAACGGGCCTATCGAACCTCCACCAAGACCAAAATCAACACCTGGCGAGCGTCCCACCCAACGTCGACGCCAAAAAAGCCCTGTTCGAAGCGAGGAACGGAAACAGGGAGATGATGATGGGGAAGAACAAGAAAACGGGCCAGTCATGCAAATCGACGACGAGAGCCGGGCTAACCCTAAGCCTTCGACCGCTACTCCCATCACGATTCTGAAAAATACGCACAACCACACTACGACTGCAGTAGAACGTCCTACTCGGCCTCTTCCTTCTTCTAAGTCACGTAAAATGGCTTCAACAGCCACACCTCTTAATCCTCATGCCCCGATTCACCACCCCGCGAACCCGTTGATGTTGCCTGTGCAAGCTCAGGTGCCCCGTGGGGCTGCTGCGACGACGCAGCGCAGACTTTTTGTCATCCTGGAGCAAGCGTGTTTGGAAGCATATAAGGTATCGGGCGGATCATCTGGTGCAAAGGGTCGAGGAGGAAAGGAAGGAGGCGAAGCAAAATATACCCTCCTAAATTGCGATGATCATCAGGGCATTCTGGCAAAGACTGGTCGAGATATTGCTGATGCCAGACCTGATATCACACATCAGGTATGATTTCATTCCCTTGCACGCTTTTCTCTAGTTGCGTTTACCACAATCTTCGTTGATGGATCATTGATCATTTCATATTCCTTTCAAAATAGTGTCTCCTGACTTTGCTCGATTCGCCACTTAACAAGGCGGGTTTGCTTCAAGTTTACATTCACACTGCTCGCGGCGTCCTTATCGAGGTTAATCCTCATGTGCGCATACCACGTACCTTCAAGCGATTTAGTGGCCTCATGGGTATGTCTCAGTGTCGATCTTGGGAGCATGACGACCAATGCACTTACGTATTACTCCTAAAGTGCAACTCCTTCACAAACTTTCTATTCGTGGGGTGAATGGTCCCGAAAAGCTGCTAAAAGTCGTCAAAGTACGTACAACAGGAAGATCAATCTGTCCATCACCTTCATTATTACACTGTTGCTCATCGTATACATAACTTCCACCTTTAGAACCCTGTTACTGATCATCTTCCCCCGAACACCGTCAAACTCAGTATGTCTCCACTGTTGCTTGTTACACATGCCGTGTTGAAGAGCCTGATTATTAATTTTCTTCTCTCTTCATAGCACTGTCTTGTGATGCTCCCACCCAGCGCCTCTCCAAGTACTTGCCGACTCTTCCTACGACACACAACATAGCAGTATTTGTTGGGGCCATGGCTCGTGGAAAGGACGATTTCGCTGATGCATATGTCGATGAAAAGATTGGTATCAGTGCTTATCCACTCAGTGCCAGTGTTGCTTGTGGAAAGGTGCGTTTACTTTTCTTCGTGTCTTCTTTGTTCTAGTACCGCCTCCTTTTTTCTTCGCCCTCGGGGTCAATTTTTGATCATGTGCTCTGTGATCAAAGTTGCATGTGTTTAGTATTTTTTTGGGCAACGGAAAGGAACCAATGATTTGTTGTACACGATTGGATCTTACTCGAGTACTAACGATTCCCCCCCTTTTTTAGTTCTGTTGCGCCCTGGAAGAACTTTGGGATATCGTTTAGAAATTTGCACTTAACACGGCATCCCTTTTCCAATCAAGTCTTACTGCTTTCTCCGATTCCCCACTGTCCCTTCTCAAGTTCAATCGATTTTTTCTGTCTTTCTCAACTTGTGTAGCCCTATCCCATGATCAATGCCTCCAGCCATCTGCACTTCAACTCGCAGAGTTTCACGAAATATCACATAAACCCCAATTTATTATTCAGCTTCCTTGTACCAACGCAACACATAACGCATATTTCCACATACAGGATGTATTAGCCAAATGCTCAGCCCGGCCACAGCACTCGCTTGTTTTTTGCTTCACGCTATCGTCGTCTACTACTGTCTCCACCAATCAATCAATGTACCGACGGCTTTAGTTAAGCCCTCGTTATAATTCACATACTATGACACCAGCTTTCATGCCAACAACGAAATTACGCGCTTTCCCTTGTATCCTATCCCTAATCCTAAAATGCCTCAACGACCAGCGTTCACCGGCACCTGTTATCCTTGCTCTCGCCATCCCAACTACATCTCGTGTCTATGGACTACCCATTTATTTGCCGGCTTGTTGATCTATTCGGCATGACCGTTAGAAAATATTGCCACCTCCCTTCTCTTGCCATCTCTTTCTTGGTTTTCTTGGTTTGTTGTTGTTGTTACATATGCTTGTATAACGGTTCTGTCACCGCGCACCATTCTCACACCACTCCTTCCTACTCTTCCTCTCGCATTCGACATTTCTTCTTCCGATCCTTCAATCCTTGCGACTCAACTCGCATCAGGCTGGGGCCTAAATCTGGCGTTTTATCGTCGATGGGCTGGTCGATTTCTAAATCTTTTCTCTTTTTTCTCATCCCTGATCTTGAAACCATCATTCCGAGTAGTACGCTACTTGCTGCTCTCGTTTAATAGAAATTAAATACGTTTGCAATATTTTGAGCGTGGACTATTTTGGAGGGACAATGGGGTGACATGTTCCAATCAGCAGCCACTTAGCCTCTAGCACCGCTGGCGCTCATACATATTTGCCAGCAAAATATCTGTTGGTAGTTATGTTTCCTGTTCGTTTTCGACGTATTTTTGAGCTATATAGACTTCGGGGTTCCCTGATTAGGCAACCCCGAAGTCTAAATTCCAGGCAAATATGTCAAAAATGAACAGGAAACATAATTACTGATAGATATTTTTCTGGCAAATATGCACAAGCGCAAGCCGTGTAGGAAAAGAGGTGAATTGAGGACTGGTCCGGGTCTACCTCTCGAAAATATTCAGATACCGGTTACGCAGTTTACTAGATATCATGACTTTAAATAAGGGTCATCTCGACGACACAAACAAATACTTTCGCCAAGTCAGGTTTTCGTCGGGTAAGCTTCTGCTCTGATCCATTCATGGACCACTCTTGACACGTTCTACTCTCTTGTCCCGTCAAGGCCCTCGTACCTCTATTTGCTCAGAAGTCGGTCTTTGTGCTATGTAGAAGAACGGTGTTCGCAGAATCTAATTTGCATATCAAGCTCAATAATCCAAGGACAATTAAGCGCCGGCGTCACGGTGCTTTAGGCCGCCTAGTCTATTTCTCCAGTGCTGTGTTAAAAGCCGGTCAACTCTTTACTTCAACTCGATAACCAAAACTGCTTGTATTTCAGGCGTCAGGTACCTGGGATTAATGATTCACCAGCATCAGTTCGAGCTCGAGAGGGACAATAGCCTTTGGCTTTAACTGTTATTTCAGTAACTAATAATACTACAGACAGCATGAGACAATTGCAAGAGGAAATAGGGTCTAGAATCAGAATGTGGACAGCGAAGTCGGAAACTCCTCAAGTTGCTATGCTACTGTTATCGGTTTAAGTCGACGCTCACCATGGTACATCATCTCAATCTGATTATCTCCATTGCCTGTCGATACCTGAGTTTTGCACAGAAAATTAACAAGATTCTTGAATCCTACGTTGCCAGTGGGCAAATGTGATCTCTGGCTCCGTTAATCCTGTCCCGGACCATGGACTCAAGAGCTGTACGCAATCCCTCATCTAAGTAGAAAATCTCATCGATGCTGAAATGAAGCAGATGAGGGAAGACGTGATCGATAAATTGGCTTGCTACCTTCTCAATACTTTCGTTAACAGTCAAAGGGCCGAATTCCTCTTTGCATCGTTCAATGTACTCCGGGGCGTGAACCTCTTGGGATAGTTGCTTCACAGCGCTGCGTAGTGTTAGGGACTCTAGCTTGTGACAGGGATGATTCCCTCGGATGCGCTCGTGCATGCGCTCAATCTCGGAGGGCTCCATCCTAAAGGAAACAGCCATCGATAGCTTCTTGAGATTTGGGAAAGCCTCTGCAAACAAATCGATCTGGGATAAAAGGCAAGGGAGCACGCCAAGGCGTCCTTCCTCGCCGTGCAGGTCAATCTCTTTAATCAGAGGCCATTGTTTTCCTGAATTCACGAGAGATAAAATATCTTTTTCTTCCAGAACCAGACTTGCATTGATATGAGCGAGCCGCTTGCACGCCAACATCCCGAAAAAAAGTGATGATGGTAGTTTGTGACGGTTATGTGGGCTATCGCTATTTTCCATGGCATGGAGGTCACTACTTGCTATGACATACTGCACACTGGGGGCTAGCATCGCAATTTGGTCAATCCATCGAAAGGATTCGCTCTGGCCCCTGGTTTCATAAGTTGAAATTATTATGTCGAGGAGCGTTACCTGAGGTGCCGTTACAACGCTGAAGAAATAATCGATGAATGCCAAGGGGCCGTATAATCCAAGCGTTTTTAAAGCAGCCAGCTCTATGGTCATTCCTGTTGGCCTTTGCATCCAAAAAAGTACGCTGATATCGAGTTCTGTCAGGTCATTTAGTGTATTGGTATGCCAAAGGATATCCTTGATTATATTGGCATCTTGACAGTAAGGTGCTAGAAGGGATAGTCGCTTGATTCTCTCGAATTTGGGGAGTAAATTAGCCGCTGATTCAACAATCTCTCCTCGCAAGTCAAGGTGAGTCAGATCTGGTGATCTGATGGAGATGATTGTCATAAGAGAATACACGAAAAACATGTTGCTGGGTTCTGGATCACACTCTTCTTGGATAGAAAGAGTGGTGAGTGGTTGTGAAGCTAAAACAACCAAGGAGCTGGCATTCAGCTCAGTTGGGACCACGTCACACGTCCATCGTAAAGAGCGCAGAGCTGGAAAAGCGTTGAATTGTCGGGATACGATGATACAGGAAGCGATGTCGAATGACATCGCATTAAATGCAGAAGTCGTCATGTGAATGTTTTTAATACGTTGCGCGTAATAATCGAACCTATGAAGACTCTGATCCGACAGGACATCGTTTGCAATCTTCAGGGAGTGTTAGCAAATTTGTGCTGGAAATATTCAGTATATCACTCACAAGTCTGTTGCCCTGCAGTGATACAGACGAAATAAGACTTATCAGATGAATCCAACGGTGGGGCGGCAGCTCTTCCCACAAAACATTCAAGGCAGGTTCCAGAAATGCTTTACAAGTCAGAGATATCGATAGAAGATGCTTATTCCACGTCCTGGACTCCGGAAGCGTAGTGGGTAGGCAATAGAATATTTCTTGCAAAAGATCGGTGTTTTCCAACACTTGGGTTTGCGCAGAAGGATTATTAAGATTGCTGGAGATACATAAAGGAAAGGGTTGAAGAATTAGCCCATAATTCTGGCAGGTACTCGAGATTTGGCAAACCACGAGTCCGAAAGCACATCCCACTCACCTAGCTCCTGGGTTATTGGTTCTATCGATTACCAGTGATTTGTTGAAGTCGTCGATGACAGAGTCCATATCGTAAATGTGACTTCTCTTTGGCAGTAGTTGGAGTAGTAGAATGAATAAAGGAATTTGATTGGGATATGATAACGGTTTGGGGGATCGTGGGAGGATCCGAATGTTGTACAGCGCGTCATTTCATCCCAAACTCGCCCAAACCTTTTGAATCAAGGCCAAGGAACGCCCCACCTTCAAGGCACCCATTGAAATGATCAACTGATTTGTAAGCAGGTGCGGAAATACCCGATAATGTATGGTCTACACGGTTGTCCTTGTACACCAGCGAGTCATTGCAACAATCTCAGCTTGTTGTCCAGTGAACTGTCTCCGATCCAATCCTCCTTGCACCGCAATTTCTTTAACCTCGCACGCATTACCACAAGAAGGGCAAGGAAGGGCACCATTGACGAATACACTTGGTTTTCTGGTTATGATTACCAACCGCATTGAGCCACTGTGACTGAGTGGATCAACTGGCGACAAGCCTCGCATCCCTCTGCAATCGATAGAGCAGATCTTCTTCAGAGGTTTTTCAGGTATCGCATTGCAATGCTTCTCCCAGCTGACAGAATTGATACACATTCATTATATCACCTATATTCTTTAAATGGGCCAGTGTTTTTATAAATGCCTTAAACTTTCTGAGATGTTCAGCAGGTTCAAAGTGTATGCAAGAAATTGTACTACTTAAGTTGGTGAGGAGATCAAAGCGCCTGCTCTCGAGATAAAATGAACTCTCCGTTTAGCTCCAGCCGAATATGGGATGCCTTGTTAATTCTCGGGAGCCTGAATTCGGCAAAGTCGTCCAGTTCCTCTGGTGGGATTGGGTAAGTTTTGTTATGCATACTTGGATAGTACCGAATGCTGATCCAAATCTTGACCAGTTGGAGATGTATGAACACCTCGCTGGTAAGTATCCGATCAACCGCCTCCCAGTATTTGGCTTGGTTGAAAGTTCCCAGCGAGTCGCCTTCGGTATGAGTTCGACATCCGCTGAAATGATAATGGAGTTCGATGGTTGTCACATATTTACCAAGATTTCGGATTGCCAGAAAGTTGATCAGGGCTTGTTGGCTGGACTCTACCCATTTGACAGTACTGGGGCCAATTGTTCTAAGTCGAAAAGTGAAAAGTGAATCCATATGAGAAAAAGACTCGATATAATCGTGTGAGAAAAATTCATCTAGAAAAATGATTAGTTAGATAACACATCATCCCTGCAGTATAGAGCAGAATAATACCCCGAAAATAAGCGTGATGAAGTTCAAATTCAATGTTTTGCAGGTTGGAGGCAAAATTCAAGATATTTTCGCATAGTATGAACATGATGTCTTCGCTTCCTGGGACCGATAACACGAGAGTTTGCAATTGTGGGAATAAAGGGCTTTGTTGGATGCGAAGTTTTTCTGCCTGTTTGACGAGTATATAAAGAATTTCAAAGTAGTCACCACCAGTGAGTTCCAATCTTGTTAAATTCGCTAGCTCTCCAGTTATTTTGGAGATATTCGGTGATTCACCAAATCGTCCGTTGTGCTTCACCACGCTATGGTGTATCATGATTTCTTGGAGATTTTTGGAAAAGAATGCAGCGATGACAATCTCGCTAGTTAGTCCGGTGATGTTAGATAGAGTGAAGGTCCGAAGGGTGGCACTTGCCAACAACTGGAGGAGTGCCATCTGTAAAGAGGAAGTTTCTGGATTGTGGTTCCAGAAAAGGATTAATCGGTTTTTTGGCTTGTTTTCGATACTAATGTGCCGGAGCTGACGCTTCTTTAGCTCTTCAAATACATAAAAAATGTCATATGACTTTATGATAGATTTCTTGAAGAGGCGAGTTATTGGGCGATAAAGCAAACGTTGCTGAAGGGACTTCAGCTTAAAAGAAGTTTGTGGTGGATCCTCGAACACCAGGTGAAAAGAATGTATATCGGAAATAAAGCCCTTGTCCTGCATTTGTTGTAGAGTATGGATAAATTGGTTGGCACGCTTGTTAATAGATCCAGGGACCGCCTTGGTGGTACCGGGATACAGAGGAAAGACGACATTGCGCCAAAGTTGTTGACGCGCCCTATAGGTGAAAGATCTCGATACAAGTGAACAGGCTTGAAGAGAAGTTCGCGCTTCAGCCGCAGGCTCTAGAATGGCGACGTGGTCAATGATTAATTCGATGATGTCCTGTGGGAGTTCTGGCAGAGGGAGAGATTGAATGGAATTCATTGAGGATAAGGTGAACCATCCCAAGTCGGACTCATTGGGGGGTACTTGTTGGCTATTGGCAATTTTCATAGTGCGGTAAGGTCATGAGAAACTGAGAAGAAAGAGTCTCTTCAACATATCAGTCTATTACGGGGACCTCTGACTCCGGGTAGGACACCGGTGGCATAAGCCATCATTGTGATCCAAAATTAGCAATGATTTTTTGCTTTTTGCTGGCACACCTTAATCATATGCTTATTGGAGCAATTGAACCTCTGGTATCTACCGTTGCTTTACTAAATCAGTCAACAAATCTAAGTCAATCCAAGAAGTAGTTCAATGTTCGAACACTGCGCACTCCAAGTCAGAACATATATTGTTCTATTTTTAGAACGCAGACCAGCTGTTGGTGAATCGCAGGTGCGATTCGAAAGAGGAAAATCGGGACGAATACTTGATGCTTTAGCTCCCATAGCTCACATGCGATACCATCAACATATGAAGAAGACACATCAGTATCTCAGAAGAAGAGATGTGAACTCCTGGCGCAGAGGGCAATTCAATTGTCCGAAACAAGTTGAGCTTGCTCTGGGTCCGTTTTTATCAGAGAATACAAATGTATTTCATCCATATCAGCGTGAGCGAATCCGCCTCGAAGCACACATGATCCATGGGAACCGTACTGTGATCGTCTCCGAAGGTTTGTTCAGCCGTCCGATGGGCATGATAGCTGAATGGAAAAAGAAGTGCGCTGCCCTTGCGCTCGGACATTTCACCACTGGTAACGATTAGAATTCTCCTGAACGTAAGTCAGGATAAACTTACTTTGGGTTTGTGAGGTTTTATGGACGTATTCTAGTGCACAGGAACATGACCCTGCAACTTGAAGAGTTCTTTACTTATGTCGATTAGCCTGTTCAGCAGGTTCAAAGCAGTGTAAGAAAGAAATTACACTACTTACGTTGGTGAGGAGATCAAAATGCCTGCTCGCGAGAGAAAATGAACTCTCCGTTTAGCTCCAGCCGAATATGGGATGCCTTGTTAATTCTCGGGAGCGTGAATTCGGCGAAGTCATCCAGTTCCTCTGGTGGGATTGGGTAAGTTTTGTTATGAATACTTGGATAGTACCGAATACTAATCGAAATCTTGACCAGCTCGAGATGTATGAACACCTCGCTAGTAAGTAGACGATCAACCGCCTCCCAATATTCGCCTTGGTCAAAAGTTCCCAGCGAGTCGCCTTCGGTATGAGTTCGCCATTCGCTGAATTGATAATGGAGTTCGATGGTCCTCACATATTTAGCAAGATTTCGGACTGTAAAAAAGTTGAGGAGAGCTCGTTGGCTAGATTCTACCCATTTGACAGTACTAGGGGCAATTGTTCTAAGTCGAAAGGTGAAAAGTGAATCCATATGGGAAAAGGACTCGAGGTAATCATATGAAACAAATTGACCTAGAAAAATGATTAGTTAGTTAACACCTCATCCTCCCGGTATAAAGTAGAATAATACCCCGAAAATAAGCGTGATGAATTTCAAATTCAACGCTTTGCAGATTTGAGGCAAAATTCAAGATATTCTCGCATAGCATGATCATGGCGTCTTCGTGTCCGGGGACCGATAACACGAGAGTTTGCAGATTTGGGAATAAAGGACTTGGTTGGATGCGAAGTTTTTCTGCCCGTTTGACGAGCATATAAAGAATTTCAAAGTAGTATCCGCCAGTGATTTCCAACCTTGTTAAATTCGCTAGCTCTCCAGTTATTTTGGGGATAAATGGTGATCCACCAAATCGTCTTTCGATCCTCATCACGCTGCGGTGTATCGTAATTTCTTGGAGATTTTTGGAAAAGAATGCAGCGATGACAATCTCGGCAGATAGTCCGGTGACGTTAGATAGAGTGAAGGTCCGGAGGGTGGCACTTGCCAACAACTGGAGAAGTGCCATTTGCAAAGGTGATGTTTCTGGATTGAGGCACCTGTAAAAGACTACCTTGTTCCCTGGTTTGTTTTCGATACTAAGGTGCCGGAGCTGACACTTTATTAGCTCTTCAAATACATCAAAATATCATACGACTTTATGATAGATTTCTTGAGGAGGCGAGATATTGGGTGATAAACCAACCGATGCTGAAGGATCTTTGGCGTATACGGAGTCTGTGGTGGATCCTCGAACACCAAATGTAAAGAATGTATATTGGAAATAAAGCCCTTGTCCTGTATTTTCTGTAGAGTGCGGATAAACTTGTTGGCGCGCTTGTTGATAAATACATGGGCCGCCTTGATAGTACCGGAATGCAATGGAAAGACAATAATGCGCCAAAGTTGTTGTCGCGCCCAATAGGAGAAAGATCTTGATACAAGTGAGCAAGCTTGAAGAGAAGTTCGCGCTTCAGCCACAGGCTTCAAAATGGCGACGTATTCAATGATTAATTCCACGATTTCCTGTGGGAGCTCTAGCAGAGGGATAGGCTGAATGGCATCCATCATGAATAAGGTGAACCATCCCAAGTCGGCCTCATTGCGGATATTTGTAGGTCATCATACATCAGCATCAGCAGTTTCAGGTTAGAGGAAGCTGAGAAGAACGAGTCTCATCAACGTCAGTCTCACTATGGGGACCTCTGATGGCGGGTAGAACACCGGCATAAGCAATGGTGATCTCCAAAACCTCCATCTTTTGATGATTAACCAGTCCCCAACTCTAGAACGAAAGACGACCACAAAAAAACTACTTGATGCACCCTATTCTATTTTATATATTACATCCTGCCATAATTCTTTCACCAACATTCTTCCCGTAATTCTTCCATCTAATTTCTCTTAATACACAGTAGATATCTTAGCGTAAAATGGTGAGAAACACTCACCCGTGCATCTCAGAAGAAGAGATGTGAACTCCCAGCGCAGAGGGCAATTCAATCGTCCGAAATCTAAACATGGAACACAGAGCGAAAGAGGCATCTGGAGGTATTTTAAGCTTGCTTTGGGTCCGTTTTTATCAGATAATACAAATGTATTTCATCCATATCAGCGTGAGCGAATCCGCCTCAAAGCACGCAGGATCCATGGGAACCGTACTGTGATCGTCTCCGAAGGTTTGTTCAGCCGTCCGATGGGCATGATAGCTGAACGGAAAAAGAAGTGCGCTGCCCTTGTGCTCGGACATTTCACCACTGGGAACGGGTTAGAGTTCTCCTGAACGTTAAGGCGAGATAAGCCTTCTTTGGGTTTGTGAGGTCTTATGAACGCATTCTAGTGCGCAGGAACATGACCCTGCAGCTTGAAGCGTTCTTTATGTCGATTAGCCTGCTACTAGACTCGCAACGCAGACTAAAACGATGTATGTCTACATACGGACATCACGATATAAGTAATTAGAAGCATGCACTTTTCTGGGCGAGGTGAGTGGTAGTGTGATTCAGGGGTTCAATGCGGCGAGGCCTCGGTACCCCAGCTTATTACACCATTCAATACCATCACCATCACTGCCGCAAGGAAGGCCCCAACTTCTTCAAAGTTTCCCCATGTTCTATTTTATATCTTAATTTCCATATCACAGTGCAGTGAGTGCACCGCTGTTAATGTACATGCGTAAGTTGTGTGCATATCTGAGCGCTCGGTCGGAGCCATTGATTTCCATTCTAATCACTGCGCGCTGGGCGAGATCCCCTAATACAATCTATTCCAAGCAGGTTCTGCGCCCGTACTGTGTGTACGTGTACGTGTACATGTACATGTACATGCACACTGTAGTAGGCGATCTATATATGAATCAACTCAAAGTTCTCCTGATCAGCTTCCCGTAAAGAGCAAAAACAAAAATCTTTTTTTTTTCAGCGACGATACCAATATTTGGCTTCCCGAACCTGAAAAAGTGGCCATTGCAATGGCATGGCCAGTTGTCATTCATACCACCGTGGGTTCGAATGTATCGAATTCATACAGTCGAATCGCATGCCGCCTGTATCCTGACATGCCGACAATTCTCGAGACCAATAACTCGGAAAAATGTGAAGTTATAATCGCAGCACATAATTTCTCACCCAATGTCGTCTTCGCAGTTCGGAAACACTTAAGTTAAATTGTACAGGAACGTTAACTTCAACAACAGAGTCAACTTGAACACCTGAACAGATCGAAAGAACGGAAGAGACGTTCTGGCACGCGCACATGTACAAGGGTTCTCCTTCGTTTTCTTGTTGCACATGACATGTAACATAGTTTTCTAGTATGAGATGCGATGATTTTGTATTCGATGCTGGGGTTCTAGTTGTACAGGATTAATTTATCTACCAAACAGTCGTGAAGTGAAGGCGGAGAAAAAGAAGAGGAGAAAGAAGGCGAAGAAACTTGAAGAAGCGATGAGAATGCATGATCAAAAACAAAAACACTATACAGCAAGCAAGGAAGACACGAGGTTGGGGGATCAATGGAAAATGCGCGTGATGGATGGGAATGTGATGAAACAGCATAAACGTATACGTGAAATGAAAAGAGCAACCAGAAAGAAAAAAAACAACGTTCTACAGAAATGAGGAGAGGGGATTTTCAAGGGTCTTAATGCAATGCGATAAGGGGAAAAAAGATTTGCGCGTGAAGAAGAACGGACCACATGTGCTCTGGAATGACGACAACCGAGGGTGAAAAGGAAGAAGAGTGGAATTTAGACTCGATAAATGAAGGCGAACCACGTTGAAAGCACGACTTGAGGGATGTCATGCCAAATCAAAAAAAGACCAATGCCCACATGGAGCAAAAAGGTGCCAACCAGTCGAGACGTCCCTGTTCCCCACGATCTACAACCCCGCGATACGTACAAACGCACATCATGCGGGCAGGGATGGCAGCGGCGAGTTACGAAACGAATGACGGATGATGGAGAAAGAATTTTGACTCTGAGCGGAGAAAGGTCCGAAGACGCCTCGGATTGGTTGTGAAGTCTGATTACCCGGTCCCGGCAATGGGTGGCACCGAAGCAGATCCCGATTACGCAGTTTCTTCCTCCTGCTCTTCTTCATCAGCTGGAATTGCTGGGTGGTGACGATGGCAATGCAGAGGGCTTCCCTAGGGTCGGGAAGGTGAAACGCTCGTTTGTCTATTCGTGAGAGGAAAGTGTGGATATTCCGGTGGTGAAGGCAATTGTGGGGAAAATAAATGAAATGATGATGATGGATGATGATGATGATGATGGATTAGAGACAAAGAGAAAAAGGTGTAAATCAGGTTTCTCGCTGCGCCGATCAGGTAGAAAGACAAGGGAACACCGGAGCATTTGGAGACCATCTAAAGGCATGTATCTCGCTGCATCGTAGGATCCGAGGGTTCTGCCAGGTGCTGGTACACGCATGTTGTCCATTCTTCGTATGCACAAACGTTCATGAGCGTAGATCCACTCTCACCTAAACCCAATCAAATAGGATAAACGGCATGAACCGGCTGGATCCCATAGAATTGATTTTGGTGAAAGAAAGTCAATGACCGCCGTGGTGCTCAAGCCCATTGAATCGCGGAACCCGAGAATCAGGGGAACACAGCCAAAATACACCCACTTTCTCTTTGGTCACAGCCCTGAAACCCATTTCGTCCATGTCATCCGAAAATAGAGATGTAGATGCAAGAAGCCGAGAAACATGCAGAAGTCCCGCAGAGGATGGAAAGATCAGGGAAGGTGCCTCGATTGGAAAGGGGAGACTGAGACTATGAATTGAATCGATACCAGGAACACCCGCCGACGTCGGGAAATCGAAAGGGTGGGTACCGTGTAAATGGGTGGTATTGGAAGTGGAAGAGAAACGCTTGGCCATAGAATTCTACGGGGTGAATGGATGTAGTGTGGATATGATCAAGTCCGATGTTTTGGTTCGTGAAAGGGATAGCGGATGAGAATTCGCGGCTACGCTTTAAGCGTGATGCCAAAAAGCTCTCCAGGCGCAGCAGTTGGGGTAAGGGGGGGAAGGATACGTCGGCAGCAGCAGAACTGCCATAAAAATGATTTTGAGCGCTTCGCACACGTAGGAAAACGTAACAGTGCAAAGCAATTTCGAAAGCCGAGAAATAGTCATGGCCAGACCAGACCTTTAATAGAGGGCTGGAACCAGCTGAATGTACCACCGTCAAAAAAATCGAACCACGCCGTTTCCATCACTAACTCGTCTTCTCTTCGAAGCGCATCCACGAACCGAGACCCTGCCGCTTCGAACGACCCACCAGCTCAACCAATTCACACTGCCCAGCCAAAATCAAAAGGCTGCTGCGAAAGGCTTGAAGGGAACTGAGTTGTGGGCCATACCGTGTTGGTGGTATTGAGATGCAAGTGCGAACGGAGAGTTTTGTGATAAACGCCCATTTTGGGCAAAGACGGATTGCGATTGTTGAGATGATGAGTTATTGAGAGACTGCAATTGGGCAATGTAGAAAGGATCGGTGGTCGTAAACAGAGAAGTAGTGGGGGAAGATGGCATGGGATCAGGATATGGGTTGTAGGACGAAAATGACACAGAGTTCATGGGAGACTGGCATGGGATGGGGGAAGAGAGGGAAGTCGCGGATGACGATGACGAGGCGTAGTTGTTGTCGAACTGGGAAGAGGGCATAAGCAATTCTTCAACCAACCTCTCGTCTTCGTCCATTTCATTCGCGTAAGTTGATGAGACTGAGTTTGTGCGTCCCCGCCCGGTGTCCATCCCCCAGTTGGCTGATGGTGTCCGAGCCCGTGGAGTATTGCATGTTCGGCTACCGAGCGAGCGACCGCGGGTTGGCATATTCTGAGACGAGGAATAGCTGCTACTGGCGAATGAATTTGAAGGGCCAGCGCTGAAAAGTGTCTCGGCGAGCTGAGCCTGCGATAGCGGTCAGCCCATACGGCAGATAGAGGGAGAGATGGTTGTGCGTACCTGGAGCATGGCGATATCCATGGCCTCCTGGCCAACGTGGGCAGAGGAGAGGGAAGATACGAGGTCGTCGACAGAGAAGGACATTATTGCAGTGGTGGTGGTGGTGGTGGAGAGAAAGGGAGAATTGAAAGGATTGTTTCTAAAGCGAAAGAGGCCTTAATTACATTGCAAGTCCTTTATCCGGTCCGAAATTGGACGTTACTTCTTCCGGTGGTCCAGATCCGATCTCTTTTTCACATCGAGATCCCGATCTTGTCCTCATAAATCACGCTCCTCCAGTCCATCCCACAACCCCGAGTCCTCTCATGTCATTCAACAACATACCCTCTTTACAAAATATCCTCCCTCAATCCTTCTCACGAGCTTCATTCTCCGTTCCCCGCATTTCGCCTCCATTTCCATGACGCTTTGTTAGCTTCAATATGACTGAGATGCGGTGTTGCTTGAACGATTGACGTCTCTTGTTTCCTCTTGTCCACACATCTCAGCAAGTGCGTGCATCAGATACATACTAATCAGAAGCCATTGTCAGAAGTATACAATAATGAGAAAGCCGCGTCGCTCTGGTATGTTCACAACCATGCTACATATCCGCCATTCGCCCGTCTGCAGCAAGCTCCGAGCTCGATTGGCATGTCGGAACGGAGGACGATTGTCCGGAGGAACAAAAACAACGGTGCAGAGCTTGGAGATTCGGGCTGGATGAGAGCCCATGTTCGTATCTTCCGACATGAGTCGTCACTGGCTGGAGTTATGTCATTCCGCTCCGCGATTTCCCATTTCCTACGTCAATTGATGATCCAGGCTATCCTTTCAGTCTTGCTGTACAATGTATACGTACGATGCTTCTAAATGATCATTTACTGCAAACCTGGGACAAAGAAACAAAGGCCATCCAAGCTTATACGCCAACGTGTTCGGGCTGGGCACTATCGCAAAGCCCGACCATGTTTGTCAAGTGTAACTCCAAACCCATTTGCATTTCACCGTCACTGTCCCTGGTCGCAATAGCTCGCAATATGTTTGTTCCATATCGCAGTATATCCGCAGACGTATGAATCAAAGGAAACAAAGGTGCCTCAGGCTCAAGAGCATTTCTTTGATCTTCTTTCTCTAGTATGTTCTATGCTCATAAACTGCGAGTGTTCTTCTAATAATAGAGAATGAAAGATAAGCACAACCAGAACGCAGCCAGGTTGATCCAGGCACTGGGCATTCCCTCGACAACGTCGTCGCATATGCACCTCTGCGGGGAACGCAGAACGATTTCCCAACTCCAGACCAATCGGGGCCCAGGATAGTGCAACATGCGTTTTCTCAAGAAGCCAACAGGGATGAGCAAGAGACAAAAGAAGCTCAAGCTTAAGATTACAGAGCGTCTTCGGAAGATCATCATGATGGCCCATGCCTCCACGCGCCCGCACAAGGGGGACCGGCTTCAACATCAGCGTCTCTTCCGACTCCCGAGTCGAAACGCCCGCCACGACGTAAGCGAAGCCACGCGTTCGCCGCCGTGCGCATCAATGTCTGCGCCAATAGCTCTGATGGCATCATCATCCGCACGAGACACGATCGCAACTTCGTAAGTGGAGCGCACGTAATGTCCGTAAATGGTTTATCACGAACTTAATAGGGAAATCTCATATCCGCGCCAAGCACTTGCGCTCCGATTTTTGTGATCGACCAGGAACGCGAAGGGACGCGACTCTTTCAAGTCCTGCGTAGAGGCAGAGTACACTTAGAGGTATAGATTCTCAATCGACATTGCATCTTTTTCATTTTTTGACGGTTTCCGGAACGTTCGCCAGAAGCTCAGGAATATGAATGAACTACTTATGATCTGCCGCTTCCGATGTTTGGCTCATCTTCAAAAGTAATAAAACTCATCCCGTTCCCCGGCGAACCGGATGAAGCTTTAGCGTTTTTGTGGTTCGGCTAAATGCAGTCCCCGCACTGCGCCTTAACTATTAATCACTGCGGTCTAACAGCCGTTTCTCAGATTTTGGTGTCTTGCTTTCACGACGACTAGTGCTGTTCATTGATGCGGCTTTTACATTCGTTACTGTCACTCAATATTAACATGCAGAGGTAAACCCGGGATATCTCCGCCCACATCAATTTCATGCGCTTGCTCAGTTTCTAGACCCTAGTTGTTCAATTGTCTCTGTGTCTATGTTTTGTCATCTTGAAAAGACTGCTTGTGTTTATCATGTTCACGAAAAATAGGTTCTCTCGTGCTGTCTCAGCAACTTGAACTCATAACATTCAAGAGTCAAATTTTGCTAGGCAAACCCTGTCCGTCTATTGACGCCAATATATGCTACACGATCGAACCCTGGTTGCATATACTACTCGCCACAACACATAGCTCTATTTCATACAGGAAAGCTTCAGCTTCACTTTGATAGCGAGCTTAACGTTTGGTCTTCTGTCTCTTTCCCTTAATCACCACGGTGTAAATCATGATCATCCAACTTTCCACGCGGCCAGGTCCAGTTAAGGCGGGCCTATAACGGTGTTAGAATCGTCGCTTTTCAGAAAAGAGTTCTGTTTCGTTGTCAGTGTTCTGTTTTCCAAAGAACCGCCTTCGACATCGTGTCATTATGCTGTAAGACCGGGTGTCATTTGCATCTTTGCCGGTCCTCCTTTTTCAAGTTCGACGTCACCAAACTTGATTAAAAGACTACTTTCGAATCATGCGCATTTTAACCTATAGCTAAATATCATGATGGTTCTGTGGCTCCAGAACTCTGATTGAGAAAGTCAAGAAAGTACAGTGTAGTCGTGTCAGCGCACTATCTTTTGACAAAGATTTTAGGGCCATTAATTATAGAAAGGCTTAACCATTTTGACTGACGGTGCGAAAGTTTTCCTCAAAGACCGAGCTGAAAATACTCGACATCGCTGTGTCGTGACGGATATGACATTTGACTTAGGGGAAATCTGCTAAGTTAGCTCTTCGCCTTTGACAGCCTGGGTAAAAGAAACGCTCAAGTTAGAGTGGGAGTGGCTTCAGCACACGCCGCTCTTGAGTCTCCTTGACTACTTTAAAGTAGGACGACCGAGAAACCTCCTTCACCGACTGTCCTTAAGTTTCACGAGTTATAAGTAGGATGATTTTGAATCCCAGGAACACCGCGGTGTGTGTTCCTAGGAGCCGCTCTACTGTAGCAAAATCTCAGATAAAACCACGAACAATCACAAGCCAGTGTTTGGCGGGCTAGTGAAGCTCACACTAGAGCTTCGCACAATTACATCGCTTTAAATACCTCGAAGCTTGAGCGGCTGCCAGCGAAAGGCTGTCCCTTTTTTGTACCTCACTGAACTCCTTCCTGGTGATCCCCGTACTTTCAAAAGTCAGGTTTAGAAAAAAATACGCTGAGCTCTAGATCCCTGCTCTCAGACGTACTACTCGCTCACCTCAGTTCCTGAAATAACATTGCCAATTCGGACTGTCACCTAGTACCTCCATTACAGAATTTCGGGTACCCCCACATTGCGCAGCGCCTTTCAGCACCTTGACATGAGGCTACTGTTTCTATTGAGTTCAGACCGGGTACCATCGGCATGAGTATTGGGTTTGTGTGTGCCGCTACATGATTCATTTCTGATGCCAGTCTCCAGACATCTCAAAGGAACGAACTTGACGGCGATGGGTCATCGGAACCTTGAAATTCTTTGCAGGTCATTACAACTCATGCAACGTCATGCACTCGTTCTCAAACCTTCTTGCTCAAGATGACGTTTTTTCTCCTCTTTTCCTGCAGCACGGAGGCTGTTGTTACCTTATTGCAAGGTCACTGTTTCAGGACGTCTCCAGGATTAAAACATCACTACGTCGTTATTTTTGAGTACACCATGGCAAGTATATTATTTAATCTGGAAGTACCCACCCGCCGCCTTGCTGATCGTGGAAAAGACACTCCCACCTACTTGGCGCCTAAAAATGAATTCTGGTTGACTGATTTTATATTATGAATGGACCATAGTAAATATTTATAACGACTGCATGTGCGCATGCCGCGGTGCCACAGAACGTTTCTCCGGTCCCTTAAGTCTGCATTTCGTCTAGTAGCACATGCATCGCTTCTGTCATACTATGGCTTCCTATTTGACTTCCTCGATGCCAGAAGCTTAAGAAACCTGGGTATTTCCGAACCTTGTCTTCATTTTTTCTTATGTGCACAATAAATAACCACTCCTTCTTGGGTCTATTTTTAGAACGACCATTGACTTGCTTTGAAAGTTCTTCGGCAATGCCCCTCATCGGATTATCGAGCTATGACGCGTAATTAGCAGACAGATTTTCATAGTATTTGAGCCAAGGCCTTCCCAACTACGTTTGTCTGACGTAGAGGTCATGGGATAAACATCTCCACACTTGCACGAAAGACAATCAGTAGCGTCGCGGGAACCTCGCCCAATCCCTGAAAGTCAGTTATATGCCCCACTGACGGAAGGTTCACACCCTCGTACGTTCCTGACGTTTATTCCAGTATCTTTCAATTTTAGTGTGACTCTCGCAAGCGCTGTTGATCACTCGTCCACACCTGGCTTGTGGTGGTTCACATGGATATAATTTATATACACCAGATTTACCGAAGAAATCTTGTCTCCTCGGAACCTCTCCAGTCCATGGATTATAAGTAATCATGTCGTGTATACATATATATCTCTCGATGTGATGTCGAACCAGGGACTTCTGGAGGGCTATTGATTCTTTGTATCCACATAAATGCTTGTCGTTGGGATATCACAGGTCGAGCGTACATGATCACTCAACGGATCGGGCAGTAAATTCAGTAAATCGTGTTATCTATCAATCAGACTGACTTCCTGAAAGAGATCTTATCTTCGCATTTATGAACATTTGACTCCTTAGTCGTGTGGTTCAGTCGGAGGTATCAGCTGAGCCTTTTCCTAGCTTACGCATGCTTCTCCTAAACTTCTGTCTTCGTTCGTCTGTTAAATCGCCACGTCTAGATGAAAGAAAAATAAGGCGTGACATTAGTACACAATGACTTGAGACTGGCCACAGAACCACGACTTGCCAAGAATCGCACTGGTGTAATACAAAAGACTGGAGACTTAGTTACTGAAAGAATATCGGTCCGATAATATCAAAAAGATAAGGTGATACAGGGGCCTAACGCAAAAATGGAGAGCAATGGATATTCGCGATATACCACTGAATGTGTAGCATCCAGCACGATAAACACCTAAATGGAGATGCGTACTTTTCGATAAGCCAGTGCTTGAATGGCTCATTGAGAAGGGACACATCAAGCGCATTTCGTCATAACGTGGAGAGTTTAGAAACATTCAAGAGAATCGTTGTGATTTCCTGACACATACCCTGACGTGGAAACGTTGAAATGGCATGTCAGGATATATCCAATATATCCCGATGTAATCGATAAACAGTTCACATTTTAGTAGTGATCGCGTCCTGGTAATGAAATTCAAAATCCTCGAGGTAGAGCGGAGACTGTTGAAAACGCAGTGCTTTGGGATAGTCGGGTCAATCTCTAGCCGGTGCGGGCGCCTACATGAATCATAGGACACGTTTCTGAGTTATCACAGTAATCATACCATTGAATTTCCAAAAACATGGCGCGTCTCGAGGCCTTAGCCAGGGCCAACGAGTCGGAAGTCGGGATGGAATTCAAATAAAAACAGAAAGATGATAATAGAGACATTTGTTGGTAGGTTTTGTCAATGGGGGAAAAAAAGAGTTTGACCATAGCATCTGCTAACTCTGCTCACCTGTAAAGCACCATGCGACATTGGTCGGGTAGAGAAATACGCTATGAAGTCCTGGAAAGAGCGTCGTGACCTACGACGTGAATCTCGAGTTGAACGTCAGTCGAGGGTGACTTTGAAAGGACAGGAAGTAATTGGGAAAGTTTTGCTGAAATTTTATTCAAGAGATATTTCTCAACGGACTTCGGCGAGGTCGGTGTCTCTGTGTAATGGAGCGATAAGTCGAAATGGATAAAGCAGAGGTTATGGAACATGTTTCCTGAGAGAACGGTATCTAATGCGTTCCATCCTGCGCTGGCCATGAAATGTTGTTGTTCATTTTTTCTAGAGCAAAAGTTCCATTGGCCAAATATTTCCAGCGTTGTGATGGGGACAGTTTGGGGAAGGGTGGTATCTTCGAATTGAGGATCTGCCCCAGGCTTTGGCCAGGCAATCACCGGAAGAAGAGTCTTAAGGCCGACGGTGTTGCCAAAGTCCCATTTGAGTTTTAGGTGATGTAGTGTCTGTAGGCGACGAAAGTCTAGGTAAGAATATCGATTGAAAGTTTCTAAGAAATATAAAACAGACAGTCAGATGCACCGACACAGGGAGAATATGATTTGTTCACCTGAAGTGCGGCTAATGCAGAGATGTGACAAAGAGGGTACCGAACGAATGAAGTCCCATTCATTTCTGCCCAGTGAGGTTTCAAGCCTTCTCAGAGATGAATATGGAAGTTTCGAGGTGCTGAGAGTGCTAAATGGTACACTTTGTAGAAAATCAAAAAATTGCGGTGAGAATGCCACAGTTAAATTCTCAAGCATGGAGAAAGGTGATTGGGAATGGGTGCGAGGTCCCTGTTCAGTGATGCCTGTAAGCCCTGTAAGACCGCGAGCTGATAATGAAACAACACCCAGACAATCAGTCATTAAGGTGACAGGAATTTCGCTGATGTTGTACAATTCCATGGTCGCTATCGGCTGTAATTTGCAGAAGTGCGTCAGAGAGTCCTTGAGAGAGTCATCCACAAGGTCCCAAGAAACGGAAACAGGCCCGGGCTCAGAATACAGTCCAAATTTATGAACGTGATGCATCATTTCTAGAATTGACGGTAGGACTGCACACTGTCGGTTTTGTTCCCTGAAGCCTCGCTTATTGCTCGCAGCGCGAGCAAAAGATAATTCGACTTTCAAGGTCTTGATGTGCGATGAGAGTTGATGATGTTCCGAGTGCAAGTAAGGGTCATTTTGGAGCAGCTGGAGAAATTTTTGAAGCCGTAATCGTGCCTTCAAGCTCTCTTTTCTATTGTCACCAGCGTCTTCGATGAGAGTGACCTCTGCGAAGAGATATTGGCGGCAAGGTGTTAGAAATGACCACGAAGTTCGAGAGCATGAGCGCAATGCTGATAAGCGTTGAGTGTCGTCCTCGATGCAGGCTACTTCGTCAATTATGAGCTCGATCAATTCTTGAGGTACGTTGAACGTCGGCGGCATCATGGAATGAACGGTTAAGAAGGTGCTTATCCATTAGATAGGATTTGTCAGATAGTCATATTAGTTAAGGGCTCGCGGCTTCTTAATATTTGATCTCCGATTGACATCACTATTAGTCCGCTGTTCCATCTCGCGATGCCCATTGAACTCAATAAAGTACAATCCAGCCAATGACTGCATGGCATTACCATTCAAGGTAGTTGCAATATGCCTAACAATTATCACAATGCTATTCGCCGCGGGCGCAGTTACTTCTCTTCGAGATTGAAGCTCCGGTAGAAAAGGTCGACTTGAAATTAAACCAACGTTGCAGCCAAGTTGCAGCATGTTGCAGGCTCAAACAATGAACTTTCCACGATCGTTCCACGTACCAAACCAGTGCTATCATGGATGAAAAGGCGAGTTTTATCATAGGATCTGTGTTATATACTAAGTTTTATGGCAGAACTTCGACAAACCGTGGACTCTGGACGACGACTACAAATTCGCCCCGAAAAAGACTGAAGGCGATCCATGGAGAAAGTTACTGGATCCGATGATGCAGAAGGAAAGGATGCGATGCGATGGGTGGAAAGATGAAATCGGAAATCTGTTGATTTTTGTGAGTTGGATTGAATGAGCTTCGAACGTTGGAGGACTGATTCATCTTAGGCTGGTCTGTTCTCAGCCGTTGTGACTGCATTTATCATTGAGTCGTACAAGACTCTACAGCCGGATTCTGACGACGATGTGATTAGCCTCCTCTCCCAGATTGCTTATAACAACGGGACAGGTCAGATTACTCAGCTTCCATCGCAAAACTTTTCACCTAGTCCATCCGCCATTCGCGTCAATATTTTTTGGTTTCTTAGTCTTATATTCAGTCTGGCGACCGTTCTAGTTGGCATCGTGACAATGCAGTGGCTAAGAGAATACCAGGCATATCCCGGTCAAAATTCGAGGGACACAGTTGCAATACAAAATATGCGTTACGAAGGAATGGAAAGATGGCATGTGTGGAAAATTTTAACTTTCCTTCCTCTGCTTTTACAGATTGCTTTGGTGCTGTTCTTTGCTGGAATAATCGACTTCCTACACGCAATTGGGAATAAGGCTGTGGCCGCATCCGTCACTGTCTCTATATGCATTGTTTTGTTCTTTCTTATTGCCACGACTACCTTCCCAACATTTCAAACTTACCTTCTCTATATGTCGCTGTTGTTTTTCAGTGACATCAAGGAACCGCCTTCTCCATGCCCTTACAAATCCCCACAGGCAATGGTATTTCGCGCAGCATTCGTTTCGTTTTCCCACTACTTTGCACGTTTTCTGGCGGCAATATGCTCGTACTCTTACAGATTCTGTCAAGCCATCCATCTATCCGAAAAGATACGCGAACGTTTGTCAATACCGCTTCAGCAATATCGGAAACATTATCACCGGCGGAACGATTTGTCCGAGTTGTGGTCGATGAAAACATGGATGGCCATTGATTCGACATGGTTAAGAGTTCGGGATTCGTACTCCCGTTTTATATTCCAAGAAAAATATTTTGGAGGCGAAACCTGGAGGCTAAGTGTTAATGAGGATGAACAGGCACTTCCTCCTCTTTACGATACAGCGGCAGTCATACGAAAAATAGTTAACAAGCCCGACCCAAGCAAACTCATTCCTGACGTATATCATTGCTTCTGCGACATATCCAAACTGTTAACGATAGCAGACGGTGACTCCCAAGAAAGCGATATTTCCAATTTGGCATACATCACCATTTGTGCTGGTAGCAGATATTGGCAATTTTTATATGACGAAACCACTGGGAGCTCAGTATTCGATTGGTATCCGAATTCTGAAACGACTGCTGCAGAAGATCCATCGTTAGCCTACAAGTTACTCCACGAAAGGAACAAACTTGTCTTTTTGGACTACCTCGTGCGAAACGGAATTAGACCTGAATATTGGCCACATCGACAGGAGGTCATGATACGCATACTGCATTACGTCTATACCCGAAATGGGGAATACCCGTTGATGCTTGAGGGCAATGATCCATTTCCGCGTTATTTGCGTTTGATTCCTGTGGGACCTTCTGCGGACCCTCGGCAAGGTATGAATTCGTTACCTCCACTTGCGCAATGCTAATTTTTGTTTTATGACAGTCCCAATTTTTTGCCAATACCTACTTCTAATGGAATCATTCTTCCGCCACGTAAAAACCACGGAGACAGGTCTATTTTTTGGCAATTTACATGCTCACCCTGGGATATCCAATTTCCTGGAAGAAGCTAGCACCGAGATATGTTGGCTACATACCGACCTTGTCGATTCACAGTCTCGTGGCCATCAACAAGCATCACATGCATATGCTACTCTCATGGAAAGCATAACCGCGGGTCTAGGAGAGGTGTTTTCAGAAAACCGATATCATAACGCGATGGCTATGTTTTACTATGCGGCCATCTTCGCTGAACCGATAAAACGGGCCCTTAAAATGCTTCCAGCGCACTACCTAGATGCCTACTCCGAAGTCACTGTCGCACATGCAAGGCTTTTATCGATAATACGTTCGAAGAAGAAAGTTATTTACAACCAATTTCAAGGCTCATATAGGGACTTTGAGGCGCGCTTCGTTTATTTGAAGGCCTGG
This sequence comes from Psilocybe cubensis, assembly GCF_017499595.1. NCBI lineage: Eukaryota > Fungi > Basidiomycota > Agaricomycetes > Agaricales > Agrocybaceae > Psilocybe > Psilocybe cubensis. The sequence continues at coordinate 3,181,596 of NC_063002.1, read as the reverse complement.
GAACCGCAGTATGCAAGAACCGATGAGAACAGGTTGAGATTCACACCTCATTGGTGGGCCTTCCTCTACGGCACTGATTCCAGCGGCACCGACTCCATAATGCCAATGCCGGTCAATCTGGTACAGCCCAGGCAATTTGCATCATCTCCAGAACCTGAGCAGCAGACAACGCCTTCAGATCATACTACCGTGGAGTTTATTGTTACTGCTTCTTCACCAGAGTTAAAGTAAAACTTCATGTGCTCTCCTTTCCCTGACAAATTCGTAGCCGAGATAGGGATGAATCTTACTAGAGTATTTATGAATCCAGGACTGTTTACTCATTTCGAGCTCTCAGCGCCTGTCACTCTGTTTTCATTATCTACTTCCCAATTTTTGGCAATGTGCAGTTATGGAAAATATGATTTCGGTGGAATATATGATGTTTGTATCAACGTTATATATTCGAATGGATGTACTCACTTCAAAGGGGTATTTTTGCGTATGTATTTAGTCGAGCTTGGACTCTGAGCGATGGGGATAAAATTTGAGGTCCAGGTTAACTCAGTATTGGAATCTGAAATCGGAGCATCATCGTACATAAAATTGATATTGGAGATGCGTATATAAAAAGTACAAAGATATTGTATAGTAGTGTACATGTGCATTATCTACGAAACGAGGTCGGAGTTAGGAACTAAGGGGGGGAGAAAGATCGAGGGAGGATGGATGGATAGGCAGGGAGGTATAGGGTGATGATGTGGGGTCGGGTAATTCTAGATGTTATAAATGGCGACACAGGGAGCTGGCAAACGATTAGTGAACGAGAGGTAGTATAGTCATGTACATTGGTAACAAATTCCATTATTGAGAATGAGGCCCAGAGGAAAAATTGGAAAGATGGAGGGGGGGAAGTGGTGGGCGTTGGTTGGGGTCGAGTCGGAAAAAGGAGCAGCTTGACGGGGCGAACTTGATAGATGAAATAAATGTTTGAAAATATCAGGAGGTCAAAAGAAATGGAACAATGAAAAAGTAGGAGAAAAAAGAAAAGAAACATACACGATCAAAAAGAAATGATAAACAAAAAAATGGATGGAAATCAACAGGTTTCCGTGGAAAAGGTTAGAATCGGATTGACAACATCAAACAGGCATGCCTTCCGGGCGGCTGGTCAATGGGCGCGCCCCTGATTCAAGAGGAGCAGGTGCATGATTCTGAGAGCCACCCTTCAGGTTTGCGGCAGCAGCACCCCACATCCTACTAATGATCGCACCAACACCTCTCGTAGATGACGATGACTGTGAAGCCACGCTGCCAGAGGACTGAGATGACATAAGTCCTTGGCCTGATCCAGATGCAGATCGATTGGCTGCAATGCCGGAGCGCAACTTAACACTTTGGGCAACACTAGAGGAGAATGAAATTGCAGGCATGGTAGAACTGGCCGGAAGGCGAAAGTGTTCTTTCTTCTTTGCGATAGAGCTAGACGAAGCCTTGGTAGAAAGTGAAATCAAACGCTTCCCCTCAGTAGGCTGGTGTTTGATAGCATGCCTTCGAGAAAGGAGAGGCGAACCAATGATAGTGTGGATGGAGGACGTATCGGAAGGTTTCCTTGCTCTGGTCGGCGTTATGTCGTTCTTTCCGTTAGGAGTGCTTGTTTTATTCGCTTTATGCGCATTGGTGGGTATCGGGCGCAACGAGAAAGGCTTCTTCATAGTACCAGGACCGGCAAGAACGGCATTGACAGGAATTGTGCGACCAAGTTGGGAAGATGACGAACTTGGTTCGACGATGCCTACAGATTGACAATTGTTGAAAGGTTCCTCCTCCACATCCGATCCATTGCTCGTCCAGCCTGACGACGATGAGCATGATCCGCTATCATCGACAAGTGAAGCAATATCCGAAGTTGACGAAGCGGTTGAAGCAGTTGAATCTGTACTGACGCCCGAATACAGAGTCGCAGTCGTCGCGGCGGGCTGACGAAGGTGTGCAGTGGACAACTTGCGAGCAATACCTCTAACAGCCGACGTCAAAGAAGAGGTTGATGGTGTCGATGAGGGCAAGGTAGGTCCAACGTCTCCAGCGGTATTTGGAGCGATATGAGCCTGAGCGGGATATTGTGGCTCTTTTTCTTCGACCGGGGTGGGCTGTGGCTGAGACTGCTGTTGCTGGGCTTCGGCTCTTGCCTTTCCAGCTTTCGCGACTTTATTAACAGCAGAAGCGCGAGCAACTGTGCTAGAATCGGTGGAGGAGGCCATGAATGGAGCAAATAATTGACAAACTTCCTCTTCGTCAAAGCGGAGCTCGTAGTCCAAAAGATAGAGCAATTGTTTTTCCATCAAATTGATCTCGGCGACATCGAAAAGAACCGCATAGTTCGACCAATGGATGTTCTTTGGTGATGAATCGTTCAGATACTTTGCAGTGACGATGAGTGTAGCGAGGAATACTCGGTGGCGAGTACAGGGCATACCTGCGGTCATTCAATTAGTACAAGACAACCTTCAAAACCTTGTGCACTAGCCTTTGGCCATAGTAGGCAACTTGGTACGCAATCGCTCAAGGTAGACCAAAGTGGTCAGTAACGTTGCCACTTGGACATTCGAGCACCGTACGAGGTGCAAGATAAAGCTTTCCAGAGAGAGCAAAGGGACAGGGTCCGGCTGCGGTTTTTCTCCTGGAATGTCTTTCAAGGGTACTTGCACTGAAGGCTTCACCTTAACAGGAGTCTGGGGAGGAGTGGGCAAAGGCTGAGAATCCATCGGCACATTGGAATCCTCAGGTTCAGACTCGCCGTCGATTCGGATAACTTTTGACGCTTGGCGGGCAACATATTCAATCATATCCATAGAGACGCGTCTCTGAACGAGTGCCAAAAGATGCGGATTATGCTCCCCAAGAGGTAAGAGTGAAGCTGGGTGCCGACGCTGAGAGTGTTGCTGCTCCGCCATTGGCCAGACAAAGAGAGAGTGGATGGCTAGGATGTGCAATAAAGTTGCGAACTGTTATGATATACGTCTACAAATTACCCCGTCAAGGGATGTATAAGGTATAGGGGGAGTGAGGAGGAAGAGGGATGGAAGAGCGAAGAAATCTGCCCGGGCGTGGTTTTGAATCCAGAAAGGGGTAGTACCACAAATAGATATTCGATCGCAAATCACGGTCATGGCATCGTCGAGACATGTATACGCGTCGTCAGAGGTTTTGCTGTGTTTGGTAGTCTTGAGATTGGTGGGTATTTAGAACCTTGTCAAAGCGTCGTAATTTTATATGTAAACAATGTCGGCCATAAAGGATGCATATCGCCGCCTATCGCTTCGAAACAGTGGACAAAATGCACGTAAAGTCAATTGGGCGATGTACGTGGAGCATGTTTGAGGGATGACGGTGTGTCTTGATACTAGACTGAGAGTGAGGAATGATTTTCATTAGAAAGCCGGAGTCAAGAATTACTTTTTGGCAACATCATCATCAATAATCTTCCGAAGACTCCATTATCACCTTCATCTTCCATCCACCTGGAATATCCAAGTCTGGCTCTTCCTCCGCCCACGACGTTTCAATGTCGATGATTTCATCCATCCCAGATCCAAGCTTATCCAAGTCCATTGTATGGCCATTTCCAGTCCCGATTGGAGTGGCAGCTCCACCCATATTGCCGCTGTGCGTACCCTTACTAACAACCGCGGCTTGAGTACCAGTCACAACAGTGTCAATATCCACTTCCTCTTCTTCGGCCTTCATCTTCCTTTCGAACTGGACAGCTTCGTCTTCCTGTAAACAGTTTAAATAAAAAAGCAGGAGAGATATAAACAATATCATGCATACAATGTCGAATTCATCTTCACGTTCCTCGTATTCCACATTCTCATCAACCTCTTCAAAACCACCAGCAAATGCACCCCATCGTTCTGGATTTGGACAATGCCAAATGAGAATGCTTCCTTGATTAGTGGTAGAAGCGAATGAAGATCTTGATGGATGCCACTGTGCCAATCGATATTATAAAGTTATTTCAAAATAGAGCAATACATCCTTACATGCAAGTAAGTCAGTGGCTCGCGACCTCCGTCCAAGGCACTGGCAAAAGCGCCGTCATTCGAAATGTCCCATATGTATATTTTATGGCCGGCGGGATCAGCGGCCCCTACATCGGAATATCAGGAACAAGTTCAAGCAATGTTTAGAATTACTATACCCCCAGCCAGCCAGTCCCCGTCAGGACTGTAGCACATTGCATGCCAAGCTGTTCTGTTGATTGGGTCGTTGAATCTATGAGTAGGTTCCAATTCAACATCTAAAAAACTTGGCGGATTGTGCAGATCGGCGTCGACAGGAAGTGAAGGGTATGTAGGAAGTATGAACTGTCGCAATGTTCTGTCCGATGAGTTTGTCACCAAACGTCTACATACAGTGATAATCATGAGTCAACCCGTAAAAGTTCCCAAGTGGTTAGGAATGGACTCACCTTCCAGATCTTGTGAAATCAAAGCCCTTCATAATCCCTGCTCCAGAAATCTTGTGCCGTCCAATCATCTATAACCATAACTATTAAACGAAGTTAAAAGACATGAAATTCAGATAGTAAACGAACAATTTTCGTCCGTGTGTTAAATACAAGGAGGTATCCATTATCAGTACCCACAAAAATGTTTTTACCTGATGGGTCAAAACGGGCAACTGTCATCCCAGCGCTAGAATTAAATCAATATGCATAGTGATGTGCCTTTGATTTTGGACGTACCGTTGAGTGCCATGTCCAGCATTCTCTTCGTCTTCTTCTACTTCATCAGGGAGCGGCTCTAACAGCTCAGTACGCGTTCTGTGCTGTTTTCTCGAATCACAAACATAGGCTTCCCCGGTTGCTAGCAAAACTAAAACGATTTGGCTGGAATGTTGCGTTAGATAAAAAAACAGCAATCCAAAACGCTTTTCTCACCTATTTTTGGGATGAAAGGAGGCGCTAACAACTGGAACGTCAAATCGGAGGGATTTTTGTCGTTGAGGAGGATCATAGGTGGAAGAAAGATCCCAAATAATGACATTCCAATCTTTTGAAGAGGTCAAAAGGTATCGAGAATTTCTCGACCAGCTACACGAAGAGTTAGAAGAAACATAATGTTACGATGTAGAGAAACATACTCAATGCTAGTTATAGCTTTTACGTGTCCATCTAACCACCTAATTGGTGCTCTTGTTTCGAGATCCCATATTTCAGCTGAACCGTTCAAACGTCCTGATGCGATGAAGCGCCCGGTTGGGTCGAATTTAGCGAAAAGTGCCCCGGCAAACAGGGATGTTTGAACTGCAGTGGGATGCGAAAGCGTAAAAGGGTCTGAAAGCATGCGTTTAAGTCAAAGATTGGCTGAAATCCGAAATCTATACATACTAATCAGAGACTCGTTCATCCTTTAAATTGCTTAAGGATGATGAAACTTGGCTGCACACTATAGTGTCACGGGTCGTCTGGCAAAAGGACTGGTTTATGCTGGTAGTATAAATATTCGCAATGATTCATTCATGCCAATATAGTCCTGTGATAGATGTAAAATGGCATGGGTATCAGGATATTGATGAATACGTGCAAGTGTGAGCAACGCGCACTGTAAATTGAACAATGACGGCAGGCTCGGCAAAACTCTGCAAAACGCAATAGCTACTCGAATAAACAAGTGCAATTACATTCGACTGATCAATCTGGCCAATCAAATCTCGCTCTCAACTTCCAACATCTTTTCATGTCATTTTAATTCTGTTTTCTCAATGGCTGAACGACATCGACTTCTGCTACAATCTCCACAATTGACGGAGAAAAATACCCCCCGATCTACTACTAGAACGTCCACATCATCGGGATATATTCTGGGATTAACATCTTTATCTTCTTTCTATGCTGCATCGGCCTCTGCTCCTTTCAATGTTATTGATATCATTGACAAATCCACATTAAAACACGTACAAACTCTATCTGGACATGAAGTCGGGACTACTTCAGTTCACACTACGTTGAATATGGCCGGATTCGCCAAAGAATACTTAGTTTCCTCTGGAAAGGACGGGAGTGTTAAAGTCTGGGACGAACGATCGAATTCACACAGTATCAAGAGTAAAAACACAGCCTTATTCCGCGTTTCGTTTATCTGACCACTCATAAAGATATTTCTTGTTTCCAGTGACCAACCTTGGAGACAGGCATGGCTTGCTTTGCTGCGATGTTTCTCCGGACGGATTAACAGTTGTTGCTGGAACCGAATTGAAGGGCGAAGATGCCTCAATTTTATACTGGTATGTCTATTTTTCATCCTTCCTGCTTCATCTAATTTTTATTAAAGGGATCCACGTCAACCCGCGACTCCAGTGCGAACACACTCTTCAACTCACTCGGACGATGTTACCACCGTTTCTTTTGCCGGTTCCAGAGATCCCGCTTCAAATAACAACATTTTGCTTTCTGGCTCATCAGATGGTCTCATATGTACTTCAAATGCCGATGAAGATGATGAAGACGAGGCTGTCATCCAAGTAGGCAATTGGGGATGCAGTGTTTCGCAGGCTGGTTGGATACCCGGCGCCTCGTCTGACGCTGCTGGAATATGGGCAGCAAGTGATATGGAAACTTTCAGCACATGGAAAAGTGATGTCAGTTCAGACGTTTTCCGATCTATCTATTCTATATTGATTACCACAATAGTTGGACCAACTTTTAAGCCTAGATATCCGTTCGCCAGTTCTCCATCAACATCGGACATGGGTCACAGACTACCTGATCACAGCCCACAGTTCAAGTACGTCAAGCCCCAAACTTGGTGTATTCACCGGCTCCAATGAGTATGTATCATAATTTTTGAGTTCCTAAAAGGCCTACTTAATCACCATGACTTCGATTCGGTTCAGAGGCGATATCGCTCTGTTATCAAACATGAACACCTCAGTTCCCGATGCCCCTTGGTGTTTACACAAACTCTGGACACATGGCCACGTCGGCGTTGTACGTGCCCTAGTATGGGACGAAAAGGTAACTCAAATTTACCAGCCATAATTGCCAAGTTGTGCTTGCTGACAATCTACTTCATAGAACCAAACATTAGTAACCGGAGGAGAAGACGGTAAAATAAACGCCTGGCCTATTCAGCCAGTAGACTTGGACCCGGGTGCTAAGGAAGAGGACAATGAAGATGATTCCGATGATGCTATGCAGGTGGATCCGAAACCTCGCAAACGTGAATATGAGGCAGACGGGGATAGGGTTAGTCCTTATCTTTACTCGTGAACCATGACAGACATCCTGATATTGGAACTCTATACAGAAAGGTAAAAAGGCCAGACGCCAGTAGGTAAAAAAGACAACGTACAATCCCAGCTACTGTAACGTATTTTTTTTTTCTCAAAGTGTGTCACGGCACGTGATATCATGAAGTCTGTTACGAGACGCGTTTGATGTCCTTTTTGTATCGCTTGAACCATGATGGCATAATGCTGGGACTGTCTCCCCCTCTATCTGCAGTGTAGCCGAGTCACTTCAAACTCTTTACAGACCGTTCTTCTTGTTCGCAAGTAATCAAGATGCCTCAGGAAGAAGATGATACTATTGTTACTAGTCGACAACGCGGGAAGTTAAGTGGACCTCATATCATTCAGCAGCCACTATTCTCGAAACTTCGTAGTTTCAACCATCTCGCCCTGTCCTCTGTTGGGTCCTTCTTCACTAGTATATCCTCGTCGAAGTCGTCCAACGAGGGCAACGATTCTTCTTCAGACGGTGGTTCTACTGGAAAAGACCTCGATACAACCCAACAATCAACCACTCTGGGATTGACTGATAGTTGTATAGCGCAAACTGAGAATGATACTACACCTCATGCATCAGACTGTCATTCTCTTGGGCAAGACTATTACTGGAATCACCAATTCACAACATCTCCTGACAACAATGTGCCATTCAATGGCATACATTCTAGTACCAAACCACCTCATAAGGCGCATATATCCACATTTCTCTCAGAAAGTCAGCATTCATTTGGCGGTTTGTCTCGTATGCGACATCTCTTCGACAGAAATGACTTTTGCGACTTCGATGGTGCCTCTAATTCGATCACAGTGACTGCTATGAACTCTGCCCCACTGGCTTCAATTGCGATGTTTCCTTCTTCTGTGCCTTCGTTGGATGGATCTTTTTTTTCTACGCCTTCAGAAAGCTACTCAATACCACAAACTCACGTCCGCTTTGGAGATTCGGAAACACCTCCTCTCACCCCTGATTTGGCTGGAAAAAATCTTGGCCCCCTACTGGAACCATCTTTATCTGCTTTATGTCCTTCCCGCTTCTCTTCAAGATTCACAATATTGGATGCATCGGAGAATATCGCTGCTGAAGATGTTGAAGATGGCGCGATTTATACTAGTCCATATCTATATGAAATCAAAGAAGGCAAAAAACCGGAAAGGATTAATGTAAGCAATTAATATTTGTATAACTCAAGCACACAAACCCCAAATATCATTTTTTCCGTATAGGACGTGGACCAAGATATTGGCTGCGATCATAATTCCGAATCCTTAGTTGCGACTGAGGGCCCAGATGAATGGTATGGCATGGAGTACACCCTCGAGATGAGCTCTAGAGAACGACAACCTTTGGAATTGCAATCCCAGTCTTTTTCTGGCGGGGAACATTCTAGGGTTTGTTGAGATATCAAAATGTTTAAATTGCTATCATTTTTACACTAATTCAATTGATAGAGTCGTGAGTCTTGGGCGGCCATTCGCCGGGGCACGGTCCATCCAGTTTACGAGGATGAAGACTATCACCGGTGGAAAAATTGGCATCGATACCTGGATCGACAAGCAGAGAGAAAAAGGCATAAAAGAGGCTATGAATTCAAATCTCGTTCCAAGCAATTAGCGTGGTTATATGTCGATGAGATTCGAACGAGAGATATCATGTATTGGCAGAAGGTATGAATGCTGCGGCTTTTGCTGAATCAAAAGGCTGATGTCTCTATTTTCTCTTATAGGAAGTATTTGGAGTCGTGGCGCGAGATGTTAAAGATCGGTTACAGTATCTTGTTGAACTCCGCCCAGTAAGAGCACTTGTTCCCGGCTTATGTGTGTCATTTCTCTTAACTAGATTGGCAGGACCCTTTTTTTCCACCTCAGAAACATGACTGGTCGTGGTGTCTTAAACGCTCGAGATCTGTCGCCTGTGTGCAAGAACTGAAAATGAAGTCCAACTTTTGACTGACTGTAAGAAACTCAAAATCGATATTGAAGTATTAAAGAACGCCTTTGCAGCCTTGTTCCGATTGTAGCACTAGCTTTGCTTCCCTAGATAATTAACTTGCTACTTTTTTACTTTATCTCCATTACTTAATTTCCATTTGTCAGGAACAAACAAGCCACGAGGAGCCCCTCGTTACGTGAGTGCGAAACTTGGCAAACTCCGTTGATCTGCTTCTGACCTTCTGTGAAGGGACCCATTTTATACTCATTACTTACCTCAACTTTTCTCTGTTTTGCCATTTGGCCTCGCTATCCGCCTCTTCTCTCTCGCTATCTCCACCAGCTATTCAGCTGCCCCACATTCGTTACCTTTAAGACCACATTCACCTTTCTTTCTTCGTTACTACGGTCCCGACGTAGCCAGCCTCTATTCGTACTTCGTTCAAGTCCGTTGCCAACTTCTCGCCCAGTTCGAGGTTACTGTAAATCGTAGCTGCACGAAACCTTTGCTTTTCTACATATATCACGCCATGTCTCGAGGAGGTACGCTAACTCTCTTATGGGACCCATCGCCTTGACTGATCATGCTCTTGTGTCTCTACCCAGGTCCCCGTGTGCACCGTCTACCCCAGCGTACCGATTTCAAGCTCATTCCTGCGCCTCTTGGTACATCCTTCAATACAATCTGACTTTGGCGGGTACTGATGTTGCGCTGTATTGCAGACCTATCCCTGCCACTGCCTGAGAAGTCACCTCTTCCAGCCATCATTGTCACCCCATCCTCTCCCACCAACACCCGCGATTTCTCCATTGCATTCCTCGCTGCTGAACCCAAGCCTACCGTGCGCCAGCGTCTATCATCGGCTAAAATCCTCAGTTCCCCCAGCCTGCGACTGCGCTCTGTCCTTTTTGTTCTTGTCGTGATGTTCATCCTTGTATGCCATCTTGTCACGCACAGTTTGGCTGCACGCCACGCTCGGTTGGAACTCGTAGTGCAGACCGGAGAAGTGCATATCGTAGAGGGGTCTAATAAGTGGTTTGATATTGCCTCGATGCTTACTAGGCAGGCCCCTGTCGACGATACACTCCATGAAATCGAGCCAGTTGGTGAACCTGATGCACAGTAAAGGTATCACCGATAGGAGTTCTGTGTTTTCGTGTTGAGGATCCGAAGGGATAGGGGAGAGACTGAAACGCATATTCGTTCGTGGCCGCTTTTTCGTTTTCCTTTCACATATTGCCAGTTGTTCGTTCTATCCGCTGTTTCCGTGACTTTTTGCTGGAATTGGAGGTTGTGAACGAAGAGATGGCGTAGATTTTATACCGTTTAAGGCACCAAGAACAATTTGTTCGAGGTTTGGGTTACTTAACTTATTGACGACTTTATACCAATGCAGTTTAGGAAATTTTTGATGCAAATTGACACTTTGCTCGCTCATTAACATTCCCCACACGTGCCATCGCCTGTCACCTTCGGCCCTGAGGCCTGAAGCTTGAGAAGTCGGAATATAATGCCTCAAATATATACAACTACAAGACACGGCGATATTTTCTTTCCCGCCCTGCGTCATTTAACCGTCAAAATGTCTGCCATGATTATTTTGAGAACAACCAACTGTTTCTCCCTGTGTGTGTGAAAGAAAAGGTTGCCACCTTTTGCTTCGGACTGCACGTCATATGGTTGAATGTCGGTGGAAGGACGTATCATGGAAAGTTGGATGTCAGTCAGTCCATGATGATCGGTGTCAACTTTTCCAATTTGGCTGTTTTTGACGAACATGCCGTTGTCAAGCAGGACTATCTCGTCCTCGTCTGCGAGTCGGAACCTCAGTGAATGCCATATCTTGCCGCAGCTTAGGTGTTCCTTTTGCATTCCTTTGGTCACCATTACGCATGATGCTGCCTTTGAGTGGCTTCGTTGCAAGTCGGTTATAGGCAACCATATCAAATTATTAACACGTTAACCTTGCAATCTATAAGCACATCACGGAGCCAAGTTGGATGTCTTTTTTTGAATGCTGCAAGATCAAACTATGATCAAGGAGTTAGCCTTTAAAAGCTCAATTTTGGTGCAGACCGAAGCACTCGCTGGAGAAAACACCCTGAGAACGGGTTCTCTGCTGGACGTTCTCCCATATTAGCTTACTTGCTTATATAGCATTACTCGACGTTGGATAACACCAGGGAACACGCTAGAATTCCACTGGCAATACATACATTTATGATTTAAATTGCTACCGTCGTCAAAGTGTTACCTCAATGCAACTGTATTAGATCTTCAATCCTTCGGAATACGTCTGAATATCCAGGGTTGTCATTAAATGCAAATCTAATTTCTTGCGACTTGTGATTTTGCCTACTTGCTAGTAATAGGCGCCCAGAATCCGCCGATCACCAATTCAACTCGAGCGCTTATGACTGATTGAAATTCGATTTGGTCGGGGTTGTAACACCCGATTCCACCGCGGGTTACTTTCCGGATTTTCTCCTCACTTTTTTGGTAGTTTTGCTTTGAGCACTAGTACTGTGGAAATCCTGTTTCTGTGTTTTGTAATCTCTATGTCTCCGTGCTCAGTGTATAGATCATACTTTAAGTCGAATACAAGGTACAACTTACTATTTCACTAGTAGTTCAGCATCAGCAAGAATTCAGTGGCAGATAGGCAGGGTAAGGAATGAAGGGTTAGAAAGGCTATCTTGGCGCAGATTTGACGGCGGGCGCGATTACGACTGACAAGTCAAGGGCGCTGTATGAGATTAGTATCGTTTTCCCACTGTCGGCACAAACTCAGATAAAATCCGGCATCGTTACTATAGCTTCCTCATGGGATGTTCTTATGACCACTGTGGCTCGAGATTTATGCTTCAGTCCTTTTGATACTAACAGTGGCATGATCTATAAGTAAAAAGGATTCCGTTCGTGTTATCAGACGCACAGCTCACAGTCTCCGCTAGAGACCGGTCTGGATTGTTGCGGGGACCTGCTGACTTCTCTTGGTTGCACGACGCGTCAAAGGCAGTTCAAGAGTGAGGTCTTGGGTGTCGTTTTCAGCTTCGCGCCAAGACTTATGTTGAGGGCATGTAAAGAGCCGATGACTATTAGCTCCGATCAAGAGCGAGTTAGATTGCCTTTACATCCTTCCTTTTCTCCAATGGCGACACCCAAGTCAAGGACTCCCTTTGAAGACATTCCGTAGTTCCGGACATCCTGCCAAAATCCCTGGCATCATCGATCATCGGCAACACAGCAATAATAGGATTGATACATACGTTGCTATTTGTGCGAAAGAATACCTCGGATTGTTATCAATCATTGCAGGGACAGTTGGCATTGGTCTTGTCACATAATATAGATGATACCTTGATACATGAACTATATAGATTTCTTCAAAAAACAACGATAATAATATCAGAGAATGTTGCAATCGATGACCAGAGGTCTTGAAATCATGGAATAAGTTCCGGTCTGGGATTTATCAGGTATATTCTTCTAATGCTTGAAATTAAGACCTGCACCGCCCGGGCTCCGCAAACCATTTTTAGGTGGCAGTGCCAGGACTCAGCCGAATTTTGAGCCAGGAACATAACCTTAATTTTTATGAGTTGTAACTTCTCGTCAGTTGGTGTACTTAGCGGGTGGTGCCCCTGATCATCAATCCCAAAAAGGAATGTAGTAAAGCGCCACTACGAAGCTCCACCGAAGTTATAAAAGGGACCCTTACAGAACAATCCAACCCATCAGTTCGCCCCCCTCCTTCATACTTGGTAATCTAAACGTTTCTCAACTCCGTTAGATTATTACGAGCAGCACGACGAAGGGATGTCACAAGGAATTACTCAGACGTTTGGGCTCGTAAGGACGGTGGCCTATGGTAAGGATATTTATTATATCTCGCGGTTGGGACGCTGCAGCTGAAATCTAACGCAATCTCTCGTTTTACAGCCGTTGCTACACTGTTTGCTCTGCTGGAGCTTGCTCTGGGTGCTGCAATTATAAATTGGACGGAGACCAAGCTCGTTTTGGGCGGATACTTCTCGTTCGCTGCTTTGGCGATTGCAACAGGAATTCTGACGTTCCTCACACTGCCTGTCATGTAGGTGGTACCTCTATATTATGATAAACCACTCAACTCACCTGACATGATCACAGGCTATTCTTTTCTCGCACACGCAAAGGGGCCATTGTAAACTTAGTTATTATTGAGGCAATTTGGACTTGTGAGCCCGTACATCGGAATACATGTGCGCTACATGATATTGATATTTACATTTTATAGTCGTTTTATGGGTTCTGTGGGTAGCTGTCGGAGGTTCTGCTGCAGGCACAAATTTCATTGCAGCTTGCGACAATAATTTCGTTGGTAAGTTCAAGTATGCTGAGCGTCAATTCTTAAGCCTCATGCTTCTCACAGTGGATTTCTACGCCGACATTGGTTTGAAGACCGTGTGTGGTGAGATGAAGGCTCTCACCGCCTTTGGATTTTTGACCTGGTTTATTTGTGCGCATATGAGCTTTTGCAATTTGTGACGCACGTAGCTAACGCCCATCATGTAGTGCTCGCATTCAACATTTTCTTGTTCTTCCTTGTGATCAGACAACATATGCGGGGAAATTCCAACGTTTGGACTGGTTATATTGCAGAAACGGACTTTGACCATGAGGGCGCTGGAGCTGGAAGCGGCGTAGTCGAACAAAAGATTTCACCTACCTTCTCCCCTCAATATCCTCCCCAGAGTCCCCCAGCAGGTACCCCACAAACGCAAACGACAAGCCCATACCCCCAGGTCTAAACCGCTTGCACCTGTATTTTTCAATATGTTCTTTTAAATGGCTTCATAACACTAGCTTCACGGACAACTCGTGTGTACGTATCTAATATACGGATTATTCTATTCAGAAACCTCTGAAACCCCTGGATGCCCAAGGGGTTTCTAACTTTCTAACATTTATCGGAGGTTTAAAGTCCGACCTTGCTTTCTTGGACTGCCGTGTCGTGCCGATGTCCAGTTGCCTTGGAATCAGTTGTTGATTGCCTCCATGTTATTTAATAGACTGGATTGTCAAATTTCTTTGCGATAACATTTTTAACTTACACCTTTAAAGCCCATTCAGTGAGTTTTCAAGTGGTTTCATGATTACCAGGACTTACTGGAAGAGATATCATATTTGACGTTTATGAACACGAAGTTAGGACACTGAGAGTACTATAAGATACAAGAAATAAACTTATTCATATCAGTTGTACTATGTGTAGGGAACTACATTATACAGAGGTATTTGGGCCTGTATCTTGTTCATTCGCTACTTTTTGCCTTTTCGAGCCAAGTTGCACCTACACGGCCCGCATAAGAATACAAGCTCCTACCTGATCGGCCGAATCGGCATTTCGAACATTCGTTCGTCAAAACATTCATAGCGATTGTATGAATGTTGGGGTTTCTATGAGGCTTCTCGTGTTTCTGGTGTTTCTGAATAGAAGAGAATGGCTATTGTAATATCTATGTGACTCAAACTCAGCCCAGAGGTAATGTTCATTGGAGAACTAATGGACCCTACTGTGATTGGATAGAACTGTATAGCTAAAATAGCAGGTAAAGTCTGAAGCTCTGAAGCTTGAAGCTTGAGGCTTAAAGCTTAAATAAAGGCTCGCGCTGAGTTTATATTCTTCCTTGTTTCGATTCAACCACGATTCTGACTAAAACAAGTTTTACAAGATTCTTCACATTGATAATTGCTCCATGATGCCCTTATTCCACTCAAAAATTTAACTACCATTCATGGCAAAGACTAACGTTGTTGTACTCTTCCTTAGATCTGGTTTCTCTCGCAATGGAGCTTTTCAGTGATACATGCAAGCATTGATAAAAGCTGCTCCTTTCGTAGCACTTGAACCATATTATTTTTTTGCCTTAAAGCCTGAATGTCTTTGGTATAAAGCGGCGCCAATTTTTTTTTGTTCTTGAGAGCTATGCACCTTCAGCGCCTCATCCTGCTCCTTGTAGGAGGTATTCTACTTGGACTCACTGTTAGCAGTGTCGACGCAAAACCCGGCCCAGTGAAACGATTCTCTATTAAGAAGAAAGCCCCCCCGTCTCCAAAATTTGAGACAAAGGCTCAAAAATATGCTCGTGAGCTCACAACTAGGAAGCCCACTAGAAGATGTACGTTTTCCGGCTCCCTAATACGCTATATTTTAACGCAAGTGCTTAAGCCACGGCAATGCGCCGCCAAACATCTCCTATTCCTACTGTATCTGCCACTATTGGAGCGACCGATGAATTTGGAACAAGCATTGGAAGCTTGGTATATCGCGAACAGACTATAGAGTGGGCAGTTAGCTCGGACGATACTCCAGCAATCCTCATTGTCCCTCAGGCGGGTTTCTCAGCTACGAGTACCAGCCGAGTGCAGACTGTCGGCGGGGCAAGTCAATTCTACGTCCTTCAAAAATTCTATTGACTTACCAGCGTGCATATTAAGAGCACTCTGGCTTGGTCAAGTTGCGCAGCAATGACTGCCCAAGAAGCTTCCACACTAGTATTGGGGTCCGGATCTCTAACGTATGGAAAGCTATCATTATAGCAACAACACGTAACAATTTCTTACCTCTCTGTTTCCAGCGCATTATGCCTTAGAAATGTGGTGGAACCTGGTAAGTGGTACATTCAGACATTCACTATCTCTAGTCGCAGGATTAAAACTAACCATTCACCACCTTTTACGTTACAACACATGTAGCCGGCCCCGGAAGCCCTCCTAAAACTATCGTTGTAACTGAGATGGGTCACGTTTGGGTCTATGAAACCGATATTGTCAGTAATTTCTCATTTATTGAGTGTTACTTACCAAGCTCGTATTTGGGTAGTGGGGTCCCGGTGTTGTGAAGTGGGTCAACCATGATTTCTGTAAGTTTACAGCCTATACTTCCTGGAGTGTGATGATGGTTGATAATTCCTTTAATCAACAGCCACAACCGACATCACCACCGTTTCAGTGACATCGTCCTATCACTACCCTGATGGTCCCCAGCTTTTAGGTTTACCTGACGTATCAGCATATATAGGTTATTTGATGAGCATCCAAATCGCAGCAGGGTACCCTTTGGATCAATATCCGATCTTTTATACGGTTGTGGTGAGTACGTTTAGTTCCTTCAGATTACACAATCGATAACGTCTATAGAACCTGCAAATTGTCTAGTCATTCTTATTCTACATTTTTTATTTATTTACTTCCACTCTGTCAGTTTCCTCGTTTATTATTTATCGTACTTTGAAGTATGAGGGCTGTGCGCTCTTTTCTCTGCATTTCTTCTTTCGTGGTAAATATTAGAATTGTCCAACAAGTCAAAAAGCGTATGCTGTACGCTCTGCCATTAACAGGGCATGACTCAGATACCAAATTGAAAACTTAGAACGCGTCCGCGCCATATATCTTCTGCTCTACTTTCCGATGCAAAAGTCACGGAAAAGGGCGTCCAAAACATCTTCAACACCAATAACACCAGTGACACGCCCAACTGCCTGGGCAGCATACCTCAGCTCTTCAGCAGCCAACACAACATCTTCAGGGGCTAGAATATAGTCGCAAAAGTAAATAAAGGCATAGCAGATAAAATATAGAAAGGCGCACGTAAAGCGAGAAAAGCTTCCAGGAACCTGCACGCTGATTCCAGGTGCACTCGATGCCGGGCACGTGTTATGAGGGGAGCATGGTGTTTTAAATCGTCAATTTCAAACCTAGGAGCATTCAATTATATCATTTAAACACCGAAAGTTATTCAACTTACTGAGATTTAAGAGCCGTGGAGAGACCCTGCACAAACGCGTGGGTTCCTTTGCCATCGGTTAAACTAGCGCTCCATGCCCTACCTGCCAAGCCATTGGAGCGGTATACAGCTCGTACATCTTGGTTATCTCGGTCGCTTACTAGGTCAGTCTTGTTAAATAGAAAATAGGTCGATGATGTGACATGATTCTGAATATCTTCTGGGATTATGGGCTTCCCATTGTCGAACGCTGCTAGAGCTTCAGGCAAGGGAAGGACACAAACAGATACATCGGCAGCTTTGACTCTGTGATGATCAATGAGCAGGGTAGTTAAGCAACTATGATATCTTAAAAACATACGCGCTGATTCCTCGTTGCACACCGATAACTTCTACGGTGTCTTGTGTTGCTCGAATACCGGCTGTGTCAGCCACGACGACAGGTAATCCCCCAATGTCAAGTGTAAGCTCCAGTACATCTCGGGTTGTTCCTGGAATGGGCGTAACAATTGCTGCCTGACGATTAGCTGAGATGATATCATCAGTGTTTTGACGTAGAGAAAAGACAACCAAAGTTGAATACCTAAGTAATTGAACAAACTGCTTTTCCCTGCGTTTGGGGGGCCAAAAATAGCCATTTTTATGCCAGAACGAATCAGTTCTCCGCGTCGGCTATCTGATAAATGCTTTTGGATTGTCACAAGAAGCTCCGAAGCTTCAATTTGTGCTAACCTGAACATGAGAGAAGTGAAATGGCCCAATGAAATAGCCAAAGTACCTTGTGCGTATACCCCTGCTTCTATGTCTTCACCTTCTCCAAAGTCTATCAAGGCTTCTATTTGGGATAAACAATGGATTATCTTGTTTCGCAGAGCGTCATACTCAGATCGAGTTTCTCCCTAAACAGAAAATGAGTGATAATCCGGGAAGGTAAAGTAAAAGTACTTACCCCAGCTCCGCCCAATGCCCAGACCCTCTGCACTTCAGTGTCAGCTTCAATTAGGTCGTGCAGGCCCTCGACTTGGGTAAGATCAAGGCGGCCTCCAAGAAGTGCTTGTCGTGTAAATTCTCCTGGCTCCGCGGGCCGCAACTGTGGAAACGAGGAAAGTGCAGAAAGAAGTGCAGAAATCAGCGCTCTGCCGGAGTGAATATGTAGTTCCACAGTTGGAAATGTTGTGTATGAGTAAGGAGCTATAGTTCACTGTCAACATTCTGCAAATCGAACATAGCGTCACTATACCTCGAAAATATACAGCTAAACCATCGTCTATCAAAGATCCATCCTCTGGATGTAGAATTCGACATCGTTGCAATTTCCATGGAGTGGGTTCTCGTAATGGTTTGTTCGTGCCATGAGAATGTAGCATGCTCTTCCAAACCTCTAGAGCATCAGGCCCTGAGATGCGTACAATGGCGACTCCACCTTTCCCAGCAGGTGTTGACAGGGCATATATGGTTTCCTTTTGTGCAGTGGTCGCCACCAGGTTGCTGAAATTTCTGTCGCAGTATATAGGGTATGGAATAGACAGTGGGCTGAATTGGTGACGGCCAGATTTCGAGCTCGACTTTGAGATTCTATGAAAATGCCTGGTCAAAACACTGGAGACCCCCCAGCTTTGGTGAGCATGCGCAACATTTCCAGCGCTATGTCTTGTGGTTGCATGAATCCAGGAGTTTATATGTCGGGCTATCGTGGTCATGAAAAAAGCTGAGCTTCGTTGTGTCCAGTCAGAACTCACGTGGGCTGCAGTCCCACGACCGTCAATGCCGATGCTAAGCTTATCATTCAGCTCCTGATTCTTGTCTTCTTCCACCTCTGTCTGGGCCTCTTTCTTCTTAGTTTCAAAGCATAGAATCTTAAAAACGTCTCATTCGTCAAAATGGGTCAATCACGTACGTTTTCATTCCGCGATTGGTTTGTAGGTCTGTATTGACTGTGTGGCCAATATAGCTTCGCAGTTCATGGAGGATATGGAGAGGCGGTCCAATTGTTCGTCGAGATAGGCTATGACGTCCACGAACTTGGTTAACCTTTGACATCTCTACAGTCACCCAACCAGAATTGGAGAGACTGAAGAAACGCTTCATGAAGTTGGACAGGTACCCCAGTTCTTGTTATGCTGTGTTTTCGTGTACCGATGAACATCCCCAACTTTAGCGACGGGTCTGGATCTATCGATCGCGAAGAATTCTTGCAAATTCCTCAGATTGCGACCAATCCTCTTGCATCCCGAATGATTGCCATCTTCGACGAAGAGTGAGCATAGGTCATTATATTGAAGCTCCTAATCTCATCGAATATGGTTATTTGTCAGTGGTGGAGGTACAGTTGACTTCCAGGAGTTCGTCGGTGGTCTCAGCGCTTTTAGCAGTAGAGGAGGAAGAGAAGAGAAACTCAAATGTTTGTGCTTTTATTGTCTGGTTCGCGTATTGCTGGTTGTTCTGACTGTTTTCTCATCCCTGAACTACACCATCGAAAATTCAATTTTGTTCCTTCGAACCAATGAATAATTCAGTTGCCTTCAATGTATACGATGTCGATAGGGACGGTTACATCTCTAATGGGGAACTCTTCCTTGTGCTCAAAATGATGGTCGGGAATAACCTGAAGGTACTCATAACATTTCTATTCGAGGTTCTGGACTTTGATGGTTTAAAATCACAAATAGGACCAGCAGCTTCAACAAATTGTCGATAAAACAATCATGGAGGCTGATCAAGATGGTGATGGCAAGCTAAGCTTTGAGGAGTTTGCTCAGACAGTAGCCAACACAGTATGATATATTTCACCTCGTGCTTTTCAGAACCCACACTGAAACCCAACAGGATATCGTGAAGCAAATGACTCTCGAAGATCTTTTCTAATATGTTGCTGCACATGCCTTGACCATTGGCATAACACAACAATGTAAACTTCATATTTACTCACTGACTCTTTGGGTTTATCCTTTATTGCCATCACACAGAATTGTTTATCATACCCTACCCAATTCTCGCTACTTTGTATCAACGCCGCAAATATCTTTTGATCCAAACACAACGACGGTCGATATACCAAATTAATCAAACATTGGCCACTGAACATAAACACGGCGAAGATACGACCTTGTTTTGACTCCTTTCACATTTTGTGACGAATGTTATATCCCTCTTTTTCTATTCTTCTGGCTCTTACGGTAATTTTTTCGCAACTCTTGTACATTTTGGTGATAGTCGTTGTATTCAGGTTTTGAAGATTAATAAACAAATGAAAATATACTTCTCAAATCGCCCGAAAGTTTAAATGAAAAAACTGTGCATTGCGTATAACTAGTCCTATTCTACGCAGATGCTAACTTGCTGAGGTTGATTCCTCAGCGGGGCATTTCCCTTGGTCCCACCGGCTTCGGCGGGCGTACTGGGATAAATGGCCTCCCAGCGTTTTTCGGATCGTAGACCTCTGGTCCACGATAAGGATTAGGCCCTGTGTAGACCTGCCGAACATTTTGTCAATAAGTTGGACTTGATCTCAAGGATGAATAGCTTACCGGGTTAACGATCATCACAGAGCCAAACCGGAGGACTGGGCTGGATCTTTGTTCCTCGAGTCTGGCCTGTACGATTAATTATGGTCAGAAAATCTCCAACTTTTCAAAGAGCAAGAAACATCGTACCCGAGCTCGCTCCCTCCTGCACCTCTCTCGGAAGGTGAAAGGGTGCTTGGCGAATTCAATCAATGATGATTTGGAGAACATGTTTGTTGCAGGAAAGTGGTTGAGTGGCAAGCTGGTGGATGATATCGTATGGATTGGGTGTTCGATTTTGGGTGGTCAGTACATCGATGAACACGTCTTTTTATACTTTGTTATGGAAAGGAGATTTGACCTAAGACCTTCTGTACGAAATACCTAGAGATGGCGTCCCCTGATTTTCAATGTCTTTCAACGTCGATTTCCATGAGATCTCCTTTCTATCTGAATCTTTTCTATCAAATATCTCCTTTACCTCAGTCGGTTTCGTAAATTGCGAAGCCACCAGATCTGAAGAGAAAAAAACATAAATGAAGGTCTTTACACACCCAGGAAATTCTTTTTTTTGGTTGTGGAGTAAGAGATAGAATCCCTGGATTTCGTTAACATTGAACCGGATGAGAATATTGTAGCTCGTAACACACCATCTGTCTCAACAATTCTGTATGAGTTGAAGAGGTTTTCCAATAGGGCTCCCCAATCTGAAACGAAGCCTTCCTGTAAACATCTAAAAGTCAACGGGTCGTTGGAATCTTGGAAACAATCTATCGGTTTATCAATCTTCAAACATTGCGACCATATGTAATCATCAACAAAAGCAACTTTAGCTTCAGGGTACTGATACAAGGAGCCCTTCAGTCAAGACGTATTTAGGAATTCCTATAAGCGAACATACCTTAGAAAGCATCATTTGGAGAATCAAGTCTGATGGGTGAAATGACCACTAAAGGTGTTTTAGACGTGGTTGAATCGGCAATGAATTACTACGTACATTCCGGACTTTGACAGTGGGATCTACCACGAAGCCTGAAGCTCGACTTTCATCGTCATCGCTATCGGTACCCAGTTCATTACGATGGTTGACGCTGCGAGGTAGAATAGGCTTTTTGGGGTCTTGCTTTGCAGGCAGAACAAGGTCGGATATGGGAGGAGTTGGAGGCAACACCGAAACGGGGGTTTGATTGGGGTGCACTTCGTCAATTCGCAAGTTCCACTCTGGGTCAGAGAGTCCTATCCGTATTCCACGAAGAAATAAGCGTATTGAAGGCAAGCTCTTATAATAAACACGAGGCCGTCTGTGTGTATTAGTTGATCGTGAGATGATGTTGGATGCAGCATGCCAAGTCCGAAGCTGTACTATAATTAGGTACGTTCAGGTTGTGCTCGAGTCGAACGTCCATAGTCATTCAAGCTGCGAGAGTCACTGGTTGCTAATGCCATAATCTTTGAGCCAACTTGTTGCATTTGCAGTAAGAAATAATAAAACTTTGGCAAAATCCTTTGATAGAGGTGAGAAGCAAGCCATCCATGTTTTGCTATTCAATACTGCGCTTTGGATTCCACACAAAAAGATGCACCATTCTTGTTTTGCATTTTTAAAGCTTGTATCATCACTTTACTGCAGAGTTGTCTGTCCATGAATTTTCTATACATACATTGACATTTTTATTGATCCAAGAAAATACAAATCTATAAATCTGAATAGGATGTTATACAGAAATGTAATAGAGATGGATAATGAATAGAAATGTAATAGATATGTCATAGAGATGAAGAAATAGAAATGCAATAGAAATGTCATGAAGATGAATAGAAAATAGAAATGTAGTACAAATGTTATAGAAATGAAAAATACATGTGATAGAAAATGAATAATACATAGTGTGCAAATGATGAAGAGGCGAACACATGGCGGGCGACCTTCTAAGCTGAGGAGTAAAGTTGAACAAGCGCAGGCCTAGGTTGGCAAAGGGCGGCGACAACACGAAGCGAGAGAACGAGAAGCTCCGGATCCGAGTGCAGGTCCAAAAAGTGAAGAATAGACAATTTTTTTTCATCCGAAGTATGTTCCGGGGGGTTCGAAAAGATTTTTTGACGTGAAAAGGGTGTTGAGGGTCCAATCGTTGACGGTGTCGAGCGGAATAAGACCCAAGGCGCGTGAAAAAGAGAAAATCCATAGAAAAGAAGGCCGCCAACGAAGATAGAAAGATAGGATGAAGATGTTGCCAGATCAAGAAAAATACAAATTGAGGATGCCGGTGCCGGTATTGTCCAAATCGAGATAGTCGGACATAACAAGAGAAAGAAACAGAGAGAGACAGAGAGAGAAGAGAGAGAGAGAGAAGAGAGAAAGAAGAAAAAAAGGAAGAGAGTGAAGACTCAACCAAGACTGTAGTGCAGATGACAAAAGACCTTTGAGAGATGTGGTAGCGAGCCAACCAGAGAGAACGAGATCCGGGAACAGAAAACTAGGTTTTGAGAGAAGAAAACCCGCCAAAGGCGGAGAGGCGAAGACTTGCCTCCAAAACATTTTTTGTGTCAACCGTGGTGACGTCGACGAGAGCCTAAAAGACCGTTGACGAGAGGCCCAAGTCACAAAGACATCACCAGGGGGGTTTGAGTAAATTTTTGAGAAAAAGTCAAAGAAAAGAAACCTAGAATGGAACAATGTTCCGGGGGGAGTCCTCGGGAGAGACAGTGCCAGGAGGGTGTGTAACAGTCCTGTTGCCGTCGTCGTCGAAATCTCGCAATGCCACCCGCATGGGAAGCATCAAAGGTCTGATGCCGGTGATGGCCCGTGGTTTGTAACCCATGCTTCCTCGGCGCTTAGGCGTTGCACCCTGGGAATCGCGCTTAGGTGAACCTGGGCTTTGAACCTGAGGTGTGCTGGGAGCAGACATGCTTGCCCGGTTGCTGGCATTGGCGATGATAATCTCCTCGACCTTGTTCATCTGCGAACGAAGGCTGGCCATGTTGAGAGGGCCGCCGTAGATACCGACAGGGCGTGAGCGGACCTGAGCTTCGCCAGACGATGCCTCCACAGCCTCGTTGCCAGTGGATTCGAAAGCGTGAGTGTCAGGAGTGGGCGTGGAAGGAGCAGAAACAAAACCGGAGAGAGATACGCCGTCGTCGTCAGCGGAAACACGGGCAACGACGTCGGTAACACAGAGAGAGGCGGTCGAGGGGTCGGTAGTGGCAGTCCCAGCGTCGATGACAGAAACACATCCACGGTTGGACGAGAAGGAGCCGAGAGAAGAGTCTGGCAGCAAGTTTGCCACCAACATGTTCTCTCCGACATTAGGATCTGTGGGATTGAAACAGTTAACAAAGGAAGTTTGACATAAAGAGGAAATTGAATCAAATACTTACCAGACTTCCTACGCTCTTTATCTGACACAACCGTCATAGTGGAGGAATCATTCGCATCCACCGAAGAGTCGATGGAGAATGACGTCCAGACGGTAGAGGAAATACCAGACACCTCATGGGATGAGGGAACGGTGTCCTCGTCGTCGCTGTCATCAAAGCTAGACCCCGCAGCAACAAGCTGGAGGTCAGGCGCTGAAGCTACCTTGCGAAGCCTCGAGATTCGGCGCTTAGGAGGTGTTACCGAGTATACTCGGCGCCTTCGCATGGGAGTAGGCGTCCATGCAACATTCAGAAGTTCCGGGGCCGGAACAGTCTCTTCTTCCATGACGGGATCGAGGGCGAGGTCGGTCTCCGTTGGGAGTGTAAATATGAGTTGAGGGATGTTCTCAACGCTATGGGTTGGCGATGTCTGTTGGGAATAAACAGAGGGCAAAGAGTCCATGGAGCCAATAGTTTGGCCCATGCCCTCCCCCTCCAGATCTGCTAAAGAATATGTTAAAAAGAGATTCCAAAAATAAAGGGATAATCAAACCTGTGATGTTCACAAAAGAAGTGGTGTTAACTAGATTAAAAAAACCAGGAGTTAGTAAAATGAAAACGAATGAAATATATTTAACGCACCTATTTCGTTGGTGTCTGCGTCCACCTCCACCAGTCGTGTTAAAGCTGGGTAAGAGGACATGAAACCGGTCGCCTCCGGATGAATAACTAGCCAATCCATAATTGTTTGTGCGTCCCTTTCTTCATGGTCCGTTACGACTTTGTTAAGCTGAAAAAGGGACATCTCCTCCACTGCTGGCTCCTTCTTAGAAACCTTCAATCCAAACGCCGATAAGAACTCTTCCAAATCATTGACGGGAACAGACGATGCATCTTCCTCGGCATTATCCCTCATTGCGGCAAGGATATCGGCCCAAGACATCCTGGTCGGGGCGGGGGGCTCTTCGTCAGAGGACGTGTTGGTGGCGTGGTCAGACTGGCGATCCGCAGGTACTTCAGTGGTGATTGTGTTACCGCTTGAGGGTTCTATTTGAACAGGTTCGCTGTCGGCGTCCTCCACAATGGCGTGGATCGATCTCCTCCCTGCCGACAATGATGAACTGGGCGAGGGTACGATGTTCCTGGGAGAGGCGCCTGCCTCCAATACTGGCGTTTCTATCTCCATGAAGGAGGGCCAGCGATGTCCTGCCCTGGAAGACCCCGGCATAAGATTGAACTCGGGCGAGAACTGGGGTAGCAAGGACTCCCTGACGGATATGCTGAAAGATCCTCGAGTGGGGATCGAATCCGTCGAAAACTTATTGCGGGACAGGGCTACCTCGCTCTGCGATGGGGGGGAAGGACTGACACTTTTCACTTCTGGGCTGCAGATAACACTGGGCTCCTCCACCACGCTTTTTGCTGAAGTGCATGGGACCGCTTTAGAGAGAAACTTCATAACTGGTAAAGGTATTAAATATCAACGACCTAATTGACTTGAGCTAGTTTGATATACTCACATCCATTTCGTCCTTTTTTGGCCGGGAGTGGCGAGGGGAGTGACTCCTTAGAAAGGTCTTGGGCTACTGAGAGAAAATCAATTATAAATTCTTGTATTGGAGGCTGTATATACTCGCCTTTTCGAGTTTGCTTTGTCATTGTAGGAGATGTTCTTTGTTCTTGGGCAATATCTTGATTGGCTGAGTACAAATCATATAAACAATTGTCAATCATATAAGCCTCATATACACTTACATCCTTTTCGACCTCGCTTAACGGATGATGGCGAGGACATTCTGTCTTGGGCGATATCTTGCACAGCTGAACGATATATCAGTACATGTAAAGACATTGACTCCGTGTACACTTACGACCTTTGTGGCCACGCTTGACCGATGTAGGAAGGGGTGTAGTATTGTGATCAATAGTATGAGCAGCTGAAGCTACCACATGTCAACACATACAAGAACAGATAACACACCAATGTAGACTTACATCCTTTGCGACCTCGATTAACTGATGATGTAGATGGCGATTTATCATAGGCGATATCTTGAAAATCTGGGCGTATGACATATAAACACAGAGGCCTCCTTTATCAACTATATATCAACTCACATTCCCTTCGTCCTCGCCTGTTGGACGGGTGAGGGAGTGTATAATCCTGGGCGGGGTCCTGGATAGCTGTATACAATTTTTTTAAAAAAGCGAGGACAGAGCCAGTAAGAATATACACGTACACCCATGTCTGCTTCTATGTAACGAAGGCGGGGGGAGTTGGTCCCGCGCGATGTCCTGCAGGTACCTGGAGGAGGGAGGGTCGGGCTTGTTAAACTTCATGCTAGGAGACTGTTTGACAGGGCGAGATATTAATCTCGGATATTGAGGTACCGGCTCAGATGATAGGTGCATATTGGGCCTTGTATGATTTAATGTTGCGGTAAGGAAGAAAGACAGGATTGACCAGTAGGCAGTATATTTATACCGGCGGGGTGATCGAGCATTATTTGTATATTTGTCTGTAAAGATTTTTGTCACATGCTGCACGACAATTTATACTGAAGATAATGTGCTTTGAAAGACCATTAATGAGTTGAATGAGACATAGGACCTCGTTCATCGATAGGTCCGGCAACCTTCCTGAAGGAAGTCCTGATCCAGTACAATTGCATTGACGTTCCTATGATTTGGGACTATGCCAATAAAGCCAACCAAAGATATCAAATAAGCCTATGAAAAATTATTAAGTGGAATAAAATATTTACTTGAGAGATTCAGACCTGTGATGAAAAAAAAAAAATCCGCGTGAGGCCTTTCTGAGCCCCTTATGGGCGTCTAATTTGAAGCCTGTGGATTCCTTGGATTGTCGCAAGAAGCAGGAGTGATTAGTATGTAATCTATGTGTGGGATAGACGCACTTACAATGAGTCGCGATGCATCGTCTACGATGGAAAATTTCAAGAAATAGTACAGCGCCGCAAACGTCAGCGTCCACTAGCATTGATGAACGCGTAGACACGTCGATAATGGTTAAGGTGATCGAATAATGGATTTACAGGCAACATTCTGCATTTTACACCAAGATTAGATACAGGATTCAGCACATAGACCGCGTTTTCATCTCGTCGAAAATGGTGTTGAGCAAGGGATGTTGTCAGTTGAATTTGAGTTTGTGGTTTGCTTTAAACTCGGCGGCAGTTGCGTTTTGTAATTTGGCGTTTAGACTCCGACGCTCCGCCAAATTGGAACTCCATTGATCGCCGTCGCTTCTATTCACAGTTACAGTTATTGTGCTGGCCCAGTCATTCAACCTCCATTGCTCAGCGCCATGGAAGTTTAACTTCGATAACTTGGCCATATTCATCAAAACTATGGAGGTAGGTCCTAATAGTTCAAGTACTTGTTAGTTAATTCAACTACTTAACAACGTTGGTTGGTTTTTCTGTGCTTATGCGCGCCCGTATCTTGTGTATGGCCAAATACTTTTCATAACTCGCTTTCGTTTCATTACTACCCGTCTCAATCTACAGTAGTACTAGTAGTCACATTTAAATATGAGCTAACTTCAATGATGTTCAGCTGGTATAGTTTTCAATTTCATTGGTGCGGTTCATTTGTTTGTTACTGTTATGCGACGGCTTCTCCAAGAAATTATGCGACACTTGGTTTCTTACTTCCAAGTCAGTAAATCGTGTTGTCTACCTTGTTACAAAACTTACCACCATGCTAGACGAACCGAAAACCAACCAAAAGAATGTTTTAAAGTCACTTTCAGCCGACGAATCCCCAGAAGCTGGCCCGTCTCGAGTTTCAAGCGAAGAACCGACTGAAGAAGAGCATTCACAAGGCGAAGAGGAAGATAGGCAAACGGAAGAAGAAGATGGGAGTGAAGATGAGTTTGATGGCATGGATCCGGAAGGCTTTTCTGGAGAACGAACGTTGAAGCCTTTGACTCCGGAAGCGTTGGCTGCATTTAAAGCTGCCCAAGATCGCGCAGGCGTCATCTACATATCCAGGATTCCCCCTGGTATGCGGCCCGCCAAAGTTCGCCATCTCATGAGTGCATATGGTGCTGTTGGTCGTGTGTATCTCCAGCAAGAAGGTCAGTCATTCTTTATCCCGACAACAATAGTCC
Organism: Psilocybe cubensis; assembly: GCF_017499595.1. NCBI lineage: Eukaryota > Fungi > Basidiomycota > Agaricomycetes > Agaricales > Agrocybaceae > Psilocybe > Psilocybe cubensis. Next base: position 3,153,634 of record NC_063002.1, on the reverse strand, counting down.
TAAAGCTATGCTCCAGACGCCAAACGGGCATATCTGCGTCGCAAATTCACCTCAACGAAAAAGGCGCATTACACTGAAGGCTGGGTAGAATTCAAAGATAAAAAGGTTGCTCGTAGTGTCGCAGAAATGCTGAACGCGCAGCCCATCGGTGGGAAGAAGGGAACCAGATGGCGCGATGATATTTGGACGATGAAGTATTTGCCAAGATTCAAGTGGTACATGCTGACGGAGCAAGTTGGTGAGTATATCTATTTACAAGGTAGAGATCCCTTTGTTAATTTTTCTTTTACAGCCCATGAAGCTGCTGTGCACACGGCTAAGCTGCGTGTGGAGCTGTCACAATCAAAGAGTGAGCAACAACAATACTTGAAGAACGTGGAGCTAGCTCGTGTTTTGGAAAAGCGGGCAGCCAAGAAGAAAGAAAAGGGCGAGGAATTTGAACTAAAACCCAACCCGCAACCAAAGAAGCGGCGCCATGAAGGGGAACAAAAAGAGCACACCGTTAAGAAGAAAAAGGAGATCCCTTTAGATAGTGTACTTAACAGTATATTCTAAGTAACCGTTGTCGTCGTTGTGCGTGCACGGGCCTGAATTCAGACTCCGCTTAAACTACGTATGTGAGTGTGCTGGACGTTAATTATGAGCTTCATCGCGAAACACTGTTGAGCGTGTCGAACGAAACGTTGAGCTCGTCGCAATTGCCAACTTTCAGCGCCGTTTCGTGATCCCAAGAGGTCTGTGCTTCACTATGCTCGACCTCTCTCTCGCAGGCTCTGATCAGCCGTCGTAATGTTCGCTTTCTCTTTCTGTTCCTCAGTTCTTTTGCTCTCTAAAAGATGTCTTCCTGGTCCTCGTCGTATCCTCCTCCTCCACGTCGTTCTCGCTCGCGCTCTCCTCCCAGCCGTGGCTACTCGTCTGGTAGACCACCCTATTCTGACACTTATTCAGAGAACTATAGACCCGACTGGGATGGCAGGGATACCTATGACAGGGACAGATGGCACGACCGAGAAAGACCATACGACTATGGGAGGCGTGGCAGGAGCCGTAGTCCTCCCGTAGACGAGAGTGAGTTTTTCTTTACTTGAGACATGATTTCGGCCATGGCGCTGACGCATGGTTGTATAGCTGGCAGGAAGCGAAGGAGATCGATGTCTCCATACGACAGGGAGCGGTATGACCCACGACCTCGATACAACGACGACTACGGTTTGCCGCCTGTATTACTTCTCCTTTATACATAGCATACTCAACGCGTCTTTCCAGATGGTCACTCTCGCCACGGTTACTCTTCACCTCGAAGACATCAACCGTATCCTCCTTCAAGAAGATCCCCCCCAGACCCACACACCTTCGATTTCCCGGCAACGCTCAAGCAGTATGCCGACTGGTTCCGTTACTTCTATCCAACTCAAGCAATGGAAGAAGACAACGCAGACAAAGCCGCTGAGCAAGAGGCCGGTGACGGTTCCAAACCCCGTAATGGCATCAGAAGTCGGTGGGAAAAATATAAGAAAGAGTTTGCCGCAAACCAGGTTAGCCATCATCCTTTTCTCCTTCGTCGCACTTCATGCAGTGTGTATATCGTCGCTGTATTGTTTTCATTACGGTCATTCTTGTGTTTTATTCATCGAAGTGTTAAAAATCCATGACTAAACTTCATCGCGTATTGTAGCTTCAAACTATGTTTGAACATCACAGGAAATCACCTTGGTTTGCCGAAAAGTATGATCCAGCACCAGAATTCGAGTCGTTGCGCGCACGTGTGAGAAAAGAAGGCTGGAAAGGTCGTTTAAATAGCTTCCTCGATGACCTCGAATCCGGGAAATTTGACCCAAATTTGCGTGAACCTGAGGCAGAGCCTTCATCTCCTGTGAAGGAGAGCGCGAACGGAGATGCTGCCCCTGCCGATGATACCAAAGCTGTCCCAAGTGCGGATGACGATATGCAGTTCAATGTTGATGGAGATGAGGATGCTGGCGACCAGGAGGCTAACCGCCCAGATGCCAATGGGAAAACCTTTTTTGACAACAAGCGTGGTAACAGAGGAGAGGAGGTGTCTGTAGAGGCGGAAGGCAATCAAGTTATGATTAGGACTATACCGCCAGACATTGGCCGCGTCAAGTTGGAAGAGGTGTGTATTTGACCATTTGGTTGATCTTTTCTAACGCCACCTTCTGAAGGCTTGCTCGAAAGTTCCGGGGTATGTTTACCTTGCCTTGGGTGATCCTCTCCAAAAGCGTAATTATTATCGAGCGGGTTGGTTGAGGTTCAGAGATGATGCAGATATGGCTGCCGTCGTCACCGAGTTGTCTGAGAAGAAAGTGAGTTCTACGGACGTCAAAGGAACAACAAAGGTTTCTAATCTTTTTCATAGATCGAAGGCTTTAAGTTGCATGTAACGCATAACACTCGGCCATTTGTAAACAAAGTTCGTTATACACCCGAAGTGGCCAGTCGGCCAGAACGTTTAGAAAAGGATTTGGAGAACGCCAAAACTCTTGCGGGTATACTCGAAGAACAGGCTGCCAAATTGCGTGCCATGAACACTTCCGCCCCGCCAGTTTCCGCGAACAAAAATGGTGACGCTTCGAAGGCAGAAGACCAAGACGCCCCCATGGCGCCCCCTGTAGAAGAAGAAGAACCGGAACCGGAACCGGAACCAAGGGAGTCAGGGAGTGCGGCGGTCGAAAGAAGGATAGAAAAGGTCATGACAGACATGCGAGAACAGGGCCTTGTTGATGCCAATGATGAAAAGGCCTATCGCGAGAAAAAGGTAGAATGTCTTGTGCATACCTTGCCCCATATCGTTTACTCATGCATCTATTGTAGGTTGTAGTTTCCCTGGATTTATATCTTGCATATTTGCGAGCTGCCTTCCATACCTGCTATTATTGCGCCGTTGTAACCGATCATCTTGAAGAACTTCAACGCAAATGCTTGAAGCATGAGCGGAAGCCATTGTCAAAGGCACTATTGGAAGAGCTTAAACTTGCAGAAGCTGAGAAAGAGAAGAAGAATCAAGAACAGGACCAAGACAAAGAGATGCCTGTTGATGGTGCTGAAGATAAAACCAAGGTGAAAGAGAAGGAGAAAGAAAATGGGAAAGTGAAGCATGATTCCAGGGATTGGAAGCGTAATGGTTTGTTTTTCCCTTCTCTGGATATGTATTGCACTTGTTCTCATGTTGCATCTGACAGACGAAAGATGGCTTGAATGGCTAGACTCAAAAGTCGCTCTTCTCATCAACCGAGATGGAGTGGACCCACGTGCTTACGGCGGCAAGAGTTACGAGGAGTGCGTTTCTTTGGTCTCTTTTCACTCCTGTTGATTCTCTTAACGGTTCGTTTCAGGGAATTGAGCAAAGCTGTAGAGCCTTTCCTGAAACAGGAAGATGAGGGTAAATTCAGGTGTAAAACTTGTCAAAAACTTTTCAAAGCTACTTCCTTCGTTGAGAAGCATATTGCAAACAAGCATCCCGAATTGGTTAAGTCGTTGGACGAGGTACATTCCTTCCTTACAAAATTGGATTGATTGACTCCTGAACTCTATTGCAATCGTTCAGATTCCTTATTTCAATAACTTTGCTTTGGATCCTCATCGCATTCAACCTTTCGCACACCCTCCTGCTACTGTCGGCAACAGTAGCCAGGCTCCTCCTCCTCAGGCGTATGGTATCCAAGGACCATCGCCTTTCCATGCCGGAGGCGGTGATTACGGCCGTGGTATTCCTTATTTTGCAGGAAATATGACATTCCCACCTGGTGGTCACCCACCCTACTATTGGGATCCTTCCCATCCGGCCGGTTATCCTCCTGGAATGTACCCAGCAAGGCGAGATGATACCAATTCTAACAGGAGATTAAGTGACCGTATAAGCGGCTTTGCTCCTGAGAGTGCCATCATTCCTGCAGCTGCTGGGTTGCCTCCTAAACCTACGCCTGCTGCGCTAGATTCAGCACTTGTTAGTGGGAATCCAGCAATGAACAGAAGGAACAACAGGAACAATAGTCTGTCATCTGGCCCGCCTCCTCCACCTCCCCCTGACGCCAAAGAAGATCCCCGAGCAGCAGGGGGCAAGAGGGTAAGCTACCATGATATGGATCTGGTTGCTGAGGTCAGTATTTGCACCTTTGTTCTTTTTTTATTTCGAGGGTGCTGATTCCGTGTTTGTTGTGGCAGGGTGACGTTGAGCTGATGTATTAATGGGGTTATGATGAGACAGTGTTCGTCGCGGCATAGCTCAAAACTTTTCTTCTACCTGTCGATAGTTTTACCTTTTCTGCGTCTGCACGCAAGTACTTTGTGACTATGGGTCATTGTGTATATATTGAAATAAATTGCGAGTAAATGAATCAGTTGAAAAAATAATGAGCAAGATGAATAGTTGTGTTTGTTGCGGTTTGAAATGGAGCCCCTCCTCGACCTATACTCCTCTTGTCGTCCTTGACATCAGTCTGTGATTGAACCTCCTCCATCGCTTATAACCCTCTGTACACCCTCCTTTTCACATACAGACTGCATAGCTTGGAGTCACGTCTATCTATTTACTCTTCTGTCGCGTCTCAACGCACAGCTGGGCCCACGAATTTGGGCTTTTATAGCCTGGTTTCACACATCTTGGTTGTTCTCGCGCAAGGCAAGTCATGGCGGGCCCCCACACACTCCCAGCCGTGCGCATGACAGCAGAAGGCGAAATCCTCATCCAAGAAGGCGTTTCTCTTGAGCTTCCGGCAAGAAGCAAATTCGGTGTATCGTACGCTCCATCAGAAGGCCATCGAAACACTGTCATGGAGGGTCTGCAGCAGTCGCGCTCTACGCTGCCGCCAATAACCAATTCCTCAGACGATGAACAGCACGATTCAGAAGCAGAGGATGTAGCAGGGAATACTACTAGTCCTACTTGGAAAGTCGCGCCTCCACCGACGTCGCCCACCGCTCAAGTACCTATGAGGTCATTTGCTGACGTCCCAGCGCCTGGCATATCTCGAGCCCTCTCCATGCCCCTGCCTTCGCAGCTCAGTCAGCTTCAGAACCCACACCGGCCAGGTCGATCTGACTCTTACAAAACATCGTCCCTTTCACGCTCGTCACAAGATGATCAAGTCCGGGAAGTCTCTGTAGAATTGGCGGATTCGATCCAGTTGGTTATCCAGACCATGCTTCAGATATCCCCCCCACAGGTTTTGGATCCAGCGAAAGAGCAGTTCTCAGCATGCGCACTGTCAGTCCCGACTTCATCTATGTCCGCCATGTTCACAGCGATGAAAAACATTAATTACATATCCGCAAATATGTCTGCCTTGTGTGAACAAGCGAGTGCCAGCACTTCTCGTCCTATGGGTCAAGAAAATCCCCCTTCCCCCATCCCAACTATCACAAAAGTTGATACCGACAACGAGTTTGACATTGGAGAAATGCTGCAGTGCGTAGGCGATGCCTTGAGTGGTGCTGCAGCTCATGCAGGAGTTGATCTGGTCCTCTATCACGGAGATGTAGGCTTGAAGCATGTTTATGTTTCCGGAAACGAAAGCGGGATATCATTCGCACTGTCTCATGTAGGTACAGATTGTTGGCTTGCTACTATCATATTAAACCTCTCATTATGTCTTTTCTGTTATAGGTTGTTCGTCAAGTTTTAAACACTGCAGAGCGAGGGGATTCTATTGAGATTGGACTTCTCGTCAGTGCTGTATCAAACTCATTGGCAGACCACGACGGCCCTACGGAAAGTCCTCCTGTAGACGACATGCTCAGCGCCGCGCCTCTGGAATCCAATGGTCCCGTCAAGGTCAAGCTCCGAATCTCACACAAGTACGCTCCTTTGGACACGCATCAAGATACAGATCGTCCACATGATGTTGTAACCACTGAGACAAGAGTACAGCCGACCTTCTCTACTCTTCTTTTGCGACGTATTCTCAAGCAGATCGATGGCAAGTTAACTGCGGACCTTCCTCCCCCAGAAGCGTTTACTAGTGGTCGTACTTGTGATCTCGAAATGGTTCTCAATCGAGCTCCTGTGCCAGCACAGCCGATTCCCCTTCAGCCGTTTGACGATGGTGTTAACCCAGAACCTACTCTAGAGCAGCTTTCTTCATTCGGAGAGACTTTGAAGGGTAGGAAAGTGAAGCTTTATGCCAGCGCAAAAGGTTCCTTCGCACATCATTTGACGAGCTATTTGACTGCATGGGGTATGGATGTCACGCATGTGTCGCCAGACGGCCAAGTGGATGGACTAACGGATGCAACTCCATCCGGGCAAGAAGAATCACTTCTAACTTCTCAGAGTCCACTTCTGCCTACATATGCAGGAGATACCATCCCAAATCTTCAAATTAAGCCTGATACCAGTGCCCCTGTACCTGCGACTCCAAACTTCATCTTCATTGATGACGATATCGATATTCTGAAAGAGCGCCTGCAGGCTCTTCGATTCGAAAACCAGCCAACTATGGTCAACAACTCTAGAAAGCGGCCGTCGTTATCATCCAACCATCGCCCTAAATCCTCTCCAGCCATGGCTCGTCTCGCAACCTTTCAGAGCAACTTTATGCGGTCACCGCCAGTGGTGATAATGCACTTTACGAGCTTATCGAACTACAAGTTGGTGAGAGATGTCATGCAATCTATCATGCATTCGTATGCTGTTACCTCTACACCCCTACCCGAAGTCATGATCATACCCAAACCTGCGGGGCCTCGTCGCTTTTTGACTGCACTACACACCGCTGTCACTAAACCCATTGTCGATCCATTGTTCATGCCAATCGCGACGTCTCCAATGAGCCCTGGTACACCCAACGCATCGGGATCTTTCTTCTCTCCTGCTCTCAGTGAGCACAGCAATATTGGGCCCAATCCAGATAGCAATCCCTCTTCTCAAGCCCAGTCTCCATTGGTGAAAAACTTGAGCAGGCCGGCTGGAAGTGCACGTAACAACTCAGATCGTTCTGCGCGATCCAGTGATAGCGTTGGAAACGGGCCGTCCATTCTACCACCCTCACCTCTTGCTTTGCCCGATAATGTTGAATACTTCTCCGTCGCGGCACAGAAACTGGGAACTTCTCCGTCATCAGGCCTTGTAATCCAAAGTCCTGATGGACAGACCGCAGGAATTTATTTCCACCCTCGAAGTAAATCAGGAAGCAAACACCCAGTAACTCATTCCATGGAACGAGACAAAGGGCAGCTTGTCGTCCCTGGTCCTCGCAGAGTATCAGTATCTCGGGTTTCTTCGGACGGGAAAAAGGATGACAATGTGTCTTTCTCGTCTTTGCACGAAGCACATCAGTTGGCTGGTCAGGAGGAAGCCAAACCAGTGGCTAGTAGTTCGACTATGGACCCTTCGCCTAACAGGTCAACCGAGGATCAGCGCGAACAACCTTCTTTTGCAGCTAGTATCCTTTCTCCTGTGCCTCGAAAAGCCAGCGATGAGATCCGTAAACTTGCATCAGCTGGTAGTGCGCCTACCGAGGGCACACCATCTATACGGCGAACAGCCAAACGCAGTGAAACCAAGGACGGGACTCCTGTGGCAGGGGCTAAGCAAAAGGGGAAAGTAATGGGTTCTGATAATGTTGTTCCTCCAATTAGTGTACTCATTGTTGACGGTAAGAATATTCTTTGGTTCTCTCTCTTCCTCCTCTCTTACGGTGTCAACATAGATAACCCCATCAATCAAACGATTCTGTCGACCTTCATGCGGCGGAAAAGGATCAAATATGATTTAGCTAGTAATGGGCAAGAAGCAGTGCAAAAGTGGCGCACAGGAGGGTTCCATTTGATTTTGGTGAGTTTGTCATTTCTATGCTGTATCTGTTATCTCTACTCATTGTAACGAATGTCGTCAGATGGATATTCAAATGCCAATCATGGATGGCATTCAGGCGACAAAAGAGATCAGGCGTTTGGAAAAGTTGAACGCCGCGTCAGGATACCCCCCATTATCGCCAACCATGACAGATGAAGGAAATACTTCAATTTCCTCTGGAGCTTCATCAACCTCAGAGACGCGATCCTTCAATTCCCCGTATCGGTCATCCGTTATCATCGTGGCTCTTACTGCATCGTCTCTCCAGACCGATCGTGTAGCTGCACTAGCAGCTGGTTGCAATGATTTCCTAACAAAGCCTGTGTCATTATTGTGGCTAAACAACAAGATCATTGAATGGGGTTCAATTAAGGCTCTACAGATGTGGGCAGACCTCCGACCGGATGGAGTGCGCTCGGTGTCGAGTGGCCTTGAAGCCCAAGCCAGGAATGTCGCAGAAAAACTTCATGTACCAGTCAAAGAACGCCCCTCGCCTAGTTCATCATCAACGCGACGATCGACCAGTGCCTTAGAGGACAATGCTGCCGCTCTTGCATTAGCATCATCTTCTGGGACAAGTCACAATCTCTCAAATGTCCCACCGTCTCCGCTATCTTCCTCGTTCATGGTCCCAGATAGGCCCAGGAGCAGGTCTTCTAATATATCAACATCGGGTCAGAATTCGAGATCAACATCTTTTGACACCGCTCGCAGTTCCTTTGAGACCAGGACGAGTATAGAAATGGATCAAGGTTAGCTTATTATCTGCCAAATATGTCGTCAAGTCCTAACGTATCTGCGTTAACAGATGGTATGCAACATTCTTCTTATAACAGCTCATGCAACGGTTTTATATCTGTTAATATTTCTTTAGATTCGACGCCGAAGCCCAGCACACCAGAGACCAAGACCAAATACCGGGAGTCCGGCATGCAACAAAAGCGATCCACGCCACCCATCAACCTGGAGCATACCGATGACTCTTTGCAGACATGTAGTCCCTCTACATCAACAGCTTCGAAAGCCATTAAAGCAGAGGAAAACGGGTTCTCAAAACCCGTCGATGCAGACGAGCAAAGCACTTCTCCAAATGCATCAGTAGCATCAAACGACTCAAACGGTTTTTATTCATGACGATTTCCAGCAATCATGGTGGGCCTAGGCTTCTTATTCGTGCCAGCCTTGCCATGGTTCCACATGATTGCGGGGACTATCATTGTTACATCTTCATTATTTGTGTTCTTTTTCCCTCATTTGTACTAAACACGCTCACTGACCTTCCTTTTTCATTGTGCAACCACTTCATGGGTTTTCATTAGCAGGGCTGTTTCGATACTCAGATGCTAGTTTAGGGTGATTTTTTAGACCAATATACACGATTCTGTCATTCATTCTCATTCTCACACTGTATTTTTTTGGGTCGGTGTATATTATATGCCAATACATTTTGTTGCAATAATTTCCCCAACCCTCTGATGCACTACAACACATTTTATTTTACTCATGCCATCCCAAACCTTGTCAAGTCCCCTCGGATTCTGCGAGCAAGAAACAAGTCCCTTTTCATTATCGTCACCCGTTTGGCATGAATGGCGGCCATATTTGTGTCCTCAAATACACTGACGATGTAGTCTTCTGTAGCCTCTTGAAGGGCAAGTAACGCGGTGGGCGTGAAACGAAGATCGGGCTGGACACGTTGTATCAGGAAGGAAGAGCATTTTTTTAAGAAAAAACTCCTACCTTGAAATGAGTTGCGATTTCCCGGACCAGTCGTTGGAAAGGTAGTTTCCGTATCAACAGTTCGGTGGAGTTCATATATTGCCGTATCTCGCGAAGGGCGACGGTCCCGGGACGGAAACGACGCTTGTTGGCCATTTTTCTGGCTGTCACGACCTTTGATGGATCAGGACGATTTTGGTTAACCTTGCAGACAGTCGCCGTCAAAATGTGTCGGCATCGTGAAAAAAAAAAACTCTACTCACTGTTTTACGCGCCCAACGAGAATCGGAATTTGTCCGACGGCCAGTAGACTCGACAATCGGTTTTTTGACCTTGGGTGGTGGTGATTCACTCGACTTGGGTTCTGATCCACTCGACATTGGCTCTGATCCGCTCGACCTGGGCTTCTTGCCTATGTAGGTGGAAAGATCAGAATTAACATATCATATAACAAAAAAGATTGCGATGCAGTAGAAAGGAATACATACCACTAGTGGACTTGTGCGCGAAGCATTTAGTACGAGCCATGTCTGCTTGTTGGCTTGAAATGGGAGGATAAAATTGAGACCAGATGTTTCCCTCTTTATATATGCTCGCTGGACTGTCAAGTGACTCGTTTTTTTCGTTTGTCACGAAGCTTAATTATTAACCTTTGGTTGCAAATCAGAAATAAACTTTCTTGTTGACGGGTTTCGTTTCGGACAGGCATCGGTCGCCGCCTAGAGTTACGGCTTTAGAGTATATTCAAAAGTTCAGTTATGATGTAGTAGACGTTGGAGTTGTCGCTCGAGAGAGCATTTTATGCTGACTCGGACGGAAAAGTGCTAAGCGCTCGAGATAGGCTATTTTTAGACACAGTAGGCGCACATGTTGCTAGCACGAGTGTAACGCTGCTGTCTGTCCGAACACAGAAGTGACACTCAAGCCGGTAAGGTAAAAGAACCTCGAAAAAAGAAGATAATCATGAGAGAAAAGATCCAAAAACTTGAAAGAAACTTTTAAATAAATATATTTTCGAGCAAACTATGTATGGGTTTTTATGTTTTTACAAGAGACTGGTGTAACGAGCTAGATAGAATGGTCCATGATCCAAAGTCCTATAATATGATCTGTGCAATGTAGGAGAAATATGATATGATGATGATGTCCAATATAGAGATGATTCACTGTGCAAATGGAGAAGGGGATATTGTGCAAATGGGAAGGGAATACTGTGCAAATGGGAAGGGAATACTGTGAAAATGGAGAAGGGAACAGATACTGTGCAGATGGGAAGGGAATATTGTGCAAATAGAGAAAGAATACCGTGCAGAGAGGAGAAGATGTGTCCGGAACCAAAGAGCCAAGGCGTGTCCATGCAAATAGAAGCGTCCAAAAACCGATCAAAGGGCTGATATGTGTGGGGGGAAGGCACTCAGGGAAGGGACAGCACTCGTCAGTGCTGAGCCCAACCATCGTACCCCCCGAAAATCGCAGTGTTGCCAGAGGAAGCGCACTCGTCAGTGCACGTCCCCCGCAACAAGGCTGCGAAGGTGAGAACGAGCCATCTCGTCAGACGGCTGTTTCACCGGGAAACCCACCCAGCCCCATCCAACAAACCCATAGTCCAACAACCCACCGAAACCTGTCCACTGAAGGAAACCAAACCAAAATCCTGGCGCTGAGCTGTCGCCGAATAAGATGCCAGCCACCACTGAACCCTGAGCCGCGCGCGCCGCAACCACCCGAAAAACCAAGCACCGTATACGAAACCAAGGCCGAAAGAAAAAAAAAATGCCCAAGAGACGAAGATAGACAAAGGCAGGACGAACAAAGTTCATCTACTACCAATATCACATCGTACGTCCTCGGGTACACAGGCCCTCATCAACTTCGAAGATAGACAAAGGCAGGACGAACAAAGTTCATCTACTGACCCCTCATCAATCTTCAACCATCTCCCTCACCCTCGACAACGTCCCCGTCGCTGGCGGTCGCGATTCTCTTAGCAAGGAAGGGGATCTTGCGGCGAGAAAGGTCGACCGCCATGACGCGGTTGTTGGAGTGGTGGTTGGGGAGGTGGAAGTGGACGAAGGCCTGTGCGGGGTTGTCGGCCTGGGCGAAAACGGTGATGGTCTTGGGGTAGGTGCGGCGGTACTTGTAGACGGGCACGTAGAGGCGGCTGAAGGTGCTGACATGTTCAGAGTTGACGGCGTCTTCGAGCTCAGTGACCTAAGAAAAGAGAAGTGAGCTGATGTGCGAATGACAACAGGCGAAATTGCTTACCGAGGCAGAATCAAGGACAGCCCCGTCCATACCAGCGATCGCCTTTCCCTTGCCCTTCCAACGAGTGACTGCGCCGTCGAGAACAACGGATTCCTCCTCAACAGCCTGTTCGCAGGTCTTAGTCAAGGCGAGGGAGAGATCCGCCTCGATGTTGGAACCCGACGGCTCGGAGTCGGCGTAAAAGGCATGGTCGGAAGCAAAAGAGTATCCATTGTTGTCGTGGTTTTCAGTGGCAGCTGGAACAGACTTGACGATGTCCTCAGCAGTGTCGGGGGTGGTTGTGGAAACAGATTGGTCCATGTGTTGGATAGAAATAGAATGATTTTCGGGTTGCAAGATAAAGTTGTTGATGTTGTAGTCCTGGAGATTTAGGAAATGGGCCATGTTTGCACGCTGTAAGATTGAAAATCGACCAATTAGCAACTCAGAATCAGATTCACAACATGAGAAAAGACTATACCCTTCTCTCTGAGCCAGGTCCGCATAAAATGAAGAATAGAAGAAACGAAGTCATATCCATACGAGTGATTCTGGAGAAGGGGTGTGTGACAGGCTTGGAGACCACCAAATCACCGTTAAACTCATCGATATGTGTTGTGGGCGGCTTGACCTTGGGCATCGAACCGATCCCAACGAGGGTAGACAAAACGGCGAAAAAGAAAAAATATACCCAGCCCACCTCCTCTGGGTCATCGTCGGGGTCTGAGCCATCGTCATCGAACTGAGTGGAAGGGGGGTTGGGAGGGCTGGGTGCCGGTGCGCCCGCAGCTCCTCGACGCCTGCCACGACGTCCAGAGGTAGCGCCTGGTACACGAGATCAATATCAAATTACTCCCAGCAGATTCAAAAAAAAAAAAAAAAAACATACCATTTCGCGCGCCGGCTCCACCTGGGCCTGACCCTCCTCCTCCACTAGCCCCACCACGACGACCACCATTCATAACAAACGGTGCTAGACAATTGAGTCAGTTACAACCTCGGATAAAAATAGTCCGTAATTGCTCACCTCTTCCGCAGGCGGGGCGGGCGTTGGGTGCAGAGGTCGTCCTGGTCGCAGTCTCGCGTGCAGCCAGAACAGCAGATGCTATACGCGCAGACCGGCGGAGCCCCGGCTGGTCGTCGCTGTCGATAGGGTCGCGACTGTACGCCCATCTGCAAGTAGGAGCATGGCCGACAAATACTAGATCTTTTGTAATACGAGAAGGGTTCGAGAGTGCTTTGGGAGGAAGAGGGATGATGTCCTTGGTGTGCGTAAAAAGGGGAGGAGGGGGGATTATATAGTTGTCGGATGTGGTATTGGTATTGATATCGGTATTGGTATAAAACGGTTCGTTGAATGGCTTGGAGATGGTATTGAGCCATTCGAAATATGAAACTCCCACTTCGACGACGAGGAACCCCATGGGAGAAATTCTAGCCAGCGCAGTGGGCGAGCGATGTATAGAAACCGGGATATATCGCCTGACACTGGGAACGCCGGCGAGCGACATCCCTCCAAGGAGGGTAGCGGCCGTCAACATCGGTCCAGGGGGATTAACATGGTGGAAAAGATGCAGGTTTCCCCAACCTGACAAGGGGGATGCCACGCAGGCGCGCGACATCCAGAAGAGCTGCTTTGTATAGAAGGTTGTATTCGATGCTTTGTTGATGTGCTGGTGATGAGAAATTATGGGGAAGTAGCATGGTTTATATACGTTTTTCGAGGACCCTTGGATAGGAAAATTCGTGTCAGCCGCCGCTAGAAAATCTGGCTAGGCTGAATGGTTGCGCACCTCGATCGATGAGGCTCGATCACCTTCCATCGGAATCCTTCATGTGTGTCGAGAATTCTTCTACTGTGATATTCTTCTATTTGAAAAAAAGGTTAGAAACTTTATGGTTGAACAAACGTATATCTTTTCAACGCTCCAGTGTGTCTGGTTACGACTAGGGGAAGGAGTTTGTGTGGAAAAGTAGATTGAATGTTCAATGCCTTACGATCATTCTATTCCAAATGTCAGCCACATTCACTATATGTCGAGTCTGCAAGTTGGAATTTCGATCAGATCTGTTCAACCCGACCTACGCTTCTAATTTTGAACGATTGAATTTAGAAATTGCAGGTCTAATCACGAAATCTTCACGTATTGGAGCAAGCGATAGGTCATAAAGCTGATATTGTGGATATGGAATCAAGTGGTGATCCCCTGAGTCAGAGTAGCAGCGAACCGTGAACGAGATGAGGCACCAGAAGAACGTGCGCGTGAGCCGTGACGCGACTGAACGCGTCTCTGTATTATTCCCACGAATCGTGGGCTATCCGAATTTATTGAGGCTCGCTTGGCTTGCTACGGCATACTACCAAGCTGCTACTAACTTGCCTCCACTGCCTACAAAATCAACACTTCACTTAATCCATTACTACGCAGACAGTGGCATAATTCTCTCTCAAAGAGACACTGTGAAGTGGCGATCCAGAAACCGAGTACAATGTTCAAAACACGAAGATACATGCAGGAAAGCGATATAATCTATACCTCGAACCATCCGACACAGATCTACACAGACGGATTCTATCTAATCCACCCATTCACCCATTCAAACTCTCAAAGAGTTTCAAACCCCAAAGTTTCGAAAAGAAGGAGGAGGGAAAAAGTGCTTCCGCCGCCCGCGATGTGACCTTCAAGTTGAAAGGACCGAGCTCACACTTCGCTTATTGTCTAAGTCTTCACAGATCTCATTCAAGTCATCACTTCATATCATTAGTAGATCTCAGAAATGGGGGTCAACACCGTTCCGTCCGTGCTCGAGCCTTGGTAAGTTGGTCCAGCACCCGCACCGGCTCCGGTGCCCCATCATGCATCAGCCTCCGTCCTCGCCTCGTGAGCACAGAGTCCCCCAGGGGCCAATATGCATCAGTTCAATTCCAATACACCAGCGCACCAGTTACAATCCCAGATCAAACGATGCGTACGATATGATATTATGATACTTACTGCTTCAGAAATCAATTAGAACACCATCAAAGCAAGTGCCCACTTAATGAGACTCGACGCGTAGCGCGTACTTTGATTTCGAGGGTTGATCTATCCTACCTCACCCCCGTTGACATTGTCCATTAACGGTACCATTCAGCCACCCAAGTCCAAAGTTAACAAGTACTTAAACCTCCGCATTACACAAAGTTCCTCTCGGTACCGCAACCCACTGTAAGCCACGGCCAAACAAGATAGGCACCCACCACCCCGATCCCGATCTCAGAGTTCTTAACCACCCTCCTTGGACCCTCTCAACAGCCCACCCACGCACACACATTGACACCCACCCACAAATCACATTGACACCCGCACACAAATCACGTTGCCAAATTAACCCGCTAGCGCCCGGACCCTCCTCCCGGGCCGAGCATCCACCTTCCCAAAATATCAAAAATTCCTAACGAAGCGCCCAAGCGCTTATCAACAATTAGCCGCCGGCCAATGCACTTCCAACGCACAATCGCACAATCGCACTCGACAAACAATAACAATAACCTCTTCACTTGACAGACAATAAACCCTACACCAATTGTCCTTCACCCTGGTCCTCGCGCGACACGCCTTCAACACGGGGGCATCATCCAACGAAAATAGCACATCCTCGTACATACTACAGCAGCACAAAAGACCCACGCATCGCGGTACCGAACCCCCATCTCCTTCCATGCAAGGCAACACTAAATTACCCCCGTACACGGGTCGATCATACCGTGTAAACCTATGACGCGCGCGCTCAGCTGGAACCTAAGTTAAATTTAAAAAAAACGTTGATCTATTTATAGATCATAAACGTCTTGTTGCTTTTTGTCGTATTTTTGAATTGCATGTCGATATTCAGTATTCAATATTCAATGTTTGGCTTCTTTTCGATTTTACTGGAGACTTAGACATTTAGAGATTTAGAGATATTGTACATACTGACTCGGAAGATGGGGTATGGACCTCGATATCTATCTATCCATCCATCCATTCATTCGATTCGATTCGCTGATTGGCTACCATGCAATCCCATTCATTCGATACACATTCAATATTCAACATTCAATTCCAAGTTTCCAACACCCTCGCAAAAACAAATCCAGGGCTCAAAAAACAGAATTCAAAATTCAAAACTCAAAATTCTCCAGAGTCGCATGACACCCTCAGACTCGCATCTCGCAGCTCCGACCCACAAACCATTGTGCACTTGTATTGAATTTCGTACCCAAAACCAACACCAACATCCCTTTTTCTCTCTTCTCTCAGGGTATAAAACCCCCCTCCCCTCCCTCCCTCTTCTCCAGTCACCCAGACTAAACCAAACCACCCACACACACAAACTCAAATGGATACCTTCATCACACTCACCCCCATCGACGTCCCCACCAACGAGGAGACCGGCGGGACTGGCGGGAACGCCTACTGCGTCGTTGCCTAAGTCCGAGTTCATCGCTCTCACTTTCATTCGATGTCGATGTACCGGTTGATCATTAAAAAAGTTATTAAAGTGAGTCCAGTTCCAGGTCCAGTTCCACTTCCTTCCATCCTTATCCTCTCGTGCTGTTTTATCTCCTCGTTGATCTTAATTATTGATGACTATTTGGATGTAGACACCACACATCCGAGTCCCAACCTAACCAACCTAAAAAAATCTCAAATCTCAAATCTCAAACAAACCTTCGACCTTCGACCTTCAAATCCCCCCCTTATTTTTATTCCTATTATCCCATCCACCCACCTAACTTGAAACTACATAACTCAAATACATCAACACTTCGACCTAAACCTTCGACCTTCGACCTTCTTCAACGCGAACTTAATGCGTTCTTGTATTATTACCACTTTTAGTTGTACCAATGTACATTGTTTAGCCAACGAGACAATCAATTCGTTGTTGCTCCTCTACTCCCCTCCACAGTGCTCTAAGTAAACATTGACAAGACACCGTGACTACTTCACCCAGTGGTGGGCGGTCAGCCCATGGATCCATGGATAACGGTCATAAAAGTCACGGTTACCAGTTACCATCAAAGTCAGAAACGGTTAGTGACTGTTAATGACGGTTAGTGACGGTTAGTGACTGTTCATAGCGGTCATGACGTTACCCTCTGGCATATTTCGGCTGTCAATGCTGAATCAGTGCCATCAGCGCTATTCCAAAATTGAACCACGGCATCAACGAACTTAGCGTATGGAATCCAGTACTTAGAGTGTTAGTCTTCAACTCCGAATCAATGATACCAAGTCTTCGAAATATTCGAAATATCCAATCCAAATCCAAATCCGAATCCAAGTCCACAGAACAATATCAATAACAATATATATTAACGAACACAACACTGATAGATACACATACAACGATCTACAAGATCTACAAAAACATTTCGAACCCTAATAACCTAACTATGAAAAAGCGATATACCCTATAACCCAGAGGGCGGATAGGCAGGCGGATAGGTAGACGGTAGCCAGTAGACGGTAGCCAGTAAACAGTAGACAGTAAACAGTAGACAGTAGACATGGGTAGCATGTAGCAGGGGTAGGCGTAGGCGTAGAAGTAGAAGTAGGCGTAGGCGTAGAAGTAGAAGTAGGCGTAGGCGTAGAAGTAGGCGTAGAAGGAGGAGTAGAAATAGAAGTAGAAGTAGTACATACAACAACAGCAGCGAAATCACATAAAAGCACAAGAAAGATAATGTAAAATACAAAATGGTAAAACACTGCGTGTGTGCGTGTGTAGGAGGAGGAGGAGGCGTCTAGGTAGGTATGTGATATGTGATATGTGATATGCGATGTGCGATATGCGATGTGGTATGTGGTATGAGATATGCGGGATATGTGGCGTGGCGTGAACCTGTACGCGATATGCAATAGGTAGTGGTGATACTGACGATGACGATGACGATGACGATGACGACGACGCACAGATGTTGGATATAGTCGATGTCGAGTACATATAGACGGATATAGCGGTGGTTGGTATGTGGTATATGGTATGTGCACGGAGGGTAGTAGGCGTATGTGTGTGTGTGTTGTACTCGCATCGCATCTGTAAAGGCGCCGACGCCTGCAAGCAAAAAACAAACGCAACAAGCAAACGCAAACGCAAACGCAAAAAGCCAAAACAAAAAAGCAAAAAACAGAAACGACAACTGCCTCCGCCGTCGCGCCCACACCTCAACATCACACCGCAACGCGCACAACAACCGTCCCGCCATCGCGCAACGGTCCATCATCCACAAACACCCCCGGCGCATCCTCGAACCGCACCGCCCGCGATCCCGCTCCTACCCCTACCCCTACCCCTACCCCCGCATCCTCGGCATCATACTCCATATCGTCCAAAACAGGCCTCAGACCCTCCTCCATCGCAAGCCTCACAACAGTACCCAGCGTCTCGCCCACATCTACGCCTTCCCAATCCACATCCTGCGCGACGCTTATCCACGCATAGCCCACTTTACCTCCTCCACCGGCGCTTTCATCAACACCACCACCACCCACCGAATCCACCGCCGCACCCGCACCGCCAACTCTCAGCGCACGCAACCCCGCCCTAAAATTATCGCCCGCGCTCGGCACAACGCGATGCGGCGCATCCCCAACGAGCGTCGTAAACTGCCCATGATCCCTCCTCCCACCAGGGGACCTTAAAAGCCTCTCCGCCGCCTCTCTCACCTCGCGCCCGCCAATCGTATCAAGTACAGCATCAAACACATCTCCCTCCTCTCTAATCATCTCCATCAATCTCACAGCCGCCGCACTCCCATCATCCCCGTCCCCATCCCCATACCCCTCACCATACCCCCCTCCCACACCCACATCAGCACCAGCGCCCCCAGGCGCACCATCATCATGTATAATCTCATCCGCACCCCACACCCTCGCCCTCTCCTCCGTAACCTGCATAAACCGGTCCACAACCGCCCCGTCCACCCTTGCACGCACGGGCATCGCCGAGCACGGCACATGCACGCTCACCCGCCACCCGCGCGCAGCGAGCATCTGCACCGCCATCGCCCCGGCCCCGTCGTGCCCGCGCAGAACGAGCACGCGGCGCCGTCTGTCTGCGTCGTGTTCGGGTAGTGTGCCGCGCCGCGTGGATGAGTTGTGAGGTGAAAGGGGCGGGCGCATGGCGCTGTTGTTCGTGTGCCCGTTCCCATTCCCATTGCCGACAAAGTCGAGCGCGGCGGAAGGCGCCGAGAGCCCCTCCCGATCTCTAGCAGACGAAAACGCATACAAAAACGTGCGCACGGCGCGATACGCAGGGAGCCCACACAGCGGCAACAGCGCGAGCTCCTCAAGCGACAGCGGGATCGTCGTCGGTGACGAACTTGCCGCGGGGGCCCACATGGGTCGACCATCCTCGCCCGCACCGCTAGGCTGCGGCACCCTATGGATACGCCGACGATCGACGACGATAAACTCTGCCAGCGCGCCAGCCTGTCATTCAGAAAAAAAAGAGAGAACGCGAAAACGTCATGAGTAAAGTCTAAAGATAAAAAGTGACAGGGAAGGGCGACAACACGTAATGAAAGGACTTGAAATTGCCTTTGAAAAAAAATATATGAAAGAAAGCACCATGCCAACGCAACCTAGAACATCCAACACCCTCACATCCCTTCCCAGCTAACTCCCACAGTGGAAAAAACGCGCAGCGCAGTGCCCACACCCACGAAACCACAAAACCAAAACCCCCAAACCCCAAACCAAAAACCCAAACCAAAACCGAAACCACGAAAAACAGAAGAGAAAAAACCACCCACCTTCCTAACATCCAACAACCCAACAACCCACTCACCCTTCCTCACAACCTCATCCCGCACCTCCCACCCACACTCCAACACCCGCCCCACAAAGCTTCTCCCAGGTATATACCCCACCTCCGCTTTCACCGTCTGGGCTCTCTTAAGTCGGGTTTTCTCTTTTTTCAGTATGTTTTTCTTTTGCCCTTGTTGGTCCTGAGACTTCCCAGACGCAGGAGACGATAACGACGCTGCGTTGCCAGTACCCCGCTTGAGGGAGAACGACAACGAGCGCTTATGCCCACCACCACCACCACCCGCGCCGTCTTTATGCCGCGGAGGCGTCTGCGGCGGCTCAGACTGCCCACGCATCGTCGCGCTCCCATTCGCACCCGCACTCGCACCCGCACTCGCACTCGCATTATTACCGCCCGCGCGCAAAGCACCAACAACAGCCGACGCAGACCTCTTCGGTTTCTCCTTCTCCTTGTCCTTCTGCTGCTTCACCGTCCCGTTCCCGTTCCCATTCCCGCGCGACAAACGCAAACTCAACGACCTCCCAAGCGCCGCGAAGCCGCCTTTCTTCTGCGGCTGGGTCATAGGCGGTGGAGTGGAATAATACTGCGCCTCCTCCGTCTCCTCCTCCGTATCAGGCTCTGCCTCTGCCTCTGCCTCCGTCTCGCCAGCGCGTCTTTCCTCCGTCTCCGTCTCCATCTCCGTTTCTTGCTCCGTCTCCTCTCCCTCATCCTGCACCACACCTCCTTCACCACCACCCGCACCCGCACCTCCTCCTCTTCCACCACCACCACCCCCACCACCCCCACCCCCACCTCCTCCTCCACCCGCACCAAACCGCACCCCAACAAGCCGCCCATCCACTCCATCCACGCCCACCGCCCACACCTGCACAAGCACGCTTCCGCTCGGCACATAGTTTGGCGGGGCGCGGTAGGATGTGAAGCTTAGTGGGCTTGTCATCGTGCTTGTGCTTGGGATCGCGCCGTTCGCGTTTGGATTCGCGTTCGCGTTCGCAGCTATACCACCAGCGCCAACACCAACACTAGCTGCGCGGCTCCTCCCCACCCCCACCCCCGCGCCCGACCCAGCCCGCCTCCTAATAAACCCCAAAACACCCCCCACCCCTCCAACCCCACCACCCGCTCTAGCTCTCGCCAACCCCCTAACAACCTCCACACTCGCCATCGTCCCACTCGCCAGCCCGCTCTGCGTCAGATCCACGCGTCCTTCGGGCGAGAGCGCGAGTGTGGTTAGTGTTTTTAGGGAGAGCGGTTTTAGTGTTGCGTGTCTGTGTCCGTTCCTCCATCCATGTCCCAGACCAAGTCCGTTCGTGTGCCCACGCCCGTTGCCTAAAAACGCGTTACCCCCACCACCGCCGTCATCGCCCAGATGGGCAAGGGAAAGCGATAAAGGCGCAGGTGCGCGCGGGAGCACGAGCGCGCTGTACCCCTGCGTCCCATAACTCGGTCTGTCCCCGCCTGGCGGCCCGAAGCTCGTGTGCAAAGCTTGGACTTCGTCGGAGAGCGTTTTTGGCGTTTGTGTTTGTGTTTGCGTTTGCGTTTGCGTTTGAGTTTGGGTTTTGGGCGTTTGGGTTTGGGTTTTTGGGTGCCGTGCTGTTGCGGTAGATTGGGAATTCGAATGCGAAGACGCAGATGAAGACGAAGACGACGCGTCCCGTCCCTGCCCATGTCCCTGCGCCGTCCGCCCGCGCGTATGCCTTAACGTCTTCCCCCCTCCCCCTCCCCCTCCTCCTGTGCCCACTCCCACACCAGCACCTAACCCCTCATCCCAACTAGGACTCCATTCATACCGCCCCTCCCCCTCCCCTCGCTCCGCGTTCCCATTATAAGCGTTCCCATTATAAGCGTACGCGTCGAAGCCGGCATCCGCGTCCTCGTCCTCGTCTTCCTCAAGCAACGCGTCCATGCCTAGCATAGTGCTCGGTGGGGGTTTATATACCGCTGGTTTTTTGCGCTGTTGGGGCCGAGGCTGCTGTTGGGGTTGTTGAGACTGGGGTTGAGATTGGGGTTGTTTTTGAGTTTGTTGCTGGCGCGTTGCACTCGAAGTCGCCGTCGAAGTCGCCGTTGAAGCCGAACTCGAAGTCGGCACAGGAGACACAGCTTTACCAGACGACGACCGCGCCGCCGCCGCCGCCGCCGCCGCCGAAGACGGCGCAGCACCAGCACCAGCAGAAGAAGAGGGTACCGCTGCGTTTACATCTCCATTCGCATCTGCGTGTCCATTAACCTTCGACGCCGATTTCGATCCCGACGAAGGGGTTGAAGGTCCACCAACACCACCAGCAGACGCATGCCCATTCGTCTTCCCAGCGCCTTTTGTAGAACTCGACCCCAACCCCGACCCCAACGCTGATCCCGACCCCGACACCGGAGAAGACGCAGGAAGCGCAGCGAACGCCGAAAACGTATGTGGTTGCTTCTTCGTCGTCGTCGGCGTCGTTGTCGAAGACAATGAAGCCGACTGAGAAGGAGAAGGTGAATAAGGTGAAGGTGAATAAGGAGAAGCAGAGGAAGGAGAGGAAGGAGAACCGGGGTACGTTTTCGTCGATGGTACACTTTGATTCAATGTCGACGTCGATGTGGACGGCGGTTGTGATGAGCGATGCGTAGGTGTCTGCGTAGGTGTCTGCGTAGGTGTTTGCGGCGCTTGACTTTGATTTTGGGCATGACTTTGACTTTGGGAAGATACACGAGGAGCGCCAGCGCCAGCGCCAACACCTTTCTTCTCCCTCTCCCTCTCCTTCTCCCTCTCCCGCTCGCGTTCGCGCTCTCTCTCTTTCCCCTTCGCATTCGCATCCCGACTCGCACTCCCCGAGCTCGTTGTCCGCTTCACGTCCACTTTACCCGCACCCGCATCCACTTTACCTGCACCCGCACCCGCTTTCGACGCAGCAGCAGCAGCAGCAGCGATCTTAGCCGACCGCTCCGCCCACGCGCTCGGTGCACCCGCTTGTTGCTTAGAGTTGGAAGCGTTGGCTATGGCGCTGGTAGACGGATTCGCGCGCGATCGCGCCGCATCAGGCTGCGTCGTCTTTCTCGCTTCCCTTTCTTTGTTTTCCACTTCCTTTGCTCGTTCTCTTTCTACTTCTTTTGCCTTGACCTTTCCCTTTGCATTATCCTTATCCGGCTCAACGTGTTGATGCGCGTAGCCTCGTGCCCGCCCGTTCGTAGCCGTCGCAGTCGCAGTCCCACTCGCGCCCGCAGTACCACCTCTATCGCCCTTTATCATCGTCGCCGTCGCAGGCACAGGCACAGGCACGCCCGCCCTGCCCTTCCCCCTACCCCCACTCCCACTCCCCATTTCATCACTCTGATAAGGACTCGTAAGCACCGTCACCGTCGACTCTTCCGAATCCACAAACCCCGAAAAGACGGAGTGGGCATCGAGACTCGTCGAGGACACGGACATCGTCGACGTCGATGCGGTGGATAACACGTGTGCATGGCGCGCGCGGGAGATGGAGGAGGAGGAGGGGGTGCGGGTGGAGGGGACTGCCGCGTGCGGGCCTTGAGGCAGAGACGCCTGTGGCGTTTTGGTAGTGTGCGGTGTAGGATTAACACCAGCACTGTCACTGGCACTGGGAGCATCTACAGGGAGCTGGAGTGGCAGGTGCGAGTGCGAGTGCGAGTCCCTGGCGGCTGTGAGTGATCTGCGGCTTGGCTTGCGGGCGGATAGGGAGGGGAAGGTGAGTGTGGCGACGGAGGAGGCCATGGATGTGCGCGGGGAGGTGTTGGGTGTGAAAAAGACCTCTTCGAGGTCCGAGTCCACGTCTCCCTCCTCGTCGTCGTCGACCTCGTGGTGGTGGTTTTGGTGGTGGTGGCGGGGTGGAGGTGGAGGTCCTGTGGACCTGTAGAGTGGTTTCGCCAGTGTGTGTGATGATAACGTTGAAGTTGAGGTTGACGAAGGGGGATGAAAGGCGGCTGATATCTACGATGAACAAGAGAGTTGCAAGTTGGTTTAGTTCCAAATAGCAACAAGGTAGAAAAGAATTGTAAAAACAATATAAATAATTTAAATCGATCCATGGGAAAAGCGCTCTTTGACGTACCCGGTCGTTTTCGCTCATCCGCGTGCTTGTACTCATACTGGAAGACGATTCAAAGTCTTCTTTGCCTCGTTCTCGCCTGCGTCCGTGCACTCGCTGTAGCTGACCATCACCACCATCAGCAGCCTCCCGGGCGGCAGCGGCGGCGATACGCAGCATCTCCTGCTTTGTCGAGTAATACTCCTTCTTGGGTCCAGACTCGGCCTGTATCTGCGTCGCGTACGACTGGGACGGGCGGTTGAGCAGCGTCTGTACGAGGGTCGGTTTCGTTTTCGCTGGCATCGATGAGAGTTGGCAACGTTGGAGCCGAGTAGCGAGTTGGGCGCACGAAGCGCGGGGCGTGGTGGCCGTCTACAGTTGAGCCTAGGACTAGTGCGCCAAGACACGCTCGGAAAACACATTCCCTCTTTCGAATTCGGTGCTGACGTCATTCCAGGGGTCAGGTCACGCACAGTCAAACCTCCTTTTACCCTACCCTAACCCACTCACCTTTACCGTTATCCTTCATCTTCCCTTCAATGGATCGTGACCCATCCTCATATATCGCAAAAATGGCTCGATGGGGTAGTTATATGAACACACAGGGACTGTCGCGGTTTTCTTTCTCTTTTCCCCTTCCCCTCAGTCCTATTGCGTTTATCAGTATATACTACGTCTCCTGCATCAGTGCCATTTGGCTGCGATCTTCCGGATGGGGCCTGAAGGCCTGAGGCTCTGACTTTTCGCTGCTCGAGGGTCCAATAGTACTACTGCCTACCCTGTCAGTGCACCAGCGCTTTGCTCCCTCTCTCTCTCTTCCACTTCCTCTCTAGGTATACCCTCCACGGGTGACAGTTCCAAAAAGCATCTTCTTCAGCATCCTTTCTTTTATATACCTATCTACTTCGTCCCTCCTCTACGTGTTCTCGGCATCTCGACACTTTCCTGGAGCCCACAATCAGTTCCACTATCTCTACTCAACACTTACATCGTTCAAGGTGCTCAAATCAAATTCAACACCAACCACACTCGCACCGGGTGCACCGCAGTCTAATCAACCACCATTGTATCAACCCACGTTCAAATCTCATTCTTCCTTTCTGTAGTCGTCTAGACATCTACACTGGCATTCTTCTCCGTCTCTGCTCGGAATCGCCGCCACACGTCACAGGTCCACAGCTCATAGCACCCAATCCCACCCACAAAAACGGGGGGTCCCGGAGGCTGGCCAGCGCTCATCGCTCAGCACTCGAGGAACAGGTAAGAAGATAAGATTAGAGTAGACAGGTTCAAGGGTTATATTTCGGAAGGAATAAGGAATACTGTTAGAATGTTGTTCGACTTTTTGAAGTTTGAAGTTTGAAGTTTGGAGATTTACAGCGCTCACATCCACCTCCTTCACCTCCTCCTCGATTAAACGCATCCATTCGCCCGCCTCGTCTCGTCTCGTCTCGCTCGCTCGCGCCCGCCCATGACAAGGTTCCCACCGACGGGTCGGTGCGCACTGCCAAACCACCTTTCAAGCAAACGACATGACCACAGACTCCTAAAAGTTCAAACATTCAAACGTCAAACATCAAACGTCGAACCAGGCAACCATCATCAAATTTACAAACAAGGTACCAAAAATACAGGAATCAAGGATGCCACACGTTGCATTAATATTCCATACAACTCTTCTTCTTTCTTTTTCTTAGTCTACGCCCGCTGTTAACCTACGCGTGTGGCTTCCACACGCGTTATTATCGTTCTCTCTCTCATGATCACCTACTATCTTTGTTTCCCCATCGAGTCTTGGTCTTGGTCTCTCGAATGCTAGAATGTGGTATATACGACTTGAGATAATTCTACTCTCTCCATCAAACTATTATAGGGTTAATACTAGTGCAAAGTGTGTTTTTTCGGAGGTTTATGCACAAACTTATATTATTACAAAAGGTGTTTTGTGTCGCATCCCCATCAATCAATTCCTAGCCCTGCTCTAGAAGTCTAATGAAATACTTTGTTCTAAACCATATTTGAGGAAAATTCTTGATCATGATATCATTCAAGTTGGTGTAAAAGGGACCACTGCTAAAAAGTCACCGTCACCACCTCGTCCTCAGGTGTCAAACTTGACCATGGTTGTGCAGAAAAGCAAAAGCAACACCAGCCTTCTGCCAGTGCCAGTGTATTTACTTTGTGTCTGTGGAAACTCAAGCAGACTTATACTTATGTATGTACACTGTACAGTAGTAATGACAAGAATATTAATCTTCCACTGGATTTGTAGGTTTTACTAGTAGGGCGTGCCGGCAGTAAATTGTGTACCGTGACAGAATTTATTACCTGCAACTTGCTCAATTATGGTGCGTATATGAACGCCTGTATTTCCTCATTTGCATCGTATCTGACCAACCCCTCTTCTCCAGACTGCTTGTAAAACAGAAAACGACCGAGTGGTGCAAGCAACCCTTACCTAACAGGTTTTCCGTGAGCAGATGACAAAAAAATGTCAACTCTTTGGGAATTGGAAAAAAAAGGGAATGTTTGTGCATGGCCAAGTGAGTTTACTTCGCTACTTAAATGGCTGGATAAGTCACTATCACCGTGCGAAGCACGGGTCAGCGGCTAGTTTGTTTAAAAAAGCGTGCGGGACATCCATCAAAAAGAGCCTAAAGACGCGCCATAGCAAAAAGAAAAAAAATATCCCGTAAAAGAGGATGATCATGAGGACAACAATTCCACATTGCGAACGAACAGTGCGATTTCGATTTTTCGCCTCTAAGTGTTCAAGAACGTACACCACAAAGATAGATACTAGTAAGAGGCAAGAACACGCCCGTCCATCACGCCCTTTAGAATCCTTCAATCAAATCAACAGGAACAGCGTGCAGAAGCAGATGCACGATGATGTAGGATCAAAGAGGGTGCCACCTTCCATCCATACCGCGCTTCGCTTCGCGCAACAGAGGCCTTCGTCGGCCTGGAAGGTAGGTAGGGTATATCACAACTCAAAAAAGCCTTTTTTTCCAACACACCGGAATAAACGCAAAAATCTAGCCTACGAAGGCGTTTTCAACGGTGATATCAACAGCCGCTGCATCCGCATTGCCAGCGTTCGCGTTCGCGTTCATCTTGAAAAACGGGATAGTCCGCAAATTGTCTGGGGCAGGCCCTTCCGATTCCATCTTCTTGCGCCCTCGATCTGTCTATAAAAATGAAATGAAGAGGGTTGGGGTTGGGTTGGGGGGAAAGTACAGAGTACGTAAAAGTCGCCTTTAGTTTGTTCCTTTGGAAATCAATGAGGGCGGAGATGACTTACAATGCCGGAATTTGCCATTCCTCGTTCGAGGCCTTCGAGGAGGGTACAAGCTTTACACAATTCATTGCTCGACATGTACCCACACCGCTTGCACGTTTCTAATTTTTTTTAAAAAAAAGAAAAGAAAAGAAAAACACAAATAATGAGCAAAAAAGGCACTTAAGTTTCATAGGGCAGTTGAAGATAATACACTCACGCTGCAATTTCTGCGTAGCCTTGATCTCCTCCTTTATTTCAAAAGCCTCTCCCGAATGAATGATATCGATGATAGCACTCGGCCGTGCGGCCTCCAAGTCCTTCAGAAACACGCGTGCATGCCCACGATATGCATCCGGCGAATAGATACACTCTGTCGAGAAGTAATCTAGCTTTTTAAAGTATGCATACCTAATAAATATGAGCGGGAGGGAGGGGTGGTCAGCAGCGGTGATCTAGAACGAGACGCGCACAGGGCGGTAAGAGAGGCTGGGCTAGACACACTCACATCACGATTTCCTTTTCATATGCGTATTTAAAAGGCTTGGATCGGCGGATAGTATCTTCCCCCTGCGTGCAAATCGAAGTGCACCGTCCGAGCCTCGCGATATCACCGCGCATAACTATATCCAATTCCAGGTCAATCAACTAAGCTTTACACTCTCGTCTCCCACTCTCATACGAGACGAGCCATACACAGTTACCAAAAAAACAAGCACAGTACTCACTGTTCATAAGCACAGTCTCCGCAATATCATCTGCGTTATGGCCGGTAACGATATGATCCACATTCAACATCGCCGCGCCGCGATCGAGAGCCTGTCGGCGAAAGACACCGCAGAACGTGCAGTTGTTCTTCCTCCCGACCTGCGATACGATCGCATCCATCGTCCAGCCGTACAGCTCGTCGTAGGATAAAATCTTGAGCGGCATGTCATATTGCTGCTGATTCCGTTTAACAGTCTAACAAAACCTCATCAGCATCACTATCACTATCAACATCACCTAGCGCCTAGCCCCTAGTGCCTAGCGCACCCCACAAAGATGGGGTTGGAGATCGACACATCGACACAGACTCACCTCGAGAGAATCATCTCGATACCCGGTAATACCTTCATCAATAGACAACAAGAAGAGCTCTAATCCATACTGATAACGCTCATTAAGCGTCTTCATAACATACGCCAAAACGGTGGAATCTGCCTTGCAATCCCAGGTCAACCCCAACGCCCAATACCCAATAAAACCCAAAACCCAAAACCCAAAATCCAAAAAACATGCTCGCACCTTTGCCTCCGGATGCACCTATCGCAACCCTATCCCCAGGATTGAAAAGCTTAGACTCGGTAATCGTATTATGAACCTCGGTTTCAAACACATAGAAGAAGCAATCCCGGCAGATTTGCTGGCCAGTCTTAGGCCTTTTGACCATTGCTTTCGCTTTGTGACATAACGCACAGCTTCGAGGTGCCATTGTACACGGATAGATGGTTCGTTGCTTTAAATGTAATAGATGTTTTATGGAAGAACGAAGATTGAAGACATTGACAAAGGTCGGCAATCTTTGACAGTGACACTACGAGTCATGAAATTTCACGTCCCGTGATGCGGTATTACGGCCCGGCCTTATTACCTCATTTGGATCTTCGCGAAAATGGGAAAAATGCAAACAAGGAGAGGTTTAAAAGTTTTTCAAGCAACAGTCGAAGACACTTAGAGATCAGGCTTTACTCCTCGTTTCAATGTCAGATAGGTGCAACTTTTTTCTCAAATAATTTTTTTCAAAGTTCAAGCATTATATACTAGTAGTAGTTGCCATGTGCACCTCTGAGATTTAGATTCTGTCGCAATAAGAAAAAGTATAACACATGCTAGTACAATTACTCGAAAGTAAGCAGACCACCGATATTCTCTAATTCTACCTCCGATCACCCAGAGGTCGAGCCACATGACAGAAGTCAACCTTGGGCGCTTAGTATAATTTGCCTCGCTGTCTGGCACATGGCATTGTCTAAGTAAAGAATCCCCAGAGTTTCAAACTCTTTAGAAACAAAGAAAGACGAAGATGGATGTTGCAAGTATAACTTACATATGTTGGCCATGAGGCAATGATAAAAATATCACAACCAGAAGTGATTTCCAGTTAAAACTCATGACTCTAACAAGCTCCTACTACGACTGTAATAGCTCCACTCCCATCAAATCGAAACGCCAAAAGTCAGAAAAATCAAGTCCAAATAAGTACTAGTCCAAACATACGAAGATACCAGTGCCTTGGAGGCTTCATTGCTGTGCAATGGGCGCACACGAAGTACTGGATAAGGGACAGTACACACATAGAAAATAGGGAGCATTTCCTTGTTAAGCAAAATCATAGGCTATTTCCTTTGCGAGACATTATGGCACTCATCTCGATAAAGTACGAAATGATTGAGTGATAAAGAAATGTAGTTACTAGTGGCTAATACCAAGACGTCTGGCTTTTGGTGTAGAATAAGTTGCGTGCTCGAGTTCCTGCTGACCAGTGACTTGTGCAGTGGCGATCTCAACGTTATTAATAGATTCTATATATAAACCAATATCGTTGAGGCCTTCACAAAGGTAGAAAGAGGTAGCTTCGCAGAATTTGGGAGACAGAGGCAATACAACCACGAGATCTTTATAAATAATAGTGAGAATTCAAGGGGATAAACTGTATCTTCGGTAAAGAACAAACCAAAGCCGCGGTCACGCCTGCCTGCATCCTCGAGGCGAATAAACTTAAACTTGCATGCTTTATTCAGCGCAACGCGACCTAGAAAAGAAATACTTCCCGACTCGGTGCTGTGTTTTATGGCTGTGTATAACAAAATATATGATGAGGTAAAACGCATATAATCTGCCAGGAGATGATTCATTTTGAGTGAAAATCCATGATACAACCGATGACTTCTGAGGCAAAAACTCAAGCTACCATCTCCTCTCTTCCTCAAGAGCTCATAGACCTTATTGTTGACAGATTGGCAGACTTACCTCACAATCAAACCACTTATCATGACCCTCTGCAACTCCAGGATATCATAGCCTGTTCACTCGTATCGAAAGCCTTCCGCTCCAGAGCCAAAGCACACCTTCTCTTGCGCCTACACATCCGAGCGAATGAGGGCTTCAAGATGCAGGCAGAATCGCTTGTCTCTCGAATTAAAAACACCTCTTCGGAATACTGTGCAGATCTCATACGCTCTTTCTGTTGTGCAATCATCAACAGTAACCCAGCGCAGAGCTCCGGGATGATGTTGTCAATGGATTCTCAAGGCCATCACAAGTACCTGCCTAGGCCAACTCCCCTCGACAGAATATATACTCACCTGGGTAGACATTTTACGGAAATCCTTCGCGGAATAAGCGACCCTGCCCACAAGCTACGGCACTTTAGTCTCGTGTCATTATCTGAGCTTAATCATGTCGATCATGGCGCAGGGGAGCCGAATTCTCTAGCATTCCAACTCGCTTTTGTAAGCGCCTGCACCACGGTTAACCTCCATACCCTGCATCTAGCCAACATAGCAGACATACCTCCATCCCTGCTTATCGAGGTGTTCTGCTTGCCGTTCCTCGAGGAGCTCACTCTCAACAACCTGGGATTCTCAGAAGAGACAGAAGCATCTTTGATGACATCCGACGTTACCATCCGACAGTCTGGGAATTCCATCACACGTACACTTGCCCCAAAGCTACGACGACTAGAGATACGCAATATCTGCTATCTAGGTCTTTTCAATTTGCTGCAACTTAATTCAGAATCAAACCCGCCTTCTTCTTCGTCATTCGCGCTTTTAAAAACACTCATCATATCCGTTCCCTTCGATGAGCAAAAAATCCCCATTTATGGTTCTCTTAGAGAAATCATGGACTTCATGAGCTGGATGCCGTCCAACTTGGTTAACTTGGAGATTGAGAGCTATGCTTACCCTACTGGTAACCAGCTCTCGTTGCCCTACTCTTCGTATACCCAACGCTGACTGCTACAATTGGCATAACAGATCCCCACGCCCGAAAGCATTTCAACAGCAACAGAACGCGAATTTTGATGAGCCAGCTATCAGCTCTTCGAACTTTCAGATTTAGCATGCTACACGACACCAGTCTAGATTTTCTCCGACGTCTCTTCTTGGACTCGAGAAGCACGACGATAGAAACCTTCGAAATCAAGATGACCTCTCCGGTACCGCTTGCGAGAGACCCCTCCCATACGCACAGATACTGGTCTCAGCTGGATCAATGCCTAACTTCATCACCGCTGTTCCAGAACCTGCGGAAGGTCCGAATAATTGTCATCTTGTTCCACTCACAAACGAACTCCATCCGATGTCATTCGAAGGCTGATAATCCAACACGGCATACCTCAATAAAAAGGCGCTGGGAATCCATCTTTCCAAAAGTGTCAGCTTCGGGTATGCTAGTAGTAGATGTTCAGGACGTCTATTCAAGGAATACATTCGCGGCCTACCTATACGCATCGCGCACAGACGAGGGAATAGTCGGTTGACGCAGGGGTTATAGAGGAACCTTGTAGGAACGAGGATTATAATTGAAGAAACATGGGCCGGGTGAGCGTAGTGTTGTCTACATCTAAAGAACTGAACTGATATTAGCGCCGTGATGTCAAGGAAAAATTACCATCTTTGTATATCATCAATTTGAAATTCAGACAACAGTGTCAGCAGCGCGATCGGAAACTGTCTTTAAGGACGACTCCAGTTACTCAAATCCTCAGTCCAACATCAAGAATAATCTTTGAACCTAGGCATTTGTGCAGTATTTTAATTTTGCCAGATCTCTTGCCAAAATTGCCTTTGCCAGTTAATGGTGCCTGCTGCAGATCCTGATTTGCATCGGCGCCAGAAGCGGTAGATGAAGTGTATACTCCCGAATACAGAAATCAACTAGATGCCATGAGCGCTAGCATACAAAGTCAATGCAGTGGTCTAGGGAAATGATGGCGTTATCTATCGGAACACCTTTTCGACGATTATTAGAGGGCTCATTCACCCCGGAATATCAATTAATTATTAATACGATATCGTACATGTACTCTCACCCTATTAGGTGCCCAGTTAAATATCCTGAGTAACAGCTTCTGCCTGCTTAAACGATTCGTACAGTTTGTCACATTTTTTAATCAGTGCATAGCCCTCCTCTTTGTGTTTCTCCCATTCCTTAACCTCCGTTAAACCAACATATTCATCGCCCCACCGTCCGGTCTGAGCGCTAAATCGTACGGGTTTACTTGGATCGTTATTCAGGAAGATGGGCAGATAGCACAGAGGAGCCAAAACGAGATGCACGAAAGTAACAGCAGCACACCACGGGAGAATGGTGTGGTGAGGGGAGCCAAATAGCCGGGCCTATAATGTCTTATGTCAGAGGCGCAAAATTGCAAAAAAAGGAGTGAAAACGAACGATGTAAAACGCGATCACTTTGACTTCATCCAGAAGCCCACTGACCAGCGCTTTGCTGATTGAAGTTGAACAAACTCCTGGTTCTCCAACAAAATGCCGGGTCACCTTGGTTGTTTCCGAGTTTTGCAGGGCGATCAGATCCAAACAGTTCGCGATTAAATCAATTTGATATTTTGCGGCCTCATAGCTGTGGTCTGTCTTGATCAATTGCCAGTCTGCAGAGTCATAGAAGTGCGAGGATGCTTCCAATGACGAACACCAAATAACTCTTGTACTTTCGAATGGCGACTTCTTCAGAGTTTCCTCAAGCTCTCGGAACTGCAACAGACATGACGTGTTTACAAAGTGTCTAGCTGGTAAAAAAAAAACAGAGACGTACCAGAACAAAGTGGCCAAACACGTTTGATTGCCAGACCCATCCCAGATTATCGCCACTAATTTCTCCAATGTGCTGGGTATAGAATGCAGGCACAGTGATGGCATGGATGGGTCCCGAAGCAAGTTGCTTGAAACATTGTATCCAGTCGATACCCACGAAACTCGCAACGCCAGCATTGAGCAATAAATGTGACACGTAGGGGTATCTAAATTCATCATAAGCAAACAAAGAGCATAGGCGTTGTATCTGGCTTACGTTTTGCGGATTTCAGCGCTGAAACGGAGAACACTGCTCACCGAAGCAAGGTCTAACTCGTGAATGTGAACATTGCAGTTCGCGATGAATGTCGATGTATAATCCTCGTCATAGTTGGGTAATCCTCTCAACGTACTCCGCTGGTTTTCGAGCCAATTTAGGAGCTTCGTACGAGCAGCCGAAGCTCTCTGCTTGTTTCGACAGGCCATGATTAGCGTCACACCCCTGTATCCCACCGGAGCCTTCTCCTGCGATTTCACATTGGATGCAAAATGCTGTGGAAGTGAATCCGGTGCATTCAATTGACAAAGCTGGAACAACAATCGTTGACATATGCCATATCCAACACCTCTATATTGAACGTTGGGTTCACGTCGGTGCGAGAAAAGAATGTTTAGACGTACCCGTTTGCCCCCGTTAAAATAATGACAGGAGCTGGAGCTAACGAGAACTTTGACATTGGCTTGTGAGGAGTTGGAGATGAACACTATGTAGCGTGTTTAACTTTTGAGCAGCATTTTCAGGCGACATGATGATTGTCGTACGAGCGCGTTGGTCCCACGGTTAAAAATCAGAAATTTACCGTTCCAGCACAAATGGGGTAACGGTAAATGAACACTCGTACAACTTTAAAATTCAATCCATAGCGTTAAAACATGAACAAGATAAATGAAATGCGATAATAGTGAGATAGACAAAGAAGTAAAGAAAAATGAGAACAATCCAATTCAAGAAAGGATACAGCAACTAGTCAGATTTCTTTTTCTTTTTCTTCGGTGACTCTGAGCCATTGGCAGCAGCGGCTTTGGCCTCCTTCTTGGCCTTTTTCTTAGCCTTCTTTTCTTCCTCTGTCTCCACCTGCAGCAGAGAGATTTATTAAAAAGATTATGTCTGGTACAAAGATTGCAACGTACCTTAGGCTGCTCAGGCTCATCTTCATCCATAGGACCAGCTCCATTAGCCTCGCTTTCTCGTCTTTTACGCTTCTTATCTTTCTTTTCCTTCTTGGATTTGTCACCCTCTTCGTCCTCATCAACGGCCATAGCATCCGAATCTGCATTCTTCTCCTTTTCAGCGCGTTTCTTCGCCTTCTTCTCTTCCTTCGCCTTTCGCTTCTCCTCCTTAACGTCGAGCACAGCCTTGACCGCAGCCTCCATAGGATCGTCACGTTGCGTCGAAACCAAGTCGACCTGATCAGCTTGGGCATTGTAGGTCTTTGTTTCTCCGGTCATTTCGAAGCGTTGCTGCTTTTTGCCAGAGTCGGCGAAGCGACGGACAGCACCGCCTTCACTTTGATGCTCCAGTGCGCGGAGACGAGATTCAAGCTTAGTGCGGTTGTCGATGCCTATTGAGGAAGCCATCTCATCTGACTTGCCGTCAGCGTCTGTGAGGGCATCCACACGAATGGACAGGGCAGCCTTTGTGGCGACCATGCGAGCCATCTTAGGAAGGCGTTGTCAAAAATCAGGTAAATTATCGAAGAAAAAGTACTCACCTTCCCCTTTAGTTTGGGTGGTGCTTGGCCAATAAGCGAAGCCTAACAAAAATATCAATAAACAGAAATGTTAAATGAAGGAAATGGGAAAGGCGTACGTGGTAAATGAGACCATATTTGGGGGTATCGTGTTTGGTTTTCAAGGCGCGGAAAAGAGCCTTTTCAGCGCCGAGGATCTGAATGGTACTGGCAGGATGCTTAGCAAGGTTAAGCAGGCTACCGGCGTGGCTTATAAGACGGGCGCCGACAAGCTCTCCTACCAGAGCTGTTAGGTTGGGGGCAATTGCATTCATACGATTGCGGAGGTACTCCGCAAGTTGTGCGCGGTATTCGGATATGGAGATAACTTGGTCGCAGAGGGAATGGATATGGGCAATGTCAGAGTCTGAAATTTCTGTACCCATGGAGATTTCGGCGGCGGCTTTAAGCACGGCTTCGAGATCTTCAGGAAGAATTGAAGCAAAATCTGTTGATGAGGCGTTTGTTCGGAAGCCTAAATAAAAAAAGGTTAAGAAAAAAGTTGTATAATTGTACTACAAACATACCCATAAGTTTTATAGTTTTGGCGTAAGCAACATTGTCTACGATTATCTTGGCCATCTCTGGGAAATGCCAGCCGTACCATTCCTTGAAGCACCAGTTAATTTAGAACATATATATGAGGAAGAAGTTATAAACTTACTTTTACTCTCATGGCGTATATGTTGATCTCCTTGTCTAGATCGTCGAGGAGAGCAATGGCTTGGACAACCATCGTGTCAACTTTGTCAGGTGAAAACTTGAGTTTAAATCTTTCCATGGGGGAACAGAGTAAGTACATTTATACTTCATAAAGTTGAGCCAACTCTCACCGAGCCAGTGAATGACTGAGACCCAAACTCATGGTAGCCAAATCTTTAGGATCCAAACCCTCAAGGAGAGCCGTGATTTGACTTCGAATTCCACGCCAAAGATCACCATGCGAGCCCTCGGCCATAGCATTGACATTGATGCTAAGTTTCTTGGTGATTGCGCGACCTAACAGGTTGTATAATTAGACAGTCGAATATTTTTTTTCAGATGGCCAAAAACGAACCGAGATGGGGGTCAATAACAACCAAAGCTTCCTTCCCTTTCCCTTTATCCAGAACCTCTTCCGTCAAAAATTGCTTGAGACCCTTCCCAAGCTTTCCCTGTTGTAGTGAGGTGATATCTTCAACAGCTGTAGCAGTCGACGTGAAACGATGGAGAGCCTTCAGTTTTAGTCTGAGGCAAGGTTGGAGAGTCGCAATGAGTTCCGTTTGTACTGTTTCGGTAAAATGTTATTGTAACGCACAGTCTGCTGGCAGTCTCTGGAGTCTGAAACTCTTTCCAAAGGTCCGCGCTCTCGATTTTCGCCGTGTCGGTAACCTTGAACAGGCAGTAGCCCATTGCAGTCTCGTATAGCACGAGCATTTTTGTTGATTAAGGGTAAGAAAAGGGGTAAAAGGGTAGGATTGGTAATACAAAGTATTTATGTTGAGATGGCGGAAAAATAACGCCAACGACGGCGTCGACAGCGAGCAAGGCTATTCAGTCGACGGATAGCGACTTTTTTGTGGATGAAGAAATTTCTCGCCGCCAGTTCCCACACGTGTTGGAACCGTGAGAATTAGTTGCCATCCTGGCTGGTATCAAGTTCAACTCCGCTTATTTTCGACGGTGGCCGTCCCGCGATTCCTTGTGGAACATCATGAAGTTGCTCACGATCAGTATTGTATTTGTGAAGCCTCTTATCATCGACTGTCATGGTCTTTCGTAGTCTCTGTCGAGTCTTAGCTATCTGTGCAACTGTATCTCTGGCTGCAGCTTATCATGGTTCTGAACAAGCCAAGTTTACTGTCGCCTCTCAGGCTGGCACGGCTTCCTACAACTACAATTCGTCCGAAGCCCAATCTCTTCATTTGTCGTCAATCGGCTCAACAGACTTTACAACCCTTTCTCACCCTGCGTTTCCGAATACTCGCATTCGCGTGAAGAAAACCAACTTTTGCGATTCTACTGTCAAGTATGTCGGATTGCCAGTTTTTGAGAATCTTTACTAGTGGCGAGCTATCCCAGGCTCACCAACTTTAAATCTATTGCCATCGTGACTTACGCAAGCTTCACTCAATTCTCTCGTTTTCATTAGCGTCTTCACAGGATACCTAGACGTCGACGCCGGTGCTAAACACATGTTCTTCTATTTCTTCGAGAGTCGACGCGATCCTGAGAAAGGTACATGCCAATTGTCCTTGTACCGATAGCAACACTGTATTATCGGGAACTCATTCTTGGACTTTAGATGATGTTATAATGTGGATCAATGGAGGTTTGTCGGTTTCGGTAGTCAAGCAACATACCACTTCACATAGTATATCGTTAATTATCAGGTCCTGGATGCTCTTCTGCGACGGGCTTGTTAATGGAATTGGGTAAATCTTCCTCCACACAAATTGGACAAAAGTGCCTCTAAAATTTATGTTTATGACCAGGTCCATGCAGCATTGACATGCAGAATAATTCATCTAATGGCACAGTGTGGAATCCATACTCCTGGAACTCGGAGGCGAATATTTTCTTTTTAGATCAACCGTGAGCTCGCTTTATCTCCCTCTCATTAAAGGCTCCGAACATCCTGAATCTGTTTTTCACAGCGTTGGAGTCGGATTTTCCTATGCAGACTATGGAGAAACCGTCGAGACAACAGAAGATGCTGCCAAAAATGTCCATGCCTTCATTACCATCTTTTTCGATACATTTACTCAGTTTTCTGGAAGACCTCTGCATCTGTCGGGCGAATCGTATGGCGTTCGTTTGTTTCCATGTTCATGCAGATCAATGTCCGATGCATCTGCGTCTCTCACATTTAGGGCCGGTATCTTCCTGTTTTTGCCAGTGAAATATACGACAAAAACCAGATCGCTCTCCGAGAAGGGGGATCAATTATTAATCTGCAAAGTGTCCTTATTGGAAATGGAATCACCGATATCTCAACGTACGTCGGATTCATTTCATCTCAGTTCATTAAACAGACGCTGATGAGGCATTCCCACGAAAAGCCTCTACCAAGGTCGATACGAAGTTGAATGTGGCACTGCGTCTCTACCTGTTCCTTTCCAATCCATATCAACATGCGTAAGGATGAAAACTGCGGTGAGTCTTCGGTAACATTCCGCCTATCACTGTCGCATGGTTTATTTAATTCGTGCTGTTGCGGCTTGAAAAATCCTGTGATTATCTTACAACGATGGATTTTTTGAACAAAACAACGCAAACTTCATCATTTGGGATTATCAGCTACCACGTTGCCAGAAAGCGATGCGTCAGAGCTGTGTAGACCGGTTTGACTCCATAAACTGTCAAGCAGCTGTCAATTTTTGTGATAGCGAACTCTCCACTGCGATGCATGCATCAGGTATGTGATCGACGTGTTCCGTGTGCTCCGTTCATTGAGCATTTTCAGGGAGAAACGTGTATGACATAACGAAGGTGATGATGATGTCTTGTAGCATCCTGTTTCCACCGTACTTTTGCTGACGTTGTGCTCTGGGTTTACAATGCGTCGTTGGTAGCCATGCGAAGGCGAGCTCTGCTATAGAGAAATGAATGTCATTAAGACATATCTCAACCTCCCCGAGACACAAGAGCTACTAGGAGTTGAAAGCCCTTACAATTTTGAAGCTTGCTCACGGGTTGTTGGGCAAAATTTTGCAGCGCATTTGGACAAATGGGCCGTACACACCCAAGATTATGTTGCCAACTTGCTTGATCGTGGTGTCCGTGTACTTATATACGCTGGCACATATGATTGGCAATGCAACTATATCGCCAACCAACTGTGGGTCGACAAACTTGAATGGAGCGGACAAGCATCGTACGCCGACGAAGAATGGCGCGACTGGACTGTTGACGGTGTCAAAGCAGGCGAGGTGAAAGAGACGCCTCTACTCACCTTCGCTACCATCAGAGGGGCGGGGCATATGATGAGTATCTTTTTATAGCTCCACTTCGCAGATATGATTCAGAGACTGATGATCTTTTTGCGCCTTTTACGTCCCCCATGATAAACCCGCAGAATCATTCGCGATGGTATCGCGGTGGCTGGCTCGCAAGCATCTGTGATGTTGCACCGTTGCTGCCGGCTGCCCGCCAGATGGTTGATGATTTAATCCGTTCATATCTCAAGTTTGATAGTTCGCATCATCAACTGTGGTCAAGCTTTGCTGTTTTGAAGTATGAATGGTTATTGTCCAGACTGAGTAATTAATTTTTTTTGGAACGATTGACCTTTCATGACAAGGTGCAGCCATATTCTAAAATTTGACGAATTTTTCAAAGGTACTGTAACTGTAGCCCCACTTCAAGGTACCCTAGTATATTTCAAGAACATTTCCAGCATTGATCTTCCACTAAATCACTTCGTCCGAAGCTCAGCCTTGGTTGTTCGGAGTGAGAACCGCTAACACCTCATGCGGCCTGTGGCTGCTCGAAGCTGCCCAAAGTCTTGGAGGACCAAGGGAGCGGATCAAGGTGATGGCTATGACAACGGCCCAGTGCAAAGAGTGATGGATCAGTACTCTGCTTGGGGAAGGAAAGGAAAAAGACAAAGACATATGGATCTATGCATTCTGCGCTTATCGATTCTTCGAGTTGTTTCGGTGTTCATTAGGGACGTTCATCCGTCACTGGACAGATTTGTGCAATGAAAACTGAACGCCAATGGCAAGTAGAGTAAGAAAGTTATGGCTTGGCCAAATCATATGCTTTGATTAATTCTTGAACTTTGGGTTATTCAAGACATTTTGACGGCATTTCACGGCTCTTCGATCTGAATGGTCAAAATTTGCTGGATAGCGATAGGCCCTGGCTTGAACGTAGGCTCGGCACCAGTAAGAATCGAACAAAATATACCCGCTTCAAGTCCAACAACAAGGTAGAACTGGCCAAGTGAAGTAGTGTACTGTAATGGTTGGACAGTCGACAACGATAAAAGATAGAATACGCAACCACCGGGTTACTGTGCATAGTCGAGTAGGAATTTGCAGCCGAAAAATAAGTGTGAGGGGACCATCTTGGATTGCCATAGAAATGAGCTGAGGATAACCGCACTGACCGAAACCAATCAAATCAACTCACACGAAAGGAACCAAAGCAGTGGAACGCCCTAAGTTTGGATTGCTACAAATACTCTGATCTCGTCGCCATCATGTCTTATTTGCCACCCTCTTTCGTTCGTTCTTTCTTTTTCTTCCTCCCCGTGCCCTAAGTAAGTTTCTCATATATATATTCCTACCCCCTCTGACTGAACCCTTTTTGTATAGTCGTTCTTTTTGGGCTTGCCCGGCTGCATCCCCTGGTCTTTTGGCTTGCTGCTTTTTACACTCCCTACACATTCTTTTTGAAGCAGGCTTTCTTACTCCGGCAGAAAAATCAATCTTCCAATAATTAAAATGCAATTCACTTCCT
The DNA here is from genome assembly GCF_017499595.1 of Psilocybe cubensis. NCBI lineage: Eukaryota > Fungi > Basidiomycota > Agaricomycetes > Agaricales > Agrocybaceae > Psilocybe > Psilocybe cubensis. Next base: position 3,113,719 of record NC_063002.1, on the reverse strand, counting down.
CCTTCGTCGCTCTAGTAGCCGCTGCTCTCGTTTCTGCTGCTCCTGCCAGATTTTACGGAAAACGCGCCCCTGGTGCAACAGATATCTTGGTCTACAGTATGTACCTGTAATTTCATATCGCGGATAAATAGGCGCTGACCAGCCTGTAGAATTCGCGGATGTTTTGGAACAACTAGAGTCCACTTTCTACTCTCAAGCCTTGTCCAAATTCCAGGACAGTGATTTCCAGGCTGCTGGCTTCACTGCCAGTCAGATTGCTATCGAACAGTTCAAAGTCATCCAGTCTGATGAAGCTACGCACTCCACCGTACTCCAGGTACGTCGATATTTTCCCGAGACATCGGAAATAGGATTAACCCTTGCTCTCTCTCTACAGGCTGCGTTGAAGTCGTTCGGCGAGACGCCCATCACAAGCTGCAAGTTCAACTTTGACTCGGCTCTCACGGATGTCGCCACCATGGCTGCCACTGCCCGTGTTGTTGAGGCTGTCGGTGTCGGTGCTTACCTGGGCGGTGCCACTCTTATGACTGACCCCGTCCTCCTCGATTCTGCTGCTTCAATTTTGACTGTCGAGGCTCGCCACCAGACTATCCTCAACCTGCTTTCTGGAACTGGAACCGCCGTCCCTGCTGCGTTTGACATCTCCCTCACTCCAAGTGAAGTTCTCGCCCTCGCTGGTCCCTTCTTCGATGGCGCTTGCGATCTTGGTATCCCTGGTGAGCTTCTTGCTCAATTTTACACAATGATTCAAAGTTTAATCCCACTTCAATTTAGCCAACCCTGCTCTTTCCTTGACTAACACTGGAGTTGTCGCACCCGGAACCAAGCTCTCCTTCTCCACGCCGGCCATCACCAGTGCTAACGATACCTCGGTAATGTTTAATCGAAACGCATTAACACTATGCAGTTTTCTTACCATTGTCTTCACAGAAACTCTTCTGCCAAATGATGCTTGGTGGCCAGCCCTTCTCAATTCCTCTGCCATTCGATAACTGTGTTGTTCCCGACGGTGTCAACGGCCCTGTCGGAATCTGGATCACTTCTGACGGCCAACCTTTGACCAACAACGTCCGTGATCGTGCCACCACCCAGCTCGTCGCCGGCCCAACGATGGCCTTCATCGATACCCAGCCCCAGATGCTCTCCCAGCTTACCCGCGGCAGCGCCAGTGGAAGCAGCGGCAGCAGCAGCAGCGACAGCGCGGGAGCCCCCGCTGCCTCCTCTGTCAGCACGGCCACCATCTCCCCGGCTGAGGCCTCGAGTATCATTGCATCTGCATCAGCAACCGCCTCAGCCGCTGGACCTAATGCTACCGCCTCTGAATCGACTCCTCAGACAGACGCTTCGGTATCAACACCCGCGACTCCTGGAAGCCCCAACACTGCCACTGGCCCATCTTCCGACGGTAGCATCAACGTCGTCGGGTGGTCCAATATCTAAAGCACATTCGCCCTCAAAAGCCCTTCCATACAACCGATCTACTAATCATGGAACATCACAACCCTAGATTTAATGCAACAATTGTAAACCTTATGGATTATTTTACGCTGAAGGCGAAGTTTCTTTAGAACTTCTCTGGCTGGGCTGGCAGCAGGAGGGGAGTTGTCACGACAAGGCTTTTTTCAAGAAAGGCATTCTTTTTCGCTGTCTCGAGACATGCATCCTTTATTTTTCGGACTATGGACTCATTATCTGATACCAGACGACTTCGGACACTTGTTTTCCTTTTTTATTTGCTGGCGACGCCGTCATCTTGCATTTTTCTTAATCATTTTTTCTGCCGTTCTTTCTCTCGATGTGGATTGGGGATCGATTTGTTCTCCGAGCACAATCGAATGTTGTGGGTGCGGTGGCCAGTCTGACCTAGTGTCGCCTCGTCACCCTTCCATGTCATTCGTGAGTATCGAACCCTTTTCCCCTTTGCTTGCCTTCATCCTTTTTATGCACTTCGTTCTCTCTCTCGTCCTTACACTCATCAATTTCGATTTTGGCACATCAACCTGGGGAGGTTGCTTTTTTGTTCGTCATTTAGTCCTGCATCTATTGCATACTGTATTCGTGGCAACTTGTTACAGCTTACTTTAGATAGCTGAATCACAAACTCTAGGTTCGAACAAAATACCTGTGCCACGCCATGAGACCATCATTCACCGCTTGATAGTTTCACCGTGTTTCGTTGACGTGCGCAATCCGAGTGCTGGTCAGGCCGTTTCCAATAGGAACCTCAGCAATCACCCTCATTCGTTACCCGGGATCGTCTGATTTTAACTCTACATTCACATAGACATTATTGCTTGATTTATGTTCTCTGTTTGGGATCGAAAAAATGGACTGGTATGTATGTAATACAGATGAATTGTATAATGCGTAACTTGGAGCAAAGATGTATGTAGATAGAAGCCTTTGAGGTTGAGTAGCAGATATAGTTTCCTCCATAAGAATAAGTAAAAAAAGGTGTGATACACAGAAAGCAAGAAAGTAGTAGCAACCACCGATAACCCTCGTCGAGTGCGTCAGTGCATCGCAACAGACACAGATATAAGACGATCTCGTCGGGGTTGGGAATAATCGTCCACTCGAACTAGGTATAGGCCCTCCGCCACAGGGCGAACCTCTATATTGGCATTCCAAGTCAATATCAATCATCCTCACTGTCGTCGCTGCTCGAAAAGTCGTCGTCACTATCTCCCAATGGAACACCACCAGCCAATTCATTGAGCGAAATAGGCCGGCGAGTTTGTTCAGATGGCGCGGGCGACATCGCAGCGCCCAAAAAGTCCTCTTCTTCCTCCATCTGCCTCGCAAAATCATCCGGATCAATCTCACTATCGTCGCCATCGCCCTCTCCTTCTTCATCCCCAAATCCATCGCCGAATATCTCATCCTCAAGCTGGTCTTCGAGGTCGAGAGTATGGTGGCTGAAGCTTGACATGGACGCTTGCGGGATCGTCGGTGTCGCAGTGGGGACTGGTTCCCAGTCTTCCTCTTCGTCTGAAGACTCTGCTTCTTGTACTGGCGCAGGCGGCGGAGGTGCTGGAGGTGCAGATGGCAGAGTAACAAACCCAGAATTTCCATCGGGTAACGCAATGCCAGAACGCACTGGAGGTGCTGGTGTCGGTGGAGGTTGTTGGGGAGTCGAGGTTTTTTGCTTTTTGATGGGTCTAACAATTTCTATGATCTCTTCTGATGGATATGAGGCCAGAGGCATGGGTGCCGGAGGTGTAGGTTTGGGTACAGGCGCAGGAACAGGTGCGGGAGCTTTGCCTTTCTTTGTTTTCGCAGGGGCAGGTTTGGTTTTAATGGATGGTGCAGGATGTGAACTGGCAGATGCAGAAGCCAGAGCGGACGCAGGTACTGGAGGTGGAGGCATTGATGATTGAGACTTGGAGAGTGGGGGAGATTTCGACTTTGCTCTGGGTTTGGGTAGGGCTTTGACAGGGCGGGTAACAGTAGGTGGTGGTGGCTTCTGTATGCGGGCTTGATGTAAGGGTATCTCTATCTCTTCTCCTTCCTCTTCTTCCTCCTCTTCCTTCACTGGTTCTATGTAGGAGATGGGGATAGGTTTAGTTCCGTCATATTCCTCAAACTCTCCTTCTTCCATGCCAAAGTCCTCCAGAGTCATTTTATAATCATCTTGCTTGGTATTCGCAGCACTTGTAGAAGACGAAGGTATCGAGGCTCCTGGTGAAGCTATAGCAAAAGGTCAAAACGAAGCATTGGAAGCAAGGATAGAGCGGAACGTACGAGACGCCGTGCGGCGAGAAGCAACAGGCTTTCCTTCATACGTATACGTTACAAACGAGTCCATCTTCTCTAGTGTATATGTCTATATAGATGTGTCCATGAGTAACATGCCAGATATTCGCATTAGCACGTACCCCAGTCTCTGTATCGTACATCAGGATGCAGTCCACTTCTTTAGCTGGAATTTCAGTTCCACTAAATGGATGGGCAATTTCGGGCTGATTTATCATGTAGTTTGAGTCTCAGTAGAGATATTCAGAACGAAAGATTGCTCACGTTTGTTGTGCTGGGATATTCTACTTTGACCTGTGTCGTTTCAGCGCCTTGTCTGATGTCCAGGGTAGCCGGCTGTGTAAGGTCGACATCTTTCGGCTTGAAGTTGACTGTAGAAATAACTAGCCGTTTCATTAACGTCCCGTAGGTAAAGCTGGAGCATAACGCACATTTAAAAGAGAAGAAATCGCGCTCAGGAAGAGCTGATTTCTTTGCAGGGGCTGGGGAGTCCTTGTTTTTCCTATTTTTGAGAGCCCTGCCCAAAGAAGAGCCGATGTTGACAGAATGGCGGCTGTTTTTCTCAGTCCAGATCTTCTCTGGCTCTGTGGTGGCCATGGTGGTTGGAACAAAGATGGATAAGTGGGGGCAGGGCACCCAACCCCGGCTGACACTCGGTCTTCCACAAGCGGCACCAATTCTCCATTGAGCCAGCACATGACAAAGCTGTCCAATCGGAGGTGTGCCGACGCACCAGGAACAATTAATTAAATCCGAAGGATGCAAATCTCCAATCTCATCATCGTCACAAAACAGGGCTTCTAATTGTGAAAGAGAGACACAGGAACCCTCACACAATGGTTTAAATATTATGATCAAAAAGGACAATAACCGAGTTTCAATCTCAACAGAATCGCGACAGCTATAGCAGTGGTGATGTGTGACATATGTGCGATCCAACAGCGGTGGCATGAAGTACGACTTGACGAAACAAATCATAACCTCGAACAGAAAATTCTACTTGAAGCTCTGGATGCAGCTTATTTTTTGCCGCGTTTTTCTGGTTTACTGTACTTTTGATTCCGCGCTATTCTGGTAGCCAACCGTTGAACTTGTCCAGAAAGCAAGTCATACCTGGCTTTATTCAAGGTAACATCCAGCACCGTACTTTCATCATCCAAGCGACCAGAAATATATACGGCGTTGGTAAACAACACATCCGTAGGGGTGGCCTGATACCTATATCCACACAGCGTGCGTCGAGATCCCACTGCACTCCAATCCGCCGCGAGGATTCGGCTCGCCGAAACGTTGGAGACAGTCATCGTCTCATCGGCCCCCGGCGGCGTCGGGAAGCAGTTATTGTGCAACAGCTTGTACCCAGACACCACATGCTCCATGGATAGCGACATTCGTGAAGCCGAAAAAAGATTGGTTAGAGTGGACAATGAGAAAGATTGTACATCTGAGACCGTTAGTATAGGGTAGGGTAACGGCACGAACGCGTTGTGGGGAAATGTCTGTGCAGCCGCATATTTGGACCCCAGAATGGTGCGGAAGTTTGCAAAATTAGTACAGTGTATTTTGGTTTGTGGTTTTGTACCTGATGCGTAAACCGTCTGCACAGAAAAAGATGGATAAATAAACCACAGACAAGGTGATGCGTGCGTACTTTAAATATCCAGGCGACCAAGACGTCACCGGTGGTAACATGCTCAACTATCTTCTGTCCATTGCGCAGGGAAGACCTGACCTCCTCGACGAGAGTATCTAGAACAACTTTTGGCAATAGGATTATGCGTCGATCCGCGCCAGCCCAGAACCGCTCCTTCACATGCGACGCTGCCAACTTCAAAACACCACCAGGTCCAACGACTGTATAGGCAGGAAAGGCATCAGCTGGAGTGGAATACTGAATAGCCTGTGCCGCTCGCGCAAGGACGTCGTCTAAAGGGTTGACATTCAGTCCTGCCTGAGGTAGAGGTGGCACTTCCCAATCGCGGCCATTCAGTTCTGCGACGAGCGCGTTGATCACCAGCGCAGCTCCTCCTCCGTCAAATATTCCATGGCTTCTCGCGAATCCAATGCATGTGTAGTCTACACCCCCATTGCTGGCGGCGGGAAAATAGGTAATATTCCAGCATGTCAGGGGGTGGTTGCTGGATTCCCAAACCGTGTAACTTTTGGGAGTAGATGGATGGAGGAACACGTCCAAAGGAAGAGATGTAGACACAGAAGGTATTGGGATCTTGACATATTTCGAGAGAGGAGTGGTTGAAGTCGAAGTTGTCAAGCTAAATGTCGCATAATCATGGGGCAGTCGACCAAGGGGAATTTTGAGAAACCACTGTACGCTCTAATGGCAGGGTCGACCTTTATCGGATGCGACAGAAAGCGAAAGACATACATTATTCTGTTCTGTGGATTGCAGTCTACCTGATAACATCCGCCATTTCTCAGTGACCCTCTGTAATGCAGAGACAAGGGCTGCGGTGTCAATGGTTCCTTCTATGAGCCACCCTGTGACGAATGTAGTACGTTCGAACAGTCTATCAAAGACTGTGAGCGGGAATACGGCATATTCCCCAGCCTCGTTCATGTCGCGGTACAAGCGAGGTGAAGTTGGAAAGACAGATAAAGGACGAGTCAACCTCTCCGTAAGTGTCGGAAGTTCAGACTGCTCGATGATAATATGGCTCTTCTTAAGGCTTGCCGAATGACCTGCTGATTGCTCCAAGCTTGAGCTCGGCGACTGCTGAGAACTGACACATCATGATGCGTAGACAAATCACCACCTGATTCACTGCATAATTGTAAAATGTTTGTCTGGTAAAAGATCACTGTTTTCCAGAAAGCATATAATCAAAAGTTCAGACGATCAGATGAACTTGATGCCATCTTTCGGCCACCAGAGGAACGACGAAATGCTTACTTTTACGTTTCCAAAACACTTGCAGCGATAGTCGACTGCAGAGGAAAAAGGTGTTAAGCCTAACGGTCCTGAAATGACACTGTTACGTCGGAACAAATATGGCCGTGTGGCGAAATGGCATCGCGTCTGACTACGACTTCAGTGAGCGACTATAGCTAGCTCCTTACGTAATTCGCTTACGTAATCATCAGGAGATTGTAGGTTCGACCCCTACCTCGGTCATCTTTTTAATAGTTTTAAACAATAACTATTTTAGAGAAGTCGAAAAACCGCTCGCAGCCTCCACTGACATAGCCTGATAACGATTTTTTTGAAGAGCCAAAATTCAAATATGCGTCCAGAACTTTGCTATTCTAATTATAAATCAAAGAGAAATTAGATGTCATCGCTCAAGTGGTGGACTAATAATAGGTTGCACTTTTACCACGAAGAGTCATTCACTGAATTTGATTCAGACAGCAAACACCTCTCCTGTGGCCTTTTGGCACGTTATGGCGTCCATTCAAACTCGAAACCATTCTACCTTGCCTCCAGAAATAATCAATTTGATTTTTGACCATCTCGCCAATCTCGACGAATCCCCACTTGAAATTCAAGCTGCTCTTCGATCGTGTTGCCTAGTCTCGAAATCATTTGTCTACAATGCACGCAAGCGACTTTGGAAACAGGTAACCCTTTCTGTAGACGACACCCTTCCACAACGATGCAACAGATTTGTTCGTGTTTTAGAACAGATGAACTTGGATGACAAGGTCTCGTTAATTAGGAACGTACAATCTCTCAAGCTACTTTTCCAAGAACCAATCATGGGTCAACGTCTTTCAGGCCAGAAGGAAAGAGAGTCGGTTCTTCGGTCCATCAAGCGACTTTTTGGGAAGCAGCCCGATATCGTTGACGTCTTTCAGATGTTAGAAAACCCCAACCTGACACACTTCTGCCTCGCGGCCCCAGAAGGGACATCATTCCTCTGGGCTCACGGTGTACATTCCATCAACCCAGCTATTCTACGGATATTGTCTTATCCCAATCTCAAATCGTTTTCCTTATGCAACATCACGTCTGTCTCACAGGAAATTGTTACTGCTGCTTTCTTTTCAGGAAGCATTCAAGAATTAGCCATCCGCAGTACTTTTGTGGGACTTAGGCGTGTTATCCCACCAGGCATCGAAATCACAAGCTCTCTCGCAGACTTAAAGAAGTTGGAGATGATTGACGTATCTGTACCGATTCTATTTCGCATCATTCTGGATTTACTCCCAAGTGCAAACGTTCCACGGCCATTTTTCCCTCATCTTCATACTTTGATAATATCAGTGCCTTCCGATGTAGATGATATGAGCCTGCTACAGGAGTATGTCTTGGCTGCGTCTGCGTCTTTAGAGACACTGGAAATGGATTTCCACGTCCGGCATCGTTACAGTATGTCTCTTACTATGTTCGTAAACCATGTTCTGATATCGTGACAACTCCTTTAGCTTACTCGCTCCCTGCACTGGAGGGACTTTCTTTTTCGGGGCTGGTATCACTGCAATGCTTCAAGTTTCAAGCAGCATCACCTGATATAATCGCTTTACTCGAAGAATGCCAACGCTCTTTTTTAAACATCTTCAACATATGTGATTTCACCAACAAATTAAAAACTATCGAGCTCCATTTCCTGCTCAGCGCCATCTATGACTACTCCAGTGGAACGTCTTTGGAAAAGCTCGAGCAAGCACAGCACTGGCATACGATTGACCGACTATTCGTCAGCAGATCCTTCTACAATCTGGAATTGTTCAAAATCACAATCGAGGTGCGCCATGCTCGAGACAACAGCAACGAAACACACAGTATCTCGACACAAGAGCTCCAAAGATTTGCTGCGAACGTGCTTCCTCGGATTTCTGTGGCCATCCAAATCAAGCTTGTAATCCAGGGCCGAGTCGTATTCTGCGAAAATCCAAAACTTTTGCGCAACAGGTTCGCACCCTCTCAAAGAACGTTCTAGTGTGGAGAGTGTGACATCGTAACTAGCGTATCCGGAATATGCAAATGTTTATAACTATCTGTTAAGTTTTGGCATAGTGGACATGTAGGAATAAGTTCAGGCATTCGAGAGGCATGGCAGTAGCGGGGATGACTCGGAGCATGCGATAAATTCAGTATTTTATTTTTGCTTGTGAACCAGCCAGGTGTGTATGTTCATTTTTGAATCAAACATGCCCAATCAACTGACACTCTGTCGTCTTTAAGGCTTTCCTTAATGTCCACTGGTATTTGTAATTCTTTGTACTGCCAAACGACAGCACATTGGCACATCAAAGTCCAAACCAACTTGCGAAAGAGACGACACCCCAAGCAATATGTGCTACGGTTCTACCAATTTTACCCCAAAGTTTAATGAAGCTATATCAATATAAATTCTCCAGATAATAGGCACAAGTAAGTTTATTTTCTTTTTTCAGAGACATGAGCTAAATTCGAAACTTTGTCTATTTGCAAGACGTCCATGTCGTATTGGGCTCTTGTCCAAACGGCTGGCAATCGGAAGCCTCAAGACATATGGGCATATGCACATATCTGACGAGGGGCCTTGTTTGGGTACGATAATGATTGTTCTGCACATTTATACTGTTTCGACAATCCAAACAGGTTTACTTGTCGCAAATTCCTCATGAGATTCCCTTAATGTGTATAAATCATCAAGGTGGATGGATAATGATCGGGACAGTCGGGGCGATCGACATCCGCGATTGTTCACAAGCAAATTAGCCTGGACTAGGGGCGGCTGACACAGATACCCTGGACTAGGGGCGGCTGACACAGATACTCTAACAAAGGAGCTTGAAAATACCTATAAAACTGGTTCATTATTGCCAATCCCTGTCATCTCCAGACTTCTGAACCCAACAAAGCATCCACTACAACCTATCATCTGCAGAACTTTCTTCTGGATGTCGCCCACTGGCGCGACATCCCCCACGCCAGGGTGGGGATCCCTACAGCCTTTTCATCACGTCGGCCCTCCTGGACCAGCGTTAACGGCCGTCGCACTCTTCGGAGGGTTGTCTATCGCAGGCGTAGCTAGCGTCAGACCACACCTCCCGCTCCATATAGCGCGTCCGCCTTCTACGTTGATCAGGATTTCCCCCATGGGATACCTCGTCCTTGAAGCAGGGTTTTCCTACCTTGAATGGCTGCATATCGTCTCCGGTTCTTTAATTGACCCAATCAACTACAACATTTCAAGCAACAACCAACCCCTCTATCATTCTCCTCTGATAATTCCCACAAATAACTTTATCCACTCGAAAGATCTCATCGTTCCTCCCTCCAAAGAAGTCGCAGCAATTCCCGCAATGACGAAAGATCTCATCGTTCCTCCCTCCAAAGTACTCTCAGTAGTCCCCGCAATGACGAATGATCTCATCGTTCCTCCCTCCAAAGAACTCGCAATAGTTCCCGCAATGACCAAAGATTTGGTCCTTGTGGATTTGTCTCCCGTTTGCAAGTTTGAATACAATGGGAGCATACCTTATCGAAAATGGCCTGAAAGAATAGTAGCTAAAGCCCTTGCAGCTCGCAAGGCACCCCCCATGACCTGCCCAGTCCAGATCCCAGGTAAGCTGTCCACAGTCTTTTTCTTTAGTGATGTTAATCTTCTTTTTTAGACTCTTTCAGGTGGTGGCGTCAATGTGATAATGGCGCCCACAGAGAAGAAGGCTCAGATCCAAGCAGTTCTATAACGGGTGCGTCAACAAAAATTCTCTTTTGCAGTATAATGGTGTTGATTCCTTCCGTTCAGACACTCCTCTTGACCTTGAAGGAAGCAATGGACACGTCACAGAGCCCACAAGAGTTTACGTCGATGAAAATGACCCTGACGGCAATCCCGACGATGACCCAGTCACTATAGGGCAGATATACCCATTTCCTTCGGGCATTCTCATCTTTCTCATCATGATCCTCATGGCTATCTTATTTTCTAAGATTTGCAAATATCTGAGGAAATACCTCTCCACAACTAAACGTCGCATAGATATAACTGGTTTTTTTCTTTTCTTTATCTTGTTTGGACCAGGTGCAGACAAAAGGGTATGTCTTTATTTACGTCTTTAATATTGTTATCGGTCTAATATTGAATCTATTAGCGTTCAATCATAGCACATTTTTTAGGCTATGAACATATACTTCAGATTGCACTTTCCGTCATTACCGCTCAGCACGAGGAGGAACACATTTCCGACGATGAATCCTACTCTACTGAACAGGATCAGGACCGTGAAATTTCACATTGTATGTTTGCTCTCCCTACCCAGGTCAAGCTGAATATGAACGCTAATGGCCCTGTTTTCGTCAATCACTCAGCTTCGAAATGGAAAGGAAAAGGAAAAATGACCGATGTATTACCTGGAACTGTCGCTCGTGTTGCCTCTTTGGTAAGAAACTCAGTGGATTGTTTGTTTTTACAGTTTCTTATACTGTATCTTTTGGTTACAGGGCGCTAAGGTCGAGAACGCAACCGCCTCGTCTTCAAGGCCCATGAAGACCTTTGCCCGCCTTTACATCCATCCCAAGAGATCCCACCCTAGCCCCTACAAGAACGTGTCCATCTTTGTTCAAGCCGACAACCCGAACCTCGGTTTCATCTGCTACAATCGCCCTGACAAGACCAACCCTGACTCTAGAAGCAACAACTTCCACTTGATCAACTATTCCGTTGTCCAACCTGCTCAGCCCAAAGAACCTGGCCGTTCAAGAAAGCCATCTAGGAGAATATAAGCAGGCCGTCGATGGATTTACTCCGTCCAGCCTGGATCTTTTTCTCCTTTTTGGCTCATATTCTGGCCTTTGTTTCATTGGGCTTTTCTGGCAGACCGGTATCTGAAGTGGATGTTAGTGTGTTCTAGAGCAATGCATGGTAGCGGTTTTTTCTTTGCGGACAATTTTTGAGGCGGTTGGGTTATACCCGGAGTTGGATATTGTTACTTGTTGGGCGTGGGATGTGGAAAGACTGTGGCCTCGATGGACGGGCCTGCTTTAACGATGATTTGGTAAGTCACCTCAGAGCACATGATCCGCTTTTCATCAGCTTACACGTTGTATTTTCCTAGATCCAACATGATTGATAACGCGACCTCCTCGTCATCAAACTCGTACACAACTCGCAACACCGCTGAGCACCTTTATACCCAAACATTTGCCGTATTTATTCAAGTCAACGAACCCCACACATGGCCTCAATCAATCTCCCAAACAGCCGCTCCAAGATCCACGCCACGGTCAACATGTATCGCCAGTGGCAAGGACTTTGTTGAGGGCAAGAGAGTCGTTCAAGGACAATGGCCATTGTCGAAGGACAACCCTACCAGGCTGTCGATGGATTTCCCGTCCAGCTAGGTCTGTTTGTTTTTCATTGTGGATGGACCGGGACATGGTATGCACCACACAGCCCCACGGCGCAGTATTTGTTTGGAATATTCTCAGTGATCAGGATATCTCTCTTGGTACAGTTTGTTTCGGGGGATGGTACTATGGCAAGTACACACTTTGGCGGCGACGCTCACCTTCGGGAAGATGGAAGCAACATCGGGGTTCGGCACTGACGAGTGTTTGAACTCCTTATCCATTTCCAGATCTTCGTGAACTCGCCCACAGGTTAGTCATTCTAAAGTTTTTCATTGCAAGGTTTTAACTGCAGTTTTTCACTGTACAGTGTCTCATTACAGTTTCTTGCACAAAGGTTCCATTTGCACGATTATATCACTTTGCACGACCATTTCAATTTGCACGACTATTTTCCTTTCCACGATTATTCCCCCTTGCACGATTATTTCCCCCTTGCACTATTATTTCCCCCTTGCACAATTATTTCCCCCTTGCACGATTATTTTCCCCTTGCACGATTACACATTTAACTATTGCACGTATTGGTATGGTTTTATTATAGCTACGACACGACTCTTATGACTTGACTGGACTTTTTATTTTTATTTATTGGACACTCTATAGCTCGCTTGTCTCTTTAGATCCTTAGGTTTCTCTTGTAAAAACATAAAACCCATACATGGCTTGTTTGAATATATACCTTTATTTATTTATTGGAAATGTTTCCGTTACTTTTTTTTTAGCTTGTCGCGGCAATTACTATGTTCTCGTAAAAATACTTTCCTGCATTCTGTTTAGACTTTACCAAACATGTTCTTACTACTACAAGTACAACAGAAACAAAAAGATTTTGACACTGTCCAGCGCCGAGCGATTTGCCAATCACGTTGGAGTACATCTATACAAACCGACTTCAAGCGGTCATCGGTGTTGGCAGCGAACAGCTTTAATGAACATACTTGAAGCTACCGACATTGCCACCCCGCGCTCTCCTATTAAATTTCTAAGCATCTTGAGGGTTACTCACCCAACGCCTTGAACGCAGTTTCGCTTAAAAAGGACATCGATACACCAAATCCGGACAAAGTGAACTTAAATACCCTTATTGGTAAAATTCCATCCACATTGGCTGCATAAAAGCAATTCACTCGCTCAATCGTTTCAAACCATACGACAGAAGGACTCATAAAAATGCATAATCAAGCATAATTTTTGTGAGATGTATGAGACTGGCTGGGATAACCAGAAACCATACGCATAAAAGCGTACAACGTGCCAAGACGTGCCTTTTCTGAACGTAAGGTTCACAATGGGTCGGGGCAGTGATGGGGATGGGATCGTATAATGTGCTGGTGGGTGCATCGATGACGGAGTGTATTTCAACCGACGCCACAGTATGAGGAGAAAAAAAGTGGGACGAGAGCAAAGACAAAGTAAGAGTGGAAAAAAAGATAGACATTCAAGATATCTAAACTTCCTTGACTTTGACGGTACCACGTAGCAGACCAGTCTATGGAGCGAATAGTGAGCTTCCAAAACGCCGTGTACAAAACTATGATCATGATACGTACCCTGCGAGCGGCAATGAGACCGACTTTCTGTCCAGGAACAGCGGAGCGGGCAATGGTGGAAGCCTTTCCGATATGCTGGTGGTTACCACCACCATGAGGATGGTCCACGGGGTTCATAGCCACACCACGAGTACGAGGCCAGTTGTAGCGCTTGGCCTTGAACTTGTAGTACGCACGACCAGCCTTCAACAAGGGCTTGTCAATCCTTCCTCCTCCAGCAACGATTCCAACGGTGGCACGGGCGTCTCCCGAGACGGTCTTCTTGGCGCCAGAGGGCAGACGGATGCGGGTCTTGTTGTCGTCGGGGCTGTGGCCGATGATGGTGGCGTAGTTGCCAGAGGTGCGGGCAAGCGCGCCGCGGTCACCGGTCTTCTCCTCGACGTTGCAGATGATGGTTCCCTCAGGGCATTGGGCGACGGGGAGGACGTTGCCGACGGCCAAAGTGGCCTTTTTGCCGCAGTAAACGAAGGCGCCGGTATGGAGGCCCTCGGTGGCGATGAAGGTCTCGGTGCGCTGCTTGTAGCGGTAGGGATCACGGAAGACTACACGGGCGAGGGGAGCACCACTATACGACGATTAATTTATCGAAATATATAGAAAATTGAGCAGTTTGTGGACATACCGCCCGGCGTCGTGGATGATCTCCTTAACGATACCGCGGATGTAGCCGTTGCGCTCTGCGAAGTCGAGGTTACGCAGACGGGCGGGGGCCTTGTTGTGGTGAGTGTGGGATTTGAACTAATGCAGAGTGTTATTGGAGATTCAAGGTTCGATGAAAACAGCGGGACGTACGATGGCGTGCGAGCGCCTTTGTGCCCTGATAACCCGACCCATTGCGTTTTCTACAGAGGAAGAAAGACGATTTCAGCACGAGTGGGAAGGAAGAAAAAGTCGAGTCCGGGGTCAAGCCAAGTGCATCCCAGCCCATCCATCGCAATCCACCCAAAATCCACCGTTTCTCGCCGCGTTTGCTGGCCAGCAGGGCTCGAGGGACACACAGCAGGCGATATAGACCAGATCCAGAGCGAGGAGGGGCATACTTACATCCTTGAGTGTCTTGAGGGAACGTTTTGGAGGGTTGGACGGATACACCTATGAGAGGATGGGTTCTGATGGCAAACAGGGCCAAAGGATTACATCAGCAGGTTGTCGGGCATATGCATGCTTGGCGCTGTGCAGACAACGGTGACGATGGCTGATTAAATAAAATTGAAAGCTGGCGAACGGGGGCATCGCTGGGCAGCTGTATGCGTTTTTCTAATTGCCAGTGAGGATACCATGGTGCAGAGCGAAAGAACGGCAGAGAGAGCACAGAATTGAGACTCCGCTGTTGTCTGGCAGAGTGTTGGCAGGTTGTTTAAGGCTAACTTGCACTTGCAGCGAAAAACTAGCAGAGAGCCGGGCTATGATTCGTCTAGACCATCTCTCTCCAAAGTCTGCCCAAGATCACCACCACCACTGGGACGATACCCACACCCATGACTTTCTACGCATAGACGGCTCCGACAGCAAACCCGCCGTCGTATCCATACAATCCCCTGACCAAAACACACCCGCAGACTCAAATTCGCTACTCCCCCAGCCACAGGAGAACGAGGCCCCGGAGGAGACACCGCAGAAGGAAGAGGAGGAGGAGGACGGCGACGATGGCCAGGTGCAGAGGGAACAGCAGCCCGGGGACAGCTCCGACTTGCCCTCCACTACGACAAGACCAACGACAGGCCATTCAGAGCAGCCACAGCCTGCGTCCGAGGACATCTCGAACGCACAGCAGCCGCAGCAGAACGACGAATCCTCGCGCGTCTCCACGCCCCTCAGCGAGCCGCCTCCCGACCAGGACGACGAGAACGAGAACGAGAACGACGACGACGAAGCGCCTCCGGAGACCGCCACCACCTCATCCAGCAACGGGATCGACCACGGACACAAACGCGCCCACGTCGACGATCTCCAACAATCTGAATCAACTACACAAGGGGACGGGGAGGGCAGCAGCGGCGGCCAGGGGCAGCCCCACGAGCAGGGTGCTGGTGCCGGCGGTGCTGGCACGCTTCTCGATTCCATGGACATCCCTTTGGGCGGAGACGATATCTCCATGCCTATGGACATGCCGGCTCCTTTGGACCACGTTGAGCACGCCATGAACGGCATAGATATGGATTTTACTGACCTAGGAATGAGCATGACCGGTGGTCTGCTCGATAACCACAGTGTTGGCATTGGCGGTAGCGGGAACGGGGGAAGCGGACATGGTGGGACAACTGAGTCTGGAGGCAGCAGCAGCAGTAATCACAGCGGCAGCGGCAGCATCCACTTCGGCGGCGGCGACCATAGCACCAGCAACGGTTCAGCCAGCCACACAGCGACAGGTTCCACTCCAATACCACATGCATCGTCGTCGAGTTCGTTGTTGCCGTCACATTCCCATCCACATCCCACTGCTAACCCTACTCCGACTGCAGGACCCAGTCCGGCCTCACAGCCGAATTTGGACTCAAATCATTCCCAACACCTCCAGCACCAGCCGCTACATCCACCCACGCCTTCTTCGAACCTGGCTTCCTCATCCTCTTCAACCAACGTCAATGATTCTCTTTCCTCTTCCTCCTTTGCATCCTCAAGTATCAACCCCGCCTCTGCAAATGCCATGAACCCACCTTCATCCACGACACAACACTCTACAACACCGACTGGCAGCAGCAATGCCACCAACACGAATCAAAGCTCGGAAGATCCTAGAGCGGCACTGATATTAGACCTGAATGTTGAACTGTTCAAGTAAGTTTCCCACTAATTTCATTTTTCCAATGCCACACTATTATCCCTTTCTTCATTGGTTGTTTTATGACTACTTCTCTCAATATCTCCCCTTTTCCTCGCCCTAAAATCTTTTCATCTTATCGTGCAAGATACGCTTCATTTTCTGCATCGGTTTTGCTTCTACCTATTCTGACTTCCCTTGTCCAAACTCTGATATTTTATCGGCTTTTCTATTTTTCCCATACTGATCGCTGACTTCTTAACCCCAGAATGTGTATGTTATTCCAGAATAAAGGCATTCAGGCCAGCGACCCCCGGTTCATACAGTAAGTTTCTCATTTACCCTTTCTCATATCCATACATTCCCTCGTCCACGTCTTACCACAACCATTTTACCCTCTTTTCCATCCATCCCCATACCTCTATTATCAAGCTCCATCCATTGCATCCACTTACTTTCTTGCTTGCACCGGAAATAATAAACATCCGCTTACCTGAAATACACGATAGATACTCAAATCGCATGCAGTCAAATCTCACATGGCTCGCATCCATCGTCGACCATGGCCGTCAATCTGTACGTTCCTCCGATTTACCTTACTCTATTCACTTCTTCCCTTCACCATCCACTGACCTTCTTTATCTTTATCTTCCTTTTTTTCTTCCCCTCCGCCCTTGTTCTATCCCTCTTACTACCTACCTGTCCGCCTATAACCAAATAATATACCTCGATCACCACCAATACGACATGATCAGTCACTCCCGGTATTCGAGCCCCCCTCCTCTCTCAACACCATACCGGAAATGTTCCAAGATGAACCCAGCGTGGCTGCCAACGCAGAGCGTATCCGCCAGATTTACGCCGAGCTTCCAGGGGTCTTCGCGAAGGACGTGGCGAAGCGACAGCAGATGATGATGATGATGGGTGGTGCTGGTGCGAGTGCGCAGGGCATGGGTGGAATGGGAGGTGCAGGTTCGCCACCTGCCAGTGCTGGTGCCTCTGGGAACCCTGGAGTTGCGGGTGCGGGGGTAGGTGGGAATATGATGGGCATGGGAATGGGCATGAACGTCAACATGGGCAATATGAACGTGGGCGGTATGAACCCAATAAACCCCTCCACGGCTGCGTCCGCCAACATGGGCGCAGGCATGGCCAATGTGGCGAACATGGCCATCCTCGGTGGGATGAACCATGCGCAAAACGCTCTCAAGCGCGAGCGGCCTGCCGATGACTCCCTTTTGGGCATTGGGGGTGGTTCTGGTTCCGGAGGCGCTGGTAGCGGGATGGGAGCGGACGGTATGGGAGGAGGGGTGCCTAGTTACAAGCGCCGGGATACAGGGGAGAACAAGATCTCTTCCGGGCCTGGAGCGAGTAGCGGCAGTGTGCCCCCGTCATCTACATCGCCTGCGCCAACATCCCATCAACAAGCCCAGCAGCAGCAGAATCAGAACCAGAATCCAAACCAGCACCGGACACCGACGCCCAGTGGGAACAACACCAACCAGAACCAAAACATGCTCATGCCTCCACCATCTTCGATACCCAATTCTGCCTCGTCTTCTGCGTCAACACCAGCTTCCGCAACATCGTCATCATCGATGGGGTTGTCGCAACAACAGCAGCATTTCCAACAAATGCAGGCTCTACAGCAGCAGCAGCAAATGCAAAGCCAACAGATGCAACAACAGCAACATCAACAAAATGGTGGTGGAAGTGGAGGTATCAATGTGAACGTGAACGGCCCGACGCAGTTCTCTCTGCCCATGTCAGGGGCTGTCAACGGTGCAGGGCAAGGACAAGGACAGCAGGTGCAGTTGTCGCCTCGGCAACAGAATCAGCAGCAGCAGCAACCGCCTCGCCCTCCATCTTCGTCCTCGAGAGCATCGCCTAGCTCTGCAAGCCATCACCATTCGCCTAGCCACCAGCAGCAGATGCAAAATGCTGGCCAGCAGAGACAACAGCCCTCGCCCTCTCCGTCGGCCTCTGGATCTGTAGCGGGGCCATCCGACGCCTCAACTTCTCAGCAACCTCCTCAACACCAAGGCATCAATCAGCAACAGCAGAATACGCAGGCGCTGAACAATATCGGAATTAACCTCTCCGAGGCGCAGACGAATGCCCAGACGAGGGAACGTCAGCGCATGATGCAGGTGCAGATGGCCAGACAACAACAACTTCAGCAAGGGATGGGCGTCGGCGGCATGGGTGGAATGGGAGGAGTCAGTGGTGGGCAGGGCGGCGGAGGCGGAGGCGGGATGCAGGGCATGGACATGAGTGGTGTCAACCCCTCCGCGATGGGCATCAATATGGGCATGAACACAAGCGGCGGGATGAACCCTGCGCGTTTAGGTGGCGTTGGCGCTGGTGTGGGCGCTGGTATGCCTGGAGGCGGGCCGATGGATCCAGCACGCCTTGCAGCGATGCGCCAGCAGCAGCTCATGATGCAGGCCGCGCAACAGCAGCAGCGCGGACAGATGCAGCAGGGGCATATGGATGGAAGCGGTGGCATGGGTGGCCCAAGATCGCAGAACGCGGATATGATCGGTGGTGGTGGGGGCGGAGCCAACCCAATGGTCGCTGGGATGCGGCGGACAAGTGGGATGGGAGGAGACGGCGGCGGCGTTGGCGGTGCTGGGGGCATGATGCCTGGAGGAGGTCCTGGAGTACGCGGTCCTGGTGGTAATATGCCTGGTGCTGGTGGACCCGGTCCTCAGCTCCCAATAACTCCTGCGCAATATCAACAGGCGATGGCCATCCTCAACAACCCCAACCACGCCGCTTATCAGTACCTTCAAAATAATATCCCCAACTTTGAGAGTATGCCAGTGAATGCACAGATTCAGAGGCTCATAGTTCTCATGAGGGTATGCGGCATCTCTCCTCTCATAACTCGGTATAATTGCTGATTTCTTTTTAGAATATGCAAAAACCGGACCACGCATCGCAGCTGCAACAGCAACAGCAACAGGCGTTGTCTGCCATGAACCGTTCATCTGGCTCAGCCACCCTTCCGAATATGCAAATGAGCGGTCTGTCGCCCCAACAGCAGATGCAACTCCAGCAAAATACAGGTGGAACAGGGTTTATGAACAATGGCATGGGCAACAGTCCAGTTTCACCTGTCCAGGCTCAGTCACTGGCGAACCAGCAAAACCAAATGTTCGGTCTTGGTGGCGCAGGTGGCGGAGGCGGAGGTGGTGGTGGTGGAATGGGCGGTATGATGGGCGGAGGCGGTGGTAGTGGTCCTAGTGGTATGGGTATGGGAGGTGTAGGCAGTATGGACCCCCGCATGCTAACTAGTAATATGGGCATGCAAGGCGGCGGTATGGGTCTAACTGCTGGCGCTGGTGGACCTGGAAACCTAAGTGCGCAACAAGCTCAGCAACGGCAGCTCATGCTTTTGCAACAGCAACAGAACCGTAATGCTGCCAACGTAGCGATGGGAATGGGTCCTGGTGGCAGTGGCCCAGCCGGCATGAACTCTGGCGGAGGAGGTGGAGGCGGACCTCAATTTGGTGCAGGAATGGGAGGAATGGGATCTGGGAATGTGTCCATGACACTTAACCAGCAGCAGATGATACAAGAGCGTCTGCGGCAGCAACAGCAACAGCAGTTACAGCATCAAATGAACGCCTCATCTCCGACCCATGCAGGTTCTCCACTAGGCTCTGATTCTGGATTCGCAGGGCCCTCTTCTGCCGCGTCGATGCGGTCGGGGTCTACAATACCGGGCATCGCAAGGAGCACACGCTCGCCGTCCGATGGAGGAGCACCTTCCCCTCTGACATCCCGAGGGCCGCCATCTCGAGTAGCGTCCTCCAGCCACGAGGACTACCAACGAATGCTGGTCCAACAACAGCAACAACAGGCTGCGCGCGCCATGTCGTCGCAAAGCCCCGGGTTTAACCAGCAGATGATGAACGCAGCACAACAACAGATGTTGTCGAACCAGCAGCAGCAATCGAATTATGGTATGTCGCCGCCTGGAAGCGCATCAGGGACACCATTCCTGGGTGGTGGTGGAGGAGGCGGAAATGTGAGCGCGCCTTCACCAACGAACAGCCAAAATTGGGGTACACCTGCCCAGGGTGGTGGTGGTGGCTCTGGGTACCCGTTCGCCCCGTCACCAGTGGCTAGCGATCATACACGACATATGTCTGCCACTCCTGCACCACAACAACAACATATCAACCCGCAACATACCCCTCCCTCAGATCAGATCCTGCCGAATGATTTCGACTTGTTCAACTGGAATGCTTGATCTGCGACGTGCCTTTTAAAATTATTGACTGGTTCCTCCAAACACTATACTTTCTATTTCCCCCACTCTCCATCACAGCACACCCCTGGTGTCGTCATGTGTCAAAAAGTGTAGACAACGAGTGAACCAACGAACATTGTAACTTACGATATTGCTGATCTGGGCTTGCTAAAAACCTGCCCGTTGGTTTATTATTTCATCTTTTCTCTCTGCTTCTCTGTTTATTTGCTTGTTATTGAAGAAGATATCATTTTCTCTTTCTTTTCGGCGTTTCTTTTCTTTTTCTGTCTTCGACTCTTTTCTTGACGTGATGCCCCAAAAATCAGTTTTTGCGTAAATGTAGTTGTCCTGCTAGCTCACCTTGTTATCAACTGCTTGGCCTTTTTTCTCTTGTGTCCGTCCTATTATTTCACTTGGAATCGTGTACCGCGTTTTATATTGTATGGTCGGTTAAAAGTAAATGATCCAATTTTGTGACTTGGGACGGGCTATTGGACCCGGGTACTAGGCTTTATCTCAATCAGTCATCTTGCATTGTGTCGGATACGAAACACACTCACCGGAATGGTCTTTTCCAATCTACAGCCGCATGAGAAGGAGGCGTTTTTCTCGCTGTTGGATGAGTGAGTTCCTTTTATACAATTTCGAAGGCTCGGCTCACGGGCGTTGCTGTTCTGGCCGCCCCTGTGTCTTTTCCTTCCCTTTCACTTCCCTTGTGATCCAACTGCGCCACCTGCTCATCAATCTTGTCTTCCAGGTACTTCTCAGCACGGCCTGAGATATTTGCCAATGCCGCTCATTCAGATGCTCCCCCGTCGACAAACACTCCCCAGGGGGCAGCCGTGTCTGCAGTTGGTCGCGCCATGGCTTCCAATCCAGAGGCAACCGCAAAGTTTATGTCAGCTGGTCTGAAACAGATCTCCAGTGCTCGTTCTTCTGGTACTAGTGCTGGTGGTCCAAGTTCAAGTGCATATGCAAGCGCCGGAGCTGGGGTGAGTTTCTGGCTTGATACACCATGTCTCTTGTCCTTCCCCATCAATCAGAGACAGAGATGTATCCTGGGTATCGCGACTGGTTTCTGATCACTCCATTTTATTGGTTTATCTTCTGTCCTTTATTTCACCCATATCCTCGGGGGCTTGGAATTTGCATGGCCTGATTCCGAACTTTCGCATGAACACAGGATTCCGATAACGAGGGCCAGGCGGTCACTAGTGTGGCAGGCCGGGTGGCCGCATTTGCAAACGCCAGAAATAACCAACCCACGCCCTCATCCGCAAGTTCTTCCCAAATTGCTGAAAAGCCATCTTCAGCCAGCAGCCTGGTTTCTGTGAAAGTAAGTACGCTCGCTTGAAATGATTGTGCGGTTCCATTCTTTGGGAGCTTCGCTGGGCTTGTCTCCTCCGTCCTTCTGCCCATTTCCCTTTCATTTCCCCCTTACTGATGCTATCACCTTTTTCAATCATTGCCCTCTCTGACAATTGATCTCCATTCCACGTTCATCCACAGAAATTCGGTAACTCTGTCGACATGTCCTCAGGCAAGGGCTTCATCGGGTCTCTACGCAGCAAGCCCGCATCGCCTCCCCAGGTAGCAGTTCCGCCTGCTTTTGCGCCAAGGCAGAATAATTTCGCTCCGCCGCCTAGGCGTACTTCTTCGTCGACAAGTACGCCTACGCCGGACCCTGCCGCTGCAACCCCGCCCCCTCCTCCCGCTCCACGCTTCCAACAACCAAAATACGAAGAGCCGGAACCAGAACCAGAAGTACATGGCGAATGGGCAGAGGCGCTGTATGACTATAATTCTGGAGTGCGTATATTATCATGAAAGGTTTAGGCGGGGTGATTGACCATACGCTTAGGAAGCGGGGGATCTAGTGGTTTCGGAAGGGGACCGAATTTTGGTGGTGGAAAGGACGTCAGACGACTGGTACGTTTCTCTTTCCGAAACTCCACGCTTTTATATACCAGCGCTGCCCAACCACTACCACTCCTATCATACCCGGAAATGGATCGCTTCAATGCCTCCTGTTTTACTCGCGGTCACTTTCAAAAGTCCTTACTTCCTAATTCGTTTGAGATCCATTTACGCATTCCTTACGACATCGCGCTCGCCTTTTGTCTCTAAATATCTTGGTACTCATTCTTATCTGACAGGTGGACTGGAGAAGTCAACGGGAAGAAGGGCCTATTCCCGGCTTCGTATGTCAAGCTTCTGTGAATCATCTTGATCTGTGAGTGTGTGTACAACCCCCTATGGTCTGGAGGCGAATGCGTGGCCAGCCGTTCGTACATGAAGCTCCTACTACAGTATGTGTGTACTTCAAGCATCTCATCTAGATACATATCTCCGGTTGTTGCGGTATTATGATGGAGATGACACGACAAGTCATCCAAGCCTCTCGGTTTTGGCAAGAAACGACCGCATACCAGAATACCTCTCTTCATCAGTCCGCATACGCCCTTTGCCTCCCTCCTTTTTCATGTACCTTCGGATCTACCTATCAAGTTTCATTTGTATCTGACCGAATCGGATATGTGTAAGTACTGAACTAATCGTTAGATTGTCCAACTTTGGTAAGATGATATCATACAAATTATGTGTAACTGTAACCGTAGACACAAAAAGTGCTGCTTCGCCGGCGGACATTCCGGAAATACATTCTGAGCCTAGTATTGGAAGAGAAATGTACAGTGGAGTACGCTATTGCTACCATGCTAGTCCAATACACACTTGACCAGTATTCGTTTTATATTTGTCACATTGGGACTACTATGAGTTGCTGCGAAACGTTGGTGGCAAATCTAACTAAAATAAATGAATATCAGGACTAATACTATCGAAGATTGTTTACGTTGGTAATTGGGGTATTACATTGTCGGATTCAGACGGAAGAATATCTGACCCTCCATGATAACTTCAATATGAGCTTTCGCGGTCATTTTGGGGAACATGAGCAAAGCCGCGGCCAGCATCTCGTCAGCTGGGATGTAGTATACCGCGTCGCTTCCGCCCATACTATGAACTACTTTTACCGAGAGCTGCAGCGTTTCGAAGCTACGGAAATGGTCACTAACGAGCCAATCGTCGATGACTTCCCAGTGCGCTGCGTTTCGGAGTCGTTCGAGCGGTTTACCATTAGTGTGGTCACTTGTGTCCCAAGCAGCGCTGAATAAATACTGAAGCTCAAATGATCTCAATTTCTCGGTGAAGCAGGGGAAAGTAAAAATATTGAGCAAAACCCGCTGGCTTGCTTCGACCCAGACGATATCATCTGGTGAGACTGTTCGAAATCTGAAATTTCGCAAGGCTGTTAAGCGGCGGAGGGAAAGTTGACCCAGTTCTGGTATTCCATATCCTATAAATAGACATTGTGTCAGATAAGACACCCTGAACAAACTAGCAAAGGAATCGAAGAGTTACTTCTATAGTGATATTCCATTTCCAGATTTTCCAGGCATGACGCCCCACCCAAAATCAATTTCCAAAGAGGGTTCATATCCTCGGGATACGGTACGGACACAACAAGGGTTTGAAGTCGAGGGAATAGTGGTTGTGGTTCCAGATCAGAAGAAGTGAAGTCTGAACTTGATAAAGAGCCGGAAGGCCAGGAATGTGGCACCAATAGGTGGATCAACGAGAGCAATGGTAGCATAGGTACGTTGATCATCTCTAACTTTCGTAGATCGGCGAGCACACAATCTCGTTCGACTGTGAAAGTGACGAGCTCGTCTTCCCCAAACTGTAAATTCCGCATGGTCAAGTCCTCCATTTCTGGTGAAAAGAAAGCAGCTGCCACCATCTGCTTAGATATCGATCCGATATTGCACAGCGAGAAGGACTTGATGCGCGTGTTACTTGACAGGACTTCCAGCAGAGTAGGCTTTATGACTTTGCTGAATTCGTCCTTGGTCCAGTGGATAGGCCTAGTCTGTTCGAGAGAATTGACACTAAAATGTTCAAAATCGCAATTTTGTATGTGCTGAAGAACATCCAGGACAGTGTACTGTGGTTTAAAGTATTTTTGAAAGGGCCGCTTTATCGCTTTACTAAGCGTGTTCTTTGCACGTACAAGTCGGTGTTGTTCATCTTCTACAGGGGTGTTGAAGACGAGTTGCATTGATCGGACATGGGCTACCAATGATCTGTTGTCTCTTCGTCGAAGCATGTGTATGAGATCGGTGGCACGTTTCCTAGAAGACCTGTCCATGTAAAAGACGAAGTCAGCCCATAGGTGCTTTCGCGAGCGTCTGCAGAAGGCTCTGGATACGAGAGTGCAGGTCCTTAGGGCAGCTTGTGAGTCGAGTACGGGTTTTAAGCGCGCAACCTCGTCAATAATCAAATCCAGGATCTCCTGCGGTAAATGGAGGTTATTGTAGCTTTGTGTAGAGGTCATCGGTGAAAGAGAAGCATCGGAAACGAGGACTTTTACTTCAGGATTATTTGCGGAGGGCGGTGCTCCATGGCAATGGTAGGAGATTGACAGTAATCGTGATCCAAATATGTATTTTGCCATCATTCGTTCATTCACTCTTCGACTGACAGTAATACAAACTGCGATCATCTAGGGAGACAATCATATATATTTTCATCGTCAGGAGAATGAGTTGCCAGTGATCTTGATGCTTTAGCAGCAGTAACAATACACCGAACTGAGATACCATACAGTAAACATAGGGAACGCATTCCTGTAACGGCAACTGATCTCGCCTGAGTTGGAAATTGAGGGTACGCGTCAAATTTTCGCCAACAGAAGAATTGCGAGACTTGTCATCCACAAAAATTCATTTGTATGCGGCGCGTTTCGAGGGTACACATTTCAGTTGTTACATTTGTCCCTAAAATACGGCAGGGTCGATAATCAATACTCGAATCATTCAAATTTGGAATATAAAATGTCCAGAGGCAGCGAACAACCCCAAAAGGGCATTGACGGTGTTACTTTGAAGCTTCCTGCATCTCCTGTCGCCAGCGCTTCTGTATTTGAATGGTCTCCAAGAAAATCTTGAATTTCGCTTCCAGCAGTTTCCTCTCTTTCGCATCGCAACTAGGGGATATCATTGTACCAGCGGGAGTCATCTCGACCTAGAACACAAGCAAAACGAAATAGGCAATCAACAACAAGGATCATCACATTTGCTATGACATCAGACTCACCATGATTTCCCACAACTTTTTTGCCTGTTCTTCTTTCCCTGAATTTCCAAATTCCGCGGCGAATCGACCGAGCATGGCAGCACCCAAGCACACAGCCTGGTCACTGTTCGCCGGGAGCACAACAGGCATTCCACAAACATCCGCAAAGAGCTGCATCAGTGGTCTATTTTGCGCCTGACCACCGCTCATGAAGATAGACGCGATCTGATGGCCCGAACTGTTGAGCGTATCGACAATATGACGCGTCTGCAATGCAATTGCCATAAGTGTGGCATGATACTTTTTGGCAAGGTCATTCAGCGAGTTGTCCTGGACAGACAACGTTTAGCGTAGAATTTTAATGTTCTTGGAAGCGACGACCATACCAATTCCATTCCAAACATAACTCCTCTCATACGGGGATCAGCAATTGGAGACCTGTTTCCTAGAACGAACGAAGATGAGGCGATACATTTTAACGCCCAAAATAAGGTTTAATTCTTGTACCATGGAAATCAGGGTATATGTGTAGGTCCTTGGTCAACTCGGTGAACGTGTCCACTTTGTAAGTGGTTCTTAGTCTTTCAAGACGCTCTTGGATAACTATTACTCGCAGAAGCACAATATTAAATCAACAGAAATGCATTACAAGATGAATCACTCACGCGTATGTACATTCTTTCCTTCTTCTTTCCCGATTTTGACAGCTTCAGGATATGCAGGATGATTTGTTAGTACGAAATCAATGAGCTGATGACGTCCACCTTAGAACTGGCTACAGATGATGAAAAACATAGAAGCAGACCTGGCCGGTAGAGGATTGTCCTCCTTCGTTCATCCACCATCCATTGATGATAGGGTCCTAATCCAGATCTTAAACAAGTTTCGTTTCAGAGAGACAATAAAGTAACCTTATACGGGCCCCATACTCCATCAACGAAGATACCTTTTTGGCTCTGCAAAAACATTTGAGGATGGGTATACGGCGCTCATGGCAAGGTAGAACCTCACCTGTACAATATGACATGTGCTCGTGCCAGCAACTGCGGCCAATCGTCTCCCAGATTCTTCTATGGACGGGATTTCATTCGAAAGTACGCCATTCTCCGTATAGCGCGCTGCAATGGTGCCCAACCAACCTGCATACCTGGAATCGCAGTCACAAAAGCGTGCAAATGGCGATAAAGAAAGACACAAAAACTTACGCATCAATGAGTGCACTTCCAACGGGGGTTCCGGGAACCAAGCCCAGTTCTTTTGCCGCCGTATTTGAAAGACCTTGACCTACTGGCATTCCAGCGATCAATACTTCGTCGCCCTCCCGGACGCCAATTTGTGCATAATCCCTTTCAACAAGCTCCTGCAGTCCGATCTGCTTGAAGAAATCCTTCTGCCAGCCAGTTGTAGGCACGTAAGAACATTTGCAAGTGAGAGAGCAGCACGACCGTGCGCTATCCGTCGTTGCGCGATACGTCAGAAAGTCCGGAAGATCAAAGAATTGGCATCTTGCAAACAACTGGGGATCCATATTCCTCTTCAACCACAGAATTTTTGGAATTTCCATTTCCAACTGGCAAAGTTTAGAATAATCGATATGCAAATATTTCACAAGTACGAAAACGACTTACACTCATCTTGCCCCCAACATAATCCAGAACGATTGATCCAGTGCCATTGATAAAATTAGCCTCTGCTTCTGCGCGATGATCTGCCCAAAGAATGACGTTCCTTTCCCCATGCCTCCCAAGGGTCTCGCCCTTTGTGACCGCTATAGGCTCACCCTCAAAATCTGTAACGGCCAACGAGCACGTAGCGTCAAATCCCAAACCCTTAACTGAGGCAGGAGCGACCCGTCTCCTTCAAGCATGCCTTGATGACAATGCCTACTGCTGCCCATATGTCCGTCGTCGATTGCTCGAAGATATTGCTGTCGTGTGAATCACGCCAGGTCTTGGTATTCTGTGTTGATATTGATTTGACTTGACCGCTATTGTCGACCAGGCATGCCCGGACGGAGCCTGTGCCCACGTCAATACCGATGTAATAACTAGAATCGCCCACGTTAAATCCTATCATTATTTAGCGCTGGGCAGAGTTGCGCAGGAATAGTTGACAAAGGGAGACCAAAAGGTGGGATCAGTGTAAAGGAAAGAGGCGTTATTGAGAGCTCTGATATCATGAAGGAAGGGTGTCGGTCCGGCTTGCTATCTCTTGCAAATTTAGAGAAACTCAGGTCGCATGATCAGAACCAGATGGTACACATTTGTGAGTACACAAATTGACAATACCACATAAGACCGACTCAGACGTAGGTACGGTCATTTAGCAGTTTTGATGTGACGTACTCTACTTGGCAGGAAAATTTACTCAGGATTCACGAATAGAGTGTGTTTTGCCATTTGCGATTTTATGTGGTGTGCATTGAGTGGAATACATATAGCCTAGCAAGCATAACGAGAGCGGAAAAAGTGTAAGGGTGCATCTACTCTTGTGATGTGGTGCGAGCTAAATAAGTGAAATTGTCAGAAACTTTCAACCTTGCGTCGGTAGGCGATACACACTATAGATGAGCTGTGCGGAGTGGTGCACGATCCGCTTGATGAGCTTGTCCCTCTCGAGATGTCTGATAGCAACACGAGCGAGCGATCCGTTGATCTTGAGACGCTCGATGAGGATGCTCTGACTGACGAATTTGAAGGAGGGGACTTCCTTCATGATACGGTCGTAGGTGGCCTTGTCGAGCGAGACGGCGTGCTGGGCCTTATCCTTGACCTTTCCCTTGGACCACTTCTTCTTCTTCGCGGATTTACCACCGCTGGACGCAGCGGGGGCTGCTTTTGCTTTGGCCTAGAGGATCAAAAAGAGTCAACATCCATTTCATCCCAAGTTCATCCAAATCCGAAAAGTGGCATCCAGCTGAAATCGAGGCAAATGTGCCTTCATTCGATATCTATCCATTCGTACGACACCCCGGCAGCCTTCCGCGAGCATAAAGAGGGCGAAGAGCTACTCACCATAGTAGAGTTGGACCGTCGATGATGAGCACCAGACAGAGCGGTCTTGCAAGGAAGACCTTGTGCGTGCCTTGTTTGGTCGGATTACATAATCGACAGCCAAGACACCGACGCGACTGGGACACGTCGATCGAAATTGGTTCCCTCGTCTAGCACACTGGCCATGGTTCCTTGGGCTCTACTTCTCTGTTCTCTACCGCTATCTGCGTTTTCTAAACCAACAAAGACTCTCGGAGTATCTCCCAACCTACTCTCCAAATATGTTCCAATAGCAAAAACGAATACTTGGAAATGCCTGGATGGTTCCAAGGAAATTCCCTGGGATTTCGTTAACGACGACTCTTGTGACTGTCCAGACGGCAGCGATGAGCCAGGTCGGATTGGGATCATTTATCTGGCGATTTTGGCTACTTATTATCTTCATTACAGGAACCTCTGCATGCCCGAATAATAAATTCTATTGTCAGAACGAAGGACACATCGGCGAGTTCATTTCAAGTTCGAGGGTTAATGACGGACTATGTGGTACGAATTAGGCGACATTGAGCACTATGTTTAGTCTTACTCGAAGTTCAGAAACGCAGTGTTGCGACGGATCCGATGAACAGCCAGGAGTCTGCCCCAATCTTTGTAAGGAAATTGGAGAAGAGTATAGGAAGAAGCGAGACGCGGAATTGAAGTTGCAAAGAGCCGTAAGGAGACCAAGCCTCTCCAATGAATCTTATTCATCTGTTTATCAATAGGGTGCTAAAGTTCGGTCCGGTTACATTGCATTTGCGCATCAGGAAAAGAAACGTCTCCAAGGAGAAGTAGAAAGATTGGCTGAAGAGATCAAAGCAAAGGAAAAGGAGGTTGATCGTCTTCAAGGTAAGTCATATGCACAGATAAGGGGTACCCGTTTAAAATATTTGCTCGTAGATATCGCCGAACGGACCGAATCACTCTCACAAGCTGCTTTGGAACACAAGAAAGAATCGCGTATGCCCTATGTCCCTTAACACAATCCTTCAATTTCGTTCTAATGGTTAAACAGCTCTGTACAAGTCATTAATCATCCACAACAATGCCCTCAAATCACTTCAGCGGGAACACAAGAAACACCTTGAACGCGAGAAAGCCCTAGGCCAGATCCTTGATGCTCTTCGCACTGGCTACAATCCCAACTACCAGGACATGGCGGTTCTCGAAGCCGTTCGCGGATGGGAAGAGCTCGCCAAACTTCCTCATATTAACGACGTTGGCAAAGATTCTGAAGCGGAGAAGCCCTCTGAAAATGAATCAGACGAAGAGGAAGAGGAGGCCCTGGAGGAGGGCATGTGGGATGCCGGGCAACTTGAACATCAGCTTGATGGGCTCATCAGCACTGATTATCTCTCCCTTTTACTTGAACACGAAGAATATATTAATGGCCCCCAGGAGGGCTCAATTCGTGAGGAGCCTCGCACATGCTGAAAGCTATTGCTGACGTCATTGTTCATTAGTCTTTGAGCTCGCTGCATATCTTCCAGATTCGTTCATCCCTGTCTATGAGGATGTCAAAGATACCCTTGTGTCTTGGCTGCAGAAGTTTGGTATTGTACGCGGCGATGATGGAGCAGGTAACCAACCAGTCCTATTCTCTATCTCCTTTCTATCACCTAAATGATTTTTGTAGCCGACTCATCGCGTGCTCAACAAGCATACAACGACGCCAAGAACGAACTGGATCGCATGAGGACTGAGTTGGACACAAAGGAGAATGATATTAAAGAAATCTTCAACATTAATGGTTTCGGTGCTAAAGGAGAATGGAAGAAGCTTGACGGTACCTGCCTCGAGAAGGATACAGGAGAGTGAGTGAACGACTCGTTATGGGTTGCTTACCGAATGCTGATTGACATCGCTTAGCTACACATACGAGGTTTGCCTCTTCAATGAAGTCAAGCAGAAGCCCAACAACGGCGGAACAACATTCAGTCTTGGGTGAGTAGATTTTATATGTGTACGATTCATGTTACTATCTCGAAACTCACACTCTTTTCATAGCAAATTTGAATCTTGGAACCCGTCTTCAGATGTTCAACCAGGTCAACCAGAATTCTATCAAAAGCAAGTTTACAAACACGGCACAAGATGCTGGAACGGTCCGGAGCGTAATGTTGTTGTAAGTCTCCTCTCTTCATAATTTATATACGAGGACAGGATTCGACGGCCCTTTTTTCTAAACAGCTCCGTCTATCATGTGGAGTTGAAAACGCTCTTTTGACTGTGCAAGAGCTCGAGAAATGTGAATACGAGATCACAGGAACTTCTCCAGCGCTCTGCCTTCCACCCGAGGAAGATAAGAAGAACGGAAATGGCAAGAAAAAGGACGAACTATAATTTAACAAAACTTTTTGAAACACAGAAGAGTGACAAGGACGCACCACGCTAGACACCCGACGCATTGTATACCTATGGATGATACCCATGCATTGTTTTGTCATTGCCTGCCCGCTGCGCATGATGCAAAATCTGCGTCTGTAATATTTATTTTCTCTGCGCTTAACTTCATCTGTTGCTTGGGTGTTTAGAATATGTACGTACATTCGGTCTTTTCTGCTAAACCATTATCTATTTGCGGGAAGAACGTATACGTAAGCAAAGGGTATACTACCTGGTATGTCAATTCAAAGCACTTCAAGTTGTGTATCAGAGAAGATAAATACCGTACGGTCAATTAAATGTGATATTTAAATCAAGATCTAGTCGTGCACCTCTATGCCTTTTAGCACTTTGTCTGCTGGTTCCACTTTCATGGACCCGAGTATTCTCCGCGAATGGCCACATACTACTATACCATAAACAGAAATAATTCCCTTTTTAAGCAGGTCGGGTGATTGCCGAATGACGTTGGCGCCAAATTTTCCCACCTATGTTTCAAGTTTCCAACCACTTTCACTGCTAGCATCCTAGAAGCTAAGTACCGAGGTCTACCGAAGTGGTGCGCACTGCCTCAAATACATGGTTCTAACTTCCTGAGGCTGTTCATAACCATACCTGCGATGACAGAAGCTCGGCTCCGAATCGGGGTTCCTTCAAATGTATTCACGGTACATGTACATTGATCATCAGGCTGGCATACTTTTCCGACGATCGCGAGGTGTTAACTTACCGTTGGGAAAAGGGATTCCAGAGTTTTAAAATAATTTATTGGGTTAGCTCCATCGATCCTTTCATATCATAGGAAAAGCTTCATGAGGTTCAAGAATATTAAGGGACTACACTTAGGGCCACCACCGCTCAAATTAAGCGCTCCACCATAGCCGACTGCCGCTACTTAGAGGTTTTCTCGACATTTATTGCTACAGGTCAACGTTACATTTTTGGCAATACTGGAATATTTGGGGCGCGCTGGTTTTTTTTTTTTTTGATCATGATGATAATTCACGAGAGATGCTTTGGATGACGGCATACAGTGACATTATATTGATTCTCTATTTCCCCGGTCTTCGATCCGCGCTTGAAGCCTCACAGCATGCATCAGGTGTTTTTTTGTTCTACCCATTTCCCTTCTTTCGGGCCTGACATCAACCTACTGACCTTTCTCTGGAGATACGCGAGGCTAAGAATATGTGCCCTTCGTTTCTCGCCAACTACGCCGTGATTCTGGAAACGCATCTCCTATTGTTGTCGCCTTTATCGAAGTATCTCGCAAGTCTCTATTGGATCATAAAATGACTTGTTTGAGCTCAGAGTATGATGGAATGGCTGTAGGTTTGTCAGCGAAGCTTTTCTACCATTACTACGGCCCTACCAAGCTATTTGTTGATACTTCTAGAATTGTCACCGAACGAGATAGGAATGCATTTAGTAGTGGAATCACTCAGTCTTCCGACTTCGAAAGATGTTTATAAGTCACAAGTTTCATAGTCGAGCCGGCATACGCCGGTCTTGTTAATTATACATTTGTACGGTAATTCAATTCATGTGCTTCTATCTCCAGGACTGGGACAAAGTCTGTGCTCCTCCAGAAGCAGTTGCTTGGCGGTTGGGATCTGACTCCCAGTTAATCTATAAAGAGAGAAAGTGAGTTAAATGAACAACAACGTAATCGTATGTGCGTACACTTCCGTCTGAATTCTTCTTAATGAACTTGTATTCGAAGCTCGTGCCCGCAGGAATTGAAACTGTCGCGCTCCACACAGGATAATTTGCAGACGAAAGAGCGACCTATGAGTAAGTTGGTGCTTGTGTGAGTTAAACAAAAAATCGTGGTGAGATTGTAGAATTACCGCTGAAGCTGCGGTCCAAGATCCAAGTTGCGAGAGGCTTCCAACGAGGAAAATATTCTTCAAAAATGTATCAGAATCAGGAAGCACATTTAACACAAGCAGTAGAAATATAGTTACCTGGCCCCATGTTGTCGTGGCAGTGACTTGGAATGTCACGGAAACAGGTCCGGGATTAGGATTGCCAGTGCCAGGGTCAACAGTTCCAGGAGAAGAACTTGTGGCACCGGTATGAATGGCGACAGCGCTTCGAGCGGGAACGGTAACTGTGAATTGGCCGTTGGAAACACTAATCCTATAAAAATAGTTCGGTTAAAGTCAGTATACATGGAATTTACCAAGACATACGTGTTGCCAGTGCAAGATCCTGAGGAGCTTTTCCCACTAATCACATCGCAGTACGACCCCGAAGGTAAAGAAGTTGAAAATGTAGTGCTCCATGCAGAATCGGCATTATTAATGGCTACGAAGCCAAGGGCGCCTAGATTTAATACAGATGAGTGAAGCGGAATGCATGCTTCAACAAGTGATATACCTCTTCCGAAAGCAATTCTGTTGGATTGAGGAGAAACCCAGTTTGTTAGGCCCGCTGAGCCAACATTGTTGCGGAAACCGACCATGCCACTAATAGCAATATAGCGATGTTGGCAGAGCCAACCTCCGGAACCTCCCGTCGATGAGCATGATGCAACCCCTGGAGTATTCGGTGTGAGATTTGTTTATATCGATGAACTTTTTTATATACCTCCATTAGGAGCCCCTTCTTCATGTCCTCCGAACGAATAGCTTGAAAGGATGGTAGGAGTTCCATAAGGGTGGGCGAGAGAAAATACGTGAGAGGTAATGTAGGTATTAGAAGGGGAGTTAACAGTTAAGGAGGCGCCGTTCTGTGGTTAAGCATTTCAATATCCAGGGCGAATGTGTCGATAAAATTATAGCTAACCCGCTCTGTATCATGGTTAGCGACAAAGACGTTTGCTTGCGATCCGGATACCCAGCCTGTACCACAATGATTTAAGATTAGTTATAAATTATATACCAGAAACTCACCTCTATTTTCCAAATTTTGCAGATTCGAAATTCCTCCGCCCAAAAACGAGTCTTTGAGGGCAGTGGTGTACCGGAATCTAAAAATAGAACGAGTTATTCTACATGACGTCATTATGGAAACTTATTCCACGAACTCTTGAACGTCGCCTAATTTTACCAGTTAAAAATGTTGCAAGAGATATATTATAGACACCATTCACCTATGCCTGTGTACTCTGAAGGTTGAATGGGTTCCCCACCACCCCAAATTACCTCGGAGGTAATATAAGGACGGCGTGAAAGCCTGTTCACAATGTTCGCTAGATCCCCGGCTGGAATATCTGTAAAGCGGGTGAGTATACCGCGCCATAGGTTAAAAATGGTGCCTACGCTTCGCAGCATCGAGTCTGAGCCCATCAACCCCCAACGACAACAAGTCGTTAGCGTAGGCAGCTAAACGCGAACGAACGTATTCCGTCTCAGTTGCAAGGCTACAATGGTGTTAGTTGCACAACAAATTGACGCAACGTTTTGAAACGTACTCAGACAAATTTACCAACTCGCAATTTTGCACCTGGTAGCGATTGGAATAGTCGACAATATCATTTCCCTTTGTAAGGCCGCAATGATGAAAATCCTAAGTAGACCGTGATGAGACAATAGGCGGTGAACAGAAAAGAGAAACTGACCTGGTACTGATAAATTCCAGGATAGACGTATTGTGTGAAGGAGCTTCCTGCTGTGCCGGTGCCGGAGTCGATCCCAGCCATATGATTGAAGATAGTGTCTAGCCAACATATTTCAGAAATAATGAATAATAAACGAAAAGGCATGCTTACCGACAATAACGTTGACTCCAGCTGCATGGCATGTTGAAATCATGCTGGGATCAAAATGAACAGGTTTATACATTTCAAGGAAGAAGATTCATACTTTTTGAACTGATCTCGATTTCCACGTTTTGAAGTCAGGATGTAGGAGACGGGTTGGTAGTCTGTCCACCACTGAGATCCTTTGATATGTTCTTGAGGAGGACTAACTAGATACAATATTAGTCAAGTTACGGGAAAGCATGCAATATTCACCTTGAACATAACCATAGCCAGCGGGTCCTATAAAATTTGTGCACTCCGCAGCGATGCTGTCCCAGTTCCACTCGAACATTTGAATGATGACAGACTTAGAGCTGGATGGCGCACGCGCATTGATATCATCGTGAACAGTGGAGTTGTGGAAAACCGGGCTCGTAAGAGCGTACGGGAGTAGCGCAAAGAAAGCAGACAGCGTAAGCAAGCGCATCCTGAAAAACCAAAGGCAGTGGGCGAACAGCTTGTTACATTCGCAGAAACAACTCGGTATTTAACTCATTTACTTCACTGTCCTTCCGGTGCTTGCGATTTCGAGGTGTCCGCTTTGCAAAAACGAATACGATCGAAAATAAATTACGCATATTGCAGAGTATCATGAGACTCCGACCTAACGCTGCCTTGGTAGAGTTCTCGGTGACCACAGAGGTTGAGTTTGCTCTGGGGAGCAATTTCGTTTCACGTTCTCTAATGCCGATTTGATCATTTGACAAGCCAGCTTACGACTGAGTGCCCAATGGCGCTAAAATTTGAAGGTCATGGGACCCATAGCCATCATTGAATCCGATAAGATGGAAGGATTTGTGAGAGAAGATATAGGTATTTGGGCTTAGAAATGAGTCGGGATGTAAGTTTGGTTGATATCAACCAGTCGAACCGGTGACGACAGAGTTCTTGGAAACGTGAAGTACACGTGGGACTTAAATTTAGTGCGTGCTTGGATCACACACAACTTTCGGGGAACCGTCGGACCATAGATATTACCTCTGGCACAGAGAACCTCCCGGACGCGTAACGTCTATAGCCGCGACTTTATCAAGTCAATCTTATAAAATTTCTGTTCATCTTTTCTGATTTAGGTAGATCGATCTGAAGTCAGTAGTGTGTAGGAAACGGTAGACCCGGATAGACGCAGTTGGGACTCGAAAGCGCTTGTTCGATATTAGGACTCCGACAACTGGACAGGGTATATTGCCACCTCTAAAATTTAAAACTTTAATTAGTTAAACACGCATCCGAGGCAAACAGGAACAGATTATCGATGAAAAAACAAATTGCGCGGAGCCTAGGGGAAGACTTCATATATTGTCCTTGTCGAGGTGTATGGTCACCGTTGAACTTTCTCTCAACAGCTTTTTTCGTAAAAGGTTGCTTCAAACTCCAGTTTTTGGTTTGCTTTCGCTCTATGTCAAGGCTAAGATATACTTAATCGAGATGCTAATACCGTAAAAGTACCGTTACCCAGTGGAGGGAGATGGAAGGCGAAGAAAGAAGAACGGACCATGTTAGCCGCATTAGCAGTACGCCATCTGGGGATTTGTATGTGGAGGTGGGGTAACATCACACGTGGTAGTAGTTTTCAGACTCAAGGAACAAACAGAAAATTTTAATCCGCCGGCATAGTGCTACTTGGCACCCAGATCAAAATTCGTATGAAGGCAAACTCGAAGGAATGCTGAAGAGACGCCATTATAAATGGCAGAGCTTGACCAAGTCATGAACCGTTGACGATTCAAAGAGAGTGGTATAGTTTGGGAAGAGTTGAAATTTGAAATGTCGACGAGGTTGTTAGTTGTGGTTTCTCTCATCGCTTCCATGTAATCTAATGACAACATCTAAATGTCCGATTGACGCTTCCTCGGATTACTCTGTCCGGCTTTCCGATGTCGACAAATTATAATATTGAAAAAGTAAATTTTGTACAAAATCTATATCCAGGATCCCTTCTCGCTTTACAAGGCATACAGAATACTTAGCCCCAAAGCCCGATAATCGACCTTGTTGGAGTCGAGGCATGCGATTGGAAGGGTTAGGATACCAAAAGGGTTACCATTACGCTAAAGGATTTAATACTATAGTCTAATGGAATAAAAGGTATCTTTATTAGCTTGCAAGCATACACGGCAAGTGACCGAGGTAGGGTGCTTTTTGCACTTAGAGAGCAAATGCTAACGGTAGCTGAAAAGTAGTCGGGATGCGATGTCCTTTGTCCGCATGGTACTAATGACCTCGGCGAGTAAATTTCAAGGCTGTTCCTAAAGGCATGTCATCGACAACAGTAAAATTAAGCACCGTTTCTCGTCCCTGGGAGCTACGATAGTAGTGAGAAAATGAGCCATCCGAGTTTTGGAATGCATTTATGTTATAAAATTTGACTACCGCACATTGGAGAATGCTGTATGTCTAATGGCGAACTTCTCCGCGGAGGCGCCGGGCTAAGTATAAATCCTTTGGCATAATGGTAACCCTTTTAGAGTGGATAGCAGCTAGATTAGTGTCTTCGAACAGCGAAATAAGATAAGCCTCGGATGCCTCCTGAAGTGCCATGATAGCAGACGACTGGAACCGCAAGTCTGTCTAGATGGATTTTGAATTATAACGCTATTGTTATGTCAAGTGTATGAAAAAAGAAAATGACACACCTTGTAATCCTGAGCTATCTCTCGCACAAGTCTCTGAAACGGAAGCTTGCGAATAAGGAGCTCAGTGGACTTCTGATAGCGACGGATTTCGCGCAGAGCAACGGTGCCAGGGCGGAAACGATGTGGTTTCTTCACTCCCCCATAGGAAACCGATTTTTTTGCCTAAAGACAGGAAGGATATTGGTTAATGTTTACAGAAGGAAATTTAGAGAAATATCTTACGAAGTTGTTGGTGGTCTTTTTTGCCACTTGCGAACCTGAATCCCTAGGAGTTTTGGATACAATGTGTTCTAGAATTTGGTTTCGAGGTGTTTTCCCTGGCTGAAAGTCAGGTTCCGTGCCGCATTGATGGATTAATCGATTTCATACCTCCCGTCGATTTTCGAGCAGATTGTTTAGTTCTGGCCATTATAGATGGAAGTGGTGACTGGACAATCGCGTTTCTCGTTTTTGCGTCGCGGGGTCTCCCTTTAAGTATATGCTCAAAGGAGCACGGGCCCTACATTTTTTAGCTGCGCTTCCTACGAATGTCCATGGAACAAGTGAGTCATCAGGTGGATTTTAGAAAGTTTATTGGACACACCGAGAACCAGTGACAACAGCCATTCGATCTGCGTAGTATAATGGACTACCATCTGTGTGGTTAATTACATTGGGCTTGATGAACTCGGGATTGATATTCTTTGCATTCGTTCAGTAGATGGCACCCCAGCAAAAGAATGCTCGTTCTTGCTGAGACTTAAATCTATTTCGAGTCCTGATTTCTTCGGTTGGGATACTATGCCGGCATCTTCTTTTATTGAGCTTCTCACGGGCTTATGTACTATGCTTAACGTATTTTGGTTGTACTGGTTGGCTCGGAGATATATGTAATGCCCGAACAATTATCGTCCATCCAGGTTCTACATTCCAAGAGAGGTTGTGAGAAAAGGTTGTTCGTGAGATGTTTTCTGATTTCACCTAGCATGGTTGCGTTCGGTTTGTGTGAGGAACACAAAAGTTTTCGATCTGCCATCGATCCGACATTCCTACCGAGTCAGCCCTAGCGATGAAAGTGACTGATTAAAGTTACAAATTAGAAAGAGTAAGACTGAATAGAGGCAGTGTATTTTAGTATGTGTGTCCCCACAGTGCAAGTATTTTGATAATGGGGTGGATATCTTGTGGCGAGATGATGATTGATTGGAGGCACTAAAGACCCAGAGCCGCGGTACACGTGGGTATCGCGATTGTTCAATTTGGCGGAGTCCATAAAAGTTTGAAGCCAGTCTTGTGTTACAACTTCCGCGTCACTTGTCCCTTCCTTATTGCTTTCTTCCACCGTAATGAATGGCTTGCAAGATCCTACGAAGAAGACCTCCATCACTTCATTACTGAACCCACAGAATGCCTCTGCATTACACTCATCCCCTCTCAACAACTCCAATTCCCCTTCCATAAACCATGGTCCGACCCAAACACCGTCCGCCTTCTACGATTCACCTTACACGACATCGCCCGTATACAATCTTCGTGCGGCGAACTGGGACCCTACTTCAGAGTCTTCACAGCAAAAATCTGTGAGCTCCGGTGTTCAGTATCACCACGAATACCCTCAGCAATCCCATTCGGCAATGGCAGCCGTCGCTCATCCACAATCTAACGGCTATTCGTACCCACTCAACCCTCCAACGACGGCGAGAACACGAGTGGGCCATTCTAATGGGTATCCTGCTGAACAACCCGACTGGCAGCCGCGACCTCAATCGCACCAACCTTCTGGTTCACATGTGTCATATGGACAGGCTCAGAGAGATGAACGACCAAGTGCGCAGAAATTATCAATGTATCGTTGATGAGCTCAGACTAATACTGTTACAGCGCTCACTGCCGAGTATCCCATGTCAAATCAAGGTCCATAATGTTGTTGTCGTATTCATCGCAAGACCTCATCACATACTTTATTTCAGAGTCATTCACTCCAAACAACGTTCCGTCTGAGATTCCGGGTTAGATTCTCCATCTTTACTGACATCTTTTCGCTCATCTTCTGAACTATTAGCACCTAATCCTGTGTGGCAATCAACAGAAAGGGCATCTGTCCGTATCGCGGCCAAGGGGACGTTACAGGAACCTTCTCAAGTCGCCAACAACCACGGATACAACCAGTCGGGTTCTGGCTACGACCAACAGAATCTGTACACCCATCCCACCGAATATAATTCCCATTTGCAGCCGCCCACTTCTATTCCCTCTTCGGCTTCACCTCAAATTTCAACGGTTGAACCGTCCGGGTCATCTTCATCGTCTTCGAAGAGACGGCTTCCTGATAGCGAGGCCACACCAGCGCCCAAGGCTAAACGGGCGAAGCCAAAGGTTAAATCGACCGGTTCTGAGTCCTCCACACCTGGTGCGTGTAGGTTTTGCTCATATTTGGGAGTCTTCTGTCATCTTTGACTCTTGTAACCTGTGGCACTTTTTGATGGCACCTGGCCAGTCGTGTTCCCTTGACCTCCCTCACTTTCCGAATGCTTAAAATAACATTTTTGCACGTCTTCAGTGTGGTCTTATTCTGGCTTGGTCCAGAAGTACTAGTAACCGTAACTGACATCTCACTCAAACTCTAGGTCCATCGAAGCGTGGATATAACGCTAAAAAGCGCAGCGAAGCCGCTATCATTTCTGCTCAAAATGGTATGTTTTACAGTTGTTTTGTGTCGATACCAACGGATTACTGGTCTCGACTTCATGCATGATATTATTTTGAGTCGTTGTACAGTCTTACATCGCCTGCTGGGTCGGGGCGCTTTCCTGTCTTTTTTTACTTTCCGACCTTGCTCGATTCGTCTGACGTTTATATTGATTACATATCTTTCCCAGCAGATGCGTTCCAGAAAGCTCAACAAGGAGGTAGTGACATACGCCAGTCCCAAGGTGCTGGTCAGTGTATTGCTCATATGCGAAACCTTGTAAAAACAGCTCATTCAAATCACACCGACAGGGGATCTTCCCGGAACGCTAACCACGGCTGATGGTTCACAATATATCCCGGAACTCCAGTTTGCGCGTTGCATGTCCAACCGATACAAAAAGGAAGACTTTCCTAGATGTG
Organism: Psilocybe cubensis; assembly: GCF_017499595.1. Classification (NCBI taxonomy): domain Eukaryota; kingdom Fungi; phylum Basidiomycota; class Agaricomycetes; order Agaricales; family Agrocybaceae; genus Psilocybe; species Psilocybe cubensis. The sequence goes on along the minus strand of NC_063002.1, from coordinate 3,073,062 downwards.
TATCATGTACGCGGAGGTGGGCCGGCGATACGTGTCGTTTTCAAGGCATTCGATATTTTTTGCGTGATTCTCAGAGAAAGCTGTGCGGTGTAAGCTTCAACGAAGTAGGCCACTCAGCTACTCCGATGGAATTCCCTTCCAAGTGGAATAAACCCCTTAAGATTGAACAGATTACACGTATCAAGGTTTGTCCACCGACATTCTTAAGGTACCGAACTCTACACTCACATACAAAATAGTTATCAATAGCGAAGGCACTTTTCCCCATATTAGTGGCGGAGCAAGATCACTTGTCTGTGAGTGTTATTGTGCGCCGCCCACGCGAATCTGATGTTCGCGCTACATGTGGTATGTTGTTATTTTATTCATGTATTAGCATTTGTTTTCTGACGCGTGATCATTAGACACTTGTATGACTTCATTGTTCTCAGAAACGTTCATGTGCCGCATATGTGGTCGAGAAGTTTGCAACGAGTGTTACCAACAAGTCCGCGAACTTACTGAACAACCTACTCAAGCAACACCTTCGGAGCTGACTGCGCTCGTGATGAAGAGGGAGAAGCATGCTCACTCAAATCCTTTCTTTTTGGCTTGCACAAAGAGGATAGAACATGGAGTTAGCGAATTTATCCGGGTCACTCGCTTCAGTAACGATGAGCTACAAAAATCCATCAATGAGATGCAAAAAATCTTGACGCAGGACAAAGAAAAGACCCAGGCTAGCCCAGTACCTGCAGGACGTCCTGGCACATCTGGGCTCGCTATTTCTAATATGGCCGATTCAGTGCAACCAACCGAACGCCATTCATCAACACACCCTGTCCCCATACACCCTACGGCGGCATCAGTCTCTTCGTCGCCGGATCATTCTTTCACACAACCCTCGAATGTATCTCCAACCGTACCTTCACAGATTACAACTTATGCTGAACGCGACTATTCCGCAAAGGATTTCCCAGATCCTTTGACTTCTCCCATTTACGATGACTATACGCCTCCAAATGTTTCTTCCCGTATTTCCGATATACCTATATTCCGCGCTCAGATAATTCCCGCGCATCTGTACGATAACCTACCCGATATCAGGCATTCACAAGTAGACGGGCCTATCCCTATGTTTTCTTGTTTGTGGCGCAAAGGCTTGCCGCTCCTTGTCAAAAATGCTCTTCCCAGGTTCAAATTACCATGGACGCCTCAATCTTTTATAGAGCGATACGGTGATAAGGATTGTCTTGTTGTGGAGTGTCAGAGCGACATTGTCAAAAAGGTCACTATCAAAGACTTTTTTGGATGGTTTGGAAAGTATGGAGGCCGGACAGAATGTTGGAAACTTAAGGTCTGTCTCTCAACGTTTTCTTTCCACCCATCACTCTCATATCCTTCCCATTGCTCTCTTCTCCGATGAATATAGGACTGGCCACCCACGGCTGAATTCAAAGCAGCCTTTCCTGACCTTTACGAAGACTTTAGCAACGCTGTGCCCGTCCCCGACTATGTGAGACGAGACGGTGTGTATAACATTGGGTCTCATTTCCCCAAAAATGCTATTGGGCCAGATTTGGGTATGGTTGTGTTTTCAACTTGCCATTTTGAACGATGCTGTGCTGACTGACGTTTTTCCAGGCCCGAAGATGTACAACTCAATGGCTTCATCTCAAGAACCTGGTAGTAAAGGTTCCACTCGACTGCATATGGACATGGCCGATGCTTTGAACATCATGTTGCATGCAGAAGCATGTGAAGATGGAACCGAAGGCTATGCAGTATGGGACTTGTACAGGGCCGAAGACAGCGATTTGATACGGGGGTTCTTGAAGAAGAGGTTCGGCCAACCCTCAGCGAATGGAGCGATCGGACAAAGTGGTGCTAATTCGAAGAGGTATGTTTACTATTGGCGGAGATGAAATGGTATCATGGATTCACCTTGATCGGTTTTAGTGCGGGAGACAAGAGTGTTGCTTCCGTTATGATTGGGCTTGACCCAATTCACAACCAACAATTTTATCTCGACGTTGAGCTACGCAAGGCGCTCTTTGACGAGTGTGGAGTGAAGAGCATCAGGATTTACCAAAGGCCCGGCGACGGAGTTTTTATTCCGGCCGGTTGTGCACACCAGGTTTGTGGTTATCGTGTCCCCTTTTGTTATTTTTAATGTTTAATGGAACTTCTATTGACTTAGGTCGCCAACATGTCTGACTGCATGAAGATCGCTATCGATTTTGTCAGCCCCGAGAACATAGACCGGTGTGAGAAATTGACGAAGGAGTTCAGGGAGCAAAATCAAAGTAAGGTCTGGAAGGAAGATGTGCTCCAGCTTCGGACCATGATGTGGTTCGCATGGCAGTCCTGCTGCATCAAGGAAGAGGAAATTCACAATGCGGAACCGAAGGACCGACCCACTGATACCACCAGTTCAAATCCTACACATGGCGGATGAGGCCTTACAGGTCTATTTAGAGGAGCTAAGATTTATCTCTGTTTTTTGGTTAGTATTGCTTGCTTTAGGATGGGTTTTAAGCCATTCAGTTGAGATTCTATGTTATATACTATTTTGTTACCGCTTCACCAACATATGCCGAGTTTTGGGTACACGCTGTTCCACATCCTAAGGAGATGCTAAATTGTACTACCATAGTTAGTTAATATACCAATATTTTTTGTATACCCAAACAAAGGTCTCCTTTCATTTGTTGTAAGATTCGTGGCAATTTCTCCATTGGAAAGAAAGGCGCCCAAGAGTAAAAGATATGTCACTATACATAAATAGACCGCGTCGCGCGTTTGACGCGTAGCTGGTAATAATTTAAGTATAAAACGGGGCACGTGGTTTGGGGGCCAAAATTAGATTCCCAAAAGAGGTCTCACATCAACGCGCGCAACTTTGTGCAATCACTTGCTTGCCTTCATACCAACCTCATTCATCAGTTGTCCTTGTTAATCTTGAACACTTTTTCTGCCTATTCTCACTTAACCTCTCTTTTCAACTTATTTTCTATTCTGAGACGCACACTCTCTTTTGGAGAAGCTTTGCAGACATCTCTTTTCTCCCGCGATGCAGGCCGATGCAGACTAGAAGAAACCCGACTGTTGGCCCATGGCAAAAGGTTTTGCCAGGAAGTTGAATTGTTATGACCTTGGAATGAAGGTCTGTACTATGTATCCGAACTTCTTCACCTCGGGTTCACAAGTAGTCCGGTTCAACTCGTTTATATGCTGCGTGGCAACTTGAATTAGATCTCAAAGAATACCACCGGCATTACAGGACGTCCCATTGAGCTGGTGACTGTATATGAAGAACCCGGGGATAGACCGGAGGTCTCGCTGGGAAGAGAGAAAACTTGATTGTTCAAGCGTGTGCTCTAATACGTTCATCTACCCCTGGGCTCAATTCTCCAGCTTTCTTTAGGACACGGCAAAATCACCGATGTGTCATAAACTCTGACCACTGATAATCTGTATGTCTGTGTAAGGTGAAACCTGTGTCAGGCCATTCGTCCATGTGCTCCAAGATTATGGACGCCTCACAGATTCAAGAACACCATCCAATATCTGACGCTCATGTGATGGTGTACCCTGCATTCTTGGTCTTTTGCCTCTTACTCGAAAAGTTCATGATTCTCTGTATCTTCTTTGCTTGTTGACTTACACCATGGTTTTACTCTAAATCAGCTCGGGTTCAATACATGATCCTCCCGTATGTGCCCATGTCCCTCGAAATTTTCTTTATCATCAGGAGATCCATTATCAGCACTATAGAAGCAATATTCAAGCTGTGCACAATCTATTTCCTCCGCCGATCCCTTCAGCAGTGACGTGCAATCGATTCAAAGCCGCTGGTCTGTATTTATTGCATTAATCTCCAAAACTTGTCTGGGTTCTTGCCCGCTCTCTATATCCCAGCAACCATCCGCCTACCTTTTTGTGTCGCTTGTTGATTCCGCATTTTGGTGTTTACCCGCCTTTGAGTATTGGCTTTTTTTATCATTGCCAGGAAGTATTCTTCTGGGCCCGAGCTAATGCTGGTCGCGGGCTTCTCGGGGCAGCATGAGAGTGGGCCTTGTGCGTACGAAAGTGTGGAAAATATTAGAATCTAGCAGTACGTGCAGACTGCAGTATTTGACGATTTATCCTAGCTGACCGGTTATTTGATTCTTCCGTGGGTTACTTTGCTCCATCAGTCTTGGATACCGAAAGATGTAGAGCCACAGCTGAAGGGCCTGTCAGCATGTACCCACCAAGACAGTTTCTTAAGTGCTCTAGGTTGCTCTAGGATCATCATTGGTACTAACTAACTGGCCAATATTACATTTATCATTCTTGTTATACCATGCCCCGTTTCTAGGACGATTTCACATACTGCAGATTCACTTCGGCCTCTTTTCCGAGCCTACTATCCTCCGCGTTGAGTGATATAATTCAGGAAACTTAACTCACAGCTAACTCAGCGGGGTATAATGCTATGGGCTCTGGGTTGTTAAAGTATGCAGTAGGAAAATTTGATATCGACCTCCTTGTGTATCGGCTACAAGGCCTCTACCGGAGATGGAGGACAGCCAGTGACGAAGCTGTTGCGGTGGTAGAAAATGACTGATCAACAGGTGACGAGAATTTGAACTCAAAAACCGCTTGCTGATGTCTGATTTTTGACAATCGTGGATTTAGGGAAGTATAGCAGAACGGATAACAACTCGACAGAAATATTAACCGAGGTGTGAGGTATATACCTTACCAATTGTAAATGTGGTTCCATTTTTTTATTCGATAGTTATGATGATTTATAAAGTCTCACCATTTCTTGCGCGGACATCATCGTTACCGGTGCTGCTGAACCTATAGGTTACGCCCAGATTTCTGAATTGATTCACGCAGTATCTTCAACATCTGCAATGCTAGAGTTGTGAGTCTTTCCATCTTTAACTGGCTGGGATTGGTGCCGCTCGACGTTGCTCTTATAGCACTGTTACTCCGATGTATCTATCCAGAGTTAATTTTTTTCTGATCATTACAACTACGTTTTTCTTTGTAATTTCTGGTGTGTGCGATATCAGGACTATCTTTACCGACTTTATGGTAATACTCCGAGGAGGATTTCATTTAGTATTGTTAATGTTATAGGCTTTTAGTACGCTTAGAAGCCCAACCATTCTAACACTGATAAGAGACCATGACAAACTGGAAATATTACCGCGCTGTATAATTGATTGACCTTCAATGTCAACTAAACTACGTTGTGTTCAACGCTTTCAAGAAACGACTTGTAGGCATTTTGGTTGCCGGTGAGGGCGCTTAAGCAAATTCGTGCCTGAAGGGGATTATGAAATATATAGAGCAATGAAATCATGTGATCGTTTTGTCGTACGACCTTCGTTAATCTGTCAGAACTTTAAAAGGTTCAAGAAATTCCCATTCTAAACCGCCATCATCTGATACTCACCCGCATTCTCTATCCTCACGCGCCGAAGCTCTGTAAGAATGGGTTCCGGGCAAAAAAACGCGAAGGCTAAAGCTAAACCACCTCAAAATTGGCTTGTGACTTGGGGGAAGCGTTTAGGCATTTTCAGTATTCTGCTCGCGACTTGCGCGTGGCTTGATACCATCAAAGTGAGTACATGGTACCCTCCTTTTAAAATCCTTTTTGACGCGTAGTACTCATTAGGACCGCTGGTATGTCCTGGACACCGTTTTGCTGCACGAGCTCGCACAATCAGCCATCGCTGCCTCACCGAACGACACCGCTGGTATGATATCACATATCGTCAAGAACCTTACCGAGACGTACCCTTCCAACGACATCCGCCTCAATACTCACGAAGAATGGGTATTCAACAACGCTGGAGGCGCCATGGGTGCTATGTATATTATTCACGCGAGCATCACGGAGTACCTCATTATCTTCGGCACCCCTCTGGGTACAGAAGGACATAGCGGCGTCCATACAGCGGACGATTACTTCCACATTCTGGTCGGTGAACAGTGGGCTTTCGAGCCAGGAGCTCTTGTGATGGAGAGATATACCCCCGGAATGGTTCACCTGATGCCCCGAGGCGTTGTGAAGCAGTACAAAATGCATGAAGGGTGCTGGGCCATGGAATATGCGAGAGGTATGTATTTCGAACATTGAAGATTGCGACCTCTGTTTAATGGTGCTGTAGGATGGATCCCCCTTATGTTGCCTTTCGGGTTCGCCGACACACTAACTTCGACGCTCGATGTTGGGACTCTTTACAACACTGTACGAATAACTGGGAGGGAGATGATCGGAAATCTTCTCATTGGTAAAATCTAAAAGATACATAGTATTCATCATTGCTATCTGTACATCTAATGCTTCTATTAATGACTATACCTTCGTAGACGGTATCGAGTATCGACGGCCTTGCGTACTAAGATGTATATGTTTATTGCCTAGGGCAACAAATTGAGTAATTAATGAACTTACCATCTCTCGACTGTATACATTGCGGATCCAGCACTGATACTACGCCTAAACGTTTGGATGGTTTACCACTCTCCCCTTTCGACCTTGAAGTAGTTCCAAATTAAGATCTTTTTAGTCAGAAAGGTTATGGAAGAATTGGGTATAATCGTACAAATTTAATAATGACATAATATATCTATATATAGTTAAAGTTACCATAATAGGCTAACATCAACGGTTAGTTTGGTGTAAACTGCTTCAGATTGTACCAAAATGCTCCCAACATATCATACTTGACAACTGATGCAGTCTGGAATTAATATATAGTACATAGCCAGACTTCCAGTTAGATTCACAAATAGATTTTCAATACAACTAGCACTAATTCTTAAGAAGTTATAAGAATTGTAACTGTGTTGATAACTATTTGGTCCTTATTAGTCAACAGCTATAGATGTCAATAGAAGCTTTTCATCAAATATGTGACATAGCTGTCACACAGCCCTCTCTTCTTCCTGAACTTTGACTATCATCTGCATATCTTCTCAAGCATCCTTTTCCTACTGTGACTTTATACTGTGAGTTTTACTACTTTGCCTTATTTTTCCCTTTTTATAAGCTCGTAATGTGCTTGTGTTCAAATCCTTTATATACTTTGCGTTGTTCAATATGAACATTTGCGTTTTAACGCAAATCCCAAACTTCTTTCAAAAGTCTGCTTGATCATTAAGGTTTTGAAATGCCTTTTATTTTTATTCTTTTATTCTGTTTTATAATATGCATTCTGTTTACCATTCTTTCAGCGTTTATTGCATTTGATTTTTTTTTTATATAAATGTCAATTTCTTTATTTTGTTTTACTTTATAAAATTTTTAATCCATTTTTACTTGATATGCTTCTCATTCTATTTTATTTGCTTTATAGAGTAGCTATTATTGTTCTAGTTGCAAATTTATAAATTCTAACATATAGAATTTGTATTATATATTTTCCACTATTTTCATAGTAGACTACATTTATTGGCTATCTTATTTTGATTTATACTGATATATTCTTTAATAGGACACTATATTAGTAGGAATCATTTCACTAATATTGTTTCAAAGCTTGTAGAAGCTAAAAAGGCAAGTTTTTCAAATTTACATTTTATTCTCTCTTAAAGTTACTAATAGTATATTTACCTTGACTTTTCCACTTCCTCACTTTCTGTATAGATTTAAAACTCAACATACTATTTGGCATTGTGCATTACTCTGGGTTATTTGAGCTTTCTTCTTGGGATCTTGAAGCTCAATTCAAGATTAATGGACTCAAGCACATTCCATTTAAATGGTTTTTTATTCTGTTATTTGCATCTTTTTCTCTTTCTTACTCTGATATTATTTTCCAGATGTTCACACTTTTACACCAAATCCACTGTTTCCTTCAGCCAACCCACATATGATGTCAGATACACCAAGGCATATCTGCAAACCCGAATTACTGACATGGACGCACCTTCCAAATATGGGTATAACTGCCGAAACAGGATCAAATTATAACGCCGACGACGATGAACTTCCTCAGTACGACGATGTCGACCAGGGCCAACGGGTCGAACACCGAAAGCTCCGCCCTCCGCAGGTCGAAGGATCGGTCGACATGGTGGATTTAGAAACAGATGGGAATGTTTCAAGTCCAGCAAACCCGTTAAAAATAAGAATAATACGGCCAGCGAGTGCTTTCAACCTCGATGCATCGACTTCCAACTCGACTCTGGACGATGGCGGTCAAGCGCCGATGTCCAGCCCCTCCAACGCAGATGTAGGGGCAGTGGCTCCTGCAAATGGCTTCAAAATTAAAATACCCCCATTCTCGAAACGCGTCAGTGGCATCCTCCCAAAGAGTCAAACTTTGAACCACTCCAACCAAAGCTACTCAGAATCGGACGGCGATCTGCCTTCACTGATTGCTCATCCACGATTTTCAGCATTTCCTGAATCGGTATCCTCAAATCCGTATATAAATCAGCATCGACCTCAACTCGCCAGGAAAATCAATGTCTTTCATGATAGCCATGGAGTGACAATGGAACAATTCGAGACGTTCACTCATGCCCACGTCTCTCCTGTAGTCTTCGGGAAGAGGAAATTTGTTGACCTTCAGCAACGCCCAGATATTTTGGCGATGAACTTGGAAATGCTACGGAATGCAGAAGGTCAAAGTAACATCCCAGACTTCACCGAAATTTCTCAACGACACCATGCCTCGGGGGATGCTGCCATTCCCACAATATCCCGGGCGGCTCAAAGGAAACAATTATTTAAGGACATCTTTGGTGTAGAGCGCGTTCAGGTTCCAATTTATTCACCATTTACGGTAAGTCACCTTTCCTATTAACCAATCCCTTTTCGCTGACCTGTTCCAGGCTTCGAGAATAGGAAAATCGAGTAGCGGGTCCGACGAATCCAGATTGTATTATAGCATTGGATCAGACCTTCCAACCACGAGCGACGAAATGACTTCGGATTCAGATGTTCCTACAAGGGGCAACCTTTCTCGGTCAATTCACAGGTTCAAACCATACGCCAGAGGGCTCAAACGCAGATTATCCCCTCCTTCATCGTCTACGACTCTGTATGTCGATAGCACGGAGCCAGTCGAAGAACGCACATATTCAGCTGATGAGGATGGTTTATATGAATCGCAAAGGCAACATTCGACAGGAGAGGCGCTGCTGGATGGCCATGTGGCTTCCGAGGAGGCTTCTAACGATGATATTAATGTCACTATTGAGCTTAGGCCTCCGACTCCTACAAATGAACTCGCGCTTCCAACATCACCAACAGTGCAGCAGCCGATTGTCATCCCTCTATCTCCTAGTAAAGATGTTGTTGAACTCGTTAGCCCAATGGTGATGGAGCTTCGCAATTTGGCTCCCAATTCACCTCCACCGACGCAGCCTATGCCGACTGGGCTGACGTTCACTCTTAACCCAGATTCTGCACTCGCTATGCCGAATGTCCCTCCCAAAGAGAGCACATCATCATTCTCTTTGTTTTCCCTATCAAACCATGTCCAGGATATCCTCAATCCACCGGAAGATCTTTCTTGGGGCGCTGGAGTCGCCTCTACATCTTCATCCCAATATGATGGCTTACCAGATATTCCACTTGCCGATCAATTGCCCACTCACTCTCCAGAAAATTCGTTCATCGATCTGCCTGATGAATCGGGAGCTGCTCCTGCGAGTGTTCCTACCGCTGTTCTCGATATCTCCGATATAGAAGAAGAAGAGGGACTTGTACATGGTCACCACTCGACCGTGTTTGACCCGGCGTATCGTACCATTCGGTCTCAGAATCGTTGGGCTCAAGATAAATCTGCTTGGGTAGCCAACAACGTGGTAATCGGGGAGATTTGGGAGCAGTATGTCAACAACGGAAGAATACATATCTTCGTTCAAGAATCGAATGTGAAAGAGGAGGAAGAGGAGGAGGAAGAAGAAGAATTTGACGAGCTTGAGTCCGATAGTGACACTGGCGATTATCGGGACTCCGACTTCAGCGCCAGTCCATCCAAACGAGCAAAGGGGTTTCGCGTTATACGTAAACGAGAAAACATCTCTTTTTCTCAACGCGACGAACCCACTGCCACCGCTCCTCGCTTTCTTGCCCGTCAAATTGAAACTTGGAGTGTTGCCTTGCGTTCCCTTGTGAAAGGGAAGAAAAGGTTTCTTGAACGGGTGCGTATTCACAGTTGGTTGAGTTCCAGTGTTTTGACTGTGTTGTTTGTAGGACCTTCTGGAAATGAAAGAGGCTCTTCAAGGCATCTACGACAACCACCGACATATAGCTCCTACATCCTCTGTTGCTGGCACAGTGTTTGCCATCATGGCCCTACCGGCCAAAGAGATTCCCGGCGAAGATGCAATAGGGCTCAGGCCACTCGCCAGGAAGGCCGCTCGGGCTTGGGGCATACGGACTTTCAAACCACGGTCTGAACACCCGTGATGCGCACCCGTACTTTTTGTGATGTTGAAAACACCACATCTCATAAGAAAGGTTCAGATCAAATTAGGATAGTCGAAAAACTAATGCTTGCTTTCGTATTGCTTTCTTGTACGTAGAGCGTTTTAGATATTTTAGCCAGCTTTCTTAACAACCCCCCATCCATTTATTTGTATGCAAACTTTTGAATTTATTTCTACTCTGGTATATTGCTTGTTAGCTTTGCTCGAAAATGTCACTTTCTTTGGCAGTCAACCGATCGGCCGGTATATTGACTCATCATTATCAAGCGCTCAAGGTGTTATAAATATCTGTCTCTAGGATATTCATCCGTCACGGAATGGGAGACACACAGAACTGCTCGTGGGTCATAATCCATAACAATCCAGTCAGGCGATGCAGGGGCGTGTTGCATTTGACGTTTTCTTTGAACTCTCGGCTGAGGATTCTGGGAGGACCGGCAGTGTTGATCTATTATTAGATCAACTGATAAAGAGCCTCATTGTCCTACATCCTGGGATCCCAAAACAAAGGCTGCGACAAATTATATCCGCAAAAAGATATACAAGTCCTTTCAAAGCCCGGCCCATATACACAAAGCTTGAGTTCCCGAGGTATGCCGGCGTAGTGAGTGATAGCTCTCCGGCCAAACTCGTGCTCAGGCTGATTTTCGAGTCTTGGGCAAACACTACGGCAAGTCTGCAACGCAATTATCCATGCTATCTAACACCCATCCATAACCAAAAAATTTCCATCTACAAAAAATATACAGTAAGCTAGTATTATGCCGTGGATCAAAACTATTATTTGCAAACTGTAGTGACAAATGGCGTGCGCCCCAAATAGACCTCAACTTTGGGCAGGCAGGCCGCAGCATGAGCCATTTTCTGACATGTCGTCGAGAATACATCGGGCTTTCAAGTAATAAAGCAGCCGCATGGAGCCATGACCATGGAATGTGATGTGATGGGCGTGAGTCCGAGTCGTGGCACCCATCCATCCAATTCCATATAATTTGGTCGTGATCCTGAAAGCTTCTCTTTCCCGAACCTTTCACCTCGATATTCGAATATTGGATACACACTACTACACACTACTAAATCTCGATCCTGAATTTTTGGACTTTACCTTGGAAAGTGAATTGCAATGATACCGCCTGAAAAATTCGTTCCTATTGATGAAGAAGGCGGACGGAAGAAACGAGTTGTAGGTCCACTCCCTAGTTGCAATATCTGATGTTTAGGCTCTTTAGTGATTGTCATGGTGGGATGGCTGATATGATTTCTCTCTCTCCTCTCTAGTCCTACTTTTACGATTCAGACATCGGCGGCTTCCATTATGGCGAAGGACATTGGTAAATATTTCTTCTCCGTTCAAAATTTCATTTACTAGTATAGTATCTGCCACATCATATTGTGGCATTACTATTAGTACTACCCCAGAGCCACTCGATTCTGATTTTGACTGACTTAATGATGATGCAGTATGAAGCCCACTCGTATCCGGATGTGCCACTCCCTCGTGATGAGCTACGGGTTATACAAAAAGATGGAGATCTTCGTGAGATTTTTGTTTTCTTATATCTTCACAATCCTTCCTAGAATTCAGACTTTCTGACCTTTTATTGCCTTTTATTTCGTTATATCTCAGAGAGCTAAGCCGGCGTCAAAGCGTGAAATGACCCAATTTCACTCGGCGGAATATATCGATTTCTTAGCGCGCGTCAGCCCGAATAGTCTGCGGTCTAATAAACAGGAGCAGTATAAATGTAATCCTTCCTTCCTTCCTTCCTTCTTTCTTTCTTTTTTTCCTAGACGCATAACTGACACTTCTCTGCCCTGTCCTGCCCTCCTTTTTCCGACACACAGACAACGTCGGAAACCTCGTCCAAGACTGTCCCGTCTTCGACGGGCTCTTCCAGTACTGCTCCATCTCAGCTGGCGGATCTCTAGGTGCGTTTACAGTTTTTTTTCTCAGCCAACTCTAATACAATCAATCTATATATCCTTCATTCCTTTCTTTCCTACTTTCTCTTTTTTCCTACTTTTTCTTTTTTGCTACTTTTTCTTTCTTCTAACACAATAAACACAATAACATGGTTACTTATTTAAATTTACTTATAGAGGGCGCTGCGCGGCTCTCGCGGGGTAAATGCGATATTGCGATCAATTGGGCGGGAGGCCTCCACCACGCTAAGAAAAGCGAGGCGAGTGGGTTTTGCTATGTAAACGGTCAGTCAGTCAGCCACTCCTTCACATATACATGTGAAGTTAATCCATTTGCATTTTTTTGAATGATTATAGATATTGTACTGGCGATACTCGAGTTGTTACGGTGAGTAAAATACCTCTCCACCGCTTTATTAAAGGCAGGCAGTTCGCAGTTCTAATTGTCCTCTCCTTAAAAAAATAATACCCACACCCTACACCCTACTTTAACTTGAATTTCGTACTGACATCTTCCACTACCCCTACCACTTCCCCGAACTCACTAACCCACGGAACTCCATAAACATAAATATTTGCATCCGCAACCAGGCACCACACGCGCGTGCTGTACATCGACATCGACGTGCACCACGGCGACGGCGTCGAAGAGGCGTTCTACGCCACGGACAGAGTTATGACGATCAGCTTCCATAAGTATGGAGAGTATTTTCCGGGAACGGGACATATCCGCGTAGGTGTTGCTTGCTTTTTCTGTGTTTGGGTTTTCTGTGATTGGTTTTTTTCTGTGGATTTCTTTCTGTGGACTTTTTTGATTTTTTTTTTACTGTTGTGTGATGTTCTGGGCTATTGCTAACGATACCTCATTCATTTCACTCCCTTTATTCCTTACTTCATGTCTTTACCGTTCTACAGGACATAGGCGTCAAGAAAGGACGATACTACTCCATCAACGTGCCTCTGCACAGTAACATATCAGATGAGAACTATAAAGATATATTCGAAACTGTAAGCCTACCGTCTCCTACCCCACACCAACCCATCCTAAACCCATCCAACCCAACGCACCCTGACATCCTAACCGGCAGATCGTACAAAGCGCAATGGAGACATACAACCCAGGCGCCATCGTCCTCCAATGCGGCGCCGACTCGCTCGCGGGCGATCGGCTGGGGTGCTTTAATCTGTCTATGCGAGGTGGGTAGTTGTTAAGTTACCCTTTCCCCTTCATTCGCTTTTTTACGCTTTCCCATTTCCCCTTTATTCGCTTTTTTACGCTTGCCCTTTTCCCCCTTCCCCTTGCCCATTTCCCATTGCCCCTTGCCCCACCGCGGCGGCGGTAGATTCTATTTCTATTTCTGTTTCTATTTATAGCTCACTTTTGCTGATCATTACCCCATGTTTATTAATTGGCCCCTGTCTGTATATGTCGCGTCGCGTCGCGTCGTGTCGTGAAAATACGTTGTTTGATCAAATACATCTATCTATCCAACCACCGAACTACCAAATGAACGGATTCTTGAAATCGACACTAATGACGGATTCAAATCGACACTATGAACGAATTCAAATCGACACTAACAACGGATTCAAAACTTGAACAACACGCCCTCGCCCTCGCCCTCGCCCTCGCCCTCGCACACGCGCTCGCGCTCGCACTCGGACTCGCAGGCCACGCGAACTGCCTCCGCTTCATCAAAAAATTCGACAAGCCCCTTCTCATACTAGGCGGCGGTGGATACACGATGCGGAACGTTGCGCGTGCGTGGGCTTATGAGACGGGTGTTGCGGTTGGCGTTGAGTTGGCGGGTGGTGAGTACTGAGTTTTGGATTTTTGGATTTTTTTGTCCGCGCTCTTGTTCTCGTTCTATTTCTATTTCTATTTCTATTTCTATTTCTATTTCTCGTTCTCGTTCTCGTTCTCGTTCTATTTCTCGTTCTTGTTCTCGTTCTCGTTCTCGTTCTCGTTCTCGTTCTCGTTCTCGTTCTCGTTCTCGTTCTCGTTCTCGTTCTCGTTCTCGTTCTCGTTCTCGTTCTCGTTCTCGTTCTCCTTTGTCTTTCTTTTGCTTTCCTCTCTCTCTCTCCTTTTTTCCTCTCTCGCTTTCCCTCTCTCTTTCTCCAGCTAACGCGACCCTCACACCCTCGCACCAGAAATCCCACAAACAGAATACGCACCCTACTTCTCCTCCTCCTTCTCGCCCACCTCAAACACCCTCGACGTCCTCCCATCCCCCACAGCACAAGACATGAACACCCCGCACTCGATCGCGCGGACGAAGCGGGTGGTGTTGGAGTATTTGAGGGAGGTTGGGCGGGGTGGGGGGCCGAGTGTGCAGATGTTCGGTGAGTGGGTGTGGTTTTGGGTTTTGAGTTGATTGTTGGAGTACGGGTTGAGTACTTGAGTATCGAAGTGCCGAACGTTGAAGTGCTATGTATGAGTGTTTGGAGGTTGGGTTGGAGGTTGGGGTCTTGCATTCATTTTTCACTTTTTTCAATTTTCTTTTCATTCCTTTTATTTTCATTGTTTTTCTGCTTCCTATAAAAGCCATACTAACTGACAAACAACGGTACTATACTATTACATACAACAGACATCCCGCCCCTCCCCGAGCTCGACGAGGAGATGGACGATCTCTTCGCGTCTTCCGCTTCCTCGCTTTCGCCCCTTATCTTCAACTCCAACTCCCGGTCCAACTCCCGGTCCAACTCCATCAACAGGTCCAACTCCAACTCCCGCTCCAACTCCATCTTCAACTCGGATGCAGGTTCCTCCGAGGCCATGGACCTCGACCCCGACGAAGCACACAAAGACACGCGCCGCCCTATCCACATCCTCGATGCGCGCGTGCAGGCGCTGCATGGGGATGAGGGTGTTTCGGACTCGGACTCGGATGATGAGGGCGAGGGGGGGAGGAGGGGGTGTATGAGTTGGAGGGAGGGGGAGGGGGAGGGGGAGGATGGAGAGGAGGAGGGGTTAGATGAAGAGTTGGATGGAGAGTTAAATGGAAAGGAGGAGGGAGAGGATGGGAAGGAGGAGGAGGAGGAGGAGGACAAAGAGGAGAAAGAGGTGGAGGAGGAGGAGCGAGAGGATGGGAAAGAGGAGAAAGAGGTGGAGATGGAGGTAGAGATGGTGGATGTGGAGATGGAGATGGCGAGCACGAGCACGAGCGCGGAAAGCGGCGAAGGCGCGTCAAAGTCGAATCGCGCGTGATGAGCATTGATTTGTTTGGCTGTGGCCTATAAGTATAAGTATAAGTACATGTACATGTGGGCGTACGGAGTGCGAGAACGTTGTAGGTAGTAGTCACTGGTATTGATCACGAACGTTGAACGAGGTACTCCGTTCGGAGGAGGTTGGCATTGCACTGATGAAGCACGTCATGAGAGAAAATAGCCTGTGATATGATGTAATGGTTATAGGATGTAGGATGTAGGATGGTACACATCCGCCCCGAGGCCTCAGTCTCGAGCTCGGGGACCGGTCCATCTTGTCTCTGCCATTTTCGCACTCGTCGAGCCGCCGGAATCGAGGACCCGGGATATGTTTATATACATGCACTGTGTGAAGTAATCGGAAGAATTTGATTCGAGTGTTGAGATAAGTTGTAAAAACGATGGGATGTGAATGTGGTATTTTATTTTTTGTACGAGAACATGTCTAGATTAGATTAGATGTGAGTTTGGGTTTAGATTTAAATTTAGATTTAGAATGGGTATGGGTAGCGAGCGTACCTTGTGTGTGTGCGTGTGCGTTTGCGACGTCGAGTAAGTTGATATCAGGGACATGTATATGTGCGAGTGCTCGCTGGATCAGAGCAGCTAAGGCGTCGGGCGAGATTCCGCTTGTCATTGTCAATCCTCGCCAACAGCCGAGTATGTACACGATAAGTTACGGGCCGGAGAATCAAGAATCAAGAATCACAGAAGCAGGAAGAACCGTGTGTAATCGACTCGGAAGTTGTGAAGAGTCTTTGTCAACAAGTTACAAGTAGCGGTTTCGTCGGTCGCTGTAATGTGGGGTTGCCCTCGGAGTTGGCTATGGCTATGGATATGGAGTCTGTTGACGAAATATGGGGCCGAAGGAGCTATTTCGGAGACAAGGCATGGGCATGAGATGGAGTCGGGTCGGGGTCAGATTGGCAGGCGGATAGGAAGCGAATTGATAGGCCTCGGGCAGAGCCTGTGAGCATAGCGGACACATACACAACGTGGCTAATGATACCCCGCGCTGGAGTGAGTGAGTTTCGAACGTGTGCATGGAGGGAGAGGAGAAAGCGCACGTGCAGAAAGCGCAATAAGCACGTGAGAGTGGATATGTTGTTTGGGTGTGACAGTGTAGCGTAGAAAGCAAAAGCAAAAGGCAAAAGCAAAACTCCTGTTTCTGTTCCATAATCTCTTGTTATTAATTTGTTTTTTGTGGTTGTCTTATGATATAGACCTGGATGTTGGCGGTAGTGCAGCCATATTCACCTTCGCCTGATGTCGCCCATCGCGCCAGATCCAACATTTCCGCTTCTTCTCGATCTGCCCCCTCCAATCTGGCTCCCAATCCACCTCCGTCCCTGCAGCGCCACCAGACTGCGCCCCCGGCAGTCTCTGCGCCCGCACACTCCCACTCACACACGCATCACCACCACCACCCGCCGCGCGCACCGACTCCCACCCCGCCGCCGCCTGCGCCCCCCAATGACACCGACGCCGACACCGACGCAGCACCCTTCGACATCCACTCCTACCCGCCCGCAGACCTCTTAAAACTCCTCGCTCTCCTCCTCACCCACATCGCCACCACCAACGACCGCCTCGAGCCCTCCTCCTCCTCCTCTGCCACCCACGGGCCAATGCCACCCCTAGACCCCTCCTCCGCGCCTCCAATCTGGCACACCCTCACCACAGCCTCGAAGAACGCCATATCAACTCCCGCATCCACACTCACCTTCCACGCGCGCAACATCCCCACCATCTCCCTCGAAGCCTACCTCCTCCGCATCCTCAAATACTGCCCGACGACGAACCACGTCTTCCTCTCCTTGTTGGTGTACTTTGATCGTATGTCCAAGTTGGGCGATGATGCGGTGGGCAAGGCGTTTGTGATTGACTCGTATAATATCCATCGGCTGGTTATTGCTGGTGTCACTGTCGCGAGCAAGTTTTTTAGTGATGTGTTTTATACCAATTCGAGATATGCAAAGGTTCGTTTTTTCTCTTCTTCCTTATCATCTATTTTTTTTCTCTTTGCGTTCTTTTTTTCTACGGTATGCCACTGCGGGTTTACCTTGCGTTGCCTTGCGTTGTTTTTGGGGCAGTGGCTGTTTCGCACTGCGCAAAACTTATCTTATCTCCCTTCGGTTACCCCGCGAAACCAATTGTCTCGCCTCGTCTCGTCTCGTCTCTTTCACCCCTTTAATCATCACCGGCTATTTCATTCCCTCACCCGCCGTCTTATTTCCATTCCATTCCATTCCGTCTTCAATCTTATCTCTTATTTTTTATTTCTTATTTCTTATTCCCTATTTCTCGTTTCTTGTTTCTCGTTTCTCATTTCTCATTTCTCATTTCTCATTTCTCATTTCTCATTTCTCATTTCTCATTTCTCATTTCTCATTTCCATCTGTATACACCATAACTAACACCCAAATTCCACATCCCACATCCCACATCCCACATCCCACATTCCACATTCCACTCCACCCTATCTATCTATCTATCACACACACACACAGGTCGGCGGCCTCCCCCTCCCAGAACTCAACCAGCTCGAGCTACAGTTTTTGCTTCTTAATGATTTTAGACTGGTCATTTCGGGCGCGGAGATGCAGCAGTATGCGGAGCAGCTGATGTTGTTTTCCAAGTCTGCCTCGTCGTCTTCTTCTTCTTCGTTGTCGGGGGCGGAGGTGAGGGCGGGGGCGGCGGAGGTGAGAGGGGCGGGGGCGGTGGGGTTGGGTGGTGTTAATGGACATGGGCATGGATCTGGGCATGGACATGGTCATGGACATGCGAATGCGAACACGAACGACGTTACATCGCCGTCCGCTGCGTCCTCCTCCGGCTCCGGCTCCGGCTCTGGAGAGTCGAGTCAGACGGTTGTACTTGTGAATGACGCACCGACGCCGCATCAGCCATATGTGGTCGTTACCTCTCCCTCTGCCTCGTCTTCCGCCTCCCATACTGGATCGCATTCGCAGTCGCATTCCTCTGCATCTCATTCATCCCATTCGCATTCGCATTCCTCCCATACATCTGCATCCTCTTCCTCTTCGTCCCATTCCTCTTCTTCTGCATCAGGTTCAGGTTCAACATCCACTTCAAACCCACACTCAAACTCGCACCCACACTCGCACCCACACACACAAACCCCCGCGCGCCCAATCGACGCTCTTGGAGGTTTACCCCCACCTCCGAATCCGGGTATGAATGCGATGGGTCACCCGCGCGGTGTGCCGCATACGCATCCGCCGCATTCGAGGGGGCATGTGCATGTTGGGTATGGGGGGTATGGAGGGTATTCTAGTTATGGAGGGTATGAGGGGTATGAGGGTCGTCAGGGTGGGTATGGGGGTGGGCAGGGACAGGGACAACAAGGAGGGCAGGGACAGGGGCAGGGACAGGGACAGGGGACACCGGTGTTTGGTGCGCATGCGCAGGTGCATGGGCATGGGCAGAGTCAGCAGCAGCAGAGAATGTACGCGGGGCCTGGGACGTATCATCGCTATACGCCCCATCAGGACGAGGATAGTGTGATGTTTTCGCCTGGGCGGTCGCATTCACATTCACAAGAAAACTCATACGAGCAAGAACAAGAAAACGAGCATGAAAACGAAAACGAAAATGAAAACGAGCATGAAGTAGAAGCGGAAGTGGAGGACGACGACATTGAAAACGACCTCGAAAACGACCTCGAAAACGAAACAGAAACAAGCACGGATGCAGGGACAGATGTCACAGAGACGGAGACAGAGACAGAGACGGACACGAGCACGAGTACGGATGAGGAGCCGACTGTGCGTGCGCATGGGAGTGTTGCTGGGAGTGTGGCGGGGAGTGTGTATGGGGGGGATGTTTAGGTTTAGGGGAGGGATGTTTAGGTTTAGTGGGGGGGGGATGTGGAAAAGGAGGGGTAGGATGGGGACATGGGTAAGGAGGAGGAGTGGGGAGGAAGGAAGAGGGAGTGGGAAGGGAATGGGATTGGAAAGGAAAGGAGGAGGAGGGCAATGGGAGGGGTGTAGTGTACATTGGCATGATAATGTTTTTTTCTTTGTGGTTTTTAATGATTTCTTTTTTTTCGATTCTTTTTTGTGTGTGTGGTGAGAGGGTTTGGTGAGAGGGTTGAGAGGGTGGGTGAGAGGGTGAGAAGGTGGGTTTGGTGAGAGGGTGAGAGGGTTTGTGGGTGTTGGTGTGTATGTGATATATCTGCGATACGTGATATGATAGGCGATATGTGATAGGCGCTTGCTTGCTTGCTTTTCTGTTTCTGTTTCTTTTTCTGTTTCTTTTTCTTACATTTTCTTCACTTTTTGCATTTTTTGCATTTTTACTTAGAACTTTTTCTGTTTGTCAGACTTCTTATGGACGGTTTTAACTTGTATTTTCCACCCTCAACTTTCCGCTTTCGATTTTCAACTTTGAAGGAATTGCAATTATGGTTACGATTACAGATACAGATACAGATACAGATTACAGGTATATTTAGAGTACGAATACGAATACGAATACGAATGCGATGCATATGATACTTCTCTTACTTTAAATTGTAAGTTATACACACTCTTCTAAGTTCTATCTTATTTATTCGAGGCTTCGGGGTTTCGAGGCTTCGAGCGAAGAAGAGGAAGAGGAGGAGGAGGAGGTGGTGGTGGTGGAGAAGGTGGTGGTGATGATGATGATGTCACGCGACGCGACGCGTCGTGTTGTGGCGTACCCCTGAAGCTCGAAGTCCAGCTCGAAGCTCGAGCTTCGGAGCCGCACTGCCAATGCCGGTGCCACTGGTTAGTTTGAGATATGAAGTGTGCGGGTCCGTCAAAGTTTAAATTTAAATTTAAGCGCCAAGTTTTAGTCTCTTTAAGCTAGGAGATGAGCGGCGGGATTATGTACTTACTTTTAAATTGAGTTCAGAGTGGGCCGGGTTTTTTTTTTTGAGCAAGGAAAGTTGGATATGGAGGATGTTGGTTGATTGGATTCGGACTCAAGACTGGTGAGGTTGTAGTATGGCTATTGCAAGTGGAGATGGAGTGAGTTTGTATTCAGGCCCCCCGGGCTCATGTGTTGCGAATCGCTTTGTTCTAAACAATACAATTGTAAGTTGGGCAGTGAAACCATGATTTTTTGTCGTACCGAAAACAAGAAAATAGTCCTAAAGGTTTGTTATACTAATACAAGCCTTAGTCTGAAGAGGACCCTATTCCGTGCGAAAATATTGGTCACCAATCGGTGTTTATCTCTGATTGGCATCAATATGCTTAGTCATCGGTTCAGTTTAATCAAGGGCGTATTGGGGCAAGGGGGATGATGTCTCTACAAAAATCACAGCGTTTTGGAATTTATCTACCATGGCGCAGCTATCGAGCCGGCAACAACTGGATCTGTACGCGTGTCCGAGAAACCCTCCTGATACGATATGGTCTAACGTCGATTTTGTAAACCTTGCAGGCACAAATCGATGCTTGATTACCTTTACAACGCCGGATTCACAAAGACGTTCAACGAGTTCCGTTCGGAAGTGCCTGAGCTGGTATGTTTTCTTTTTTCCGTTTAATTGGGTTTTGCCTTTGGAAGCAGCTCGCTTCACTTTCGCTCGTTCTCTTCGTTGTTTCTACTTGGAAACGCGAATTTTTGCATGCTTCACGTCCACTTGCTGACGTTGTTTTTTTACGTTTTTCGGTGATGCGAAAAAGGCAGATTTTGTGCCGGATCCTACATCGCCAGCCAGCGGCCTACTAGTGAAGAAATGGACGAGCATAATCCGGATGCAGCGCAAGGTAACCAAGCACACGTATCCCCATCTCTCCCCTTCCTCTGCTCACTTACAATCGGGGTTGGTTGGTGTTGCAAGGTGATGGATCTCGAGGCCCGCCTGGCACAAGCGCACGAGGAGCTCGCGAACGCAGGCCCAGCCGCGTCCGACAGCGCGAAACGCGTGAACAAGGAGTGGATTCCGTCCTCGACGCCCAAGAACACCCTCGTCGGCCATCGCGACAAGATTAACTCGATCAGCTTTCACCCGCTGTACTCTGTGCTCGCCTCCGCGTCGGTGGATGCTACTGTGAAGATTTGGGACTGGGACACGGGCGAGTGCGAGCGCACGCTCAAGAGCCATACGAAGGCTGTCTCGGACTGCCAGTACGATTCAACGGGCAAGGTGTTGGGTGCGTTGCTATCGTCCATGCCTATATCATCTAAATTTAACGACTTTTTTTTTTCAAGCTACTTGTTCGGATGATTTGTTCATCAAGCTGTGGAATGTCCCAGACGATTATAAGAATTATGCGACGTTGCGCGGACACGAACATTCCATCTCAAGCGTCAACTTCATGCCAGGGGACGCTCAACTGATATCAGCCAGTCGCGATAACACCGTTCGCGTATGGGACGTCCAAACGAGGTGCGACGATTGATTTTTCGGATCTTAAACGGATACACTCTGACCTGTACAATGCAGTCATTGTATAAAAGTGTTGAAGCCACATACAGAATGGATCCGGTCGGCGTTGCCTAGTGCAGATGGACGGTTGATGTTGACATGCTCAGACGATCATGTATGCCCCCCCTTTTTTTCGAACACCCATGTCGTCACGCTGAAATAATCCCTTATCCAGACCGCTCGTATAACCGACATGGAAAGCGGAGCGATGAAAATAGAAATGCGAGGGCACGACAATCGTATCGAATGCGCAGTGTTCATTCCTCAAGCCTCGATCCCCGCAGTTCGAGAACTGGTTGCTCTGGTAATGCCGTCTGTTGCCACTTCACCCTCGTGATATGATGCTGATGTTGAAACGTCTGTTTCCTTTTTATCTGCTCAGCCGGCAACTGTCCAATCAGCAAAGGTCGATTCTCTGGGTATCTCGTTCGTGATAACTGGGTCGAGAGATAAGACCATCAAACTTTGGGATGCACTGCGAGGGCAATGTTTGTGGACCTTTGTGCGTTTCTTTTCTTGATCCTTGTTCATACGGACATCTCCAACGCTTACAATTGAATGAATGTTAGGTGGGCCATGACGGTTGGGTACAAGCACTTACTTTCCACCCATGCGGGAAATTCCTTCTTTCCGCCGCCGATGATCATACTATGCGTGTATGGGATCTGAAAACAGGAAGATGTCTAAAGAAGAGTACGTCCCTCCTGTATATATCACTCTATCCAGTGTATCTTATCTTGGTTACCTCAGTCGAAGCACATAATCCATTCGTGCAATGTGTAGCATGGGGTCCAACACCTGTAACAGAAGGAAGTGACGATTCAGACCGGATTGTGAATGTAGTGGCTACAGGCGGAACAGATAAGGTGCGTCTTCCTCCAAAATTCGCTATAGCGTTGGGCCCCGGTTTTAATCGGATTCTCTCCGTTGTAGCTGATCAAAATCTGGAGACCGTAAATCATCCCCCGCTGGTCGGGCCACTGCATTCTGTCTTTCTACTACTTATCGTCACCGGAGTCATTCACATTCAGTCCATGGATATTCGTCGTGTCCTCCTCGACATCTCTTTCGTCTATTTCTCTCTCTCTCTCTAGACCAGCCTGCATTATCTCTTTTCCTTTTTCTCTCTTCATGATCCAAACTACTTAATAGCAATCTCTGTAGGTGAACAAGTTTGTCGTTCGTGCCGCGTTGCCCGCTACACTTTTTTTTTGTTTTTGCCGCATATCCACTCCCCTCTGCAGTAAAACACCCCTCCAACCTTAACCTTCCTTGTATCTCTACCTCTCTCTCTCGTAATCATGCCCACACCTTCTTTACATTTGTCCTTCCTTTAATCGCCTTGGTTATTCTCTCCTTTTCTTTCCGGTAGCTTTATTTTCCATCTTCGTCTCTCATTATTCCTCTTTTCTCCTTTCTCTTACTCCTTTCTCTTTCTCTCTCGTTTTTTTTTGGCATCATCGACCTACCTCATACCCCTTTCTCTACGCAACACGCGCAACTGTCGGCTTAAAACAAAAACAATTTTTGCTGCTCTCTGTGTATTTGTAACCTGTACTACAATCGACATTAATATCACGTAGTTTAACGATGTTCAAAAGGAAACTAGAAAAATATGCAATTGAGTTTTATATTCTGCTTTGGGATTCGTTGGTGGTTTATGCGTTATGTGTGATTTGTTATGAAATGGTGTGCCTTTCATATTCAACGTCGTTTAAATGCCTTGTTCGACGTTGGCTACGGTTTGGACGCTTTTCTTACGTAATTGGCCCCTTTTCGCCATGTGAGACTCCGAGGTACCGCTTAGACTCTGCTTTGTTGGATTCTACCAGTTCTACCAACTATGCACCAAAAACTATACATTATCCTCATTTACTTTTGCTAACTTGCAGAGATTTTTTTATCCTTTTGTAACAGCATGGATTTGGCTGGATTTGGAAGCTTTTCCACTCCTCGGATCGGACGCGAGTCAACGCGAGACGCTTGCAATAGTAAGTTATATCGCCAGTCGTCATCGTTTCTTTCAATATTACTACCCGACGATTTGGATTGTGGACTACAAAATCACTGCTTTCCATCTACAGCTTTCAAGGTCCGGATTGTGCATCCTTTGACCGATGAGGAAATGGTTTTTTCGGATAGTAACCTTGATTTTCGCTGTCTGTTGGGGTTTTTAAAGTTTGTGTTTGACTCTCTTCGTTTGTTGAACCTGTGTTCGGTCCTGAAGCCGATTTTGTCTTTCGAGATCTGTTCAAGAAGTAACCAATTTTTTTCTTTTCAGAATGTCCGTGCTAGGTGGATGGAATGACATTGGTTCGCTGGCAGTATTCGCAAATTACGCAGCGGATGTCCTGAGGGAGCACAATATGTAGCGTCTCGATTTTGAGCCATCTATACCCATCCGAATTTTTCTTTCATATGCGTACTATCGGTGGACCTCAGTGGGATCTCATGAACCGATCAATTCTACTTGTGAAACGACACGGTTTTCCAAAACGCTAATATCGCCAAATTTCTCCAGGTCGTGCTCAGGTCTGGCGCTGTTGTTGCTACATATCAACTTCTACCCCGGACATGCGGGGTACGGCTGCTATTGTCCCATCCCCAGTTGACGTTCCTCTTCTGATCGAACGCGCTTTTATATGTTTTCAACACGCATGGGTAGGTCATCCTAGATGTATCCCCAGCAAATCCCCAGGTCATCTGCCCAGCTATGGAGCTAATTTGCATGTTATTGCCACGTGCGAATGATAAAAGCACTTGGGCCCTCGTCTGCCCTCGTCTCGGGAGGGCAATATGCCCGTGCAATTATTCTTCGACCGCTATATCCGACCTACCACGCGAGGGCCATGTGGGACGGGGGAGCGGAGCACGGCAAAGTTTTCTGAACACTTGACCAGGATTGACCCCACATGGCATACGTAAACGGTATTGAGGTAATTTCGCGATGATGTCCAGTTGCTGCTAAAGCCTAATCAACCTCCAAAGACGCCCACATCCGTATTAACCGATTATCGGTGACTCTGCCTATAGGGAGGACATCTTGCGGAAAACATGACTTCATTTTCTATTCTGGGACACTGTAGCCAACTTTTTTGACCATTTACCATAGACCACCGATATTCTCAGGAAGAGCATTTGGACACATATTTTGCGGTCGATGACTTGCGCGGAAGTTTTATACTGGTTCGTCAGAGCCTGCCAGACTTGTTGAACTTGATCAGTTTTCTTCAAGTGTTCTATGGAAGGTACGCCAAGATGCTACACAAAAACTCCCGTAGTTATGTGATTAGATATTTGGTGCTCTTCCAGCTTCGACTAAATTTTGCAGCAGTTTCGGTAAGATATTCTGGGCCGAAGTTTCCCTTGCATGGATACGCAAAACATTGGGCTGAATCAACGCCGTACCTCAGCTGATACAACCCAAGCATGATTATAGAAATGCCTCGGACCATTATGATTTTTTTTCAAAACGTATAAAGAGGATGCATATTTGCAGCATATCGACCATCATCCTCTTCACCACCGTCTGAGATGAAGTCTATCACTATCTTCGTTGCTGCCGCATTCTCTTTCGCCACATCGGTTTATGGGCATGGTTATATGACTATTCCACACAGTCGCAGTCGTCTTGGAGCTGAGGTAGCGTATTTGTCTACATCTCGGTCGTCCAACCTCTGAAATTTCCACAGTCTGGAATAGATACATGCCCTGAATGCGCCATCTTGGAGCCCGTAGAGGCCTGGCCTGACCTCACTGCTGCTCCTGTTGGCCGAAGTGGTCCTTGCGGATACAACGCTAGAGTCAACGTCGACTACAACACCCCTGCGAACACTTGGGGCTATTCTCCTGTTGTCACTTACACTGCCGGCTCTACCGTCGACGTTGAGTGGTGTGTCGACCACAACGGTGATCATGGAGGGATGTTTGCCTACCGCATCTGTCAAGATCAGGCCATCGTCGACAAGCTGAAGACTCCTGGCTACATCCCCACTGCTGCTGAGAAGCAAGCGGCGGAAGATTGCTTCGAGGCCGGTACACTCAAATGCACCGACGTATCTGGCCAGTCCTGCGAGTTCAGCGGCGATTGCTCCCCTGGCCAGCCTTGCTGGCGCAACGATTGGTTCACTTGTGCCCCCTTCGGCAACGGCAGATGCCAGGGAGTTGACAATTCTCGTCTTGGATCGTGTTACACCAGCATTGCTGGAGGCTACACCGTCACCAAAAAAATCAAAATCCCCAACTACAGCTCCAAGCACACTCTTCTCTCCCTCCGCTGGAATTCTTTCCAAACCGGACAGATCTATACGTCCTGCGCCGATATTGCCATCACCGGAGGCTCAAACGGTGGCTCCCCATCCTCTACTACATCATCGAGCGGCCCTGTCATTACATCTCCTACCTGCTCCACCGTATCCGTTACCTTCAACCACAAAGTTTCTACAGTTTACGGCGAATCCATCAAGCTCGTCGGATCCATTCCTCAACTCGGCTCATGGAACCCCTCCTCCGCTGTTCCCCTCTCTTCCTCGGGATACACTAGCAGCAACCCCTTGTGGTCAATTACAGCTACCCTTCCCGCCGGTACATCATTCCAGTACAAGTTTATCAAGGTGTCCAGCAGCGGCGCCGTCTCTTGGGAAAGCGACCCCAACAGGTCGTACACTGTCCCATCCAGCTGTGATTCCCCAGCCATCGCGTCAAGCTGGCGCTAATTTTGAACCGGCGTTGGGATTGTTTCGGAAAACTTGAAATTACCGGTCTCTGATGTCTTAATAGTACTTGTATAATAGTATGTAGCGATACAACTAGTTATATCTGTTTTCATAGTCGGCTTCTTATATGTCTACAATATTTTTGCAATTCAAAAATACAACCAGTGTGGAAACTTGATCAGTGCTTGTGTGATTTTCTAAACATGAGATTCTGTGGCCATTAAACGTTTTATTAGACTTAGTGCCATGAGCTTTTAACTCTGATTTAGGCCACTTTTTGTAGAAATGGACGAGCCACGCAAATGCCGCGCGCGTGCTTCAGCGTCAAAGACATGGCGCCTATATCATTACTTGGCCATCAATCTATTTTTAGATAGATATCTTTGGAGTTTCTCCCTTGTTCCGTCTTCCAGACTGCATACCCATTACGTTAGAAATTAGGCAAGGTACCTATCGTCTCTAAAAAGCTTACTATAGATAAATACACGGTATATGTGGGAAACAGCAATTACCAGTTCTACAGGCTACAGTCCAAAAGAAACGTTGGCAGGGAAAGCCGGACCCGAGTACTTTCCCCAATGCATAGATATAGAAGATATAAATAATTAGCAGACAGAGGAGCTTGATATAGGAGCTAATTGGAACCAGTTATGTGCGACCATGATCATTTTATCAATATAATGGTCCTTCCGCAAGGCCACGAGGCCGAGTTTGATCATCTCCCTGTTGGATGCTAGGCTGGGAGCTGACAGATCGTTAGAAACTCTGTAGTGCATAGACGGGAAAAGGTATTCATTGTGCAAAATTAGTCGCGATGAGACTAATGAGAGAGGTTTGAGGAATACCTGTATGGTGAAATGACCAGTGTACAGAATAACGACCGAGGGGTTCAAGATGATAAGATTGAGTCGCAGGTTTGTAGTCGAAGAGTTGAAGAGTGAAGCCTGAAGGTTAAGAATTAATCTCTTAATTCTTCGAAGTACATTTAACCTTCTGAGGTTATGGAAGGCGGGACATTGATGATGTTGACAAACTGTAGGCGCTTTACACGGGAGCTGGACTGAAGGGATAGAAAGAGGTTTTGGGTCTCATCGTTGAGCGATGTCCAGTTGAGATACGCTTCTTCGAGGACGAACGAGAACTTCTCGACTCGAGTTGCCGAGATGGTATGGAGTAACCACAGAAAACTGTTTTCCGCCTTCAACCAAGCTTTGAGGTCCCATAACACCGACAATAAACCAGGTGATTCCCTCCCGATCTTAAGCCATCGTAATAGTGGTACTAGGTTCCCAACTCCGCGCACCGAAACCTTGAATGAGTGCATCTGCTTTAAGAGAGCTGGATTGCTGTCCAAAAGCTGCCGCAAATTCTCCATCCTTTTCAGGACGTTGTCGTCCACCACCAGTTGGATATCCTCGAAGAGTCGTTTTTGAGCTCGTGGGCGGAAGAGCCATGATGTAGCATTGCAGGTCCGCAGAGTGCACTTGTCACCCTTTGAGGCTACGCAGTCGACGATGGCATCTAGAAGCTCCTGTGGTAGGCGAGCTGCTTTGCGAGAGCGGCTCCAAATTGTCATGTCGCTTAGAGAGTTGGGACCTATTCACCGGACCTGAGTGTCGGCTCACAGATAATGGACGAGAAGGGTAGAGGCGAGTCGTGAGAGTTTTGTACATAAGTATTATAATTCTCAACTTAGTTTACACGGGGACTGAACGAGGTCGTCATCCAAGTCGGGGCAGTCAACGTTCTGAAACTACGGTACACTTGTTTTTACATGACATGTTACCTAGTCGAACCATAATCGAGGCACTAGCTACGTTCTAAATCTTACATTGACACAAGCGGTAAAGTACATCAAATCATTATTATCACTGGTAAAAAGGTTGAAGTTACGTTGATTTGGACATCCATTGATGGGTTGCTGGATAACCTTGGAAATAGAATATGGGGATCGATAGGAGCCTCTTTCTGTGGTAAAGAAACTGTGGTGCCCTGCACCTGGAAATGCACAAGGTTGTATTCAAATACAACTTTTTTCAGATTCTCCAAACTTTGTCGAGCGAAGGCAGCGTCCAAAACCTCCCAGGATGAGCCGGGGGCAAAAAATACACGGGCAAATTCCTCATAATATGTAGAGGCATGAGGTCGGAACTGCATCAAGTTTACTTCGATTTCGACAGTTATGGAGGTTAACGGAATGGACGATTCCGAAGGAAGTAGCTGTATCATGGCTAGCTGACTTGCTTCAGTCTCGAATAATGATGCTGATATTGTAAATTTTAGGTCACGTAGTCGCTCGAGTTGATTGACCGGCATGTAGACAGTAGAGCTACGTTCTATAGTTGGGTTGTCTATTCAGGGGAAGGCTAAAGAGTAAGGAGGAGTGACTTACGTGTCCATTCGTATTGAAACTCGAGGTATTCTATGGTGGATGCAGTGTGCGAGATAAATTTTTGAACACAATGACGTTCTTCTTCGATTCTTGTTGGGACACAAACCACTAGTTCCCGTAATCGAGGAAATGATACAATCAATTCAACAGGGTTTTGCGATGGTGGAAAAATGTCACCAGCCCCAAGAGCGTGCAGAAAGTACATGTACGGGGTATTGGAAAGGTCCAGTTTTTCGATTTTTGAGATGATTGGCGACTTGGCAATAATAAGGTTTCGTAGTTCATTTGCATTCTGCCTGAGCCAGTACATATTTGAGAAGGTCACTTCACGCAGACTATCCGAGGTGAATATATTGAGAAGAATCGAGAACGGGAGGTCGGTAATGCCATTGAGAGTCAAAGACTTTAGTAATGGGTTTGAACATATCCGCGCAATGAAAGGATTGTATTTGCTATCCCAAGCATGTCGTCCAACTGGTTTTTGATGTAAATTGAAGGAGTCCAATGTTTTACTGCAAGCCATAACTTCCAGGAGCTTCATGACGTTGTCCTTGACGAGTCCCGCTCGTGACATTATCTGGTGTGGTTTGCCTTCAAGCCGCAAGCGAACTTTGCCCATCAAAGTGGGTGGATCAGGATTGGGAACGTGAATGGTGATGGTCAGGAAGCGAATGGTGGAAACCAGATTGGCGCCGCATAGGTTCCGTGTTAAGATTTTTACAAACTTTGCAGCACGTTTTTGTGTTGAAAATGTGGAGTCTCCCTGGCCAAAGTGGAGATCGACACGATTGAAGAGATGGATACGAGTTTCGTAATAGAACGCTTTCGATATCAAGGAGCAAACTTTGAGAGTGCCGATGTCCATAGAATGGTCTGTAGCTGCATCTGAATCCGATGGCAGGGAGATAGCCGCTACTTCATTGACGATGATGTGCACGATTTCCTGTGGCAACTCCAGCGGCGCCGAGTGGTTTGACTGGGGGGCGGCCATCAGAGTTTGGCCAAAATGCGGCTATCGCACCTATCAGGCCAGCTTTTATACACTTTTCTGTGCCCACAAATCTCACCTCATCCTTGTTCATCGATGGTAATTGTGGGCGGACGTGAGGTCTGTCTCTGAGCATCTGACAGGGTTATTGTTCGTTCATTGTCACTCGGCTTGATCGCGGCAAAGAGTCGTGGCAGATTTGTGTTCTATTTTTTGACTGTCTCCGAACAGAAAACAAAACACCATACATACAGGGATCTTAACGTATATCCTGACCTCATCTGATGCAGTGGGCGCTGGTCGACAAGAACACTGTATTAGTATGGCGGCACCCGAGTTTATCAACTCTAGGAAAATTCAAAGAACATTGAAGTGATCTAAAAATGGACGGTGACTACATAAGACATCCAGATAGAGTTTGACAGAATTTGATAACAATGAAGTAATGTTTGGTAAGAGGAGTTTAGTAGGAATATTTACTGTTTGTCGGGACTGCGGCGAGGAAGAGTCGGTGTCCTTGATGTAATAAAACAATTTAAGATTGAAAATAAATTCCTTCAGGTTTGGAAATGCAGAAGTAAACAGGGCAGTATCGATTGCCTCCCACCCAGATAGCGGACCTAGATCTCTCCAGGTCAGGTTGGAGTCCCTACGTATGTGCTTTACGCTGCGATGCACATAAATGTCCACAATGACGGACGTTAACGTATTCGCCGCGGTATCCGATCCAAGGAGCTTTGCTATCATTTCTTGCTTTGTGCAGAAGTTTTTACCGATGTCGAAGGAAGTCGTGCAGATTTTCAGAGAACACAACGAACTTAAATCGCTGAGACGAAATGAACCCTGGGAAAGGGCGTCATACACTGCAGAGATAAAAAAGATAAGCTCATGAAAAAAGTCAGCTGATGATCTCGAAACCTTGTACGCACTTGACCATTTGTACTGCTGTAATTCAAGGCATTCCAACGTTTGAGAAATATGTTGCAGAAAACTCCAAAGCTCGTCCATTTCCGAGGGAAGGGTTGGGACAGATATCGCCAACTTTCGCAAGTAGGGGAATGTAACATATCTCGGCGTCGAAGCATGCCCATCGCATTTCAAGATATTGAGGAGAGCTGAACACGAGAAGCCTGTAGCTTCGAGTTGTCCAAGATGAGAGACTCGTCCCGATGAGGTGCCTTGTCCGTAGCTAGAATCTGGATGGTCTGATTGAATGTTGGCTATGCTGATTTGAGAGAGGGTCAAATTGTATAAATGGGTCGACTGAATGGCATCCTTTAAAATAGAAGACGGAAGCGCCACGACTTTACTGATTCGCAAAGATCTGAGCGTTTCTTTGGCGCATATATCACCCAATCCGTGACCTATTTTGCCGTTACAGTCCCATACGTAGAAAGATTGCCTTCCAACAATTTCCAAAGTGTGCAAACAGGCCGTGTTCAAGGCGGCAATCGTATTCGCCGCGTCTGTGCCTCGTAGGCGAAAAACATCGACAAACCGAAGGACCGACCACCGAGACGTCTTGGGTTTAATAGCCCCTGTGCCACTGAAGGGTAGGTTTACGAATGATTTTTTCCTGAAAGGTAGGTCGACAGTGAAGATCAGGGTTCGGAAAAAATGGACTACCCCGTCACTTTCCGCCATGCCTAAACTCTGAATTCGGCCATTGTGTTGATGACCATGCTTGTCGATGCGAACGTGAACTTGAGAAAAAAGGTGCTTCCGAGCTTGTTGTCGAAAAGAGTGGGACACGAGGGTACAAGCCTTGAGAGTAGAAAGTGCGGCACGTCTTGGTTCCGTAGATGATTGAAGGGATGACGCGACCTCGTCGATGACAAGATTAACTATTTCCTGGGGTAGCACTGGTATAGCTGACGATGCCTGAGGTTGTCGCGGATTAAACAGTCGTCCCATTTAGAGCATAGTTCTAGGAATCCAGGATAGCATCGGCGCGTTGAAGCTGATGTCTATAAATCTGAGTTTGGTGTGAGGAGCATAAAACGCAATACACGCAAATCTGACATCATACCTGGTTCCGGATACTGGCCCCAGTTCGGAATTCGAGAGCCTTATGCGGATGCCTTTGAGATACATGGGAGACGTCACCACAAATTTAAAGCATGACCACACTGTCAAGGCTGGCAATACATGTGGTTGAGCTAATGCTGAATCAGGGTTGAACCATATGGCATCATTGCAGCGAAAGTCCACTGAGAGATCATTTTGGAATCATTCGCTCGATCCAAAGTTTGAAAGTCGTCGGCAGAATAGAGCGAAAGAACCGGGATAAAATTGAATAGTCAACGATTTTGCCATTCTCTGAGTTTTTTACAGACTTTGGCGAGCAAGGTGGACGTAAGTCTTGAGAGAGAGCGTTGACGACCCCGCCGTCAGCGGAGAATGCCAGATTGCGCACATATCTCCGCCTCAATAATTTGATATTCCGCGCGGGTAAAACTCCGAGCCCTCCAGGATTTGCCTCCACCACTTTGCAAATCATTTAAATTCTCAGAACGGGAGGTGCCTCTAGTTCCTCGCTGCCATACGCGTATTGGCCTTATATGACCGTATGTTTATGTTAACCAACCCAGCATCAAGACTTCAGTGATCACTTGGTCATTAAATGAAGATAAATGAAGACAACCACTGGTACTAACAAATTAACATGAAACGTTCTCTATAATATACTTTTTCCTGTAAATTAATACCAAACACCTGCCTCACAGCTTCCAGACACCAATATGTTCCCCTGGCTGTTGTCCAGTCGTCGTCCAGTACCCCTGGACGCAGCACATCCAGAATGTGGCCCAGGCATACCACGTGATCTATAGCTACGTGTTTTCCTTGCTTTTTGGCATTGGATTCACCTTTATAACCGACCACTTGCGACAATGTCTCTTATCGCTGACACAACATATCTACCTAATTGAGTCTTCTTAAAGTCATCCGCATTGATTCCTGATCCTAGACGGGCAATGTTAACATCACTATCTGGCTGGATCACTACCCTTTCTCTCATCTTTGGCGGCTGCTGTAGCAATGCAATCACTCTGGAACAAATCACATCGCAGAACCCACACGCTGGATCTATATTGACCTTTTTGCAATTTTTAATCATTGCGCTTCACGGACTACCAACCTTCCTAATATGGACACGGCTAGGTCCCAGGTTTAAACCGCGAAGAGTTCCGATCACTGCATATATCGTTCAAGTCGCGTTGTTTTACCTCATTTCTCTGCTCAACAATGCAGCATTTGCATACCAAATTCCTATGGCCGTCCATATCATCTTTAGAAGTGGGGGTCTCATGATAAGCTTGTTATTTGGATGGTTAATATCGAAGAAGAGGTATGTATTTTTCTCTGATTATAACAGAACATTTCACCTCGATTGTTCAGATACACGGCGACCCAAGTTCTCTCGGTCTTTTTGGTGACTTTGGGGGTTATTCTGACGACCTTCTCTGCCCAGCCTTCATCGAAAGGAAAGATGACTGCAGACACATATACATATTCCAAAGGCATTGGAATCTTGACATTAGCCCTTGTCCTTTCAGGTGCATTAGGATTGGTACAGGATTGGTCGTTCACTAAATACGGACGACCAACCCTTACTTCTAAATCCTCAGACATCCCACCTCAGTGGAAAGAGTCTATGTTTTACCTTCATCTCCTTGGTCTTCCTATGTTTCTACCTCTTCTACCAAAGCTCGCAGGCCAAATGCACGAGCTCAGCGTAGGCCCGCGATCTCAATTTGACTTTCCTATTCCCATTCCGACTACGGCAAACCTAACAACTGCATTCCCCATGAATATCATCCCACCATATTCTCTCCCTCGCCTCCCGATTCAGATCTTTCAACAATCAGAAAACGCTTCACTGTTATCAATCACTCAAGATGCCAACTCCAACGCGAACGCGATCCTCGTATCTGTTTCTCTTCCGCATATCTACTTACCCCTTGTGTTGAACACCGTGACACAGCTTCTCTGCGTCGCGGGCGTGCACAGGCTGACGACGCGTGTCAGCGCATTGACCGTCACCCTCGTCCTCGTCGTGCGGAAGGCTGCGAGCCTCATCATCAGTGTGATTGGTATATCCAAAGTCGGCGCAGAAACTTGGGATCTTACAATCCGCGGTCTCAAGTACATCGCCTCGTCGCTTGGATTGACCATCCTCGAGGACGGTTGGTCGGCGAATATGTTTGGAACGGATCTCCGTTCTGTTATGAGCTCGGTTGGTGGGACGCTAGTGGGCGTGGAGACTACAAAGCGCCGCCCACAGGTCGATAACAGGATGATGTGGGCGGGCGCGTTCTTGGTTATGCTGGGGACTGTCGGCTATACTATCGGTAGTCAGAAGAAAGAACCGGTGAAAGAAAAGAAAAAGGTAGAATAGCTGCGTTGTAAACCCGTTGTGCATTTAGATAATTTTTTTATTCGAGGTTCGTCTATGCTACTCCGGCCTTGCCGTTTTTTAGTCAATTTTGCTTTCGCCTTGTCGCTGGCGTTGAACTTGAGCGTGCAATAAATAACCGGCTACTGCAAGTAGCCGGTGCTACCAAGGGAGTAGCCGGATACGCTAACAGTTTCTCGCGCTTTGCTTCTTTCGCATGACGTTCGTCCGAATCGCCACTCTATATCGTAGGAAACTCATGAAAATGACAGTCCTGTCATCTATGCTGATTCGAGCATTCGGTCAGTCTCCGAGTTAAAACGTCATCTTCTTTGACGACCTTTGTGCAAAGAATCGTGGTCTCGCTATGACGTTTCCGAATCAGCATCCTGGCAAGTCGACGTTGCCTAATGCCGTGAATGTATTCACTGGCATTGCAATTATGTCCACCGGATTACTGGTTTCTGCGACCCTATCTTGATCCACAATCAATGCAACGATCACGTACACAGTTATGTGCCCACCACACCCGTGCATATAAAACGCCCTTTAGACGATTTTTAGAATCCCAACAGCGCCCAAAGTCCTTCTCCATCTATTCCTGGCCATCTTGGCTCAAATACTTCTACGCATCACCTGCTTTAAAATCTGAGGCCTGAGAGGCTTGAAATTTCACCAAGAAAAAGCCCCCCACTTGAAATCGTTACTCAGTCTTCATGGAATCTATCCCTCGAGCATCGCGAAGCGCATTCGTGATTCCCCCAGGACCTCTATACCTCCTCAAGTTATTGCCCTTCTTCCTCGGTCCACCGACAGTGGCAATATCTATTCTTCGCGCCGATGCAGTTTTTGCAAATCGCGCCATACCGACGTGGTTGTATATCGCTGCTGCTTTGCTGGCGCGCCCTCTCTTCTCCGTTTTTCAACGCTATTACACAAGATACAGTGTCGCAAAAGCTGCCGCCGCAAGCGGCGCGTTTGTAATTCCTCATGTTCAGGAGGAACGGCCTGCGTTTGCGGGTTTGTCCCTGATGAAACAGCTTGTACAAGACCTCAAGAATGGCTATCCTGGTAAGTGCCAGCTTTCATGAGTTTGAACCGAGGAGGACATCACTCAACTATCTATTATTAGGGGATTTGATCTTGAAGTGGAAAGAGATGTATGGAAACGTCTATCAGTTAAGACTTGTATCCGATAATCGAGTACGCTTTCTATCTTGCTTTGTCCAGTCCGTCCTCAACTCAAATAAAATTCGCAGATCGTGACTTTTGAACCCGATCACTTCAAAGTAAATAGTGTCGAAGTCTATTCTGGATACATGTATTAATTTGCACCACAGGCCATTCTTGCTACTCAATTTGAGTCTTTCGGCAAAGGTAACAACTTTCTTGTACTAGAAGTAAACCTTATTGACACAGTTTCTATAGGCCCCATCTTGCACAGCCAACTGAAGTCTCTTCTTGGTATCGGTGTATTCAATTCCGATGGTCTGTTGTCCTTCTTTGATCGTCTCCGCTATAGAGAGACGCTGACATTTTTGCACAACAGGTTCCATGTGGAAGTGAGCTACTTTCATTTAACTAACTTCTCTCATTCAAGCTGTATTGATGATCAACGCATAAGATTCCACCGAACCATGACTCGCCCCTTCTTCACTCGCGACCGAATCAGCGACTTCGATATCTTCGAGGATCACGCGGATCGAGCGCTCAAACTTGCCAAGGATCGCCTAGCCGAAGGTCAGGCCGTCGATATCCAGGTCAGTATATTGTTACAGGCTACAGCCACCAGCGCCCCACAGGCTCCTTTTTGCTCCATATGCTTTTGTGAAAACTGAAATTTGATACTGACTCCACTACACGTTCCTTTAGGATTTAACATCGCGCTTCACGCTTGACTCCGCTACTCAATATCTTTTCGGGCATGACGTCCAATCCCTCTCTGCCGGTCTGCCGTACTCTCCTGAATCCAAAGTTCAGAACTCGACCGAATTTCTGAATCATCCCTCTAACGTGTTCGCTGATGCATTCCTTGCCGCTCAAATTCAAGTCGCCTACCGTGCTCGTATGGGCCCCAACTGGCCTATGGGTGAATTCTGGGGTGACAAGATTGCGCCACTGAGGCGAATTCTTGAAGATTTCATTGAGCCGCCCTTGAGGAAGGCATTGGAGGAAAAGAAGCAACGGGAACTTCTAGGCGACTCCAAGGTCGATGATTCCGAGGGAGAAACTCTTCTAAAAAATCTTGTCCAGGAAACGCAAGGTTTGTGTTCAACTCCATTCTCTAGTCCTAGTCAAACTGACTTCACATAATTTGAATAGATTTCGACGTCCTCAAGGATGAGGTAATAATGTTATGACACAGTGTGGTGGTTGGCTCTTTCTGACTGATTTGGCATGACTTCACAGATGATTAATCTTCTCGTGGCAGGTCGCGATACTGTACGCTCTTTCCATAATATTCTGCTTGCAAATTCTCATGCAAGATTCTATAGACGTCGACAACGTTAACATATGCATTTTATATGCTCGCAGAACACCCAGACATCGCAGAGCGTCTCCGAAATGAAATACTTGATATTGTTGGTCCGACGAATAGGCCTTCATACGATAACCTCCGGGATCTAAAGTACTTGAGAGCATTTTTGAACGGTCGGTCATACTTTCATAACGTATATGCTTATCACCTCATTATGAACTTTCTCCATATAGAGGTGTTGAGGCTTTACCCACCAGTGTAAGCATCGCCGAAATCTTCTCGCAATTTTAGCTAATGATAGAATGCGTAATAGCCCATTCAACAGCCGGTGGGTCGTCTTGTTTTTAGGTTGATATAGATCTCGTTTACTGACTCTATTCCTTAGCATGTCCACTGAAGCCGCTATATGGACATCTCGAACTCCTGGATCCAAGCCATACTACGTGCCAAAAAATACAAGGTCTGTATTTGCCAGAGTCGGATGCGATTTAAAAAACTGATGAAATTGACCTTGCTGTTATCTAGAATTCTGTATAGCATTTTCCATATGCACCGCAGAACAGACTTGTGGGGTCCCGATGGTATGCTCAGTCTTTAACGCATATATGCGTCGTATAACAACATTGATTCCGTCCTACCAGCGGAAGAATTCGACCCCGACCGTTTCCTAGACGAACGCCTACACAAGTACATCACACCTAACCCTTACATCTTCCTTCCATTCAACGCAGGTCCTCGTATCTGTCTCGGCCAACAGGTGTGACCTTCTCGTTCTCAATATCCGAATTAACGTTTGAACGTTTCCCTGTTTTCGTTTTTTATTTATAACAGTTCGCCCTCCAGGAAGCATCTTTCTTCCTTGTCAAAATGCTGCAGCAATTTACCAACTTCAGGCTCGCTCCCGATGCTCAGCCTGAGGACAGCAAACCTCCGGCGAGCTGGGCTGAAGGAAGTGGAAGACGGGCGACAGAAAAGATTAGACCTGCTATGCACCTCACATTGTTTGTGAAGGTCAGTACATTTAACATTTGATATGCCAGGATAATTCAATGCTAATATGCGTAATTTGTATATAGGGAGGTCTTTGGGGACGCATGGACGAAGTTAAAGCATAAGTTAACGACTCATACGTGCACTGCCCTCTGGATTTTGCTTAGAATTACTGTATAGAAAGACTTATTTTAGAGTAGACTGATAACGACGTAATGTTTTTTTAAGATAGGAGTATTTCTCTTTGATGATCACGAACGACTTCATCAACTAAATTTCAGTATGAGAGCCTACTACTCGCTCCTTGAAGTCGAGACACAGCACTTTCTTGTATGATATTGATACAGAAAATCTATGACAGGATTTTTTTTGTCTTCTCTTCTTGAGTGGTTCAAGAGAAAAGATAAGAAAATTTACCTTGACCAGACGCTGTCTCAAGAGTAAGTCTTGTGCAGTATAAATTTAGATTCAGTACATAAGTAAAACTTCATAGTGACAGACATCGAGCCAAAGCGACTTGCAGTGAAACCAGCTTGGGGTCAGAATCTCATCCTAGATTTGATTCGTCAGGGTGAAGCCATCAAAGCACCAGACGAGATGTTTGAAATTGATTAAAGTGAGCTTAAACACTACCAATCAGAAAGCCTACATCAAGCAATCGTTGAATAGTCACAGCTAACACTACAGTGGCTTCCTTTTATTTCTAGGTCTAGTGGTTTCAAGTCCTGTGGTTTTTCTGTCCTTATGCGCGCCCATATCTTGTGTATGGCCAAATACTTTTCATAACTCGCTTTCGTTTCATTACTACCCGTCTCAATCTATAGTAATACTAGTAGTCACATTTAAATATGAGCTATCTTCAATGATGTTCAGCTGGTATACAATGGGTGATCAGTCGAGGCGTGCATGTGAGCCGGTGTGGCGAAGAGAGAGACATGGGTCTGAAACTCACGTAGCACTTTTGGTTGCCGCTCTGCTGGATCCTCAGGCTAGGGCATTCCTCTGTTGTAGGTGACAATGAGATGGAAGAAAGTGAAAGATGCAAAGGAGGACGAACCCTGGATATGACCTACTCCACCGCAGGAGTAGCACTGTTTTGCGGTAACTGTCCTCGGGGAAGGACAGGCGGATGATTCGTGGCCGGGCTGTCTGCAATTATATAGCACAGACGCTGCTCAGAAGAGCAATTCTCGGCGATGTGGCCCACTGACTCTAGTTTAGGCGGGCGATAAACAAGAGAAAGAGAATTAATAACTCGCGATTGCCACACTTGAAACATCCCTTCCTAGAAAACTAGTACGCCGTATCGATCCTGTGTGATAACTGCATTGTGAGCGAGAATAGCGAGACAGATAGAGATGGACAGACCTCTCATTTCCCGCTTCCAACTAACCGCTTACAACTCAGCCTAATAATTTTCAAGTTTGTGTCATCATTGTATTGCAGTTGTCTGTCCGTGAATTTGCCATACATGCATTGGCAGTTTCATTGATCCAAGAAAATACAGATATATAAATCTGAATACATCCAGGTTTTTACCATTTAGATAGGACATTCTAGTCAACTATAGTTACTCTTGGTCCTTTCAGTTAAAAAAAATGCAACTCGTCTCGCTTGTGCATATAACATGAGATATCCGAGTGAATTTGACTACGATACCTAGTCTATAGTAGAAAAACACTGCTAAACATGATAGCCGCCACCAAGCAGCCGCTAGAGGTAGTAGTTGAACAATAATTCAAGTACAATGTAGCGGAATGAATAACCAATCTCACAGGCAAACGAAAGCTGTGGAATGACTTTATCATGGTTCTTGGCCGGTAGCAATGTTCCACACTAGCTTGAGCAAGTCCGCAGCTGGATCCTTCGCATGCTCAAATCGGGAGAACGATACTGCGTAGAGAGTGTTCGAATATGTTCGCAAGTAAGGTGCATACTATTCGTCCAATG
Source organism: Psilocybe cubensis (assembly GCF_017499595.1). Classification (NCBI taxonomy): domain Eukaryota; kingdom Fungi; phylum Basidiomycota; class Agaricomycetes; order Agaricales; family Agrocybaceae; genus Psilocybe; species Psilocybe cubensis. Next base: position 3,033,161 of record NC_063002.1, on the reverse strand, counting down.
AATGCATAAGTAAAAGTATAGGTATTCAAGGGGGAAACACATACCGCTCTGCAGAATTGGCGATACCATCCCCACGTTTCCCACGCATTCCACTCATCCCGACCCCAGTTCCCTCGGTTCTCCCAGGCAGCTTCGGTAATGACAGTACGAGCGTGAGGGTTCGCGTTGGTGTCAGTAGGTGATGGAGCAAGGCATGAAACAAAGCCTTCGAGGGTACGTGAAAGGGCTGCTTTCTGTTCTTTTGTAAGGCTAGAAAAGGCTTTCAATGCAGTTGTTATCGCAGGATTTTCCACCTGAGGAACCTCTTTCTCTGGTACCGCTGGCACCGCATCCTCTGCCGATTCTGAGAAAAGTATCCGTTAACGTTTGATCTAGCGAAAGAAAGAGAAATGCATACCTTTCGGTTCAGCATCAACCTCCATAGTCTCATCAGCCCTAGCTTTGGATCGAGCCCGAGCGTCATCATCCTCCTTTCTCAATGCTGCCACTTTCCTCTTCGCAATCGTCACTCGGCCATTGGCCTTATCTAACGCGCCTTTGAGCAAATCCCACTCAAACGCACTAAGATTCATTGGCCCAGCTAATTCAGCCAGCTGACCAACAGCAACACCGTTAAGGAATGTCCACCCAACGACGTCTGTAGGGTCGACTATTTGGTATTGCATGAGCTTGTCAAACACAATTGCGACCATCTGTCTGTTGTGTTTCCAGAATGAGGCAGCAGCCGTGAGCACATCCGCCTTGGCTTCAGGATTTCCACTCCCACCAGAGCCGGAAATACCGCCGCTCGCGAGGTTGCGTAGCAGAGGGAGATAACGCTCAATCGCGTTGAGGAAATGTGAAAACGAGCGCGAGCCGATATGTAAAAGTGACTGGACGACAATACTTCGAACAACGGAGTCCACGTTTATGTGTCCGTCTTCTGATGTTTCGAGTGTACTCTTGAGCGAGTCGAGGTGGCTGATGACATCTTCCACTTTCGCTCGACCACGGAAGAGGTTCAATACTGCAACTGCAGCATCATGATGTGCATTGGCTGAAACCATATTAGTACAATTTGGCACTGAAATTTGGCCTTCCACTTACTAGGGTCATCGTATTCGAATGCAGGTGACGGAGCTTGCTCCGGAATAGTGTACGCATCAGGCGATTGCATTGATGGCGGAAGCGTCTTCAGAATGCGGTCATGGTATGCCAAACGAACCTCAAATTCAACTGCCCTGCGCATGAACGCACGGCGCGGATGTTGGACGGGTAGAGATAGGTCAGGAACCCTAAAGCGACAACAAATGTATTTAATTCACGAAGCTTCATTGGATAAATTTTACTTACCACTCCTTCCACACCCATGAAAATCCGAAATTGCTCATATGAACAGCAAACCACTCAGCAAATCGTCTCGCAGCCTCAACATCAAGGCCATCCGAAAGAGAGTTATACAGCTTACGAATCGATTTTCCTACTGCGGGACCAACTGTTGAAGGCGAAAGTTTGCATAATTCTGTAATGAGAGCAATGTAGTAGATCGACTTTTTGGATGATTCCGGCAGAATCAAGTATGCACCAAGAACTGTCTGATGGGAAATCGATAAAATACACTAAGATAATAAAATCAATAAACGCTACCTCGATGATGGTACTCTCGAGCTGCCAATCTTTGCCAGGCGTAGGCTCTGACTCGACGGGGGCACCTGGTTTTGGTTTGAAAGTCCCAGGGAGATTCCATTTGGGATATTCCAGCAAAAGCCTTGCGCATTCCTTACGGTTGACTTCGAAGATATCGATTATGTCTAATAACGCTGTACGAACAATGTATCCCGGAGGGCTCTTGGGATCCGGAGAAACCTAAGGAAGGGTTAGGGTGAGCCAAAGTAATAGAGCGAAAATCAAGGACGGACGAACGTCGTCGGGGAATAGACGAATGAAGAACTCGGGCCATTCATCTTTTTTAACTTGAGATTCTTCACCAGACTCGGTTGACATTGAGTCGATTTCAATGACTTCAGGAGGAACCAAAACAGCGGGCAGGACATAAGGCGTCAAGACCGTTGAGTCAATTTCTTCATTATTTTTATATGGCTGAGGAACACAGTTTTCTGTATCTTTGAAGTCGGTCGCGTTTAACGTTACCAACGAACTTAAAAGAATATCGAGGAGCTATGAATGAACAATGAGATGTGGACAGTAGAGTCGCGCTGCTTAAATAGCTTACTTCAACTGTGCCGTCACTCGGCATCATCTGGTTGGATATTCTAGTAGAAGGCGATACCAGCCATTTTTCTTGTGCAGTAGAGTCTGCATATGTTTGGATTGCTGTGATTATCTCATCGGTAATGGCAGGGGAGGCCGCTTTGAGGACAGGACCGGCCTAACAATGTCATAAATTTCGTTCACGAATTGAGTGTCAAGCTACGAACCAATAGTAGTCCCTCTCCGGCACATAAAGCCGCCCGTTTAGCTCGTCCATGGGATACGCCGAACTCATCCAACACAGATGTAAATGACCTAAGAAGAGCAAACATAGAATCAGTAGAAATCAGCCTGGCCACAGTCAAATGGGCAAAGAAATGAATCTATTCATTGTCAATAAAACTGTCTTCCCACTGAATAAGAGGGTAACTCACGCAAAGACGCGTCTCTCTCCACTCCACTTTGTCGAGGTAAGCTTGAAAGCCTTTCCAGAAATCCTCCAAAACAAGTCGACCAAGCGGTGATTCACCAGGAATTGAAAGTTCTGTTGGGTTATGAAGCAGACGCAAAAGTGCAGCATAGAAAGGAATCTTATATGGTTGTTCTGTAACTCTAGAACATGCGTTAAGAATCGTGCACAGCAACCACAATGAGCATAGCACGTACCCTATTCGAAATGCCTCTGAGAGAATGGGAATGTTGCGGGGAACATGATCACGAATTTGTTGTTCTAACCGCGGAAGTTCTTCTATAGGATCCTGGTGATACTACAGTCAGCTTCGAAGTGAGAGCAGAACAAGTCACGAAACAGCTCACAACTTCGCCCAATTTGATAATTGCTGTTTTGAGTTTGTCGTCTGGAGACTCATAATCACGTCGGCGGTCATCATAATCATCTGCGCAATCCCAGAAGAGAAAGTTTCATACAGTCACTCATTCAACATAACGCCCATTCCTCACCTCTGTCTCGATAGTGGTTCCGTTTATTACGGTATCCACCTCCACGACCGTGACGTTCATAACTCATCTCTCAAGCAAATTCTGGGGTTACCAGATAACAGTAGTTTTCAGTATCAAGGTTGCTCGGTGACCGTAGTTTGTCGATGCTTCACAGAGTGACGGTTCATTCGAAAGGATTTCGAATTTGAGTCCAAGGTCGCACAACCCGTAGGCACGTGATGCGAAGAATCCTGGCTTCGAACAACATGTCTCTCTGGCACCGACGTTCACATTCAACCATCAATGATTCATCCTATTCTCTCTCAGTAAAGACTGAGAAACACAATGAAAGTGGAGGGACTGCATAGCACATCCACAGGGCCTACCGCAAAAAGAACTCTAATTTCACGGCTTTAATTCAAGGAATCAAGCTATAACCAAGCTATAACGTTGACATTCGACTTTCATGAATCACAGGAACGCTTTTTCATTGGAACAAACACCCAACAATTTTCATCATACTAGTACATATGCCCCCAACGCTACATCTTCTAATCAACGATGCAACGAAACATATTATAGGGTGGCGCTCCGGGCAAATGTCAGATCAACTTCACCTACTAGATCAGCCTGGCCAACACAATATCCTCAGGAGTAGTCGAGGTTATTAGATTTAACGTATGTGACTTGATCGGTCTACTTTATCACTTAAAGCTACAGAGCTTTGAAGCCTTGATTTTTTTCGTCATCCCAAATCCAGCCACCGCAATTGAACCAAGCATGGATAGAAGCCAAAACCTCCAATTGCTCTTTACAGGTATGTTTTTGGTTGAATCTATCATATCAGCCATCTGAAATTTATTGAAGACATCTGTAGTTTGATATTTTTTGAGGAATCGGTACAGATGACTCCTTGTGATTCCGCTCACGATCGCACAATCTGACATACATTCGTCGACAAAACAGGTATGTTACGCCGGCAGCCCTCGTCGTCATATTTCGTACTAACTTAATTGTAGTGTGGCAAATGCTTTGCCCATTCGTGGACCTCGATAATGCTACGCAAAACGGTATGATACAAGAATTCGATAACACTGGCCATTCCATGGCACAAAAGACGTCAATTGCCTCATTGACCTCGCTATTCCTATTTCCGAAACCCTTTTGGTATGGCATAAACATAACTAAAAGATACAAATTCACCTTGATCCATTCTAGGCATGGAGACGCAACGTTCTTTGGGAGAGAAGCAGGTGGATGCTGCAAGGATACTCTGTGGTATTTTTTTGGAGAATGCGGTAAGGTTTATTGAAGTATCACCCCTTGGCAAATTTAATATCATTTTAGCTTTATTGATCCTCTAACAATCAGTTTCTTTGCGTCGCTGCGTCGCTGTTAACATAACTATGGGATCTCATTGGGATTTTCTTGACGTCTACTTTGCGCCATCCTTGAGCGTCACTTTTGCAGCTTCAATACCGGTCGAATACCCAAGATCTTAGTCAAGTCGGGGGTCCCTTCACACCAAGAACATGCTTATTTGCGGTATTCTGCTTATCCTGCAGATATCTTGAGCTTACATGCTTAATTTTACTTAAAGCTATCTTGGACCCTGTCACTGTAAGTCATTGGGCGCTCGAAAACGTTGACCTTCAATTGATATGGCGCTTATAATTGGGTATGATACCAACGCTCGTGAACTGTCAGTGTCGGTGACAATATAGATCTGAGTCCCAGCCTGTTCAAACAATCTCACAGTTATACTTCAACGAAAGAGAATCTGAGGTTGAATCAAGCCTCGGATTAGATCCCCGTCCATCCAGCAATCTACCAAGGAAGGCTATTTAAAAAAAGGAAAGTGTGTCAGTATATCTCAAGAAGATGCACTTGTAATTTGTATGGATGTCTCTGACTGGAAAAAATTTTGTCGATCATCATCACTTACCATGACACTTCCCTTTATCACCGTTTCCCCTCTATCCCCCGGGGTCCCTTACTTGGCTACTTTCTTTAGTAATCGATGAGATGAATAGCACTGAGTTGCCACGGCCGACACCCTACAACAGCCAAAGGTTGTCAACTCATGGGAAAAAATCTTCATTCTCCTTATCCATGACAGCTGACGTTCTGCGCATCTGTGGTCACCAGCTGATAGAAAGTTTAGTTGGAGCTCGCAAAACTGGAAACCTATTCGAATTGACCATATTGGGATAAACAATCGGCAACTGCCAATGAAGCGATCAACTGCCAACGACTCGGATGTAGTAAGACCGTACTCTTCACTCGCCATTACTTCGATAGCATTCTCACTTCCTATAAAACGAACCAAACTAGAAACGATGGATTTAGTTCATTGTGACCATGCCCATTCCCCAATCAGCTCAGCACCAATTGTGGGTTGTCCAAGCGACAATCGACTCCCTTGTCGAATCGACACTGTTGCAGTCATTCACTACAGGTTGGTTCTATCCAATCAGGATAGTCGTTTTCGCTACTGACACTGATTCTCGAGGAATCTATGCTTTACTTTTTCTCCAAGCTATTGGTATGCTCGACCGCTCATGTGCTTTATTAGCGACTTATACACCCCAGGGCCTTCTGTAAAGCAAAAAAAGAGAATTGTCAGCGGAACATTGAGCACCCTTTTTGTTGTTATTGTGATAAACTTGGCGGCGGCATGGAGCACATGTCGTTCTGTGGTGGTCGTTCATGATACCTCACGGGAATCAATGGCGCAAGATTTATTCACTGGCCCAGAGTCTACGATGCAAAAAGTGGCATATGGAACTCTAGCAATTTCTGTTATTATTGCAGATACATTTATGGTAAGCCAGATAAGCTACCGTCACATATTCGTGAGTCGCGAATAGGCTTTCATTTTGTATTCCGAGTCCAGGTTTGGCGATGTTATATGCTATGGCAAACCAAGTTAATATTAGCCGTGTACGGTCTCGTTCTTGTCGGAGAAATTAGTGAGTTAAAAATTGCGTATGGTGCCATTTCTCATTTACAGTTTGAAGTTATTCTCCCGATATTTTTGGTTTTACATATCACACTGGGGTCTAGATTTGGCTTCCTCGACCTCTACTTTATTTTATCCTTGTGCACCACAATAACAACGTCCGGCCTCATCATATATCGGATCGTCGACGTATCAAGTCGAGGAAACAATGACATAAGTCGCTACCATTACACCATAAAAATTCTGGTCGAGTCCGGACTATTATACACAGCGGTCATTTTGATCTGTGGAGTTACGCATTTGATGTTGGACTTTGGAGTGGTTACACCTGGTGTAATTCAAGCGGTTCAGGACTTTGATGCTATCTTGGTTCCCGTCACTGTGAGTAAACCTTGCAGCTTCGCACCGGATACACTTTCTGAGTCCGTATGCAAAGGGCATAGCCCCAACCCTTATCGCCTCCAGAAACGCCACAAAACGCGAGGAAAAAAGAGAAAAAGAGAACCGTTCGACCTCCCAAATGATTTCTCAGCTAAATTTTCATAGAGATGAATCGAGAGCGGACCGTTCGCAATCTACGCAATCTGAAAACTTTGAAACCTCTCAGACAACTCCTGGAGCTAGCAGGCAGTGGCAATGGCAAGCTCGTACAGTTTAATTCTAAACTTGTGCACATAAAATTTCCATGTGTCAAAGCAAGATATAGAATGTGCAACTTGAAGTGTGGCTAAAATGGAATATATCTTTCCAGATTAGGTGATTTGAACATTTATACAAAGCCTGGGCCTGAGCTATTGTCAAGATATTGCAGTACGCAAGCAATGTGACGCCATAACTCTCACAAGGTGCCTCACACACGGCGCTCCTGCTAGACCTGAGCGCTGAGCGCTGAGCGGTCATACCAGCAATCAGTCGTCACTCGTCGCAGTAACTCATGAGCACCAAGTATAGTTCCCTCCACTCTCATAGTGGTTGAAATATGTTGAGCCCTGCCGTAATCGATCGAGTGTGTATCATATGCCGTTGATAAGGACCTTAATATGGAGCATGATAAAGCCAGGTATTTTGATAGTCAAGGTATTTGTGATGCATGATGTTAATAAATACTATCAGTCTTGTTAGGAAAGGATTTATGGAGTAATATTCCTGTATGTATAATACAGCTGGGTAGATTAGTTCCATGTCACTATTAAAGCTCCAATGGAATCAAAAATTGAATGAAAAATGAGGCAAAAGAGGGATGTGATGTATTTTGGCGTACGTCAGTAGGACAGAATGGTCATGATTGGACGATCGTAGATAAACATTAGGAAAATCAGGATGAAAACAGTGAAACTCGTAAATATCGAAGCTCAAAAGAAAATAAAATGAAGAGAAACAAAGGAAAACAGAAACGAAACGGAGAGAACACAAATAAGCCAATCGTCAAGTAGTGTACTGGCAGGCGACTTATACAAGCTACGTGATGTAAAATAATGTTATTAGTATAATGGAAGTGAGAATAACCAACGGACGAACCCTGATGTGAACTCCGCGTTCATGTCCCGAGTCCCGACTCAAACATGGAGTTATCTTCAAATGTCGATGTATGGGATCAAAATATGTAGTGCCACGAAACAACGTTGACATATGTGTTTCCGACCTGTTGATAATATGAAATTACAAGGTGATGAGGATCATGGCGTCGGGCGTCGCGTTGAGTTTGCATTGGATCGGGAATGGATACGGGCGCGATATGAATTTTCGAATCTCCTGATGGTTTGTGCATATCAAGCATGAATATACTGTCTCTGAACAAACAGATACGTCAATTGACGTAGTTCTTGCAGGTAAGAAAAGGAAATAGTCAACAGTTCGTGACATCGCGCCCACTGGAGTCCGCTCTATGAATAACGATTGATCTGTATTCCAGGCGGCTTCAAATGATTTTGAGCTAGGCAGCAACTGATCTAAAGGAATAGAAGGGTCAAATTAAAGTGATACAAAACAATGAAGAGAAAATAGTTAACAATGATGGTATGTTGCGCCTTGCAAGATACCCTCAACCTTGAATCAATTGCATCAAAACCAAGTTCGATGAGGAAGAGGGTAAGGACTCACCTCTGATCAACCAATACTCTCTTCGAGCAGTCCACCCATGTTGGGCACCGCCAATCGTTTAAGCACGTCACAGAAGATTTTCATGTACCTCGCTAGCAGGGACTCCGCGCTGCTAGGCGAGTCTTACTAGTCTTTGTGCCACCTCCGGAAAAAGACAGACCGCAACTTGACGAAGGAGCACCCCATCGGGTGCCGGTCTAAGCGCCTTCGCAAGTAGGCCCGCTCCGACTAGACCCCCCTTTAAGCTAACTCCCATCCGGTGAGCGCCTAAAGAAGAAATCTAGTACCTCGTCCGTCCAGACCTCCTTGAGAACGTTGCGTCCGAGCATGTATCATGGACGTGTGAAGCAACAATTTACCCTTCACTGCCCGGAACAACTGACATCGGAGTACAACGCCTCGCGGCGGAGATCACACGTCTACCTCGCGCTACCTTGTAGTCGTTAGGCCAGACCGCGGATTGATGGGAGTGCATCGACGAAAGGTGGGAGGCCCAAAGTGTCCTGCTCTATGCCAACACCAAGCGGTGTGGTCAGGTATTACGGTTGAGAGATGGAAGAGGATACCTAGTCACCCGCCGCATGCTGTTTGTGCAGGGCGGGTATCAGATTATGTCGCCATCGTCGTCGCGTGCCTGTAGAAGGGCGGGGTATGTCTATTAGACGCCGAGCGATGTTGAGATGTTAAAAGTAATAGTATGCCGTGAGGAGGTGGTATGTTGACCGCCTTGGTTGAAGGTATATGATGGTGGTAGGAAACCAAGAAGCGATGGGGATTCTGGAGAAAAGAAGTGGGTTTTTATAGAGGAACTGGGTTGTGTGGTGTTTGTTATCTTTTGTTTTCGTTGTTCTATCGCACGTGTTGTGTGCACCTACACACACACCTCGATGTACGAGCTTCTCGAGTGGCACCTCGGCTATTCTGACATTTGGCGGGAAAATCTAGTGATAGATTACATTCGGCGAGGCTGACGATGGGAAATAACAGGAGGAACGAGTGTTTCAGCCGAACGCAAGTTAAAGGGGCTCCTCATATAATTTCCATAACGGGAATCGCAAGGCAAATGACCTTCCTAATCCGGGTATGATAGATCATCGCAGCAACGTCACCGCCGATTGCAAGCAGTGACTCGACCTTGCATTCACACCGAAGGTTCTGCTTCCAGAGAAAAAGTGATCGATATCATTCTTGATCTTTTTGTGACTTATCTGCGAATCGATATACGTGTATTATCTTATTAGTAATCCCTATCGATGTTAAGCTGGACCATCACCTATAATCTATTAACGGCAGAGTGGAAACATGGAGAGGTAGAATACTATTGCCCAAAGTTTGCAGAAAACCCCAAAACTGGGGTGGTGAGCTCTAACCATTCCATCGAGTCATCCATGAACTGTTGCATCAGACCGTCAGCCTCTGAACACACTTCAGGGAACGTGTAGTCCAGAAAACCAAGGTAAGGATTATCATATGTCAAGGGTAACGGTGTGTCGGAGAGAGGGTATGACGATGAATTTGGAGATAATAAATTGGTCGTGTCTGGTAGAGCGGCGTCCAACCCCTTATTGAACCAAGTATGCGGAAGGACAGGTAAATACGCAGGCGACGTGTTCTGCGTGTATTGCTGATACTCCTGTTGATTGGAGACGTGTTCAATATGGTCGTGGAATGGTGAAAGAGTTTCGGATCCAACTGAATGGAATACCTGCGATGTAACATAAGAAACAGGGGATAAAATTTGTACAAGTTTTCACAGACCTCGCCAATGTGGTTCCATGAAGTCGACGACGCCTCCCGTGACACCGAATTGGAGGTAGCGCGAGAGACTTTGTATTTGGATGCTTTCTTGTTGGTAGCCGTGGTCGTGTTGGGGGAGTAGACGTAGTCAGGGAACATAGCATAGTGGTGCTCTTTTTCGATAGCAGCATATTGCAAGAAAGGCTCCTTCTCCTCAACCGACATGTTTTTCCATATCTCGCCGGCCTGCTTGCTCAACTCATTCTGCTTCACATCCTTGGACTCATGCATATTGTTGATATACCATGAGCGGAAGAAAATAAAAGCATTACGAGGGCGAGGGATGTGTCCTGGTTCGCGACGACGGCTGCTTGGGCGACGAGGAGGGACGGAAAAGGACGCGTCGATACCAGAAGTACCGGAAGAGGCAAGAGAATATTGGGAAAGTGAAGGTATCGCGCCCTCGTGACCCAGCAAGCTCAAGGTAGCATCACGGTCTATGATATCATGGTCAGAGAAATAATACATCCGAAAATATCATAGGCGTACCAGCACAAGTGAACGATGAATCGTCAAAAAATTGTCCAGAGAGAGAGTTGGGTGCAACACCGAAGGAGAAAGACATTTTATCAAGTAAATGTACTCGAGAATATCAGAAGATTTTCTGAATCGTTCAATACGATGTATTGCTGCCTATACTCCCCCGCCATTCTGTGCACCTTTTGAGCCCAAACCTCCGCAAAATTTGGGTAACCACAGATGTAGCGTTGAATTTTTGCACCTCGCTATAAGAACAGCGTGTACGCCTCGAGGCATCACTACTCGCTATAATCACACCTGGTAGCCTTTTTCGACCGGGTGAAAATCAGATATCGGTTATCGATGGACACGAGGAGAGGCGTTGGGACCGCGTTAAACACGTCAAAGACAGATAAAGAAACGGTCCAGACCATTACACGTGCTGGTAGAAAAGAATTCTGATTGGTCGTTCAAAACCGTATTGAAAGAGGTTGGGATTGTTGAGGTGTAAGACAGGGAGGGGTACATTGGTCAGACAACATGGAAAAAAACAGAGAATAGTTGAATAGGAGTCGTCGATAGCCACAGAAGATTCTGAGTTACCAGTTACTAGCACACAACGAAGATGAAATTGACGGTCGAATGCTAGGTGATCCCTCGGTGAAATCATCCGCAACGCGTCCTGTCGAGTACGCGTCAGAAGCATCCACACGGCAAAATTTCTGACTGGTTGCAATTGAAGCAATAGATTCCAGAGTTCTTCCGGCCTTAGTGCAGCGCGTCACGACTTTAGCAGAGTATTCCATCGAGATGTAAACCAAGCTTCAATTTGTGAACTTGTGGAGTCAGCTTGGAAATTTTGTCGTTGTAACTGGTGAATGTTATGTGTCTGTGTGGTTCCGAAAAAGGTCAGAAAGTGCCACAGAAATAGAACGTTCTTATTTGCAGACTGGGGAGCAGATCTTCAAGCAGAATGGGCGGTGGTATGGGTGCAGTTATGATGATGAAGACCCTTGAAGACCTGAAAGTTATGGCAATACAAGTTGAAGTAAAACAATGATTCGCGTGCTGCCGTAGACCCGTCGTGTTATTTCCCATCACGTGAAGATCAAACGCGTCTTATTAGGGGCGCGTCGGATGTATCGCACAACTTGAAATAACGCTCCCTTTGCATCCTTGTTTGCAAAACATTCATTTACTTTTCCAAACTTTATATAATATCAGTGAATTTACTTCGAAATATGTGGAAAAATAGTAGTACAGCAAACAGAAAGAACGCGTTAAAAGCCTTACCATTCAATGATAATAATATCATTTCATATCAGGTGTGTCACAATCATCTCCAACTGCCTTAAATTAGTAATGTCGCAAGTCATACCTTAGTTACAAGTGTAGATCCAGAAATACAGCGCATCAACTTCATGTTGCCTTTCTCAGTGGGTACAAATACATTGCTAGAGAAAAAAAGGGGACAGGGAAACAGGCAACATCCACTTGAAGAACTACCTACGCTTAGGACCTCTTCCTTCTGTAGACAGCTCTGCAATTATATCTCCATAGTCTTCAAAACCAGGATTCCATTGTAACTCGTCTGCTCTTAGGTAACCTCTGCCTCGTTCAATGGACAAAGCCAATTCCTTCAAAATAGCCAATTCGCCTTCATCAACAGTACCATTACTACGCCAATTCGCAAGTATAGTTTCATCAAGGAGAAGTGCTTTACGCCCTGCAAAGAACAGAGCGTCACCACCGCCTAGATCGACGAACCTCCGGAGAATGGAGCACAGCCGCTTGTGCGGATAGCGCTCGTCCTTCCAAGCCTACTGCTGACATTCTTGACTGCAATAGGGGGTAATAACACACGCTTTGCATCGTCGAAAGCTGTTATCCACTTGTCTCATCGAATTGAGGAATACTTCGGCAGAGCATCGCAAGTCGTCGTGGAGAGATCGAATTATAGATATTGCCGCCTTTAGCGGAGGTTTCTGGGATAATTGTAGGCGGACGTCCTGTGCATTGATTTCCTAGAACAGGGGGTGAACAGGAATGGAGGTTCCGTGAGGCATGTGTATATACACCAAAGCATATATCTCACGTCCCATGAAAGCTAGATTGGTCTAATTTTTTACTGGAAGCTGTGCAGCTTCCAAGTACGGTGTGAGTTACTGAGCAAGGTATAATAGCATGGAGCAGAGCTGTCTGGCTTTGACCTTGCAGCCACGGAATAAGGCCGCTTTGAGGTCATACGGAATAGTATCGTCGAGGATATGAAAGGCCCCTATAGTAGTTTCAGTTAAATGAAAACAGATTTTATGAATAGTCATGTAAGCAGGTATTGGCTGTCGTTGAAGAGATAAATCGATCATCGTATGCTAGACATCCACCACATAATATGAAGGAAAGTGGTGTCGGCAATGCGGTATTTGATAAAGCTCGGTGCGGAAAGCGATTGGGTAACCTCGAGAATGAGTGTCATAGCCCAGGCAATGAGACTATCAGGCACGAATCGGTACAGTTGCTGTAGGCTTTGCACCAAGTTATCTGGACCGAATGGCATGATATTCGTTAGACGGACAGGCCAGAAGGTCGCGGTACCCTTTGACATTGACCGAACGCTGGCCGTGTCCAGGAGGGGAAATGTCAACTCATTTATCAGAATCAAGTAAATTGCACAACAGGCCTTCGTGTACGTTCTCGAAGCACTGGCACCGCTAGATGTCCTGCCATTCAAGTCCATTCTGTGATAGTAGCCTGACGTCTCATTTTGACCTATTTCGTGATAGGCTAATAACTGTGCAGGTGTGTGGTCGCGGTCATTATCACATCGGCAGACCGATATCGAATGAGTAGTTTCTTCATCTGCTTGTCCGTGCGCTCTGTCAGAAGGAATGAGAGGAGTCCATCCCAGAGTTCAGCTTTGCACTTGAAAGCTGATTTTGTGGCAGTATGATGAGGCCCCAACTTGAATACTGTTCTCTCGGACTCGATGCATCTAGATTGAAAATGCACCAGAGAGGCACACTGCGCAGTGACGAGGATTCTGAATGTCGCGGATCGATGAAAGGAAGAATGTGAAGTTCAGCTGTAGCTTCACCAGCGCAGCTCATGGTTTTTCGGATATCTATAATTAAGCACACTTTCAATTTTAATGACTCTTTGACTGACTGGTTACCAATTTAATTTTATCATCTGCCATCTACTGTGGATGTGTTGAAGCACCCTCACTTTGTATTTTACAGTGGGGTCATCCTTGTGATACCCGATGTAGTCTCATCGTTCTAATTCTGAATAACAATTCGTGCTGAAATTTTGAGGAATAAAGTGATGAAATGTGAGCTTATCGAGTTTCAGCGATTATCATCTTCTAAATGAATCAGTACGACAGGTAATTTAAGGGCCCCAGTGTCCGAGGTAGCAGTAGATCACTGTCGTTGAGGGGAACATGACAACAATTCCTCGATTGATTGTTCTTTCAACGATGACACGTTCTAACCATCAATTAAAAAGATAGGTGATCATCTCACTGAAGATGATGCGCCATAGCACGAGTTCAGAGTGAAAGAGCACTGTGTTAAAAGTTGATAGATCAGGGGACTTGGTCAAAAACGAGTGCATGATGGGCGACGCAGTCAAGGAAGATTGATACTTTCAATCATGATTTGACGGTGTCAGAGAATTCAAAACTCGGTTTAAAGTTTGCTTCCAGGAACGCGCCGAATAGAGAATCCCAGACGAGGGAAATGGCAGCGCACAAGGCCTGCTGATCCCTTGACCTCCAGTGTGATCTCTTCACGGCTCAAAGCAACAAGTTTTCCAATGGTCGGGAAATTACGTCCTACGGAAAAGAGTGCCATGACGTGAGGATTAGATGATAATCAAACATTGTCGGCATCATAGAAAACCGACATACCCGTATCTTCAGGTGCGACCTGCACGGTGTCCTCAAGAGAGACACACAGACGTGACGCCTCGGTGGCATCGAAGCCTACAACATTGTATGGTTCGTAGGCTGCAGACACAATTTTGTTCGCCGCTTCGGTTCCGCTAAGCTTTGTTGGTGGGCTTTGTGATTTACGTTCTTTCTTTATTTGAGCGGAAAGCCGATCGAGCCACTGTGAGGTTGTTAGACGGCGCATGTTTAATGGTTGTTTCAAAGTAGATAATTAGGTATTGTACTGACTTGCATAGTGAGCGGAATTCGCGAGGCGTCGAAAAGCTGTTCAGTTCCCTTGAACGACCGCGCCCAGTTGAAAATAAAGTGAACTGAAACATCGGCAAGACTGGGTGTGACGGTGTTGAATAACCATTGCCGAGAATCACTAAGTTGTTGTTCAATAAGCAACTGTTTAATTTGAAAATATGCTAGCGCTTAGAATTAGTCTCTTTCATACAGTACAATGACTTACTAAATGTGAGGAAATTACACTTTGAGCGTTGGGCACGTTCGCTGCTAAAGCTTTGGTGTTGATAGGCGAACCTGCAAACTTTTTGTCGATCAGTCAACTTGCGCCGGACTGATATAGACAAATGATGATGCTAACCTCACTACGATCTTTGAGAAATGCAGCAGGTAGCTTGTCCCATGGTATCAAGTTTGTCGCAGGAGGAAATAAAGCGGATTCTGCATAATACTTGGAGAACGCCTTAATGACGCCTGCCCCCGCACTCTCTGGGAGGAGTGTGGGATGACCATTTGAAGTGGGGAAGCGTCGTTCTAGCGCAGATACGATGAGACTAGATGTAATGGAGTAAAATTAGAAATGATGAACAGGTGTTGACATTACGAAGAGATGTAACGAGCCTTGTATCACAGTAAACATCGTTTCCAATGGCAAGAATAGGTATGCGGCGGTAGACGATGCCTAGTTGGTCCGTAATTTCGGGGCGAGGTAGCATCGGGGATATCTTGTTGAGAACACAAGAAGATACATGACAATACATACATGAGATGTGGAGCAGGACTTACATCAACCTTCTCATACTTAATTCTCCTAAGAGCTAGAACATTGTCAATTTTGTGAGAGAAAGGGGAAGAGTCATAGCTTGAGCAAGGGGAATGTAAGCCGCGCTGAGACTTGGCAAAGAAGGCAAGCGACTGACCGATAGAGTATGACGGACATTTTTGGTGGGCTATACAAGGGGTAGCCCGCAGTACTTATAGCGGGCAGTGGGTGCTGACCGGCAAAGGAAGAGCCTGTAGTTCGGACATGTGAATGGGAGTTGCAGGCTGCAAGTGAGCGGTGTGACCAAAATAGCCACTGGGGCTGTTCGGAGCCTGATCGACTCCGTGAGAAAATGAGCGCGGCATCACGTGACGACATTGCCTTCAGGTTGCCACTTGCCGTCTCAACGGTCAAAAGCGTTCCTCCAGCAGTGCTGTCAACGCCTCCTCTTCTCCTTTCCGCTCTATCATGGACAACAATCCCTCCCTGTCCTCCAGAAACACCAGGAATGAACCATATGACGATCCTTTTTCTGACCATTCTCGCCTCCAGGCTCCCTATCGGGGCCCTGACCCTCTCTCCCAGGCGGATGGGCGTTCCCTGACCTCGCGCCCTTACGGAAGCTCGACCAGCCTGGCTCAAGATCCCCAGAATGAGATGTACGATGACGACGAATATGTCGAAAAGTTGCCTTTGAACGTTGGCCAGGGTTTTGCTGGTGGATTCTACCCCCCTCCACAGTGAGCATTAAATTAAAGATGAAAGACATCATCATATGTAATTTGTATTGCGACTAGGCCTGTAGACCCCAATAGTTTTGGTGATCCATATGCGGATGGAAGACCCATGTCCGTCGTTTCTACCTCTACAAATGGCATGGACAATGCCTGGAGACGGAGGCAAACCATCAAGCGTGGCGTGACCCGCAAGGTAAAGCTCACCAATGGAAACTTCATTGCGGAATATCCTGTCCCTACACCTGTCTACTCTGCTATCGAGGCAAAATACAAGTCCGCGAATACGACGGAATTCTCGTAAGTTATTTTCGATTTTTCATTAACTGTCGCTCGTCTATTTTTTCAACTCTAATTTCGTGTTCTGCCACTGCATAGACACATGCGATACACCGCCGCCACGTGCGACCCTGATGAGTTCAACGAAGCAAATGGCTGGTCCCTGCGCACAAAGATGTACAATCGCCAAACCGAGCTGTTAATTGCGGTGACGTCATATAACGAAGACAAAACCCTGTATGCCAGAACCCTGCATGGTGTCATGCTCAACATCCGTGACATCTGCAAAACAAAGCAATCAAAGTTTTGGCGAAGTCACACAGAAGACGGCAACCCTGCATGGCAAAAGATTACTGTCGCTCTTATCGTCGATGGGCTGGAACCTATGGACAAGAGTGTACTGGATGTCCTGGCTACTGTCGGTGTCTACCAAGATGGTGTCATGAAGAAACAAGTCGATGAAAAAGACACGGTCGCTCATATTTTTGAGGTTGGTTGCCTTTTTCTATATCGAGTTTTCTCCTGTTAAATTTCTCCTTTTTTCCAGTATACCACCCAGCTATCCGTAGACGCTACACCACAGCTTGTCCTTCCTCAAGCAAACGATGGCAACAACCTCGTTCCTGTGCAAATTATCTTCATTCTGAAAGCCAAGAATCAGAAAAAGATCAACTCGCATCGTTGGCTTTTTAACGCCGTCGGTAAAATGCTCCAGGTCAGTATCAAATCGTGATCCAAACGCCCTTCTGACTGACTCTTATGTGAATCCAGCCTGAGGTTTGTGTTCTCATTGACGCAGGTACCAAGCCCGGTCACAAGTCCATCTTCTATCTTTGGGAAGCATTTTACAACGACCCTAATCTCGGAGGATGCTGTGGTAAGCATTACACACCGATTTTCATGCCGATTTCCCTAAATTGCATTAGGTGAAATTCACGCCATGATCAAGGGTGGCAAAAAACTTCTCAATCCTCTCGTCGCTGCTCAAAACTTTGAGTACAAAATGTCCAATATTCTGGGTGAGATCTATCTATCTATATAGGACCATCGCGTACTGATAGTTTCGATTCCACAGACAAACCGCTGGAGAGTAGCTTTGGCTACGTCTCAGTGCTGCCCGGTGCATTCTCAGCATACCGATTCCGTGCCATTTTGGGAAGGCCACTCGAACAGTACTTCCATGGTGACCACTCGCTCGCTGATCGCCTTGGGCAGAAGGGTATATATGGGATGAATATTTTCACTAAAAACATGTTTTTGGGTATGCTAAGATGCTGGGCTTAACTTTTCTAGTGGTTGATTGATTCTTTTTTCTCTATAGCCGAGGATCGTATTCTTTGCTTTGAGCTTGTCGCAAAGGCTGGAGAGCGCTGGACGCTTACTTATGTCAAGCCAAGCAAGGCCGAAACGGATGTTCCAGAAACTGCAGTCGAACTCATCGGCCAACGTCGACGATGGTTGAATGGATCTTTTGCAGCTTCAGTCGTAAGTTTGCTCATTTAGTGTCTTAAAAATGCATGTTAATGGGTCGATGGGGATAGTACGCTCTCGTCCACTTCTTCTCCTTTTACAAGTCTGGTCACGGGCCTCTTCGAATGGTCGCGCTGCATATCCAAGCCTTGGTACGTTCACTCCTTCCGAAACATTTAAAGTATTGCAGCTAACTAATGGGGCGCAGTACAACGTTTTCTCACTCGTCTTTTCATGGTTCGCATTGGCCAATCTCTGGTTAACATTCAGCATCATCATCGATCTGCTCCCGGCGCAAAAAATCTATCTTTTTGGGAATTTGGTCATCGTACGTCATGGGTGGCCCTTTTTTACCTCACTTTTTCAATTACTTACGTATATCCCCATTCTCGATAGACTCATTGGGTTAATTTGGCGTTCAAGTGGATATACCTGTCGTTCCTCGCGCTGCAGTTCATCTTGGCTCTGGGTAATCGGCCGAAGGGTGAACGAGTTCCGTATGCTGTCACTTTATGGTTTGTGTCCTTCTGAAGTACTTCGTGTCGTTGTGTGTTTACACTTCTTTTTTCTTCAAGGGTCTATGCGTTCCTCGCTGTTTATCTGCTTGTCTGCTCTGTCTGGTTGACGGTGTTGTCCTTCAAAGTGCGCAATGATGAATTTTTTTGACAGATTTACAGCTTAACAGAGGTTTGTAGCAACTTCCTTCTCAAATTCAAGGAAAATCCTTCCAGGATGCCGTGTTTAACACAACTTTGGGACCTTTATCGGCTGCGATCGTGTCAACGTTTGGTATATACATCATCGCGTCGTTCCTCTACGTAAGTCTCACTATTGTTAACCTGCCCTCGACAAAGGCAAAACTGACGCTGTAATTTTGCAACACAGCGTGATCCCTGGCACATGTTCTCTAGTTTCCTTCAATATCTGTGTCTCGCTCCCAGTTTCACGAATGTGCTGAACGTTTATGCGTTTTGCAATCTGCACGATGTTTCGTGGGGGACTAAGGGAAGCGATAAAGCGGAAGCACTCCCCTCTGTCTCATCATCGAAGAACAAAGACACGGACGTCGCCGTCGTCGAAGACCAGACACAAGCACAGGCCGACGTGGACGCTGCATTCAAAGAGACAGTCACCCGAGCAATCACGAAGATCAATAAGAAGGAGGTACCCGAAAAACCGACGTTGGATGATCAGAACAAGACGTTCCGCACGCGCCTTGTTGCGGTGTGGATGCTGACGAATGCGACGCTTGCGATTGCGATTGAGAATATTAATAGTGTGCCGAGTCAGGATTTGGAGAAGGATGAGCAGGCGCTGGCGAAGAAGCAGAGCACGTATTTTGCGTTTATTTTGTATTCGACGTTTGGGCTTAGCGCGGTTAGGTTTGCTGGGGTATGTGACTTTTTTTTTTCTCTTTTTCTGATGGGCAGCTGACTGGGCTTTTTAGTGTTTGTATTACTTCTTGAAGAGGAACCTGTTCAGATGGTTCCGCCGGAACTGAACGTTGAAGGTTCAGCTATCAATACCACCTCACCACGCCCTTGATCACCTGAATGTGAATGTGAATGCGAATGCGAATGGGGGGTATAAATCATAAATCACAAACCTATTCAAACACCTAATTCCCTCGGTCTAGCTTTGCACCCCGACCCGTACCCCTACCCCTCCAACGCGTTTTTCATTACCGCTGTGCGCCGACTTACGTCGGAACGGGGGTTCTCGTCGTTTTTCTTTTTGAGACCAGAGACCAGAGACTGTTTTTTGCACGGAGAACAGGACATCGCTGTTTTACTTATATCTTGACAAGACATCTTGATCTGCTCCCTTGATTTAAATTTCTTGCACCCATTGCTTGTTTGCTTGTTTGCTTGTTGTGTATATATTGTTTTTTTTTTCACTTTCTTTCTTTATATCCCTGGCCGGCTGTGGTTTTTTTTTTTTTGGACACACTGCATGACGGACGGACTTGTGTATCTCGATCTCATCTCATCCTCATCTCATCTTATATGTTGGGACTCTTGTTTTTCTCTTTTTTTCTTGTTTTAATTTCACGAATTACGTATCTCCCGCCCCCCTTCCCCCACGCTCCCAACATATCATATATCACATCGTATATATCACATATCACATCACATCAACATCGTACAGTTACACGTACAGTTACACGTACATACGTATACTATCATACATGTCCATTCATACTCATATTACCAGGCTTATATCACGACGCGTCTACGCTTTACGCTCTACCTTTTGCCATCTACCCTCAGTATCCCTAACCCCGAACCTGAATCCGAATTTGAATCTGAAGTTGAATCCGAATCCATTATATTTTGTAGAAAAGAAATATAGATAGCGGATAGTGATACTCCGTTTTGTCCCTGGTGTGTAACTGTATGTATGTATGTACGTATGTACGTACATACCCAAAAGCAAGCCACAAGCCTAGCTAGCTAGCTTAATTGAGTTTAACTTAAAAAATTGATAAACTGAACCGCTCTACCTTCTACGAATACATCCCAGCGAATTGACTTCTATCCTCCTCCTCCCTTTCCTCCTCCTCGTCCCTATTGTGTGCGCTGCGCCGGAGCTGCGCCTGCATCTCGCGCTGCATGTGTGTGATCCATGCTGCGAGAGCTGGGTTGTCGTTGTCGTCGTCGTTGGTGGGGATGGGGATGGGGATGGGGATGGGGATGGGGATTTGGGTGAGGTTGAGGTTGAGGGATTGGATGTAGGAGTTGAGGTCGATGTTGGTGCGGTCGTCGATGTTGATGGTGTTGGTGTTGGTGGGGTTTGTGGTGGAGGTCGAGGTGGAACTGGAGGTCGAGGTCGAGGGCTGATGTGGAGGTGGAGGTGGAGGAGACTGTGTATCTGTATTTGACTGGGTGCTAGCGCCAGTGGGTGCTGGTTCGGGTTCGGGTTCGGGTTCGGGTTCGGGTTCGGGTTCGACGAGGCGCTTGCGGCACATTGGACAGGAATCGTGCTGTATATATTGTGAGAGAGGAGGGGAGGGGATCAGACGCGTCCATTACTGTTAGATTTTGATTCAGAGCTAGGAAGGAGCACGTACGCCTTCGATTATCCACTTTGATATGCTATTTCGTGGGTTTTTTCAGTTAGTGCATCGTAAGCAAATATTTTGTAAAATGAAAAAGAAAGAGAAAGAGAAAGAGCCAGGGAAAGAGAAAGACTTGAAGCTTGAACGTCGCACTCACTCGCGCCGACAGAAAATATGGCCACACTGCCACGGCCTATCGAGCTTCGTCACACCGAGCTCTTCGACGGGGTGCGCAGGCGAGTCCATTGCGTGCGCTGTCTCCTCCTCGGCTAGGATGGCGAGGTACGGCGTCATGCATATCGGGCACGAGGAGTCTGTTGCGGGGGTGCAGTGCAGGTGCGGCGCCGTGTAAGGGTAAAAAGAGGTCAAGTTGGCATCATGTAAAGACTTGGGGTTCGTAAGGGGACGTTTACCTTTCTCCCCGAGCTCGACCAGACGGGGTTCGGTGAGATTGGGCAGGGCGTCGATGAGCTGGGTCACTTGTCTGTTTATGCGTCGCTTTATCTGAGCCGTGCGCTGTGAGACGCGTACTTACTGTGTGGAGAGCTGGCCGGCTGGTACGAGGTCGTTGATAGACGCTAGAAAGCGCCTGACGCCGTCTATCATAGAGCCCCATTGCAGCGGGGAGAGGTTCTCGTGTTCCATTGTGCTAGGTTAGATGAGAGGTGACGCGGCAGAGAGGACGACGCGTCGCAAGATAGATAGATAGTGTAATAATAAATAGTCGTGGGAAATTGATCCCGGTTTCGTTAATTGCAAAGTAGTGTTACAAACGGACGTTTACACAAAGACAAAGACAGGACACGAGACAAAGGAACAAAGGAGAATAAGCATAAGTAAAAAGGCGAACGAACGAGGTTGTGGGTTGTGGATTGTGGTACGTGTTTCGAATGAGAGAGAGAGAGTGTGTGTGTGTGTGTGGACCAGCACAAATGTTGATATGATCGGTTCTAGAACGGATTCTCATCGTCGTCTACTTGCATTGCGATCTTGGAGGAGGTGGTGGTTGGGGCAGCGGCGGTGGCGGTGGGGTCTGATGAGGGTGCCTTTTCTGCGGAATCCTCGTCGTCGTCGTCGCTCGATTGGTCGTTCTCTCTGGCGGGGGAGAAGAGCTGCACGGGTTTGGTTGATCTAACGAGGCCATCTCAGTATACGGCAGGACAAGATGCAGAGAGAACGGACTTGTTAAAGTGTTTCTTCTTTGCGGCATTGAGCTTTTGTGTGACGGGGGTCATGAGGTTGTCTGTGGGAGAGATAAAGGCGGGGTTGCTGGGAGAGTGGTGAGCAAGGCGTAAGGAGCAGGAGAGTGGCACTCACTGTGTCTTTGCCATCTTCTTTGCGAGGAGAGCTTTGGCGCCCATGCCCGGAGCCTGGTTTGCGACAGAGCCAAGGGGCGCCTGTGGAACGACGATCTGGGCAGCCTGTGAGGGGTTGTGGAGGGGCTGGATGGGAGAGTCGTTGGGGGTGGAAGTGGCGGACATTTGTGGATTGTTGCAAGTTGGTATTCGAGTTGAAAATTACTGGATACAGCAGGAGATGAACGCCCACGTGACCGGACCGTTTAGACAGGTAGACGTAACAAAGGCGCGGATTCATTAAAGATCAGATGGCCAACTCTGCAGCGTGTCAGGTTCCTATATAGCTCTCTTGTTTTTCTCTCTGCTATCACCCCAAATGCCTCCCTCGGCTGTACCCAAAAGGCGAAAGATTGTTGTTCTTGGTTCTCGTTCCGTCGGTCAGTCTCTGTGCTCTCTGTTCTGTCACTGCCTCACCATCATGTCCAGGCAAGTCCTCGCTTGTCGTCCAGTTCATCGAGAACCACTTTGTCGACGCATACTACCCCACCATCGAGTCTATCTTTCAAAAGACTCTCAAGTACAACGGCGTCGAATTTGAATGCGAGATCATCGACACCGCCGGCCAGGCATGTCACAGCCCTCTCCTCCCTCCGTGCTACCCATTCGTATGCTCACCACCACCCCCTCCCTCCCACAGGATGAATTTTCAATCTTCAACTCCAAACACGCTATAGGCATCCACGGCTACGTCCTCGTCTACTCCGTTGCCTCGCGCAACTCGTTCAACATGGTCCAGACCGTGTACGACAAGATCATAGACTTCTGCGGCACGCAGGACGTGCCCTGCGTCATCGTCGGCTCAAAGACCGACCTGCAGTCCAGGTGAGCTTGGCTCCCCCGCACCCGTGGATGCTTGTGTGACCGACCCCGTAGCTCTCCCGTTCCCAGCCGCCAGGTCGAACCCAGCGAGGGCGAGCGCCTCGCTCAGCAGAACCACGCCGCTTGGGTTGAAACGAGCGCCAAGAACAACACCAACGTTGGTCAGTTTTTTTTTTTTACTCTTCTCCCGTTTTTTCGCGCTTTTTGGAATTGTTAATTTTGTTGGCGTGTAGACCAAGTTTTCGAACTGTGTCTCGCTGAAATTGAGAAACGATCCGAGCGGAACCTCCTCGTGCCCCCATCTTCAACAACAGCCGCTACTAAAGACAAGGGCTACAGCTGCTGCATTATGTAGGCAGGCTTGGCACAGTCATCGTTTTTTTTTCTTTCTTTCTCCTTCTCCTGGGATATATGGGTTAATTCATCGGTGTAAACTCGTCGTTATTGTCGTCGTCCTTGTCCTTGTCCTTGTCTTTGTCCTTGTCGTTATCCTTGTTGCTGTTGTTGCTGCTGTTGTTGCTGCTGTTGTTGTTGTTTTCGCTTTCAGTCATTGTTCAGTTATATCCTCGGGCTTTTTTGTTTTTGATTTTTGTTCTCCTCTTCTCTCCCTGCATCTCGCTGGCTCTCCGTGGGTCTGTACAATAATCCACATCTCATCCATACATCGGTCTCTTTCTCTTTTCCTTTTTCTTTTTTTGTTTTCCCAACCCCCTTGTTTTTCCCCGTTTCATGTTTTTTTCCGGTCAATTAAATTAAATCACCACGCACCCACGCACTCGCCCACTTAAACCCAGTCCCCACCTTCAACCCCATACACGCACGCACGCACCCCTTGAACTTCGTTATGCTATATATTACCCCGCTTTTCTTTTCACATATACCGTAATTAATACCACGCCTGTCAATGTCGATGGTCATGATTCATCTAGATCTTCCGTAACTGTATCCGTATCCGTATCCTGCCCTATCCCTATCGGCATTCGTGTTCGTAAAATACTGCCGCTGCCGCTGCCTGCTGCCCTTGCCCTTGCCATTGTCTTGTCGAGGTCCGGCTATGGCTATAGCTATAGGCCAGGGTGTATACATAGTACACATGCACACCGGTACCCTTGCCTTGTCTGAATATCCTTTGGCCTATCATACGCTTCCGATTTGGCTTTTCTTGCCATTCATTTTTCATGTTTGCGGTATAATTACTATATACTATGTTCTTATTTGCCCCTACCCCAGTAGGTACCACTAGTAGTAGTACTAAGTAATGTATTACTTACGTATAGACATGCATAGTCATATCTATGGATATATAAATAATTAGACCATATCCATAGATAGATTTCAAGAGCCAAGCCAAGAGAATCGAGGATCGAGGATCGAGGCGTTACGAGAATGTTCAATACGACGGCTCTGGTTCGCTCAAGGTTTCCTGGGCTGGGAAGTAACTAGTAACTCTTTGAGCAGTTTGGTATGCTATAAATAAATAAATGATAATCCGCCGGATCTTATCCTCAAGCGCAAGCTAGCTGGTTGGCTGGATGGCACACGAGAACGAGAACGAAAACGAAAGTGACACGATACTGGTATATTTTGATTCTCATTTCGATTTTGATTTTTATTACTGCACTGCACAGAGCAGTGCAGTGCACAGTCGTAGTGCACAGGACACAATCACGCAGCTAGTCACCAGGTCCAGGTCCATCGCGCGCCTATTGAAGCTGAGAAGAGAGAGAGAGACAAATGACCTTTACGCGCTCCCGTCACCCAGGAACCGCATTTTCACGGGACGTCCCTTGAGCCCTTTCGCGATGACCGTCTGCGGGTCGTCCGGGACGAGGTCGATCGCCTGGTCGCTCCATCTCACCTTGTCCCCAGCATCGACATCGACGTCGAGTACAATGCCCTTGACGGGTATCCTCGTAGACAGCACGACGCTCTCCCCGTCCGTGCCTACGACGGCTTTGAGCCCGAGCGCGTCGACGGGCGGAAAGTGGATGTACTTGAATGGTTCTGGCCTGTGAGTAAAGCGTGCAGTTAGCATCCCCGCGAACATCGAACGAAGGCATAATCGTAATCAGGAACTTGATATGATGAAGAGGCCGTTTAATGTTAATGGTTAATTTCCGAGGGGTATCAGCACCCGTCTCCTCTCCTCTTCTCTTCTCTTCTTTTTCGCTCGGAGCTCAAAGTGTCCGAGCAGGAGAGCACGGGAAAGAGCACGGGATACACAGTTCATGACCAGAGTGGGGAAGAAAAAAAAGGAAAATTATTCTACTCACCAATTCGAATAACGGCACAGCACGGTCCCATGGTCCTCAGCATCCAGCAAGCGCGCAGAAACCACAATCGGCTTCGGCACCTCCGCCCTACTCCTCCTCTCCGGCTGACCCGGCAACACCCCTTTCCAAAGCTCCGTGCTCGCGTTCGCGCGCAGCACAACCCCGCGCACCTCCCTGCTCCTGCTCTCCCTCCACGTGCTATCCTCCGAGTCCAAGTCCAAGTTGAAGCACGTCACCTCGAGCACAGCGGATTTGTCCGCTAGTGTGCTGTTCGTGCCCCATACCTCGAGCTCGGTCGTGAGTGTGAACTCGGCGGCGGAGCGGGTGGGGTCGAGGAGCGTCTGTTTCTCTTTTCGTGTCATTCCGACTGTGTAGGGACGCAGCTCGCGCGCGACGCTGAAGTACGCCGGCTTGGGCCTGAGGAAGTAGTCCACGATCGCCCACGAAGTCACCGGCCAGCAGTCGTTGATCTAAAACATACATAGTGTGTGTGTGAGAGAGAGAGAGAGATACCGTCATTTGTAAGGCTACGAAGATTGAGAATGGGTGGGTGAGAGCTTAACTGACCTGCCAGACCAATGCACCCGCGGTGTACTCCCGCCCTCTCCCGGCCCAGTTGCGGCGCCAGAGGCGGTACGCGGACGCGAGCACCTCCGCTTGCATAATCTGCGTGTAGTACACATAACTGCGCACACATTGCGTCTCTGTGTCAGAAGGACGGCTGAAATCTCGCCTAGCGAGAAGAAAAGGCACTGTACCTCTCCATATCAAACGCGTGCTTGAAGTTCTCCATCAGATACAGCTGTATGTTCCCAAATAGAAAGAAAAAGTTAGTACACATGACATACCAGGAGGCAGCGAGGGAGCAGATACGCTCTCGCTTCACATCGAGAGTATCCACGGCCCTCAGCTGACTTTCCTCCCCACCTCCCAAAAAAAAAAGTGAAACGCGCACCTCTAACCGCCGTTCGAATCCATCTGCCTTATTGTGATTATTATTAGTTCTAAAAATAGAACCATCGATCAGTATATATTAGGGGTCAAAGTGTGTACCGCACCGGGCACAGCGATTTGAATTGATTTTGTTTGCTTTTTCGGTTGGTAGATTTTCTGCAACTTACCTGGATTGAGGGTACCGTTCGGATTTGTCGCCTCCCAGCCAATAGTCCACGGTACGGATGTCCGGGTATCCTTGCCTAGATTAATTTTAGTCTGCCGTGTTTTTTTTTTCGCGGTGGTGAGGGTCATGAATTGCGAGTAGGACTCACATCCCGAATTCCGAAACGAAGCGACCGGCCAGGATGTCCCAGTTATGCCACGGCTCCTGCGTCCCATGCCACACATTCCCTGCAATATGCACATCAACTCCGTGTCAGCTCATACACCAATTCGTGTTAAACCATTCACCCGATGATTCAACAAAAAAAATAAAGAAATAAAGTACATACACTGGTGCAGATCGCCCAACGTTCTATCAGTCGTCGGCTTGCCTTGGCCACTGTATGGCGATGCCCGGTGATAATGGATGTTCGAGTACTCCCCGACCACAGACGGGAGCACGCGTTCGTAGATGTACCGCGCTGGGAAGTTGGTCTTGCGGAAATCGGACGTCTCGTCCGAGTAATCGAGCTCGAGGTTCAAGGATTCGGCAATTTGGTAGTCTGGATGCGTTTTTTTTTGTATTAGCTTCTGAGTAGAGCTATACGGTGGAGGTAAATGAAACCTTCGTTATTTCCGGCTGCGCGTGAAAAGGGTTAGTAAAACGTTTTTTAAGTTTCGTGTGGTACACAGTGGTTGTGTCACATACCGAATATCACGATTGAGGGGTGGTGCCTCAGGCGCTTAACGTTTTGGATGGCTTCTTCGCGAACAGATTCGACGAAAGAATCATATGCTGGGTACTAAAAACACAAGTTTAAGCCAAGTCGCTAAACATGAGCCTGAAAATGCTAACCTGGCCGCATCCAAACATAAAGTCCTGCCAGACCAAAACTGGAGGATAACATCAGCGCTGAAAAAGAACCACGACTTTTCGCATCGACTGACTTCCAAGTTCTGGACATGTGTTCAGCTATCTAAACAAATAAGGAGAGTAATACACAAACGCACCGTCACAGATGCTATAAAAATCGTCGTATTCATAGATGCCACCACCCCAGACTCGTATCATATTTTGATTGCCGTCGACCAGGAGCTGAAGCCATGCCCTGTACCTGTCTGCATTCATTCTGTGCATAAAAGTAAGCCTACTCATAATCTAAACTGGAAGTGGATAATAAAACATACGTTGTCAAAAAGGAATCTGCTGGAATCCAATTGGAACCTAGCAAAGGGAGGAGCAGTGAACATCTTGCTATGCACGGGCGCTTAAGGGCCATACCACCGCAGAAAATTCGAATATTGTTTATCTCGAAAAGGAATGAGAGCCCTTCTTGGTCGATAAGTTTTTCCTGGACCACAAGAGCGCGTCTGAATGCTATTTTTTCGAGCTTTGAATCGAGTACATTCCCATTCTAGATATTTTTAAGTCAGACGCTGTAACTGCTAATGCCCCAAAAAAACAAAACTCACCGCATCAGTTAATTCTACTTCAACGGTGTACAACGGTTGCGCGCCATATCCCACAGGATACCATAGCTGTAACTGACCCGCACCCCACTCAAAGGATACCTTAGCATGTCCTGTAACAATCGGTATCTTATTCGACGACGCCTCGACCTTCCCATCCGGACTCTTCAGCACAAACGAGGCGAAGCCAGGAGATTCTTCAGAGAATGTGAGTGTGGCCGAGAGTTTGACCTCGAGCGTCTCGGAAACTTCGCTCCTGACATCGAGATCCGTGATGCGCGTTTGATAAGTCTCGAGGGCGATAGGCTTCCATGGGCCGACGGTCATCAGTACCGGGCCTGGAAGAGTCGTCTTTGGTATTAGAAACCTATTTCAGATTGTGGGGTCGAAAAGATACTCTTACCCCAATCCCAACCATAGCTATAATTAAAAGAGGACTTTGTAAAAATAAGTGGGAGGTGAGAGGGTACATAGGACGTACTTGTACTGCGCCTTTCGAACGTGAAGCCGGCTCGAATCTCCGTTCCACAGAGCCAGCTTTCCGTGCTCTTCCTCGATGGCCCTCCCTTTACGGAACGCGCTTTCAAAGGATATAATCAACTCATTGGATCCCGGCTTGAGCTTCGATTTGACCGGTACACGGTACGATATAAACTGGTTGCTCGATCTGAGAAAAGACAAGATAAGATGGCGGCTACTAGCGGCCCGCGCATATAAAGTATTTGAAGGAGACGCACTCAAGGATCACTTCGTCGTTCTATCAAACAGCGCAATTAAGATCCTGGTGTTCTTTTACCAACGCCGGTTGGGTAACGCACCAATTTCACAGTAGCAAAGGTATCGAGACCTTCGAATAGCAGATCGACATTCGGAGATGCGAGCTCGCCATCTGTAACATGTAAATCGGTCTTGAACGCCCACTCGGCCTCTCCTACCCCTATGTACACCATGAGTTCACAATCACAGCCTTGCTCGTGTACGCAGCTTACATTGAACGTCCCATTCATGGAGCCCGATGAACTATTCGCAGTCGTCAGTGAAGCCAATGGAAGGAGAGCGCAGATCGGAACACACGGGATCCGGAATGAGCTTTTGTTTTATGAGCTCAACGTGAACAGTCGTTGGGAACGACGATACTTGCAGCCATTCCTTTACTTTTCTCTCTGTAGCACCTTGCTGCACCTGCGTGAAAAGCCAATCGCTGATCGGTCTGGACTTGGAAGAGGCAGTCATATTCAGCAGTACAAGACACTCGGGAAGAGCTAAAGCACAGAAGACAGAGAATGGTGAGATCTATAAAGCAAGAAAGCACACGGCTGAGGAGATGTGCGTAGCGTTCAGAACAGATCAGGTGAACACGCCAGAAGAACAAGCGGAAGGAGATTAGATATTGCGGGCACACCTCCGACAATTCTCCGCTCGTATAATCATGTTCATGTCCTCATTAATTATTCGATTCTTTGAACTACCGCCCTTCCGTGAGAAACAGTAACGAAAGAACAACATTATTCACAGTATATAGCGGTACCCCTTTCCACTTGAACCTTGCTCTGCCTCTAGAATCTCTGCTTGGCGGTTCAGCCAACTCAGTTGTAAGCAGAACACCAGACACATTGCTATGCTTAGGATGCTCGTCAACGCGCAGATTGCGTACGAGCGGTAATATGTAGGGCCCCACGACACTGGCCAGGCATAGCTACCGGTGAGAGAATGGCGTCAGGAGTAGCTCCAAAAAGAAGTCGAGGAAGACTTACGAGCCTACGACATTACCAAGCTGAGAAATGCAGTTGATTAAAGCTAATGCGACTGCGCGTTTGGCTGGCGGATGCGCGACGGAGCCACTTGCCCATGATAAAAAACAGATAAAGGCGCTGTATGACTGCGCCATGAGAAACCTACAATTACAGATGACTCAAGAGATTATCGGGGAAGAAGGAAAACACTAACATTGAGATGTACCGAAGAGCTCCTTTCATTGTGGACATGGCAAAAATGAAGCCGAAGATCCCAACCATCAAGGAGTAACATATGTATTTGCATCGTTCACCCGCTTGGTCAGAATGCCTGAAATAGTAGGGAACGTTAATTACTTCTTTGAAAAGGTTGGTTATCACGCAAGGTACAACCTGGCCAGGTAGAGCGATGCACCGGTCGCAAAGAGCCAAGGAGGAACACACAACAGAAGGCTAATCGTCGGCCCATTCCCCAAAGTCGCCGCAATTGTCGGAAAGTACACGCCAAAAGACAGAGACAGAACCATAAAGAACAGCGCTATAGAGAGCCACCATACCTTCCAATCTGTAACGGCGAGATACAACCCAGGCCATCTTCCGAGTAACTTATTAGACGTGGAGTCACCAAGAGATACATATGTCTCTTGTCCTGAAGAATCTTCTGCCATTCTCTTTATAGCCAGCGCTTTTTCAGCAGGTGTAAGCCAATTTGAAGAGTTTTCTGGAAAGTCAGGTAGAACAGACATAGCCCAGATAGCAACGAGAATAGTCAATGTCCCTTCCACAAAAAAGAGCCATCTGTAACTACTAGTGAGTCGCTTCTTGATAAATGATCCAAAGAAAGAATCATACCTCCAAGCAGAGTATCCCAGGACACCTTGCATAGAGTTCAAGATACCAGAAGCTATTAGAGACCCGAAGGCGTTACTGAGCAGTATACCAGACGTGAGGTAGGCTGTCCTCTGTGAGAGTTCATTGCGCTTGTACCATTTTGAGAGCAGAAACTACCCGCTATCAGCACATCAATTAATTTTTCGTCATATGAGCGCGACTTTACCAGTGCTCCCGGGAAAAAAGCGGCTTCAACGAATCCAAGAAGGAAGCGAGTGCACAAAGCTCCGAAGTATCTGTACCAAGAAATTAAAGGCTGATTCAACATCAAACGCAGAGAACGCCTGACCCTGTGGTAAAACCTGCCAATGACAATGTAAATGGAAGACACTTGGTTGTATTATTGCCAGAACACCCACCTGTAGCAACAGAGAGACCGCCCCACATAACCATGCACCACGGCAAGTACACTGACGGTCGTCCAAAATGATTAAGAAACATATTTCTTCGCTCTCAATCAACGTCGGATCATAGATGCGGCGTGGCAGTGGCAGTTGGGACGAGAGAGGGACTCACGATGGTACCTGCATCAGGATGTACCCAATGTACAGAATAGACAGCAACGTCGCGAATTGTGTTCCCTCTAGATGAAGATCCTCCTCGAACCCTCGTAGCCGGGCAGCACTGTGCCGACATGATTGGGGAGTGAATATGAGTGGGCATATAATTATTAGTGTTGCATTGCAAACTCAGACTCACGCAGCGTTGTTCCTGTCGACATCTGAGTTCAAGTACAATCACAATCATGATTCACAGTTCAGTTGAAAGACCCAGGAAGAAAAAGAAACGGTGAAAGAAAAAGAACGCACAATTCAGAATGTATATCAGCACCAATATCGACATTCGGCGGTCGAGCTTGCGCAACAGCTCCTTCTCGAGCTTCTTTCTCTCTTCGCCGACGATGATAGCATTGGAATTGGCGTTGGCATCATCCCATCGCTCATTAACACCATATTCTTCCCCTTCTCCTTCTACTGTATCTGATACCAGATAAAACGCAAGGATACAATCAGCCCGAAGTCCAATTAAGACACTGACGAAGCCCGGGCTTACGGAGTACGATACGAGGTGCTGGTGCTGCTGATTCCCAGTGAAGCAAAGGCTGCCGGTCCTCTGAACTAATGTTGTCAAGCGACATGACGATGGACCTCGAGTAAAACGCAACCAATGAGGTGCAGACGCCCAGTTTTTAAGAGTCACTGTTTCTGCGAAGCATCAACGCTCCGAAACTCGGAAGAGCCCAACCAACTCAACAGGCTGCTGTACTAGTGAGTAAAAGCGGCAGACATGATGCCAAAGACAGTCTATATTTACCCTGGTGGGTAATAATTTCTTTTTATGGGCCAAATTTATGATATATGACCATCGGTGGACCTGGTTGCGCTCACCGCCTCACTATACCGCGTACGAGCAGTACTTCAGTTCCAACTACTATATATTTCAGTAGTGATTATTACTATATCTATAGATTCTCAAGAAATATGACCGCCGATATTAAATTAAACTCGTGTCGAAAGAACAAGAATGGGAGGGGGGAAATGATGTGTGTGCACTGCAGGGGTTTCGAATTTCGAAATGGTCGCGGTAGTGAATACGTACTGAACCCTCCCTGTGTGTGTGGTGAAGGTGAGTATTTAATGATGGGGTTACAAGGTATCATTTGGTTGAGTTAAAAATGCTATGGTTATGATGGTGCTGGGATGTATGGGTGTGCTGCAACAAACAAAAAAATATGTGTGGTGGGATAGTAATAGGCGGGTAGGGATGGAATAATTGAAGGGGGGAACGAAAACTCTCCGTCACGTAAGTACTGGATAGCAAGATATGCAGAACATCCCAGGGAATGATGTCGACGATCAACGGGGGAAGTGGAGAGGGAAGAGGAGCAGAGTAAGTGTAGAAAGCCTGGGGACCATGGTACAGATTTAGAAAATAAAAAGAAGTCCGTGGGGGTGGGTTCATGTATCATCTGGTCATGAATCGTGATGGCGGTGCATTACACCGGCAGACCTGAGGCCGAGCACGCGGCGTACGTCGGACGTGAAGCGAAGAGAGTCGAGGACGGGGAGAAGGTCGAGGAGCGCTTCGTCTGACGGATCATGGGTCCAACCCTCGATGGGTATGCCGTTCGCTAAGCACCGTTCGCGGGTAATCAATTATGTGAATATATGTGGAGAAGAGAGGAATACGACAAACCCTCGTTAACCGTATAACTAATCGGGGAGTTGTCTACCAGGCAGACACGAGAGAGGTCTGCTTCTATTAGAGAAAGATCTTTGGTATATGAACCGTTGGGGAGTTGTGTACATGACTGTATACGTAAGGGGTTAGGTACAGGATCAAAGAGTAAAAAAGTTTGGGGACGCACATCACGAAAGAATCGGTGCTCCAGTATACCCCGACCTGCATCTAACCAGTCGATAACGGGATCGGCATATTCCTGCATCGAAGCGGTGAAGATGACAAGAGTATACCAACTAGAGACCTGTTCATTGAAAAGCGTGTTGAGTAGGTGTGACAGATAGGGAGAGACGTGTGGCGGACATACAGTTCTAAGAAAGAAATCAACGAATGGACGTTTGTATACGTGGTAAATGGTGCTACGGCCACCGAGAACAACTTCAACCATATGGCCAGCGCCTTTGTTGCTCCTCCCAAACGAGCCCAAGCTGAGAATACCTGATCCAGTAGAAGTTTCGAAAGGTATAGGCCGCGATGTCGAGTGGATTAGGGTTTCGTCCAGATCGAGCACTAGGGTCTTTGGCAAATGAAAAGGTGTTTTCCGTGGGGGTATTGGGGGAGTGGCGGCCCTTGACGCGGAGACATTTTCGAGAACGGAAGCGACCTGCGGGGGTGGTGTCGGTGACAGCGAAGATGATGACGACGAGACCGAGTCGACGACGGTCAACGCGACCTCCTCTGTCTTGTCCTTGAGAGCCTGAAGCGGTTTTGAGTCCTGGATGAGGCGAACTGACTGCCTGTCCTGTACTATTCGAACAAGCGACGACCAGGCCGACTTGAGGTGGTCCCAGACGAGGAGAAAGACGCGAATAACGAATATACGGTCGATGACAGAGTCGATATGTGGCTTGCAGCTGGGTGCCATGGTCACATCTGGTGGAAGAGGCTGCTGTGGTTGGGGGCGAAACGAGGGAGAAGAATGAGAACGCTTTGGGGTTGTTCTTGTTGTGGGGACAGTCGGTGGGGGCAAAAGAAAGGATTTTGTAGACCAAGTGCTGACTCTGGGCAGCCTTGGTTTGTCGTCTGATTTCTTTTCCGATGTGGGGGAGGCGAGGACATCGAACTGGCGGGCGACATAGCCTAGGGTGTTCATGGAGGAGCAATGCAGAGAGACCGTGGTAGTAATATACAAATAAAGACGGCGAGTTTATAAACACACATGTCACGGATCTACACTAGTTATATTATGTACCGGAACCCTTTCTCAACTCCCTTGGTCTTCTCCTCATTCTCTAGTCTCTTATTTACCTCTGTCAGATGCCATCTGTATATCCAACACATGACCACTGCCAATCCTGCCGTCGAGATGCAGATTCCATACGAATTGCGGTACGTGGGTCCCCACTGCTTCGGCCACACATATCTGGACGATCACCACTTATTTTCAGTCTCTGAACCCATGATAAATTCCAAATAAGACACCCACGACCCAGCCACGTTCCCGAGTTGCGAAATTGCATTTATCATCGCAAGTGCGACTGCCCGCTTCGCCGCCGGTTTCGGGAAGCTGTTGCTGATCCACGCGTAAAACACAATGAACCCTGCATACGACTGCGCCATGAGGAACCTGCACGCCCTGATTAGCGTTGCCTTTTCTTTTTCTGGTCGCCCCGACTTACAGAGAAATATAGCGCGCAGCCGTGTTCATGGTGCTGATCGCGATCACGAACCCCAAAAGTCCGACCCCCAAAGACCCCACGCAGTGATAGAAGCGCTGTCGGGTCTTGTCAGAATGGCGCGACAGCGCGAATGCAACGAACGCGGTAAACGCGAACGGCGGCGCGCACAACAGCAGCGTCACATTGCGGTTAAAGCCCATGGTCGCGCTTAGCGTAGGGAAGTAGGCGTTAAACGAGAGCGACACGACCCATGACGTCAGCGTGAGTGACATCCACCAAACCTTCCAATCTGTTATCGCCATCCACAGTCCGGCCAGCGCGCCCGTCTGTGCGTCCTCCTCGCTCGTGGCGCCCCCTTGCTCCTCCATCCGCCGCAATGCAAGCGCACGTTCCTCCTCCGACAGCCATTTCGTGGTAGCTGGGAAGTCGGGCAGGACGAAGACCGCAAGCACGGCCACCGCAATCGTGATTGCCCCTTCTATGAAGAAGAGCCATCTGCGTCATAATCATATCATATCGCAGATAGTGAATACGCGAACGTGTGCACATCAAGATAACATTTCCCTACCTCCAAGCAGCGTGTCCTAGTTTTCCCTCCATGCCATCAAGGATCCCAGCTGCCATCAGCGATCCAAACGCGTTGCTGATGATATTGCCGCAATACAGGATAGCGGTCCGCAGACCGAGCTCATCAGGTTTGTACCAGATTGAATGGATTATTATAAATTATATATCCGCCGGATAAATCTGTCCGCCGGACAGCACGTGACCCACGTGACCACCGCGGTGGTCAGATTTGCCTGATTTAAGACACCACCGCGGTGGTCAGATTTGCCTGATTTAAGACACCACCGCGGTGGCATGATCAGGCAGCCATGTTCCACCACCGCGGTGGCAGGATCAGGCAGCCATATTCCACCACCGCGGTGGCAGGATCAGGCAACCATATTCCACCACCGCGGTGGCAGGATCAGCCAACCTTGAGCCACCCCCGCGGTGGTTGACAACATCCGGCAGATTTCACCACTGGGTTGGAGGTCCAACAGATGTCAGGCCCGCCACTGTGGTTATGGCACAAAGCAGGCGTACACCACCACTCCAGTGATAGCCACTGACATGTTTATTCCGCCACCTCAGGGCTGACCATGATTATGTTGGCACAACCACTGAGGTTCTGGCAGGCAACACCTTTCCCCCAGCATAGCAGTGGCTTATCTCCCCTTTGTGTGAATCACCGAGGTGGATGTCTCACAAATACATGTTGTAGCAGTTCACCACACGCTTCCAAGACACGGTAATTCCATTTACCTTAGATAACATATCTCACTGCACTGTTGTATCAATGTACACGATGAATTAACAGATTTCTACCCAAACATGTCAAAAATCTTTTATAAATATCACTACCATCACTCCAGTGGTGGATCTACACAAGTAATTCTCACCACAACAACGTCAACAAAGATAAATATATATATAAAAAATTGCTTCGACATCAGCATATCACCAAGTACCAGCCTTAGCAGCATTTAGCTGGTGACGACTGGACAAGAGACTTGAAACTCCTCATTTTCACATCGTCTCTATCCCTTTCCTAACTAACAAAGTCGTCGAAGATGAGAGTTTAGCCTATTATTTATGTCCATGCTCGTTTACTACATAGTGCATTCCGTACATACAACTTCCCCCGGCTTGAGCCTTTGCACACACCCTGCTGATACCTCATGTGTCGGTTGGGGTGTTCCCTCACAAGAACCCTCCCTGGTTCTACCAGCATATCCCAGGAAAATGTTGAGGTCAGGAAAATGCTGATGTCATCGCTGTGACCTCATCATATCCCTGGAATATGATGAGGTCACAGCGTTGACCTCATCATATTGAAAATGTTGAGGTCAGGAAAATGCTGATGTCACCGCTGTGACCTCATCATATCCCAGGAATATAATGAGGTCACAGCCATTACGCGTGCCTATTTTTGCCATCAGTCGGGGTGCCCTACCCTAAAGTGTTGAGTACGTATGCCGACCTCTGACTTATGACTTTTTCTTTTCCCTCAACATTATATCATAGGGGCACACTAAGTATACACTACAGTTAGAGTATAATCCAGTATAATAGTTTAGTATACGTTACAAAGAATAATACCACTCCGGTTTAAAGTTAAAAGAAGTAAAATGGATTCCAACACAAGTGAGTAACTGCCAAAAAAAAGGTGTATGCTGGAATAATCCTAATGGAATAATCCCAAAAGCAGACACCCCTACCCGCTGCCAGTTCCTACGAATTAAGGAATACACATTTTTGACAAGGGTGGTATTTAAACCATTTGCGCATCATATACAGCAAGGACACCCCTTGTATGTAAGTAATTTTAACCATTAATCACCTTTGCAAAGCTTAATAACAAGCGCCCTCAGTCTCTCTCCCAGCGGATTGAAATGTACGAAACTTATTTAATCAGGGACAGCAATACAAACACTGCCAACACGCGTTACCTGTTGGAATATCATGGGTCAAACATGGAGCCGCCACGGAAGGGTCCTTGCTACGACCTTGCCACTACTGCATTGGCACAGTATCGCCTAATAGACCAGGTTTGCATGACCCCTTCTGTAATGGGTTTAAATGGAATTTTGCCTGTCAATGTGAATGCGGCAAAGTCCCGCTCTTGGACAGAACAAATGGTTCAAGGTTTCAAGGTAAAATCCTTGTGCGAAGGAAATATATTCCATTGCTCACCAATGCTGTACCATACTACAGGGTTGGGACAAACTATGAAACTGGCCGTCTACACTCAAGACTGCCAGAGAAACTTTGATAAATTACTGCGAGAGAACAACAGCAACACAAACACCAGCAAGCGCGTCAATGGCCATCAGGTTATTGTTAGCCTTGGCTCAAACAAATGTGTCGAGAAATTATTCGAACATAATCAGTAACTTTGAAGCGGCAGCCCTGCATCTAGCGGCTTTAATGGAAATGGATGGCGAACAGTTGCACCTACCGAATATGGAGAATGACCTGGCAGTCGTGTTGCAAAGGCTGAGCAACAACGATCGCACTCTGCCTATCCATGGTCAGGTCCAAGCACTTCTGACAAAATAGTGGAGTCGTAATGTCCGCGTACCTCTGCAGCTCGCATTGCTAATCTCCCCACTTTACCTCTTCAACACTACTTGTCTGTACAAAAGGGCCGTGAGCCAGGTTGACTTGTGGCAAATATGCGTATCCTCAGGGAATGACAAACCGGCCCTATTAATCAAGGTGGAAACAGCGGTGTGGAGTGCAATTTGAAACATAGCCCGTCATGGGGACGCAGTCTAGGAGCTTATCAAATTAGTTTCATCACCAGAATGGATGCAGTGGGAATGTACACCTTTAGGACATGTTGCAGTCCGTTATTTTGATCGTAAATGCCCGACAGTAACGGCTTGGGAACCTTCGTTGAAACCCTGGTTGGTGGGAAACTGTGGATTTTTGCGCGTCCTAAGAAAGATGCGGCAATTGGATTCGCGGCAGATGTATGTCTACCCACCACCGCAGTGGTATGGCAGACGTATGTCTACCCACCACCGCAATGGTACAGCAGATGTCTACCCACCACCGCGATGGTACAGCAGATGTATGTCTACCCACCACCACGGTGGTACTGCAGATGTATGTCTACCCACCACCACAGTGGTACGGAAGATGTATGTCTACCCACCACCGCAGTGGTACGGCAGACGTATGTCTACCCACCACTGCAGTGGTACGGCAGACGTATGTCTACCCACCACTGCAGTGGTACGGCAGACGTATGTCTACCCACCACTGCAGTGGTACTGTCTACCCACCACCGCAGTGGTACAGCAGTGGTACTGTCTACCCACCACTGCAGTGGTACTGTCTACCCACCACCGCAGTGGTACGGCAGTGGTACTGTCTATCCACCACCGCGATGGTACGGCAGACGTATGTCTACCCACCACTGCAGTGCTACGGCAGACATATGTCTACCCACCGTTGTTTTTCCACCACCAAAGATGATGTTTTTGAAAACATATGTTTGGTTTTGGAAAACATAAAACATATTTTCAACATATGTTTTTGAAAAAACATGTTCAACATATGTTTTTTGAAAACATGTTCAACATATGTTTTTTGAAAACATGTTCAACATATGTTTTATGTTATGTTGTTCTTGAAAACAGTTGTTTTTCACAAAATATATGTATGTATTAAGAACTTTTTTTTCTATATATACTGATGGTTATTGTAGAAAGGTAATGGAAATGGGGTCTAAAGGTCCAAGAGAGCAGTGACAGCAGGTATATACAAGAATAGATGTGTAACACAACAAGAAAACATTACGAAAACATGTCCAAGAAAATAATGTTATGAAAGAATATGAGAACAGGGTAACATAACAAAAAACAAGTTACAAAACATTGATCAAGGGAGATGTAGCAGCGCTCGTTGATAAACAGGGGGACTTGTTTGACGACCGTTTGAGTATTGATATGGCTGAGGAATGAATATGAGAACAGGGTAACATAACAAAAAACAAGTTACAAAACATTGATCAAGGGAGATGTAGCAGCGCTCGTTGATAAACAGGGGGACTTGTTTGACGACCGTTTGAGTATTGATATGGCTGAGGGCAAAAGTTAGAAAACCAAGAAAAAAAAAGAGAGATACAACATAACATCGTTACCTTCTAGCGATTTGCGCGAGTCGATTGAGCGGGAAATAGTTGTTTGGGGGAGATTAGACAGGCGGGGTATTGATGTCTAGAAAAAAGTGGCCAAAATTAAAAAAAGAAAAAGACAAGAAAAATCGGCCTAACCAGCCTGAAATTTGTGCGAGTACGGCGCAGGGAATTTGCGCGAGTCGACGACGGACGGCGCAGGAGCGAGTGCAGGAGTGATAGAATCTGTAGGAAAGAAGGATAAGTTGGACAAAAAAGGGAGACTTACCTTGAGGAAGGGTATCCAACTCAACATCCTGTTCCACTCTTTCCAGACTAGCCACAAACTCAGGAAAGGTTTGGATAGGTTCTCCACCCAAGTATTTGAGGATGCCATTGAAAAACCACAAGGAGAGGTAACCCAACCCCCCAAATAAAAAGACCAGAAGAATACCCAGACAGTAGGTGATATTCAAGAGCCAGAGCTTCAGATACTTCTTAACATAGATATAGAAGTTGATGAGCATGATGAAAGACATAGTAAAAGGTAGGGAGATGGTGGTGGATGGCAGTGGATGGTGGTGGTTGGAGATGAAGAGACTGCGAGAAAAAATCTAGCAGCTGAGTTGAATTTATAGAGGGCAATAGTAAATGATAACAAATGAATGTAGGTACATAGAAAAATATGGTTTTGTGTGAAATACATGTACTGTGAAAGAAAGTCATTCAACAGGCCTTACACCCATGAGCTCCTAACTGATATATTGTGGTTTACTTGACTAGTATACTAGTAGAATAAAAGGGTAAAAGCCACAGACGCGCACTTCAAAATATTATCATAACGAGACTGCGCTAGTGCGCAGTCTTTTCATAGACGCGACTCGTTACGTTACATGTTGTACCAGTCGCGTTCGACGTTAATATATCTAACAAGTTTGCTCAAAATGTTTTATTGCTATCTAATCTACGCGATGTACTGAGAATACACGGTATGTGCAGTAAGTCACGTGCCCCTGTCCGTCCGCCGGATGTCCGCGCGTCCGGCGGACACAGTAATCCAGTCGGTCTCGTTTGTACCATTTAGATAGGAGGAACTAGAGATACTGTCATTCAACCGTGCGTTCTCTTCTAGATGAATATACC
Source organism: Psilocybe cubensis (assembly GCF_017499595.1). Classification (NCBI taxonomy): domain Eukaryota; kingdom Fungi; phylum Basidiomycota; class Agaricomycetes; order Agaricales; family Agrocybaceae; genus Psilocybe; species Psilocybe cubensis. The sequence goes on along the minus strand of NC_063002.1, from coordinate 2,992,916 downwards.
AAGCTCGACTTACCAATGCACCAGGGAAGAACGCCGCTTCGACAAAGCCGAGAAAGAACCGTGTGAGCAATGCTCCTGTGAAACTGCTGCACGTTCGAACCAGTTGCTCTTGGTAAATGTATTTAAAAGAAATATCTCACTTGTGTGTGACACCTAGATTCAAAAGCCAGTCAAGTTGTTGGCAAGGTAAGTTTCTGGCATCGAACACATACCTGTAAGGCAAGATATGGCACCCCACACTGCTATACAGGAAGGAAGGTATATTGATGGCTTTCCTATCCAGTTCAAAAACATGTTTCTGAGAATTATGAAATCAACTTTGACTCTCGAGCTAGGAGCCGTTGAAACTTACGACGGGACCTGCATAATGATATATCCAACATAAAGAATTGAAAGTAAAGTGGCAAATTCAGTGCCTGCATCAAGCCGTCAATTCCCCTTTACGCCAACAGGAATCATACGATCTTTACCCTGAAGTCTGAGATCAGCTTCAAATCCTCGTAAACGCGCAGCTCTAACAACTCATAGTCAATGAAATGCGCATAACCGACCAACTGTCGCCTCACCCAGCATTATTGCGATCGATCTATCAAATCAAATAAAAAAAAAGACAGATAGTTATCAGATACAGTGGCGGACAATGTGGCAATGGAAGCAAACCCTCAGCTCACATAGTTCAAAATGTAGATGAGCACGAGGATACTCATCCTGCAATCCACCTTCCACAAAAGCTTCTTCTCCAGAACCTTGCGCGCCTCGGTGCCTCCAAACTCTGCATCCGGATCGGCAGTGTTGACGCGATATCCGGACTGCTCATCGCTAAACTTTTCATGGTCACTCGACCGCGAAGGCGCTTTGGCTGACATGATCCTTTTCGTTCTTGTTCTAGCTGTTCTCTTCCTCAGGTGACAAAATGTATCTTCGCGGTTCTAACCAACTTGAGCGTGTCGTGTGAGGGGGTACGAGGCAAGGCGAAGAAAGGAATCCAGGAAGACTGATTGTCATCTGTATATAATGGTTTAAATACTTATACCAGAATCACTTCCAGCTGGCATTGGATGGGCATTCGTTCATTTCACCCCGCATTCTTTTGCTTTGACAAGCGGTAACCCCATGCAGAAGACAGATCCTGACGGAGCGCGGGGAAACGCTGGAATTTCGAGATGAAGCTCCGAGAACATTGGGTGGAACTGCCCGGGAAGTTGGAACGGTGGTCTTTGGAGACCATTCAGAAATTAAAGATTGTTGACACTGACAGCGAAAGGCTCAGCGTAGCTCAGCGAGTTCGTCATTGGAGGGTCAATCTGCATTATTGTGCGGATGAGAATGTGAAAGGCGGGTAGGTCCCGGTGGGGTCATGAGGAGTGTGGACCACGCTGTTCTGCCAGGTGGAATGTGAAGCGAAGGAGTTCTAATACCCTTGGGGTTATTCTTGGGGTGAGTTAAAAATAGAACACCATCACCGATAGTCCGCTAACATTAGGGGAGGTCAGAGTGGACGATTCGGAGGCGATTCGCGAACGATTCAGGTCAGGATTCAAGACCGATTCTGACGCAGAAATTTGCTTCCGAAGCGCGATTCACTCTGACCCCCCCATTTCAAAACTTCGATTCACCTTCGATTCAGTAGGCGATTCACGGTAGTATTAGCCGAGTATTTTACTACTTTGATGCTAGCCTCCTTCTGTTTGGCCCGCCGTGTAGATTTTGCTTTTTTGGCCTGTGTTTTGGTAGGTTTCTTGGGTAACGTGGTCTTGCTGAGCGATTTTGACGATGCTGAACGAGTTGTACGGCTCGAATTTTTGGCGGCCATAGTGAGAGCCTCACATAAAGAGTCTGTGTATCACACCAGCCCTCACAATGATGGAGAAAAATCTTGATCATGTCAAGATCAAATATATAATTAGGTAAATTGAAAATAATTAATAAATTAAATACTGCTCGATTCTGCTGAGTAGAATCAAGCTGTTGAATCGTCTCTGAATCGTTGAAGCGGCTCCAGAGCCGCTTCAACGATTCAGAGACGATTCAGCGATTCGGCGATTCACGTTCTGAGGCGATTCAGCGTCTTCCCACGCTTTTGATGACCAGAATCGTCTCTGAATCGTGTCGCTGAATCGCCTCCGAATCGTCCACTCTGACCTCCCCTATTGCGAGGCCAACTGTATCAATCCTGGAACATCTTTGCTTTGGAATTGCAGCACTTTCTCTGTGGGAAGGGTAAATTAATACCTTGTCCCATTACTGGCACACACCATGAAAGTAAATAATCAAGTCAACTGTAGTTACTCTTGGTCCTTTCAGGTAAAAAACTAATGCAACTCGTCTCGCTTGTGTAAATAACATGAGATATCCGAGTGACTTTGACTACGATGACCAGTCTATAGTAGAAAAACACTGCTAAACATGATAGCCGCCACGAAGCAGCCGCTAGTAGAAGTAATCAATGCCAAACATCTCGTCTGGTGCTTTAATGGCTTCACCCTGACGAATCAAATCCAGGATGAGATTCTGACCCCAAGCTGGTTTCACTGCAAGTCGCTTTGGCTTTAGTCGGTTTCGTAAACTGCGAAGCCACCAGATCTAAAAAAAATAAAAACATAAATGAAGGTCTTTACACACGTCATGCTACTACACACCCAGGAAATTCTTTTTTTCGGTTGTGGAGTAAGAGATAGAATCCCTGGATTTTGTTAACATTGAAACGGATGAGAATATTGTAGCTCGTAACACACCATCTGTCTCAACAATTCTGTATGAGTTGAAGACGTTTTCCAATAGGGCTCCCCAATCCAAAACGAAACCTCCCTGTAAACATCTAAAAGTCAACGGGTCGTTGGAGTCCTGGAAGCAATCTATCGGTTTATCAATCTTCAAACATTGCGACCATATGTAATCATCAACAAAAGCAACTTTAGCTTCAGGGTACTGATACAAGGAGTCCTTCAGTCAAGACGTATTTAGGAATTGCTATAAGCGAACATACCTTAGAAAGCATTATTTGGAGAATCAAGTCTGATGGGTGAAATGACCACTAAAGGTGTTTTAGACTTCATTGAATCAGCAATGAATTAGTACGTACATTCCGGACTTGGACAGTGGGATCTACCACGAAACCTGAAGCTCGACTTTCATCGTCATCGCTACCTTCATCGTCATCGCTACTTTCATCGTCATCGCTACTTTCATCGTCATCGCTACTTTCATCGTCATTGCTACTTTCATCGTCATCGCTATCGGTACCCAAGTCATCACGATGGTTGACGCTGCAAGGTGGAATAGGCTGTTTGGGGTCTTGTTTTGCAGGCAGAACATGGTCGGATATGGGAGGAGTTGGAGGCAACACCGAAACGGGGGTTTGATTGGGGTGCACTTCGTCAGTTCGCAGGTTCCACTCTGGGTCGGAGAGTCCTATCCGTATTCCACGAAAAAATAAGCATCTTTCGTGGGGATGATTCTTACCAGGTTTCCAGTTGTAAGAGGCGATACCCGTTTTGCGGTCGTGATATAAAAATCTGCCTGCATATTCAACAGATATACGTCTGTTGGCCACACAATCTCGTCCGGGAAAGCTAAATGCTGAGTACGATACTGCCTTGTCGAAGCCAGTAATAACATATATACCACCATTTGGAATTGGATTATAATAGCTTTTGTTGGTGAAGAATTGTATCCAGTTTTCAGCGTGTTCCTTCAAATATTCCTGTATACGGGATGTTGCCAAATCTTCTCTTCTGGCACCATCAGGGAGAACAAGTGCAGCCGCCTCTGGTTCCGAAGACGTAAATTCGATGCGACTGTTGGGAATTTCAGTGTCAATGAGTGGAATAAATTCGGTCTGAAAGTGGGACTATGACCTACAGAGGGTTTTCACCAAGTCGATGAACGTCTACGCCTTTAGTCACAATGACAGATCCAGGCGAATAATACGCTGGAACTTTGGAAATTTCCGAATCATAAGGAGGATCTAATGGGACATACCCTTGTGGCACATTGTAGCCGTTCAATTGGTTCAAGGGATCGTCAGAGGGGAGGAAAAGATTGAATTCAAACATGAAGTTGCCCATCCCGTTTAAAAATCCAACATCTCCAACCTCAATTGTTCGCTGGGAGTATGGTTCTCCTAGCATCGGAGCGGAACCTGGCCAAAATGGAAACCCATTTCCTGCCATCGATAGAATACGACAATATATATCTGAAGGGACGTGGTCGCGAGGCTCAATCAAGTTCGGAAAGCCGGAGACGTGCAGTATATTATTGAAATTTGAGGATGCAATACCATCTTCTGCAACGCAAAATTCACTTTACAACGGGTCTCCTTGTACAAGTTGTTCGGAAACTCACCGTTACTAGACTGATCATTTGCACCATTCCCAGCAAGGTTTTGTGCTGCATTGCGCCTCATAGTCGAACCGACGCCAGCCAACGGACTATTGGGTATACCTCGTGCAGCGTATTGAAGGCAAGCCTCTTATAATAAACATGAGGCTGTCTGTGTGTATCAGTTGATCGTGAGATAATGTTGGATGCAGCATGTCAATGCCAAGTCCGAAGCTGTACTATAATTAGGTACGTTTAGGTTGTGCTCGAGTCGAACGTCCATAGTCATTCAAGCTGCGAGAGTCACTGGTTGCTAATGCCATAATCTTTGAGCCAACTCGTTGCATTTGCAGTAAGAAATAATAAAACTTTGGCAAAATCCTTTGATAGAGGTGAGAAGCAAGCCATCCATGTTTTGCTATTCAACACTGCACTCTGGATGCCACAAAAAAGATGCACCATTCTTGTTTTGCATTTTCAAAGCTTGTATCATCATTTCACTGCAGAATTGTCTGTTTATAAATTTTCTATACATATATTGACATTTTTATTGATCCAAGAAAATACAAATCTATAAAGCTGAATAGGATGTTATACAGAAATGTAATAGAGATGGATAATGAATAGAAATGTAATAAATATATCATAGAGATGAAGAAATAGAAATGCAATAGAAAAGTCATGAAGATGAATAGAAAATAGAAATGTAGTACAAATGTCATAGAAATGAAAAATACATGTGATAGAAAATGAATAATACATAGTGTGCAAATGATGAAGAGGCGAACACATGGCGGGCGACCTTCTAAGCTGAGGAGTAAAGTTAAACAAGCACAGGCCCAGGTTGGCAAAGGGCGACGACGACGCAAAGCGAGAGAACAAGAAGCTCCGGGTCGAGTGCGGGTCCGAAAAATGAAGAATAGACAATTTTTTTTCATCCGAAGTATGTTCCGGGGGGTTCGAAAAGATTTTTTGATGTGAAAAGGGCGTCGAGGGTCCAATCGTTGATGGTGTCGAGCGGAGTACAACCCAAGGCACGTGAGAAAGAGAAAATCCACAGAAAAGAAGGCCGCCAATAAAGATAGAAAGATAGGATGAAGATGTTGCCAGATCACAAAAAATACAAATTGAAGATGCCGGTGCCGGTATTGTCCAAATCAAGATGGTAGGACATAACGAGAGAAAGAGACAGAGAGAGACAGAAAGAGAAGAGAGACTCGGAAGAAGAAGAAAAGAGAGAGAGAGAAAACTCAACCGAGACTGTAGTGCAGATGACGAAAGACCTTTGAGAGATGCGGTAGCGAGCCAGCCAGAGAGAACGATCCGGGAACAGAAAACTAGGTTTTGAGAGAAGAAAAACCCGCCAAAGGCGGAGAGGCGAAGACTTGCCTCCAAAACATTTTTTGTGTCAACCGTGGTGACGTCGACGAGAGCCTAAAAGACCGTTGACAAGAGGCCCAAGTCACAAAGACATCACCAGGGGGGTTTGAGTAAATTTTTGAGAAAAAAGTCAAAGAAAAGAAACCTAGAATGGAACAATGTTCCGGGGGGAGTCCTCGGGAGAGACAGTGCCAGGAGGGTGCGTAACAGTCCTGTTGCCGTCGTCGTCGAAATCTCGCAGTGCCACCCGCATGGGAAGCATCAAAGGTCTGATGCCGGTGATGGCCCGTGGTTTGTAACCCATGCTTCCTCGGCGCTTAGGCGTTGCACCCTGGGAATCGCGCTTAGGTGAACCTGGGCTTTGAACCTGAGGTGTGCTGGGAGCAGACATGCTCGCCCGATTGCTGGCATTGGCGATGATGATCTCCTCGACCTTGTTCATCTGCGAACGAAGGCTGGCCATGTTGAGAGGGCCGCCGTAGATACCAACAGGGCGTGAGCGGACCTGAGTTTCACCAGACGAAGCCTCCACAGCCTCGTTGCCAGTAGATTCAAAAGTATGAGCGTCAGGAGCGGGCGTGGAAGGAGCAGAAACGAAACCGGAGACAGATACGCCGTCGTCCTCAGCGGAAACGCGGGTCACGACGTCGGTAATACAGAGAGAAGCGGTTGAGGGGTCAGTGGTAGTAGTCCCAGCGTCGATGACAGAAACGCGTCCACGGTTAGACGAGAATGAGCCGAGAGAAGAGTCTGGCAGCAAGTTTGCCACCAACATGTTCTCTCCGACATTAGGATCTGTGGGATTGAAACAGTTAGCAAAGAAAGTTTGACATAAAGAGGGAGTTGAATCGAATACTTACCAGACTTCCTACGCTCTTCCTCTGACACAACCGTCATGGTGGAGGAATCATTTGCATCCACCGAAGAGTCGATGGAGAATGGCGTCCAGACGGTAGAGGAAACACCAGACACCTCACGGGATGAGGGAACGGTGTCCTCGTCGTCGCTGTCGTCGAAGCTAGACCCCGCAGCAACAAGCTGGAGGTCAGGCGCCGAAGCCACCTTGCGAAGCCTCGAGATTCGGCGCTTAGGAGGTGTTACCGAGTATACTCGGCGCCTTTGCATGGGAGTAGGCGTCCATGCGACATTCAGAAGTTCCGGGGCTGGAACAGTCTCTTCTTCCATGACGGGATCGAGGGCGAGATCGGTCTCCGTTGGGAGTGTAAATATGAGTTGAGGGATGTTCTCAACGCTGTGGGTTGGCGATGTCTGTTGGGAATAAACAGATGGCAAGGAGTCCATGGAGCCAACAGTTTGGCCCATGCCCTCCCCCTCCAGATCCGCTAAAGAATATGTTAAACAGAGATTCCAAAAATAAAGAGGTAATCGAACCTGTGATGTTCACGAAAGAGGTGGTGTTAACTAGATAAAAAAACCAAGAGTTAGTAAAATGAAAACGAATGAAATGTGTTTAACGCACCTATTTCGTTGGTGTCTGCGTCCACCTCCACCAGTCGTGTTAAAGCTGGGTAAGAGGACATGAAACCGGTCGCCTCCGGATGAATAAGTAGCCAATCCATAATTGTTTGCGCGTCCCTTTCTTCATGGTCCGTTACGACTTTGTTAAGCTGAAAAAGGGACATCTCCTCCACTGCTGGCTCCTTCTTGGAAACCTTCAATCCAAACGCCGATAAGAACTCTTCCAAATCATTGATAGGAACAGACGATGCATCTTCCTCGGCATTATTTTTCATTGCGGCGAGGATATCGGCCCAAGACATCTTGGTTGGGGCGGGGGGCTCTTCGTCAGAGGACGTGTTGGTGGCGTGGTCAGACTGGCGATCCGCAGGTACTTCAATGGCGATTGTGTTGCCGCTTGAGGGCTCTATTTGGACAGGTTCGCTGTCAGCGTCCTCCACAATGGCGTGGATTGATCTCCTGCCCGCCGACAATGATGAACTGGGCGAGGGTACGATGTTCCTGGGAGAGGCGCCTGCCTCCAATACTGGCGTTTCTATCTCCATGAAGGAGGGCCAGCGATGTCCTGCCCTGGAAGACCCCGGCATAGAATTGAACTCGGGCGAGAACTGGGGTAGCAAGGACTCCCTGGCGGATATGCTGAAAGATCCTCGAGTGGGGATCAAATCCGTCGAAAACTTATTGCGGGACAGGGCTACCTCGCTCTGCGATGGGGGGGAAGAACTGACACTTTTCACTTCTTGGCTGCAGATAACACTGGGCTCCTCCACCACGCTTTTTGCTGAAGTGCATGGGACCGCTTTAGAGAGAAACTTCATAACTGGTAAAGGTATTAAATATCAATGACCTAATTTACTTGAGCTAGTTTGATATACTCACATCCATTTCGCCCTTTTTTGGCCGGGAGTGGCGAGGGGAGTGACTCCTTAGAAAGGTCTTGGGCTACTGAGAGAAAATCAATTATAAATTCTTGTATTGGAGGCTGTATATACTCGCCTTTTCGAGTTTGTTTTGTCATTGTAGGAGATGTTCTTTGTTCTTGGGCGATATCTTGATTGGCTGAGTACAAATCATATAAACAATTGTCAGTCATATAAGCCTCATATACACTTACATCCTTTTCGACCTCGCTTAATGGATGATGGCGAGGACATTCTGTCTTGGGCAATATCTTGGACAGCTGAACGATATATCAGTACATGTACAGGCATAGACTCAGTGTACACTTACGACCTTTGTGACCACGCTTGACTGGTGTAGGAAGGGGTATAGTATTGTGATCGATAGTATGAACAGCTGAAGCTACCACATGTCAACATATTCAACAACAGATAACACACCAATGTACACTTACATCCTTTGCGACCTCGATTAACTGATGATGTAGATGGCGATTTATCATAGGCGATATCTTGAACATCTGGGCGTATGACATATAAACACAGAGGCCTCCTGTATTAACTATATATCAACTCACATTCCCTTCGTCCTCGCCTGTTGGACGGGTGAGGGAGTGTATAATCCTGGGCGGGGTCCTGGATAGCTGGATACAATTTTTAAAAAAAGCGAGGACAAAGCCAGTAAGAATATACACGTACACCCATGTCTGCTTCTATGTAACGAAGGCGGGGGGAGTTGGTCCCGCGCGATGTCCTGCAGGTACCTGGAGGAGGGAGGGTCGGGCTTGTTAAACTTCATGCTAGGAGACTGTTTGCAAGGGCGAGATATTAATCTCGGATATTGAGGTACCGGCTCAGATGATAGGTGCATATTGGGCCTTGTATGATTTAATGTTGCGGTAAGGAAGAAAGACAGGATTGACCAGTAGGCAGGATATTTATAACGGCGGGGTGATCGAGCATTATTTGTATATTTGTCTGTAAAGATTTTTGTCACATGCTGCACAACAATTTATGCTGAGGATAACGTGCTTTGAAAGACCATAAATGAGTTGAATAAGACATAGGACCTCGTTCATCGATAGGTCCGGCGACTTTCCTGAAGGGAGTCCTGATCCAGTACAATTGCATTGACGTTCCTATGATTCGGAACTATGTCAATGAAATTGACAATCAAAGATATCAAATAAACCTATGAAAGATTATTTAGTGGAATAAAATATTTACTTGAGAGATTCATACCTGTGATGAAAAAAAAATCCGCGTGAGGCCTTTCTGAGCCCCTTATGGGCGTCTAATTTGAAGCCTGTGGATTCCTTGGATTGTCGCAAGAAGCAGGAGTGATAAGTATGTAATCTATGTGTGGGATAGACGCACTTACAAGGAGTCGCAATGCATCGTCTACGATGGAAATTTTCAAGAAATAGTACAGCGCCACAAACATCAGTGTCCACCAGCATTGATGAACGCGTAGACACGTCGATAACGGTTAAGGTGATCGAATAATGGATTTACAGGCAACATTCTGCATTTTACACCAAAATTATACAGAATTCAGCACATAGGCCGCGTTTTCATCTCGTCGAAAGTGGTGTTGAGCAAGGAATGTTGTCAGTTGAATTTGAGTTTGTGGTTTGGTTTAAACTCGGCGGCAGTTGCGTTTTGTAATTTGGCATTTAGACTCCGACGCTCCGCCAAATTGGAACTCCGTTGATCGCCGTCGCTTCTATTCACAGTTACAGTTATTGTGCTGGTTTGGCCCACTGTTCAACCAACCTTCAGCGCTCAGCACCATGGAAGCTTAACTTCGGTAACTTGGCCATATTCATCAAAACTACGGAGGTAGGTCTTAATTATTCATTGACTCAACTACTTAACAACGTTTAATTACCAGTCTCTAGTACTAATTATGAACGAAGGAGATCCACATCACATAGGAAGTTCTCGTCGCCATTTCTCCGTGCACCAAATTTTTGACAAAAATTCAACGTGCAGTACACATCGGCTCACAATCGATGTCCTGCGTCAATCTTGCCACCCAAGCCTAAACGGGGAAAAAAAATTCCCTAATTAGGCACACCGATATCAAGATCTGATCATTCTAACCATGACCAGTACATTACCTTTGGACCGGAAAACATGCAGAACGCCTCGACAGGTTTTGTGTTGTTTCGTTTCTTTCCAAAACCCACCTATTGCCCGCATATCCGGAATTCTCACTAAACGTTTCACGTGTAATCACCTATTGTATTAAGTCACAGGCTGTATCACCGTGCAACCCACAACAACCCCAAGAGCATTTTATCTCATCCTTCATCACCTCCACTCTCAGCACTCTTACAACAGAATCATGTCCAACGAAACTGTCATTGTTTATCGGTCTGCTATTACATCCTTGTTACTAGTAACCTTCATTGTCGCTCATTTCACCCTCTATCATCTAGCTACGACACTTCACCTTATTCTCAAAAGATTGACCATGTCCTAGCTTTGAAGAACATACCTCACGAGCATGTAGATGTAAATGAGTCCATTCTTAGTTGATGTTACATCCTTTGCTCATTCATATCTTCGACGTTGTTCTTCAGGTCTCAGTGATGCTTCCTCGCCCTGAAATTACCGACCAATTGGGAATAAACTACCGCCGCATACCCATACTCGCCATTGGAAATGATGTTTACTGCGACACTGGGCCCGTATTACTTCATCAAAATTCACTTGACACTCTAATACTTAGCATATCTACAGTCTTATTGCGCCCACACTGGAAAGGCGCTTCCCCCCGTCAGCCAGACACGGCACAATCTATCCTGCCCCAAAGCATAGCGAGGGTGCAGAAGGTGCAACTAAAGGAGGACTCGTCACGGCGTTCTCGAAATTCTACACCGACAATGTGTTGTTTCCGCTTATAGTGAGCGTACTGCCTTGGGAGGCCTCCCCTCCAGCGTTCATCGAAGATCGCGCCAAGGTTCATCCGCCCCAGCTCGCCTTACATCCGTGAATCCTGAAAATGTTTTGTCCATTCATCTAGCTCCTCGGTAGACCCATAAATTTGGAACAATTTGCAGAAGGCAGACCAAGCTCGATTTCCCTATTTTCCTCGCATTTGGTAAGGCTCATAATAACTTTGTCGCCCATCATCCTTTGCCATTCTCATCCGACCAACCCCATAATCATCGTCAGCTTCTCCTGGAAGAGCAGCTAAGTGACTCCCGCGAATGGCTTTCGGACACAAAGGCTTTAAGCCTCACCGACATATCCGTACACTTCCTTCTCGCCTGGGGCAGAAGGATGCCTACCGTCGCATCCCTATTCGACGAGTCGCGCTTCCCACTCACTATCGCTGTAAGTCTTTCTTGTTCCTTTCTTCTCAGTCCATTACACATCCTGCTATTATGACATTATGACCTCAACATGATTACGGTCGTTAACCCGGATTTTCCAGTGGCTCGATCGCGTGTCTGCAGCAATAACTGCTCTTAAAGCAACGCAGACCCCTCCGTCCAAGCTCTCCGGGGAGACAGCAGCGCGAAAGATCGTATCCGCGCCGCACGAGCCATACGACGTCGTCGGCTTCGACACCATCGAGGCAACGCGCTTGGGCGTGGGACTTGGAGACACGGTACAGGTCGCTCCAGACGATTACGGTAAGTAATTCAATACCTCTTCTTCTAGATGTGTCATTGATAGTACGTATGTATAATATCTTGCTTGGGTGTATTGCGTTATAGGGAAGGATTATCCGACAAACGGTAAACTCGTCGCGCTGAGTCGTAGTGAATTGACTTTGGAGGTTCAGGGTTCCGAAGGCCTCCTACGCTGTCACTTCCCCCGCCTTGGGTACGTTGTTAAGCGTGCCTCTGTTTGAAGGTACATAATGTACCTTGCAAACTTGAATTCGATGGATTAAATGCTTTCAATCTGGACAAATAACTATCAAACGATCAGAGGAATCATTTGTAAATTTCCTTCATCGTTGGAATACATACCATACATATGATTCTCTCGAATACATAGTGACAATAAACGAGTTTCGCCATACAATGACGGACTGTCTTCCGCTAACAGATGTAACGCTTATACCCTTCGCCGGCCTCACGCCCGAGGTCCTGAAGTACACAGAAGACGTCAGTCCAGTATGACATATAGATCTTCGCATTCGCATTCGCATGGAGCAATCAATATCACTTACAGCTCTTTGGAATGTCGATCAACGCCAGTGCAAAACAAGCAAATGTGACATATCACAGAGCGCAATCGCGTCCCACCTGGTAGAGCGCCAGGGTGCACAGCGTCGAGACGCTCTTCGACCCCGCCCGCGTCCGTGCGCCATCCAGGAACAGCTACCCAAGCAATCCAAGCGTTCGTTTATCATCAGAAGTCTGAGCATCCAGCCAACAGCGGTTCGAGCAGTCTGAATTCTCTCGCGGTTACTGCACAGTAAAGAAAGCGAAGCAGGGTCTAGATTTTCCGAGGGATGTAGTGTATCAGCGGAGAAGAGACGGCAGCATGCATCGTATCGGCGCCGCATGAACCCCTACGACGTTGTAGGATTCGGGATTCGACACGATCGAGGCATGATGCATGATGCACGATGCATCACAGATGGGCGGGCGTCGATGTCGGAGAGTTAGGCTTAGTTGGGGTCGGTACACCAGTCGACACCGGAACGCGGATAATAACTTTCCAGAATACAAAGATATCGATGTTGACGACGGCAATTGCACCAAATGCAAATGACGGGTCTTTTCTTTTCTTTGGTATAGGAAGCAGTTAACCTGCGTCGGGGAAACTGGTTGTGCTGAGCCGTGAAGGAAGTGACGTTGGATTCAGAGGTGTCAGGCCGGGCGTGCAGGCCCCAGGGCTTCGTGCGTTGTCATTTTGCTCGGATAGTGTTTTCGATGTCCAAAGCTCATCCATGTCGACTAATAGCTTGAAGTACGACCGTGCGCCCAAGAACTGCCATGAAATCCGCGTCGAAAAGGGGAAGAGATGTAGCGACTTGTAGCGAGCGACTTTAGAGCGGATTATAAAATTAGTGCATGCAGTCTCGTTTGATGCCCGACAATGATGCGACTCTGTTGCCTCCTTGACTCCGACATCTCAACCAACGAGCTTGCGAAAAGTTGCTCAGTTGCTAGAAAGATGCTAAATTCGATGTTATGGCATGCATCGCACTGGTCTAATTCGAGTTAGCCCCACTGCGCCGTCGTCGTCGCGATACACAGCATATAATTGGCGGCATGAAATAAAACAATACTAACACTGACGCATGCATATGGTACATATACTAAGAAAGTCGAGAAGTCGCTTCACTTCATGTATTTTTTTTTATCAAACTAATTCGCGTAGCATAGGAGAAATGGTCATGATGATCATCGTCTGTAACATATTTAACCAACAAACTCGGCCTCGGGGCAGTCGCGAGCAATCTAGAAATTGGTGCGAAAAACGTCAGAACAATCGCTTGCGCGTCGGAATAGAGGGGAGGAGTACTGACGTGGCCTTCCTGTTGACATTTGTAGCAGGTCTTGCTCTTGTTGACGTTGGCAGCCGCGGGTCCAGTGGGGATGCCCTCGTTAAGTCCTGTGCCAGGAGCGGCAAGGCAGTCCCTAACGACGAGCAATTAGCCAGTTCTCACGAATGGTGGAGTGACGAGTAAACGCTCACCTCGCCAAATGGTTAGGTCCGCCGCATCTGTAGCACTTGACAGGGGGCAAGGTGGAGGTGTTCAACGCGCGTCCAGGGGGAGGAGCACGCGATGCGAACCCGGCGCCAACGCCGCCAGCAGGGTTCTGACAGTTCCTCGCAAAGTGGCCGAAGCGCCCGCAGTTCTGTAGGCGTGTATGTGAGCCGGTGTGACGAAGAGAGACATGGGTCTGAAACTCACGTAGCACTTTTGGTTACCGCTCTGCTGGATCCTCAGGCTAGGGCATTCAGCTGTTGTAAACGACAATGAGATGGAAGAAAGTGAAAGATGCAAAGGAGGACGAACCCTGAATGTGACCTACTCCACCGCAGGAGTAGCACTGTTTTGCGGAAACTGTCCTCGGGGAAGGACAGGCGGATGATTCGTGGCCGGGCTGTCTGCAATTATAGCACAGACGTTGCTCAGAAGAGCAATTCTCGGCGATGTGGCCCACTGACTCTAGTTTAGACGGACGATAAACAAGAGAAAGAGAATTAATAACTCACGATTGCCACACTTGAAACATCCCTTCCTAGAAAACTGGTACGCCATATCGATTCTGTGTGATAACTGTGCATTGTGAGCGAGAATAGCGAGACAGATAGAGATAGACGGACCTCTCACTTCCCGCTTCCAACTAACCGCTTACAACTCAGCCTCCTCCGAAAGTGACGAAGATGGTTTTGGTGTGAAAAGTAGAGGGACGCGTGATGATGAATGGACGATGTTTGTCATAATTGCTACGGCCGGCGTTTGCCGAGGCAATTCAGCGCCCACGAGATTGGCCTCCAAGATTTCCTATCGCAGATTAGGCTGATGCTGCTGCAGCTATAAAGGCTCTGCTTCGTCTCCAGGGCCCCCATCCGCCTCTTTTCTGCGGACATGTACGTTCTCTGCTATATGACATTATCCATCACTTTTGACGGCGCTTATAGGCTCACTCTTCCTCCCATCGTTGGGGCAACCTTCGCAAGTTCGCGTCCATCGCGCTTCTTGCTAGGATGATCACCGGCTTCCTTTGAGGGTCCGCACTTTTATCTGGGTTTTGTCTGTCGACTGACCGCTATCCAGGCAGTATCCTCATATGACACCGTTGCACATCCCCGCAACAAGCGAAGTAACGAGCTCGCTAAGCATGGTCTGATGGATGGCAGGGAACATGGGGCAATGTACTTACATGTTGATGTGTTGTACCGCAATAATAAAGCATGCAATGACATACAAATTCATTTGCAGTCAATCTGAAAGACGAAGCACGCAATTGATGGCGTCGATGAACTCATACAAAAAGGCGCCACTGTATATAACAGGTTCACATCCAACCACCACAATCAATCTGCATCTTCATCCTGGCTCCCATTAACTTCATGTTCAGACTTGCGATGCCCTCCCATCCTTTGCCACACTTGCTGCCTTGTCACTTATGCCATCTGGATTTGTCAAACCACAAATCACATTACAAATATCTGCGAGTAAAAATAAAATAAAGGGGGAAAAGATAACGGCCAGCTCAGCTGAACACTGTGTCTCGGAAAGGCTAGCGACTGCATGCCGCCCTTATCTGCTACCTAATTTCCCACTGCGCTGTGTGATTTTCACGTAATGACGGGAGAAAGGCAGCTATCTTTCTCGTTTCCCTACTGCCCACTTGCTTTGCTTCACTTTCTGAACCATGTCTCCTGAACGAAAAGGTGTTGCTTCGCTCCCAGAGGCTATTGACCTCTCTCACCACTTATCTGCACTCGCCAGAGCTCGGTCAGTCTCTCCGCTCAAGAATTTGGCCAGATATTATGGACGACCTGGAATTATAAGTCTCGCTGGAGGTCAGAACACTCCATAATCAACGCATTTTAACAATGCTGAAATACAGACAACAAAAGGCTTGCCTAGCCCAGAGTATTTCCCATTTGACACCGTCAAAGCAGACATCTTGAGCTCGGACAAATTCGTCTCAACTCCTGACTCTCATGGCAGCAGCAGTGGACCCCTATCCTGGCTCCTCAGCCTTTTCTCCAGCGAAAGCGACAGCACCATCCCCATAAGCATCCCCAAATACCCTTCCACACCTACTGACCTCAACCTCGCCACCGCGCTCCAATACGGCGTCGCCCGCGGCATTCCGCAGCTGCAATCCACCATTGTCGCGTTCACCACGCGCGTCTTCCAGCCCGCGTACGCAGACGCGACCGTGCTCCTGCACGTCGGGAACACGGACGGGTGGTCCAAGGCCGTCACGACGCTGTGCAACCCGGGCGAGGGCGTGCTCGTCAGCGACTGGACGTACCCGTCCGCGCTGGAGACGATGTACCCGCAGGGCGTGCGCGCGGTGCCGGTGCGCATGGACGGGCAGGGGATGAGCGCCACGGGCCTCCGCGAGGTGCTGGCGGGCTGGGACGCGGCCGCCCGCGGCATGCCACGGTACTATCTCTTCTTTCTTTGTGTTATCTCCCCGTACATGCCATATTCAATATATGTTATCTTTCTTTTTTTTCTCTGTAGCCCGCATGTAATGTACATCGTTCCTGTCGGACAGAACCCCACAGGCGCGGTAAGTTTATTTTCAAATGCGGCACGCGGCCATGTGGTAGCAAGAGACATTTTTACTTATCATCTGTGCCCGACTTAGACGATGGGTGCTGAACGGAAGCAGGAGATCTACAATATATGTGTCGAGTTTGGTTCGTGAGGCTTTCACGTCATTTGATGCCATGATCGCTCCTTCAAAAGCCTAATTATAATCATACATCGTTATAGATGTGATCATCGTCGAAGATGATCCGTACTACTTCCTGCAAGAGGGTCCGTATGTTCACCCGACGCAGCGATTCTCGACGTTCAAGCAGACCGACATGAGCGACGACCAATATCTCGCCAGTCTCGCACCGAGCTTCTTGAAGTGAGCCCGATCGTACACCTTGAATTAAATAACCGTTGACTCGAGCAAAAATAAAGATTCGACTATCAAGGCCGTGTCGTCCGTTTGGATACATTCTCAAAGGTACGCGCGCAGTCTCATCTGCGATTCTCCGGCGCCTAATTAACTCGCCGCGCTTATTTGACAGACGATCGCGCCTGGCAGTCGCGCAGGCTGGTTCACTTGCAACCCCATATTCGCTGAACGCCTCGAGCGAGCAGCTGAAACGTCTTCCCAGGGGCCTTCTGGGTTCACCCAGGTATGCATATTTTATCAACAATACGACGACATACTTATTTTCCCTCGTATACCCCAGGTTCTAATCGGCAAGGTGCTGCAAACCTGGCAGGACAAAGGATACATCCAATGGCTTAAAGGTAAACCACCAAACCACCAAACCGGCCGAACAGCAGCTAACTTTATTGATTCTCAAAACCCATACAGGACTAGGTACCGAGTATACCCGCAGACGCAACTTCTTCATCGACACTCTGCTGGCCAAGTTCCATCTCGAAGTCGTCCCCGCCGACTCGCCGCACAACCTCTTCCCAGGGACCGTCAGATACATCGCGTCCGCCAAGGGCGCGTACCTCGATGAGAAACGCGGCTCGGGAGCAGCAGCGCGGAAACCTTTGTTCTCGTTCGTGCCTCCGACATCTGGGATGTTCATCTGGGTATGTTTCCAATTTGCGTATTTTTTTATTTTGTGTTTTTGTTTTATGGATTTAGATGTAGCTGACTGTGCAAATTATTTGTGTTTGTAGCTTCAGCTTCATCTCGAGGACCACCCGAAATTCAAAGATGTAGCTAAAGAATCGCTCGAGATGCAGTTATGGGTGAAACTTGCGGAGGGCGGACTTCTCATCGGTCCAGGTAGGCTGCTCTTTTTCTCCATGACATCCAGACCTGTCCTGATCTATCTGTACCACCTACACAGGCAACATGTTCGCTGCCGACAAAACTGCGAGTACCGCCTCCTACCCGGGACATTTCCGCATAAGTTTCAGCAATGCAGATGTACGTCCCTTTCATATAAATTCAAAATTGCATTGTACGAATAGGGAGCTTATTGATGCGTGTACATCTAGGACGCCGACCTCGTGAAAGCCATAGACATTTTTGCGGCCGTCATCACAAAGTTCCACCAAGATGTCTGAATGACTTAGAATTTACAAGTTGATCGTATATCATCAGCGTCGTTATCATCATCTGGTCCAGCATCTATTTTTTATCTATGCTCCTACCGCCTGTTGCTCCGCACTGTAATACAAGTATATGCCAGTAGATACATAGACATCACAGAGAATGTGTCTTTCGTTATTCTATGGATATATCAGTTGGTTTTCTATGTTTGACTCTTTGCTGCATCTTTGGCAAATGTCGCTGCGACAAGCATTGGGAAGACTAGGGTCGCATCCGCAAATATCTAATTAATCAATGAATATGATTATTTGTACATCGAGGGTGAATTCCAGGCATACCTTGACAGCTTGAGCTCCTGCACGAATTTTACCCCAAGAGACAGCTTCGTCAGGACGGGCGCCTGAATCCGAACCATCA
Organism: Psilocybe cubensis; assembly: GCF_017499595.1. NCBI lineage: Eukaryota > Fungi > Basidiomycota > Agaricomycetes > Agaricales > Agrocybaceae > Psilocybe > Psilocybe cubensis. The sequence continues at coordinate 2,974,675 of NC_063002.1, read as the reverse complement.
AATTCTTGCCCAGTGTTCTATATCGTTATTAGATCCTCCCAAATCAAATTACGTCCAATAAAGAGGGTTTTCTCACAATGAAAACGGAGTAATCGGCCCCATTACGCTTCATTCACGTCAGTTTTCCAAACTATGGGCGCCCGCGATGGCAGTAAATCGAGACGTACAATTAGCATCGCGTTTGCGATCTGGTGTTTGCACACTCCACCACCGAGAACGATCATGCCGGCTTTGCGCGACGTCCTTGACAGCTCGTTGAGTCGGCGGATATCCTCGACAATATCAAGGATGAGGCCCGGGGATCGGAATGAATGGAAGTATATCATGTCGCCGATCGAGCCGTCCGTTAGCGCGGGGCAAAAGACTGGGATATTATTCTGCGTAAGACGGCCAGCTTAAAACATTGGTACCAGCAAATAGTTTCCAATAACGAATAAAAGAAAAAAGACGGAAAGGGGGCTGTGAAGGGTAGAAGCGCGTGCTCACTTTGTATGCCCAATAATACACGGATTCTTCGTTGTTGATCTCCTTGCCGAGGCGGTGGATGAACCGGCTGGGTGTCCACACCTGGCCCGTCGCTTTCTGCTCAGCAAGCATCGTGTCGAGAATGGGCGTTAGCCAGTCCTCAAATTTGCAGTAGTTATCGTTAGGCACGATAAGATTGCCGATCCTGTTCATGCCCTTTTTGCGCAGCTCCGCGCCGTCGAGGTTAAAGTCAGCCAGGTAAGTCTTGCCAAGGCACTTGATAAAGTCCTCTTCAATACCGCCAGCGGTAGTAACGAGAACAGAGACGTGTTTGTGCTTGACGAGATGGAGGATAACTTCTCGTAGTCCAGACGAAATTAGATTGGAAGTGTATCCCAGGAAGACATTGCAGCGAGTATTGGCGCGCACTTCGGGATCAAGATAATGATCCGACTCGTCAGCTGCCACAGGTTCGTCCGAGAGACGCCATTTTCGCTGTGTACGGTCAGCATGGCTTTGAATCGAATCAGGAGAAAGCGCACCATCTCGCTGACGATTTTTATAGCTTTGCCCAGGCTATTAGCTTGAAATCCGATCCGCTCATAGCTGCTCAAAAAGCTGTCCAGAGTCTGTGGAGTATCAAAGTTTGGTCCCTGTACAGAGATAGCATCGTCAGGGACAGGGTGCGATGGCTGGAGAATGGCGGCTGCAGCGCCGTCAGGGACGTTGGCAGACATTTTTTTTGGAGATAATGAACGAGTAAAAGCGAAAGTGCTAATCCGGATCAAAAATAGGCATAGCCGATCAACATGGCCAAATAAGGGCTCTGTCCTCTACCAATGCCGCCCACCCTCAAACTCAACGCAGTTGCATTCATATCCCCTCAGAACCAGCCTATACTCATCAGAACATTTGTCAAGCAGGATGAACACGCGATAAAGTACCATTACATTGCACATACCAGCTTGGATGTTATTGAGGAACGAGGTGTGTACCTCCACTGGCGCCATTTCCATCACCCAGGCTGATTTGATTCCAGTTGCTGCTGCTGGCAAGTCTCCCGAGTGCTACCTAGGGCTCTTGTTCGCTCTCGAGGATGTAGCGGTCTATGGCTATATTACACCTCTCAAGGTAAAGATCGTTATTGCCTTGCCGTTGTCAGATTCAGTTGTCCGTGACGCCGAGGTTACAATGGTGAGTTCCCATGTCTCTCAAGCCTCTACATACTAACCCATCCCACAAAGATATTCAAAGCTCTACATATGGCGTACTACTCCTCCATATCAAATCCATTCCTCAAGCTTCACTACTCAATGGACGGAAGCACTGAGCAATCACCACTTCTTGTTGTCGGGAGTCATAAATGGAAGAATTTCAGACGTCGCGTTGACGAGATCAGCTGGATAGTGGGACAGACGCCGCCTTCATCATGATATCTATGCAAACGATTGCTGCCCTTTCCCTGTGTGACTTTCCATGAACTTTCTCGTCGTATCTCCCTTTTTCGCGGTCCCAGGGCGGCACAGGAATGAGCGCTCGCGCTGTCAACTCTTCCCGTGCTAACGGCCCAGTCTTAATGGCACGTACCGATATTGAAATTTACCTTCCTATTGACTTAGTCTTTGCTGAAGATCACGGCGTCTAAGACAGATACGAGGTAGACAAAAATCCAATAATACACCCCTGTACAATATTTCCCATTATCATTCCTATCACCTATTTAAATACCAAACGCTGCCCGTTGAAGCCCCTCCAAGTTCTCCTTCGCTTCTCTTGCCATTACCCTGACGACATCATCTTGATCAGTGACCGAGATATACCCCAATGTCAAACTCAACCGGCGAATAACGTCTTTTGAAAAGAATGCGGCTGCACTGTTGATATCCGTGTCATCATAGACTAACTTCGTGGCTGATCGTATAAGTAATGACAAGAAATGCAGCGCCGCCCGCCTTAAAGGCGGGAACTTGCTATTCCGAGATGTTGGATCTGAGTCCATCGTCGGTGGTGGTGGCGGTGAAGGTTCTTGTTCTTTCTGTCCCTCATCTCCATTTTCGGATTTCGTCTTTTTCTTCTCTGTTTCTCGGAGAGGAAGGCTCTCTATCTGTAACAGGTGCACCATTGCTTGGCACAGATCTTCGAGATATGGGAGCATGGCCAATGGATACGTGTCCACGCAATCTGCCAACAACGATAAAGAAGAAGTGCGTAATGTTGTTGGAACATCAGAGGCTCTGACAGTAGCGAATAATGGCGGCACAAGCAAGTCCACTGCCACATTTTTTAAAAAATTTAACAGACAAAAGTAACCAAGAAAGTATTTACTCACCGTACAACCCTAAAGCACTTCCGCAACGCTTGATAACTGAACTGAGCGCCTCGCCAATCCTCGTCCGCACATCCACATCTTGCTGTGTTAAGTTCCCGGCCCCGAGCCCACTCAATCCTCCTGAATAATCTTTAACGAGGCCCTGCAAAATTTCTTTCCCATATGTATCCACTAACGACGCGAGACCTTGCACAGCGTTCAAGAACATATAGGAATCCTCATCCTGCACAGCCTGCAAGAATATCGAAAGTATAGAAGGCAGTAATGCTTTCTTCACACTTTGATGTTCCTGATCCTTCGCAAAATCTGGGCTGACTAGTTGTCGCAGGAGCAGCAACCCATGGGCCCGCACAGGTAAGATCGGGTCTTGTAGCAACTTCAAAGCCTTCTGATATGTCTCCTGCGCATCTTCTCCGTCACCTTTGGGTTTCTTCTTCGACTTGCTGTACCCAGAGGTATCCGCTAACCGAGCTGTGATGACAAGTCGAGCTTCTCTCGCTAGCGGACGTAGCGTAGACGATCCTTTCAGCGCCAGCAGCTCCAGTTTCGAGAATATATCGTTAAATATAGGGTGTGTCCGCGCACTGAGAGTTTCATCCGCTGTTTCAAATATAAATCATTACTTGCTGAATTAAGCATCATATACACTGACCTTCAAGAATCGATAAAAGCAGTGTGATGGCAGTCTCAATCAACTCATCATCAGGGCCAATAACCTCCGAGTCGGGATCTTCATCGTCGCTGTCTCCTTCTTCCAACTCATCTTCGTCCAAATTATTAGATGAAGCGGGTACTCTAGTGGGGCCCTGATCCTGCTGGATAAACATATTCGCAGAATCCAGTACATGGAATATGAACATCAACAATTGGTTTGGCTTGCGCAGAATATTCGAGGTCGTTCCTTCGGAAAGTCGGTTTTGCATTTGCATGATTATCTGTAACTTGTGCAATATCCTTTTGTTCCAAAATGTCAATGAACAACTCAAAAAACTAAGGATGACAAGAGTTTACTTCATGGAGTCCTCATTAGAGCGACTTTTCATATCGCGATAGTCCTCTAAGAGCTTCAGGAAGAGACTTGACGCTATATCTCCCCGATCGATTTGCTTTATTAATTGCACGAAATGGATTGGATCTGGGTACAAGTTGAATAAATTCAGATCTTCATCAAAATCTTCCTCTCCTTCTTCTTGATCCTGGCCTGGTAAAATCAAGGAGGGTCCAGGAGCCTTATCCACACTTTTCAAGAAATTAATTAGAGCTCACAATTTTATAAGCCATCTCACTCACGTTTTCGTTTTCCGCAGGTGTCCTTCCAAGTTGACCTTCCATTCACCATCCTTGCCGCCTTCCACAATAGACCACAAAATTTTGCTCCCTTCGCCTTCGTCCACGATCTTGCCCCACGAAACTAGAAGTCCCGTCACCGACTCCTTCAATCTCGGGTCGGCGGTTTTCACCTGGTCAAGGTCATACAGCAGCGAGTAGAGCGCAGAAACGATGGGAGACAAAATGCGGGGGATGAATGTCGGAGACGGTTCTGTGTTGGAGAGGAGGATGGTCAAAGCCGAGAGTGCTTCGTGGGGTGCCAACGCCGTTTGGTCAGGCTTCGGTTGTTCAGGCGATGTATCTGATATTTCTAATAGTGGTTTATGCAACATATCGAGGATGGTTGAGGAGGCGTATTTTTGATTAACTTCAGGTCCAGGATCTTGGGGAGAGATTGCACGGTAGACGGTGAACGCCGCAGCGCGGCGGTAGCTTGTTCGCGCTTCATTGACGAGTAATTTAAGCACTCTCGGTAGAATAACTGGGTAGTACTCCTATTGTTCGTATATTCCAATCACAATCCGAAGAAAAGGCGCGAAAGTGGTGCTACTTACCTGAGCTTTCATATTCGCAGGGACAGTGTTCAGCGTCTTCGCAATCTGCTCCAGCTTCTCAACCTTCACCTCATCGCTGCTCGTTTCCTCCGCCGAAAACATTGCCTCACAAAGCCCAGGCACGCCTTCGGGGCGCAGCAGCTGTTTCGTCAAAAGAAGCGAACAAGTCTTCCGAGTATGCAGCGGTGGAGGCGGGGACGTCGCCGACAAAATCCCTCCCAGAGCCACGATCGCCTGTGCAGGAGTCAATCTTCAACCCGGGTAAACTCAGGACATGCAACCGCGAACGGAAACGCGACTCACAGTCTCAACAGCCTCATAACCAGCGGCCGTGCAGCGTGCAGCGGTGGCATTGCGCTCGACGCCGCTAGCGCCTGCGGGAGCCACCCGAGCGAGATAGCTGGGAGCAGCAAGTCAGTGATGTGCCGTGTCAGGATTGTCGTCGTGATCAGCGTCTGCGCGATGCGGCCCTCCGCGCCCTCGGGAAACACAAGCGCGAACACAGCGAGGAGTAGTGAGGAAAGGCGCTGATAGTCTTCTGCGTCGACGGTGAGATCGATGATCTTTGGGCCGGTGTGGTGCGGCGTCACAGGCCACGCCTGTATGACGCGCGCGAAGAGGGGCTCGGCGTCCCATTTGAATGCGAGGGAGAGCAGAGTGCGTAACTGGCCCAGGTCCCGCGTCCCGATCGACGGCACCTGGTTAGCAGGAGCTTCGCTCTCCGCGCTCGCTTCGAGATCAAGCACCTTTTGCACGCGTGCGAGAACCGTGAGGGCCTCTCGTGCAGTCAACATCTGCAAGTCCTCCAATGTGGACAGCTGAGCAATCTCTTCTGGTTTCTTGTCTAAATTCAGACGTTCGTAGTAAGCCAATAAACGGGTTTTGAGTATGGTCTCCATGTCTTTTGCTGGGTTTGACGGGGAGGGCGAAGAACCCAGCAGTGCAGATGCATCTGCCAGTGCAGCAGCGAGTTCATCAGACGGGGACGACGTAGATTGCATGTTTAGTGTTCAGACCCTGTCAGTATCTAAAAGGTAAGTGTGGACAATTAATTCAAAGTCATTGATTACGATATATGTGTTGTAGTGGTAGGTGGGCAAGTGCAAAATATCAAAGGCGCGAGGCGCGTACGTGATAACAAACTGATGACAAACGTCATAGATCAATTTCAAATTTTCTTTGTGATTTCGTTGAGTGATTTCCAGACGTTTTTTAAAACATTTTTTTACTGGTATTGAACAACGCCTATATGATATGGTTCTGATACTTCCAAATTCCAGGGTAAAAGTTCCAGAGCGCTGCGTTCCAGCGTCCTGGCAAGTACAACCGTGCGTGTAAGTTATACGAGAAAGTTCCAGGTGCTATTGGTACAGAGAACAATCATCGTGATGGCGTCATGATATCATGAGGGTAAAAAGCTAAGCTAGCAAATGGACGACACCCCTTAGTTGGCACCGGCAGCAGGAAGTGAGATGTTAGCGACGCCCTCTGATACCTCCTCGATGGTAGTATTTTCAATGAGCTTCGTGATCTTGCCAATAGCGATCGTTCGTCCTGGGAGAAGAGAAAAAAATCAAAATGAGATCACATATAAAAGTACAAAGAGAACCTATACATACCTTCGTCTCGAAGCGTGAAACGGCCCAATTGTGGGTAGTCTTGGAATCTTTCGACGCAGACAGGTTGAGCGGTTTCGATGAGCGCGACGATCTTTTGGCCTCTCTTGGCAAATTGTGGTGGTTTCTTTGATTTTCTACCAGTTGCCTTGTCGAAGTAGTGCAGGAGAGCCTGTACAAATGTAATTAAAATTTGAAGATCAGAACCATGAGGCTAGTGTATACTTACAGGGAGTGTCACTTCCTCAGCAAGCGTATGGATGTGCATGACAGCAGAGTATCCAGCACAGATGATGTTCTTGTGTTCCAGGATAGCCAGCTGTGCTTCAAACTGACGCACAGCGTGGATCGGCGTGGAAGCGCTGGTCAGCACGAAACCAGGGCTGATGTCTTCATCGTCGACACCGCGGATCCTGATGCGGACATTGTCACCGCATAGCGCGCGGTCGACTTCCTCTTCCATCTCGGTGTATATTGATGCTACTTCCACGGGCACTTTGTTGGGCATCATGATGAGGCTGTCACCTTTGCGGATGTGTCCTGATTCGATTTTGCCGACGATGACTGTGCCCATATCTTTGTACTTTTCTGATATAGGCATCATGAGAGGAGAGTTGATTTTGCGATCCACCATGGGCATGTGGTCGATGTGCTCCAGGAAGGATGGTCCACTGTTCAATGATGAATAAAACACATAGAACAAAAAAAGTCGTCTGTACTTACTCATACCACGAGCACACATTTTTTGGTACCCTGTCCTTAAGGTTGACACCGGTGTAGGCAGAAACAGGGATGAAGGTGACGTCCGTCTTTGGGTTGAATCCTGCAGCTTTGACGAAGGGGATCATTTTGTCCCTGATCTCGTTATATCGAGATTGCTCCCATTTCACGGTTGAGTCGTCCATTTTGTTGATGACGATGACGACCTTCGAGACGCCAGCGGTCTTGACCAACATGATGTGTTCGCGCGTCTGACCACCTCTTTCGAAGCCCGTCTCGAATTCGCCCTTGCGAGCCGAGATAACGAGGATCGCAACGTCGGCCTGGGCAGCACCTGAGATCATAGATGGGACAAAGGTCTTGTGCCCTGGCGCATCAAGGATGGTATAGCGGCGGGCGTCAGTCTCGAAGTATGCACGGCCGACTTCGACAGTTTTTCCCTTGGATCTTTCCTGCGGCGTCGAGTCGAGTGCCCAACTCAGATACCACGACTCACGACCGGCTTCCTTTGCATCTCGTTCGTATTTTTCCATGGTCCGCTTGTCAACCATTCCAGTGAGGTAAAGGAGATTGCCTCCCATAGTACTCTTTCCTGCATCGACATGGCCGATAAAAACGATGTTCAGATGCTCCTTGACTGCGAGAACCGATGAGTAACTCGGATCGAGGCAGATTGGCAAGATGGGACGTACGATTTCCGTATAGATCCTCCAATACAGCTTTATCGGCCAGGGTCTTCACTTCCTGGGCGATGGCTTGGGTGTCGGTCTTTGACTTTTCGGTCGAGAAAGTTTTTGAGGGTGCGGACTGAGCTGGTTTGGCGGCCTTTGCCTGAGCCTGGGGCTGCGCTGGCGGCTGAGATGGGGCAGCGACGGGTGGAGGTGTTGGAGCAGCTGGTTGGACCTTGGGGGGCTGTGAAGGGGTGGATGCGCCGCCGATGTTGAGCGAGATGGTTGGGGCTGGCTTTGGGGCCTCTGTCTGCTCCGGACGCTCAATGGGGGGCGGTGGAGGCTGCTGAGGCTGCTGAGGCTGTTGGACAGCAAAACGGGGAACGAAAGTAAAGGCAGTCGGATTCAAGTTGCTCATGGTGGTCTGCAGAAAAGATTTCAAAGTGATCACTGATCGGCTGCAAGCTATATACAAAACACATTTGTTCGCCCCGACTCATCTCGGTCCCGCTTTACTTGCTTTTTGCCATCGTCCACGATACACACACAGTGTCCGTCAGCGTCGTCCGCCACAACCTCGGAAGCGTAGCGCGCTGATCTTGAATCTGATCACGGCAGTGTGATCCAGCGAATTATTGCCAGGCGCAGTGTGACATCTCCATCTCTCCTATCTACCACCCACTCGCATGGCCTCAGAAGAACCAGAGAGCTACCTGGCCATCCTCAAAGCCTCCTACGACTATACGCCCCAGTCAGACGATGAGATAGCCATCAAGGAGGACCAGCTTCTCCTTCTCGTCGAGAAAGTAGACGACGAGTAAGCGTCATCGTGTTCATTTCATATTCAACTGCGCTCATCTTACCCAAGGTGGTGGAAAGTCAAGATAAAGTCCTCCTCCCAAGAGTCTGATAGCCCCGTTGGGCTCGTCCCAGCTGCGTACGTTGAGCAGGTCAGCACATCCACTTACGCACTCCCCCCTCGGCCATGTTCATTTTTATATTTCTCATACACAGGCAGAGCACACGTCTGTCGTGAAAGCACTCTACGACTACGAAGCAGCCTCTCCCGGCGAGCTTTCTCTTCGCGAAGACGATGTGTTGCTGGTGTTCGACACCGAGGAGGACTGGATACTCGTCCAGAACGCCAACGAGGAGGGCAAGGCCGGCTACGTCCCAGGCAATTACGTCGAAGTCGCAGGCGAGGAAGAGCCCGCTGCGCCGGCCCCTGCTCCTGCTCGAATCATTGTTCCAGACTCTGTGCGTCTCCATCTTCGTCGTGTCTTTGACGTCTACTAATACACGCCTTAATCCTAGCCTCCCCGTCCCGTCAGCTCCTATGTAGACCCTGCAGAGAGAGTCGCATCCACAAAGGCAGCGTCTCAAGCCGATCCAGATGATATTCAAACGTGGTCCCTATCCGAGATCGACAAAAAGGGAAAGAAAAAGAAGGGAACATTAGGTATCGGGAAGGGTGCGGTATACTTCATCAGTGAAGCAGACAAGGTGCGCCTGCTGTCCCTCCTTTACCTAGGTTCTATATCTGAACATCACACCCTCAATAACAATAGACTCCAGTTCAGAAATGGCAAACGAAAGATGTGTCCTCCGTTACTTCTGAGAAAGCTAAACACGTTACGATCAACATCGGTGGCGCCAATCCCATAACCCTCCACTTCCATGCGGGCTCCAAAGACAACGCAGATGCCATTATATCCAAACTAAACACCTCCAAAGCTCTCTCCTCAGGTGGCGCTGTTCACGAAGAGGACTCCCCGTCCGGCAGGGGTGCGGATACTTCAGCCCGTGATCCGAAGAGTGTTCACTTTTCTGCAGCAGGACCCGTTATTATCCCAGATCAAGGGCAGGATGACGAGGAAGAGGAAGAAGAAGAGGAGTATGAACCTCCTTCTAGTCAGGCCATACCACCCCGCGCTGTCCCTCCAACCCCTGCCAGGCCTGCTGCTGCATCTTCATCAGCGGCAGTTGCGCTCTATGACTTTACCGCGGATGGCGAAGACGAGCTTACTGTGAAGGAGGGTGAACAACTCACAATTTTGGAAAAGGACGGCGATGAGTGGTGGAAATGCAGGAATGCACAGGGTGTCGAGGGTGTCGTGCCAGCATCATATCTTGAGGTGATTTTTGTCTGATTACATCGCACAATAACACGAATTGACTATGTTTTCAGGAGTCTGGCGCTGCTCCAGCAAGCAGCACGCCAGCCGTGGCTTCTGTTGACCGGGAAGCGGAAGACCGGGCAGCTCGGGAATTAGCTAGACAGCAAGAAGAGGACCGGCTTCAACAAGAAGAGGAGGAGAAGAAGCGGGCCGCCGCGGCTGCGCGCAAAGCACAGGCACAACAGAAAGCCAAGGAGGCTGCACTAGCCGCTGAAGCTGAACGGCAAAAGCGAAAGGAGGCAGCCGCTGCAGCTCGTGTTTCCACACCACCCACGTAAGCTTTTGCTTGTCTTGCAGCATGAAAAAGACCAGCGCTAAATTGTTAACAATTTAGGACGCGTTCGCCTGTATCCGCAGACTCTTCACGTTCGCCAACCACTTCCAATTCAAGGACTTCGACAGAAGCCACCCGTAAGTTTAACACGAACAGATTTAATAATATTGAGGTTAAACATTTGTCTATTCCTTGCAGGGCCACCCCCAGAGAGCACTCGCATCTGGCACGACCGCACCGGCCAATTCCGCGTCGAAGCTGCCTTCCTGGGCTTCAACAACGGTAAATTGCGTCTGCACAAAGTGAACGGTGTGGTTGTCGAAGTTCCCTCCGAGAAGATGTCGCTGGACGACATGCGCTACGTCGAACGGTACCTCGAGAAGGTAAAGCAGCGCCCTTCCAATGTGCCTGGCTTATCAGAAGATGACATCCCTCTCGCACTTTCCGTCAAGGGCAAGCATGCGACGAGCTCTTCGTCCTCTTCGTCCCAACAGCAGCAACAGCAACAGCAGAGAGCTACCTCGACTCCGCCGCCGAAGAAAGCTCCGAAGATTGATTGGTTCGACTTCTTCCTTTCGGCCGGATGCGACTTGGACGACTGTACCCGCTACGCATCCTCCTTTGAGAAGGACAAGATCGACGAAACGCTTCTTGCTGATATTACTGAAGGCACAATGCGGTCATTGGGTCTGAGGGAAGGAGACATCATCAGAGTGAAGAAGGCTATCGAAAAGCGTAAGCCCACTGACAACCTGAACAAGCCCAACCCACGCGTCGAAGAACAGCTGCGCATGGACGAGGAATATGCACGGGCATTACAAGCTCAAGAAAATGGCGGCCCCAAGGCAGCAGCACCCAACCTTTTCGCTGGGCCTGGCGGTGTGCTCAAACCGCGACGCGGGCGCCCACAGCCAAACAAGAGTTTGCCGCTCTCGACTGTCGATATGAAGGCTATTGGGTCTGTCCCAGAGTCTATACAGCGTACTACTTCACCTTTGGCTCAGAGTCCTGCGACTGCTCAGTCAGCTACGTTACCCGCTCGCCCGAGCTCGGCTGCCCCTGTCAGCGGATTTGACGATGATGCGTGGACAAATCGGCCAAGCTCAACGAAACCTGTCAGCTCGCCGCCTCCCAACCGGACACCTTCTGCTCCTCCACAGACGCAGCCTCTGGTCCCTACACCTGCGCCCGCCGCTGCTCCCGCCGCTCAACCTCAACCTACACCAACTCCCACCGTATCAGCGCCACCACCCCAAACCACGCCCGCACCGGCTGTAGTGGCTACGCCGCCCGTGCCGACGCCGACAACGACAACGACAACGACGCCCAGTCTCGCCAACACAACCGACACCGACATCTTCAACCAACTCGCGCGCCTCAGTGCCCTCCGGCAGAATACCACGCCTCAGCCGCCGGTGGTCAATCTCACGCCGTCCCCCGTCAGTGTTGTCCCTCCAGCAAGCTACCGCGCTGGGTTCGGCATGTCTTCCTCACCTCTGCCAATGGGCCAGATTTCCATCCAGCCCACACTTTCACCCCCCGCGACGCAGCCACAACCATATAACGGGCCTCGAGGCCCCTTCGCGCCCGTGCCCGCCAACCAATCTCTGCTGCAGCCACTGATACCGACGCAAACCGGCTTTGGCGGCTTCATACCCACGAAGCCGACACTCAACTCCTCGCCGTCGCCGTTCCAGAGCACACTCGGTGCGCCGTCGTTCTTGTCCACGCAGCCGACTGGGTTTGGGGGTGGTGGCCATCAGCCATTGATGTCGCAACCGACGGGATTCACGCCGATGATGTCTCAGCCAACTGGCTTCCAGCCTCAACAACCTATGATGTCCCAACCTACCGGTGTGTTTAACAGCAACTTTGGGCCTACCAATGGCATTGGGTCACAACCTCTTCAAAGTCGTGAGTCGCAGATTCTCTCTTGCATCTCAGTATTTTAATTTTTTTTTGCAGATATCACAGGATTCAACCCAACACCTTCCAACCAATCGAGTTTCCCCAATTTCGGTGGACTCTCGTCGCCCCCGCCACTTCCTAATAACAATCAAACCAATAATACCTCGCCAGCAAATGTCTTTGCGCAGATGAAGTCCGGAACTTTTGCGAACGATAACGAAAACTCTTCTACTGGAACAAATGGTAAATTTACTCAAATGTGTGTTTTCCTTGGTCTTATAACTGATGGTTATTTCCTGCAGGATTGAATGGACAGACACCTACATGGGGCCAATCTTATCAAGGGTATACAGGTTATTAATATCATTGGAGAAGTGCATAATCCTTAAAGCATTATTCCTGGGGACATCCGACGGTGCAATAATTTGTATAAATAATGTAGTGATGGAAGAGAAAAATATCGGGGTCCAGTCAAACTCATGGCTCGGTATCTATAATACGTTTGACGTAGCCAACTCGCTCGAAATACGTTTTCAGCGGCTCGCGAACTTCTGGCGCAATATCCCGCGACAGGAGATCCGTGGCGAGAGGGTAAATAACCGTCAGGTACTGTGAGAACTGTTGTTTTTTGGTTTATTTTTCTCGTTTAGCACACCATATACCAATTTTTCAATACACTGATTTTACTTACGTCTTGGCGGTCGAAGCGGCAGAACCCATCTAGAGTTGCAGCCACGACAGGTGTCCATGCTTGGATCATTTTACTTTGAGTATCCGCCTTCAGTTTGTTAAAGTCTCGAAGGACCCCAACGCCAAGGCTGCATCGAAACATGTTAGACATTGTCATAAAAGTGGTATGAGTGTACTTACGGGACCAATCGCTCAGCGATTTGTGGACGGGCAGCCTGGTGCTCCGGCCGTGTATCATGATACATTCGCAAAAGGACATGAACCAAAGTAGCAGCGCTACTTGACTCTTGTTTCAACAAGTTGGGAAGATGTTTCATAAACCCTGTATATTGTATATTTATCAATAATTGCCATGTTCTAAAGGCACACAAGCACTTACCAACTTTCCACAAGCCAGTGCGGAGATCCTTGTCTTCGTTGAAAGACCTTGCAAACTGATAACTCTGATCCAGGACACTCATCATACGAAGAAGTTGTGTGGGAGGAATAGTATTGTACACGTCGTCATTGCGTAGCAGATCGTTTGTCGTTTCGATTAGAAGCAACTGCAAAACACATTTCACGATGATCTGCTTGAAGATCCTGCGGCGATCGGTCAGAGACGCTCGAACGTCTACTTTTGGTGTCTCATTATTTGGAGACAAAGGGGCGGGAAGTATAGCCACGCCATTGGATTCTGGTGAATGTTCGAAGTATTAGACGTGTTAATTTATATCAAATGAAAATTTACATACCTGAATCAGCAGCAACAGCTTCTGAAGAGCTGTCGATCTCAACGCGCAGGCTTTCATCGAAAAGTTGATGCGGCGTTGTAGTTCTGAAGAGTCGGACAAAGGTGGCGGTGATTCGCTCCCAGCGAGCAGGACTTAGCTTCTTTACATTGTTCTCTAACAACTGCTGAAGACACGATGTTCCGATCCTTGCAAGCGTGTCATTTTCTACGACTTATCAATATGGAACATATAAGGGGGATATAAATGCAACGAACCTTGACAAATGCACACGCACAGCAAATCCAGCAAACCATCCAAAAATCGTTCTAAGATATCAAAGTAGAATGTATACAAGTCGATCAGGTCCCGGAGTGCTTGTATCATAGTGGTCGACAGCCAAACACTCATGTCTTCCTGAGTACTGAAACGTGAAAGGTCTTGACTTGACTTCAAAACAGCAAATATTGGGAAGAGAAGCTCTTGACAGACGGTATCCCAAAATTCGACAGGATAGGTAGCACCATACGTTTTCAGTGTCGAGAACAAAGAATCCAAAGCTCTGAATACTAAAGTTAACAAAGGAAACCAGTGAAGGCAAAAAAAAACGCATACAGTCGCCTAACTTCGAGGTCTTCGCCATTCATGATGATATCATAGAAACCAAAGAGGACCGGGAACCAGAACTTGATCATCGTGTCGTCCATTGGTTGGTCAGGAGCAGCAACTTCAGTATTTAATGCACAGACTGGTGACTGGAGCATCACTGGGATGACCCCACGCAGCATTGCAATGGCCAACAAGCTGATCTTTTGGTATTTGCTAACTTTGCAGAATTCAGTAATGCATACTGTCAGATCAGCAAAGGCGCCATATTGTACAATGGCATTGAAATGATCCTTGTTTATCCTGGTAATGATTTCGAAGGCGGAGTTGGCAACTCGTTCTATTCCGCAACAGGTAAGCCAAAGCAATAAACGAAAGATCGTGACACGCACCAGTCAGAACTTTTGACGCTGCAGAAAACACTCCAAACATTGTCCTCCAACCAGATCTCAGATTTTGTGACCTAGCTTGAATCATTTGTTGGAGACATTGAAGCACCTGGGAAGGGATATATAAGATAATGCATCATTTGAGAAGAAAGTTTCATTACAAGGTCGCGTATGTCGGGATTCTGATTGTGTGTCATGGTGTATTCAAATGGTTTCAAAAAGTCCTTTTGGAACTTGAAGTGAGGCAATTCCTCCTTTTCCAAAAATCGCATAGCCAGTTGGCGCAGGGAGTCGAGGGCAAAACTTGCAACATGAGGATTGTTGTGACAACAAACCTGCATTAATACAGACTGAGTATTTCTAGTTCAGACCATGAAGGATTTGGTCTCACCAGATTGAAATGTTCCCCTAAAATATCCCACAGATTCGACCACTCAAGACGGATACGTGTCATGTTGTAGTAGGATATATCGACCAGCTTCTGTAAACTGAATAATCGAGGGTGTTGCGAAAGGCCTGATGATTGAATTTCTTCCCATGAAACATCACACAGAGCTTGAACGAAATCAACGATAGCAGTCTGTTAAAACGATAAATTATGGAATTATAGTTCTGAAGTTGAAACGGAGAACGCACCCCGGAAAGGTAGTGACTCAATGAGAACACCATATCCGCTGCTACCGTAATATGTGTAGACCGACTCTCGTTTGCCAATTCCTCTGTGGGAACCTTTCTTGAACGTCTATAACGCACAATTGAGCTCAATGTATCTATCGTTATGAACCAGGTGACTCACCCTTTCTTGCCGCCCTCTACAAGATCTGCCCCTGTCCCAATGAGTTGCATGTGTTCAAGTTGACTTACGCACGTCAGTACTTCATGCCATGAGCCCTTTAGATTATTGCCCTCGGTTACCGCAACATCCAAAAGTGCTTTAATAGCTTCCATATTCTTCGTTTTCATCTCGCCCAAATTATTGAGGAAAGTAAACTTGGCTAGAGTCGTAACGAAGGCATTCCGCTGCAGCTCCAGGTCAAAGAAGCAGACAATACGAATAGCATTCCTAAACCCATCCAAACACAGCTCCACTACTTCTAGATCGTCGGTTTCTTGGAGAGGTCCAGATAGTCCTGCGAGGAAGGGGATCCAGGCAACTTCGAACATTGGCCGAACGTGCACAAAATGTGAGGCGCTGAAGTATTGATCACCACCTTTGGAGCCCTTTCTCTGAGTGCGCATCATAGTCCTGAAAAGTGCCTCTGTCTTGTTCGCCATGCCATTCGACTGCATGACATACGCCTCCTTTTGCAAGTCCCGTCCTACACTGGCGATGGCGTTGGCAAGGCCAGGACCAGGGGCTTGGATCGTGAGACCTGCTTCGACCTCGTCTTTCATCCTGATTTCGTTATTAACAATATCATCGAATACTTGGGACAAAAACTCTTCAGGAAGATCAGCTCCTTCGTTGATGCCGCGATTGTTCTTCAAGAAATCTGCCTTGGTCATTCGCTTTTTAATTTGTGGATTGTGAGCGTCCGTGTTCAGCATGACAACGGAATATGCAAGAACATATGCAGATTCTGGAACAAATTTAAGTATAGAAATTTAAATCTCGCAAAAGAAGCTTACCTGCGCTAGCGAATGGTGTCTTGGCATTTCCAGCGATATATCTTTCCGCGAACTTCAACATGAATCGATCAATCTTTTGCGACTCTCCTGGTAGACGGAATGACTGCAAGAAAGTGCGAAGAGCCTCAACGAAAGGTATATCCCGGAATTCTAGGTAGTCAACGAAGGCGTGCATAATAGCAATGTTCTCCTCGTCTCTAGATTATCGACAAAAGTGTAAGTCGGATGGCAGGGTCAAGTAAATGCATTGACACACCCTTCTCCCAGATACTCTCCAATGACTGATTTATTAAGACCATCAGTATTCAGGATAAATTTGGCGATATCTTGGGGTGAATTGCTAGGTATGAAACCGGTCTCGATCAAAAATTGCACACCCTGTGGATAGTGGATCAGGAGGAGAGAAAAAAAGGAGATAGGTCAAAACGTACGCGCTTGGGTTTATAATTGAATTTCTTTATACCCTCTAACAGTGTAGTTTTCTTCTGCTTAGCGCTCTCAAATTTAGTAGGATCATCTCCGTAGTCGGGTGTGCCTTGTCTAAATGTCTCTACGCTTTGACCACTGACAGATAGCCTCTCCGGGTTGGCCTCTGGTGTAACAGGATCCCGTTTTGATTCTTCTGTATGCGATCTCGCAGACAACAGGGGCGCCGTGCCTTCGTCTGAGCTTTTATTTGCTGAAGTTCCCCATGCAACAAGAGATCTGAGAACGGCGACAAGACATTCTAGGCCCTGCCTTCGTAGCTGGCCCTCAGAAAGCCCCATTGTCGATGTGTCCATTGTACCGGGAACAGTAAGGCCGCTAACATTCCATGTAACCTGTGCATTGCCCTGGTTTTTTGGTGTTGGGCTCAAAGCAGGGCTTGGAGGCTCCGGTGCTCGTTGAGGATGACCCAGTGATGCTGCCGTACCGAACTTGGAAATAATATTCATCAAACTGGAAAGTTTTTGTCAAACAAAAAGTCATAAAAAATGCAGATATTGGTGCTCACTGTTCATATATGTTATCTGCAGCTTCGCTATCACAGTCGTAGTTGAGATACATTTCAACCAACGCCTGGGGGTCTTGACATAGCCTTGACAACATGCCGAGAATAACAGCCTTTTGTTTCAGCGTCGATGTTTTCATTTCCAAAATCGGAATAAAGATTTCATGCAGAAGAACCTCGATTTCTTTCTGCACGCAAAAAGTCAGAATATTAACCAATGATAGATCTAACTGCATGCCTTCAACTTCGTCCGCATTCCTGATAGGACGCGCCAAAATATCTCAACACTGATTTCAAAAACCTGTGGAATGGGGCTAACGGCGTTTCTACTCAAACAAAGACAGAGATACTGGTTAATTGCCTGAACAAAGCCAGTCGCTTCGTTGTTTGAACTTGAATAGATGATGGCGGTGGGGTCAACGAATAGGGGCATGTGTGAGTTGAGAACGGTCAAGACAAGTTGTAGCGACAATAATCTCGAGCGCATGCCATGCGATTTAAGGTCCCGTTCGCTAAGAGTTGCATATTGTAAAGATATATCATAATTAGAATTTTCGACACTCACCTCTCAGTGTTAAGTGGTTTCATTGTCAACTTGCACAAAGCCCTAAACACTAAAAATGCATCCTTCACAAAAAGATCGTCGAGAGTCAAATGATGATGACTGTGCGCCTCTTCAGGATGGACGTCAATTGGAACCTTGGCTTCAAAACTCTGTCTATGGAATATGATTTAGATACATTAGATAAAATCCGAAAATAGACATACAACGTCAGCGGTGGCTGCGGCTCTTCCTTATTTTCAGACCCTGAATCTTCTACGCCATTTCCAGGAACCTTCTCTGCCGAACCATTGGATTGATGGGAGCCTTCAGTGGTTACGCTAACGGAAGTTCGAGTATCGAGCTCGGAACGAGAAAGAGCAAACGATTCCCGAGCTGAAGATAGCTGACTGCCGCCCGCATATTCCGCCTGGTTCGTCTCCGATGATGACTGTTTGACATTCCCGCGTCGACATCTTGAAAATACGTGATGAACCATTTGGGTAAGACCACCTTGAGCAACCATTTGATTAACGGGATCGGTGCTGAGAAGGAAAATATTGTAAACCGTTCGTACAGCCTTTAGAAGCGAGGAATGGTGGACAAGAATGCTGGGAGATAGAACTAGAGACAGAAGCGCCTTAACGATCTGCAATGACACAGAATCCGGGGTCGTTTCGGTGTGACATGAAGTAATGGTATTGGCAACAAGGTCGACAAGAGAAGGAAGTGGAGTAGCGCCCTGGGAGCCTCCGGACGATCTATTCCGCGCTGGGTTCGGTGAGGGCGGGGGTGAAGGGAGAGCGTATGAGCCTTGGTCATCTTCTGTGAAGAATGAATAAGAAATTAATTTTGAGATGCAGTCCAAGCTTGCAATCATAAGCTTTTCATTCCGAGTCTCGCAAGCAAGTCTCAACGGTTCGAAGATCTCCCGTGGTCTATCTCCTCCTTGATTCGACCGAATCAAATCCAATGCTTTTTGCGTGCTTTCCCGTAACGGAGTAGAGCGCCGTGCCTCTTTTGATGAAGCTATTGTCTCCAAAGCGCTCGTTATGAGGACCATAGATACGTTGTGCCCTTTTGAGATGGTCATCGAGCGCTTGTGAGGGTTACCGCTCGCGACGGACAGACTCGGTGATTGCACTCGGAAATCCTGTCGAGAATCATTTGGCGTCTCTGTGGGTTTGACCTCGGAAGTTGACTCCCTGGGTACAGAGATTCCTTCCACTGGCTGCTCTACTTTCGGAGGAATTGGAGGGGCTACTACGGGCTCGCTTTCATTGGTGTGTATCGCGTTGTCCCCATTAATTTGTATGGGTTCTTCTATCGGTTCTTGCTCGACTCGCTCGATCGGCTGCCCATTGGTCGATTCTGGAGTCGGAGATGCTTCAGTGTCATCTTCTACAATGTGGTCCTCATTTTCGGAGGTAGTCTCAGGAGCCCGCGGTTCGTCGAGTTCAACGTTGTCGAGTGACGCGTTTGAATCAGAGTGCGGCAAGGAATCAATCTTGGACGATGTGTCTTGTTCCATCCAGGTTAGAACGAAATAGACGAATTAATCCCTGGTCCTGAGAAAACCAGATGAGCTGTGCAATAGAAAGCCGAGTTAGAGAATTAAGACTGCAACGGATATTGCACAGGACTGTGACCTGGAAATCTAATGCTCGTCAGTGACTGGATAAGGTAATTTGATCGGACATTGCCGAAAAACACGTCAATTCCTTTCATTTGCTATCACTCTTTCTATTACACTTCTTCCAGTTTCACCCCTTACCGCATCCTATGAATAGCATGGCATTCGTTACATTTCCTCATTCGAAGCCCTATTTACTTGAATAACTTTCGTACCGGATATGGAATTCACTACTACGAACTCGTATTTGGCGGATAGTAGGGCCGTCCACCCTGCACAAACCGACTTGAGCGTTGGTGTAGCTATTACCCAGCTAATACCCATCCACAATGGAACAGGTTCACCAAGTCCAGAATGATCCGATGTACGATGCACCGCCAACACAAACGACGACCGCATTGGGGTGGAATATGATCTGCTACAACACACATCGACCTACCTCGGTATTGTGTTGATGTTCTTTCATCTCCCTTAGCTACTGGCAAACCAAACAAATTAAATAATCTTATCTCAGACGCAAGAGGCCCATCGTTTAAGACATTCTTCGTCTTCTTACTTCTGTGTTGGACGACCCGCTGTGCTCATGTCTACGTTGCTTTATATGTATTCAATTCAATCCATACCCTTTGACAGCCAATGACAAAAGCATGTGAGCGCGACCCTTCACGTGCAATTTCAAAGAAAGCCTCCATTGCTCTCTGGCCAGACCTTTCTTTATTCTACCTCGGCTACCAACTCGCCTCCCCTCGTGTGCATCGATAACCGATATCTGATTTTCACTCGGTCAAAAAAGGCTACCAGATGTGATTATAGCGAGTAGTGATGCCTCGAGGCGTACACGCTGTTCTTATAGCGAGGTGCAAAAATTCAACGCTACATCTGTGGTTACCCAAATTTTGCGGAGGTTTGGGCTCAAAAGGTGCACAAAATGGCGGGGGAGTATAGGCAGCAATACATCGTATTGAGCAATTCAGAAAATCTTCTGATATTCTCGAGCACATTTACTTGATAAAATGTCTTTCTCCTTCGGTGGTACACCCAACTCTCTCTCTGAACAATTTTTTGACGACCTATCGTTCACTTATGCTGGTACGCCTATGATATTTTCGGATGTATTATTTCTCTGACCATGATATCATAGACCGTGATGCTACCTTGAGCTTGCTGGGTCACGAGGGCGCGATACCTTCACTTTCCCAATATTCTCTTGCCTCTTCCGGTACTTGTGGTATCGATGCGTCCTTTTCCGTCCCTCCTCGTCGCCCAAGCAGCCGTCGTCGCGAACCAGGACACATCCCTCGCCCTCGTAATGCTTTTATTTTCTTCCGCTCATGGTACATCAACAATATGCATGAGTCCAAGGATGTGAAGCAGAACGAATTGAGCAAACAGGCCGGCGAAATATGGAAAAACATGTCCGTTGAAGAGAAGAAACCTTTCTTGCAATTTGCCGCTATCGAAAAAGAGCGACACTATGCCATGTTCCCTGACTACGTCTACTCCCCCAACACGACCACGGCAACTAACAAGAAGGCACCCAAGTGCAAAGTCTCTCGCGCTACCTCCAGTTCGGTGTCACCGGAGGCGTCGTCGACTTCGTGGAACCACATTGGCGAGGTCTGTGAAAAGTAGTTCAATTTTATCGCCGGTTTCTTATGTTGAATCGCAGGTATTCTATTCGGATGGATATGAGCCTCTTGCACCATTCAACAACCATATTGAGCACGTCTCCAATCAACTGGAGTATCAGCAATACACGCAGAACACGTCGCCTGAATGTTTACCTACCCTTCCACACTCCTGGTTCAATCAGGGATTGAACGCTGATCTACCATCGATGACTACTCCATTATCTCCAAATCCATCGTCATACCCTCTCTCCGACACACCGTTACCCTTGACATATGATAATCCTTACCTTGGTTTTCTGGACTACACATTCCCTGACGTGTGTTCAGAGGCAGACGGTCTGATGCAACAGTTCATGGATGACTCGATGGAATGGTTAGAGCTCACCAACCCTGTTTCGGGGTTTTCTACGAACTTTGGGCAATAGTATTCTACCTCCATGTTTCCACTCTCCCGTTAATAGATCATAGGTGATGGTCCAGCTCAACATCGATAGGGATTACTAAATAAGATTATACACGTATATCGATTGGCGGATAAGTCACGAAAAGATCAAGAACGATATCGATCCCTTTTTCTCTGGAAGCAGAACCTTCGGTGTGAATGCAAGGTCGAGTCACTGCTTGCAATTCGGTGCTGTCACTGCTGCGGTGATCTATCATACCCGGATTAGGAAGGTCATTTGCCTTGCGATTCCCGTTATGGAAATTATATGAGGAGCCCCTGCAACTTGCGTTCGGCTGAAACACTCGTTCCTCCTGTTATTTCCCATCGTCAGCCTCGCCGAATGTAATCTATCACTAGATTTTCCCGCCAAATGTCAGAATAGCCGAGGTGCCACTCGAGAAGCTCGTACATCGAGGTGTGTGTGTAGGTGCACACAACACGTGCGATAGAACAACGAAAACAAAAGATAACAAACACCACACAACCCAGATCCTCTATAAAAACCCCCTTCTTTTCTCCAGAATCCCCATCGCTTCTTGGTTTCCTACCACCATCATATACCTTCAACCAAGGCGGTCAACATGCCACCTCCTCACGGCATACTATCACTTTTAACATCTCAACATCGCTCGGCGTCTAATAGACATACCCCGCCCTTCTACAGGCACGCGACGACGATGGCGACATAATCTGATACCCGCCCTGCACAAACAGCATGCGGCGGGTGACTAGGTATCCTCTTCCATCTTTCAACCCTAATACCTGACCACACCGCTTGGTGTTGGCATAGAGCAGGACACTTTGGGCCTCCCACCTTTCGTCGATGCACTCCCATCAATCCGCGGTCTGGCCTAACGACTACAAGGTAGCGCGAGGTAGACGTGTGATCTCCGCCGCGAGGCGTTGTACTCCGATGTCAGTTGTTCCGGGCAGTGAAGGGTAAATTGTTGCTTCACACGTCCATGATACATGCTCGGACGCAACGTTCTCAAGGAGGTCTGGACGGACGAGGTACTAGATTTCTTCTTTAGGCGCTCACCGGATGGGAGTTAGCTTAAAGGGGGGTCTAGTCGGAGCGGGCCTACTTGCGAAGGCGCTTAGACCGGCACCCGATGGGGTGCTCCTTCGTCAAGTTGCGGTCTGTCTTTTTCCGGAGGTGGCACAAAGACTAGTAAGACTCGCCTAGCAGCGCGGAGTCCCTGCTAGCGAGGTACGTGAAAATCTTCTGTGACGTGCTTAAACGACTGGCGGTGCCCAGCATGGGTGGACTGCTCGAAGAGAGTATTGGTTGATCAGAGGTGAGTCCTCATCCTCCTCATCATCAAACTTTGTTTTGATGCCATTCATTCAAGGTCGAGGTTATCTTGCAAGGCGCAAC
Organism: Psilocybe cubensis; assembly: GCF_017499595.1. NCBI lineage: Eukaryota > Fungi > Basidiomycota > Agaricomycetes > Agaricales > Agrocybaceae > Psilocybe > Psilocybe cubensis. The sequence continues at coordinate 2,951,992 of NC_063002.1, read as the reverse complement.
ATACCCTCATTGTTAACTATTTTTTCGTCATTGTTTTGTTCCACTTTAAATTGACCGTTCTATCCTTTAGAGTTGCTGCCTGATCAACATGATTTGAAGCCGCTGGCATTGCTATTCGCAAAGCGGATTCTAGGGGGCGCGACTTCTTGAACTGTTGATTATTTCCGTTTTCTTATCATCCGGAACGACGTCAATTGACCTATCTATTATTCAGAGAAAATCAAGACTCGCAGTCAATACAAAATTTATATTCCTCGACACGGCGCCCTAACCCATGATTAACTTGCATGTTGCCAACACGTACAGATATTCCCAGTCCACTGCGATGATAATTCCTGCGGTGTACTAGGCTGTCATCCAAACGAAACACGCATTCAAAAGCAGCCTCGCCGTCTAGTCGGGATATGAAAATTCAGTCCACCTATTGCACTGAAGGCTTAGTATATGGGTTCGTTTGTTTATTATGTCCACACATCCATTCGTGCTAACACAATTTCTATAGCTCAGTTCAGGCATTAATATTCTTAATGCACGGCCAACAGCCTCTTGTTGTGCTTCTCAGTTTCGGTTTTTCTATTATTCGTTTATACTTTTGATATCCTTGCCCTTGAAAAATTTGCTTATTTTCTCTTTCCTCTTATCATGCACTCCATGTTATTCTAATTTGCTTTACTCGCGTACGCCAAAAGGCATCGCATCTCTAGTTTCTCCTCACTTTAATCGTCTAGACTATCTTGATTCCAGTCCGCCAGCTATATGTCTCACGAAGATTCCACACATGATAGATACAAAACGACTTCTCAGTGTCTTTACTGTATAGTCTTGTTGAATTTTACGTTTTCGGAAGCAACTGTCGAAGCTGATGAGTACGTGCAGCAGTACTTAAATGACCAGCTCATTGGTAGTGTCCCTGATTCTCAAGTGGTGGATATCATGGTCAGGTACCTCATCCATCCATTCTTTTTCAACGTCGTGTAAACGACATCTGTTGTCGACGCGAAGTCCTCGTGGGTAAAATGCCAACGCACGTGATGAGAAATCAGCAACGCGCGGTACGCGTTGTTGATCGAAGTAAAGCTGAATCATTTGAAATTGAACAATTGTTTGTTCCTTCTCCCACCCACCACTCGCCTCAGCGTCTCTCCACCCCCCGCTGCGGCTGCGCTCCCCAGCTCTTGGGGACTTGGCACTCGTATAATCGGCCAACGACAGTCTGCTGTCCTCCACCGCCAGGAACGAGGCTTCTTCATTGTATTATTAATAGGGACACGGCGGCACCGCGTCTGCGGAGAAACATGAACATGGATATGACCGCGGTAGCTGCGTACGAGCTTGTGCAGGACGCGCTGAATATCCGGCAGCATCGTACGCGGGCTATTAATGCTATGATCGCCTCTCTACCTTCTGTGCAGAAAGACTCTCAGGGTCTAGTCCTAGAGGAGCCATGCCCGATATGTCTGATGCCATTTGCAAGCATATTCGAGGAGCAAGAAGCGGAGACGGCGAAGGACTCTGAAGGGAAGGATGAAGGAAAGGATGAGGCAGAGTTGGGAGGAGTCACCAAACTCGAGGGTTGTGGGCACATCTTCTGTCGCAGAGAGTGAGTCCTTTGTGCTCGATCTGTCACCAACCTTTCTTCTACTGATCTCGGGCTGGCACGAACCCGCTCACAGTCTAGTAGAATGGATACGTAGTCAGGTACGTCCTTCTCTTTCTATGCTCTGTTCAATCATTATTCACCTACCTTTCTATTCCAGCACGGAAGCTGCCCTACCTGCCGTCATACCTTCCTCGACATCGGACAGCCGATCGAATCAGACGACGAATCCTCCGACGGAGGAGAATACATTCCCAATCCCGACGACTTCGAAGACGACGACGAGGATGCTTACATTGACGTTGACGGCTTCACCGACACCGATGCCGAAACCGATGGCGACTTCCCCGTCCAGCAGATGGACCTCGACTTCGACGAGATGTGGGAAGATGAGTCAGTGAACGATGCTGCAGTCGGTCTTGCCGAAGACATTGGTGTGGAGGACGAAGAGATGGAGGACGCGGAAGAGGAGGAGGACAGAGTCTCCGAGTGGGGACTCACGGATGGCGAATCCTCGTCGATGTCCTCCTCCGAAGGCGAGATTGCTATTGACGGCGATGACGGAGAGGGTAATAACGCCGGTACGTGGGCCCGCCGCCGATCTGCTACTCGGGTGGTGAAATTAATTGTGGTTATTGCCCTGCTACTGCTCAGCGCTGGAAACGGAGGTTAGCGTTTCCGTGCACGAGGACGATGACGCCCTCGAGAACGAGCAAGAGGGAGGGCACATTGCTGTCTCGACAGCAAACGAACAAGAACAACCAAAGTAGAGTTTCTTTATCATGGACATATCTTTCATTTTGTGGATACACCACGGTCACCCTCCAAGCATACAACATGATATTCCGCGGAAAGCTTTCCATATTAACGAGTCCTCAATGGCTCGTTCACTGTATCCTTTTACCAATATTCATATCCTCATACTTCACGCACAACCTTGTAAACAACCTGTATAATTTACTATTGTTATTCTTTTTACCTTGGTTTTATCCTTCTGAGTGCTTTTCAGATGCTATCAAGGACCTCTTGCACCACGACATCCTCCTTCCCTGCTTTCCACACCCCGGTAAACTTGCCGCTCCATCGAGGACCTTTACCCCCACCCTTGACACCCAGCTTCGATTTCAGCCCGTCGCCCGCCGCCTTCACACTCGAATCGGTGGTTCCAAGCACCAAAACAGTCGAAACAGAGCTGGCTGTCTGAGTAGTCGGCGACGAGCTCAGCACGACCACGTACGGTCGGGAAGGTTCGGCAGCGGCGGTCAGGGCGAATGCAATTGAGGACAGGAACCCAAGCGCATTACTCGTATCATCCGTTCGGTGCAGATGGAACTTGAAAGGTGAGCCTTCAGAGGTGCTGATTTTTGTTGCCAGGTCCCGTGCAATGTGTTCTGCAAGCTCCTGCTCGGTGTCCGAGACACGTTTCTCCGCCTTTTTGCGCTCGTCGACGACCTGGCTGACGCGTTCGGGTACGAGGGGAGGGCCGCAGCTCATAATTGCCGCGGTAGATGCGAGAAGGGTGTGCGTGGATGTGAGGTGGGCGATGAGGCGCGGGCCGCAGAGGAAGTACAGACGCGCGGTCGTGGTGGATGAGCGTGCGAGGGCTTCGGTGTGTGGGACAAGGAAGAGCTGGAGGTTGTGAATCGTGGGGAGGTGCGTTCCACAGCATCTGGAAAGCAAGAATGTATACGGTGGTTAATTGTTGGGTAATGGAACAAAGAATGTATGGACCACTCACGGATTTTTGTCGACGCCGTCAATGATCACCACGCGTTTGACTCCCCCCGTGTAGTCCTCTGGAAGTCCTTTACCCACCGCTCGCCCGCTCTCTAACTTTTGTACGGGTTTTGCTTGCTCTTGTGCCACATCAAGCTCCTCGACCTCGACGTGCACCTTACGGCCTTCAAAAACGAGACGATTGGCTTCGGCCTGGATAGATGCGATCTCTTCTTGTGTCATACCCCGCGGGACTTCAACATAGCATGGGCTGGGGTAGCTAGTCAGAGACCACGAGAGTGTCGGTAAGTTCAAGCGCGTCTCCAGTAGGGCCGAAAGGAGGTGCTGTGAGGTGTGCATAGACATCTACAAAAAGCCACATAGTAAATTAGCATTACCTGCGTGGTCGAGTCATCCAGAGAGACATACATGATCATATCGTCTCTCGTACCCATTGTCCCCCAGAGATACGGTAACTTTCGCACCAGGCTGGAATGCAAGCAACCCTGCATCTGCGTCCACTCCGGTAGGGAGCTTCACATAGTGCACCGCATGCCCACCATGTCTCTTCGCCTGCACGACCTCCCAGGCCTTCCCATCAGCAGTCGTCTCGATGATTCCGGTGTCGGTGGGCTGCCCTCCGCCCTCCGGGAATATGACGGTATCGTGCAGGAGAACATGCAGCAGAGGTTCGTTGGGGAGGTCCGGGGCGAGTACGGCTTTCTTGGTCTTTTTCCCTGCTGATGCTTGTGGAGGAGGAGGCTGAGAGACGTATGCCGTGACGACGGTGGTCTCAAGGGTACGCAGGAGTGGGTCACCTGTATACTTTTACTGTTAGTCATGCTGCAAGGATAAAATGACACGTTATCAGTACGTTGGCATGCTAAGAGCCCCACTGGGGTGGATATTTGAGGGTCTGTTGGTACAGATAACGTTGGAGAGATTATACGGAAATAGTCAGATGGTGTAGTTGGAGAGAGCAAGAGAGTTGTCGCAGCCATAACGATGTATAGTCAACCAGATGTAGTTTCTAGATAATCGCAGTGTTCGGGAATAGAGTCGCTGACTGAAAAGATTTCGTGGATGGGAACATGACGGAGTCCGGCAAAGAAGCCAAATTTAATTACTGCGATATCTGATCTCTTCAAGCACACTTGGCCCCACCACGGAATTCAAGTAAGCGTGCGCAGATACAAGCTACCAACCTAAGCATGATATGGGAGATGGATACCCATAAAAAGATTAAAGCTATCACAACCAGATCAGCATTCAAGAGTGACTAGAACAAGTCGGGTTGGCGGCGCTTGACTTGTCCTAGCGGCTAGTTCCCGCCGCGGCACATCATTGCGCGCTAAGCCAGTGTGGAGGCCTGTCTGCATTTTGAACTTCGAAGACATCTGAAAACCTCCTCAGGCCATTCTTTTAATTCGAAACATTCAGACTATATTTTTGGGATATTTCATTAGAAATCTCAAAGATATTATAATGCATGTCAATAAACAGAGCGTCTGTAGTAAAGGCCTTGAGGAATCATTTTGTATCATATAATAAAATGTATGTTCGCGAGATATATAGCTAGCGGACTGGAATCAAGATCGGCTAAGAGGATTGAAATGAGAAAAAACTAGAGATGCAGTGCCTTGTGGCATACGCGAGTAAAGCAAAGTAGAATAACATGCAGTGCATGATAAGAGGAAAAAAATGATAGCAAAAGTAGAAACAAATTAGAGAAAAACCGAAACTGAGAAGCACAAGAAGAGGCCGTTGGCCGTGCATTAAGAATATTAATGCCTAAGTTGAGCTACAGAATTCAGGTCTATGTTAGTACGATGTGTAGACATCATAAACAAACGAACCCATATAAGCCTTCAGTGCAATAGGCGTACTGAATTTTCATATCCCGACTGGACCGCACGGCTGCCCTTGGATGCGTGTTTCGTTTGGATGGGAGCATATTATACGGTAGGAAATATCATCGCAATGGACTGGGACGATCTGTATATGTTATGCATGACGTTGGCAACATGCAAGTTAATCATGGGTTAGGGCGCCGTGTCGAGGAATATAAATTTTGTATTGACTGCGAGTCTTGATTTTCTCTGAATAATAGATAGGTCAATTGACGTCGTTCCGGATGATAAGAAAACGGAAATAATCAACAGTTCAAGAAGTCGCGCCCCCTAGAATCCGCTTTGCGAATAGCAATGCCAGCGGCTTCAAATCATGTTGATCAGGCAGCAACTCTAAAGGATAGAACGGTCAATTTAAAGTGGAACAAAACAATGATGAAAAAATAGTTAACAATGAGGGTATGTTGCGCCTTGCAAGATAACCTCGACCTTGAATGAATTGCATCAAAACAAAGTTTGATGATGAGGAGGGTGAGGACTCACCTCTGATCAACCAATACTCTCTTCGAGCAGTCCACCCATGCTGGGCACCGCCAGTCGTTTAAGCACGTCACAGAAGATTTTCACGTACCTCGCTAGCAGGGACTCCGCGCTGCTAGGCGAGTCTTACTAGTCTTTGTGCCACCTCCGGAAAAAGACAGACCGCAACTTGACGAAGGAGCACCCCATCGGGTGCCGGTCTAAGCGCCTTCGCAAGTAGGCCCGCTCCGACTAGACCCCCCTTTAAGCTAACTCCCATCCGGTGAGCGCCTAAAGAAGAAATCTAGTACCTCGTCCGTCCAGACCTCCTTGAGAACGTTGCGTCCGAGCATGTATCATGGACGTGTGAAGCAACAATTTACCCTTCACTGCCCGGAACAACTGACATCGGAGTACAACGCCTCGCGGCGGAGATCACACGTCTACCTCGCGCTACCTTGTAGTCGTTAGGCCAGACCGCGGATTGATGGGAGTGCATCGACGAAAGGTGGGAGGCCCAAAGTGTCCTGCTCTATGCCAACACCAAGCGGTGTGGTCAGGTATTAGGGTTGAAAGATGGAAGAGGATACCTAGTCACCCGCCGCATGCTGTTTGTGCAGGGCGGGTATCAGATTATGTCGCCATCGTCGTCGCGTGCCTGTAGAAGGGCGGGGTATGTCTATTAGACGCCGAGCGATGTTGAGATGTTAAAAGTAATAGTATGCCGTGAGGAGGTGGTATGTTGACCGCCTTGGTTGAAGGTATATGATGGTGGTAGGAAACCAAGAAGCGATGGGGATTCTGGAGAAAAGAAGGGGGGTTTTATAGAGGAACTGGGTTGTGTGGTGTTTGTTATCTTTTGTTTTCGTTGTTCTATCGCACGTGTTGTGTGCACCTACACACACACCTCGATGTACGAGCTTCTCGAGTGGCACCTCGGCTATTCTGACATTTGGCGGGAAAATCTAGTGATAGATTACATTCGGCGAGGCTGACGATGGGAAATAACAGGAGGAACGAGTGTTTCAGCCGAACGCAAGTTGCAGGGGCTCCTCATATAATTTCCATAACGGGAATCGCAAGGCAAATGACCTTCCTAATCCGGGTATGATAGATCACCGCAGCAGTGACAGCACCGATTGCAAGCAGTGACTCGAGCTTGCATTCACACCGAAGGTTCTGCTTCCAGAGAAAAAGGGATCGATATCGTTCTTGATCTTTTCGTGACTTATCTGCCAATCGATATACGTGTATTATCTTATTTAGTAATCCCTATCGATGTTGAGCTGGACCATCACCTATGATCTATTAACGGGAGAGTGGAAACATGGAGGTAGAATACTATTGCCCAAAGTTCGCAGAAAACCCCGAAACAGGGTTGGTGAGCTCTAACCATTCCATCGAGTCATCCATGAACTGTTGCATCAGACCGTCTGCCTCTGAACACACGTCAGGGAATGTGTAGTCCAGAAAACCAAGGTAAGGATTATCATATGTCAAGGGTAACGGTGTGTCGGAGAGAGGGTATGACGATGGATTTGGAGATAATGGAGTAGTCATCGATGGTAGATCAGCGTTCAATCCCTGATTGAACCAGGAGTGTGGAAGGGTAGGTAAACATTCAGACGACGTGTTCTGCGTGTATTGCTGATACTCCAGTTGATTGGAGACGTGCTCAATATGGTCGTGGAATGGTGAAAGAGTTTCGGATCCGACTGAATGGAATACCTGCGATGTAACATAAGAAACAGGGGATAAAATTTGTACAAGTTTTCACAGACCTCGCCAATGTGGTTCCACGAAGTCGACGACGCCTCCGGTGACACCGAACTTGAGGTAGCACGAGAGACTTTGTATTTGGATGCTTTCTTGTTGGTAGCAGTCGTCGTGTTGGGGGAGTAGACGTAGTCAGGGAACATAGCATAGTGTCGCTCTTTTTCGATAGCGGCATATTGCAAGAAAGGCTTCTTCTCCCCAACCGACATGTGTTTCCATATCTCGCCGGCCTGTTTGCTCAATTCGTTCTGCTTCACATCCTTGGACTCATGCATATTGTTGATGTACCATGAGCGGAAGAAAATAAAAGCATTACGAGGGCGAGGGATGTGTCCTGGTTCGCGACGACGGCTGCTTGGGCGACGAGGAGGGACGGAAAAGGACGCGTCGATACCTGAAGAGGCAAGAGAATATGGGGAAAGTGAAGGTGTCGCGCCCTCGTGACCCGGAAAGTTCAAGGCAGTATCACGATCTATGATATCATGGTCAGAGAAATAATACATCCGAAAATATCATAGGCATACCAGCATAAGTGAACGATAAATCGTCAAAAATTTGTCCAGAGAGAGAGTTGGGTGTACCACCGAAGGAGAAAGACATCTTATCAAGTAAATGTGCCCGAGAATATCAGAAGATTTTCCCAATTTCTCAATACGATGTCTTGTTGCCTATACTCCCCCGCCATTCTGTGCACCTTTTGAGCCCAAACCTCCGCAAAATTTGGGTAACCACAGATGTAGCGTTGAATTTTTGCACCTCGCTATAAGAACAGCGTGTACGCCTCGAGGCATCACTACTCGCTATAATCACATCTGGTAGCCTTTTTTGACCGGGTGAAAATCAGATATCGGTTATCGATGGACACGAGGGGAGGTGTAGGACCCGAGTGAGGGAGGACAAAGAAATGGCCTAGAGCTGAAAGGACGTCGTCATGCCCCACGTGTGAACCGGTGAGGAATAGCTTTAGACTGACCAAATTGGCCTGAGATATTAGAGGTCGACTTCTTTGAGAAGAGAGAAATTTATTCATTTGGCAGACGTGATCAATACGAAGAAGGTACAATTTGAGACATCGAGTCCCGAAAGTTTTGGTTATCAAGAAAATGTAGGGCCTGGTGTAAAATCAACCTGCCGCAATCGTCAATGAGCATCTGCTGAGTGGGTAGATAATTTTTTGAGTGAGAAAGACAAGAGAGCATACAGTTATGGTCATGAAGTAAAGCCAACACCACCGAGCAGAATTGAGAAAATTGATAGGGCAATTGTGTTTTTATCCACCATCGTGACTCGATGTTCCAGGAGCGCCGTTGACGTTCGGAATTATTCGGGAAAAAATGAACAGAGTCGGAAGTGGCACTGTAAATTCCAGTTGTCCAAAATCCTGACCAAAGAAAGTATGTCCGTATAGGACCCGGGAAGCTCCCCTAAGGCCTTGTCCGGGGTTTGGCGGATTTGAGGCCGAAAAAAGGCCAAATCCCTGTCCGTTTTTCGCGGATTTGAGGGCGCCGCAGGCCAACCATTGTCCGGGGCCTGCGGATTTGAGGCCGGGTCCACAGCCTGAGGTGGCCAGCGGCAGTCAGATTTTCTTTTATTTACACAAATTCATTCACATACATCCTTTATCAGTTTATCTAGTTACCAGATGAGGAATTTATGGACGGACATGACTCAGACGACGATGATGCTGATGCATCAACCCCCGTGCCGGACTTCACTTGTATACCACATCCACCACGAAGGAAATACTACCTCCACACTCATGCACGAGTTAGCGACGTTATATACAACCTTGGATCTTGTGCACTTCATGGTGAATATCACTCAAAGAAAACTCTTAGTCCTCAGGGAGCTTTCTTGTGGAGAAAGTTTGCTAGATCAAATATTCAGAAGGCCATTGGTAAAGCCAACGAGTCACTACTCAAAATACGTATTCCTGGTAGGAAGACATTGTAATTAGTACTTATCTCTTTCTCTCAATGTGTATTATGACTGCGAGACGCTGTTTAAAGCAAAATATTGTTAAAAACGACGTGGAGAAATGTGCTGCCCCGCAGGGAGAAAATTTCTTAATTAGGAAGGACCCTGAGGAGGTCTGTCCGGTTTCGCGGATTTGAGGCCCCAAATCTCGCGGATTTGAGGGCCAAATTCGGGGTCGAGGCCGGACAAGGCCTTAGGGGAGCTTCCCGGGTCCTGTCCGTATTGAACCAGCCAGTCGATTCGTTTGTATCAATACCAGGGGCTAGAATCGCTGAGCAGACTTTTTGGATGGATATGAAGCAGACAGCAATGGCAATTAGTTGTCTTGGTGATTTATGAGTTGATAATTGCGCATCCAGCGGGCTGTAGTGTTAAATAAGGTCTGGGCGGAGGATCAGCTTTAGTGGTAAGGACTATTCTCATTGAAACATACCTGGGCGGAGGATCAGCTTTAGTGGTAAGGACTAAAGCTGTTCCTCACCCAGGATCGAGGTATCTACGTAGATTAACCTTAACCCTAGTACATAGTTTGTAATTTTGAATAGTACCGATGAACCGTGACGAGGCTGGCTCTACAGCCCATTATATATTCAACACTCCCACCGGTTGTGGTAGCCAGCCGAGTGTTAAGTGCTGTCCATCGAATCCTTGGACCATTCCCCGATGATTCCCATCATCCGTCTGAATTTTTCTACTGTGTCTCGAGGTAGGGCTTTGGTGAGTATATCCGCGATCATCTCAATAGTTGGGATGTATATAGTTGTAATCTTTCCGTTGTAAACAGCATCGCGTAGCCAAAAATAATGTCGATCGAGGTGCTTGAGCTTTCCCATGTGTTCGGGGTGCTTGCTGACCGATATAGCTGATTTGTTATCCAGCAACAGTTCGGACGGCACTGATTGAGGTGTTCCAATCTCGGCAAGAAAGTTGCGCATCCAACATAAAGACCTTCCGGTTTCGCTTGCGGCAACAAACTCTGATTCTGTAGTTGACATTGCAACTATTGATTGGACTTTGCTGCTCCAGTCCACGGCGCCTCCAGCTAGAATAATCACGGATCCTGATGTTGATTTCCCACTGTCCAGGTTTCCGCCATGGTCTGCGTCTGAGTATGTGCGGAAAAGTTGTGGTCCAGGAAGAGCTTTTTCGGCTGAATATTCAATACGATAGTCAAGTGTTCCTCGAATATAACGAAGTAAATGTTTGACTGCTGCCCAGTGCTTTAATCCCGGGTTTGAATTGAAGCGACACAGTACTCCCACCGTGTATGCTATGTCTGGCCGTGTGCACAAGGCAAGATATAGCAGTGCACCCGTCGCTTGAATATATGGTATTTTTGCCATAGCCTCCTTTTCTTCAACAGTTGTTGCGCCGTCAGATTTGAGTAGCTTTTGGTTAGGATCCATTGGTGTAGTGACTGGATTGCAGTCAAGCATTCCAAATCGTGCCAATACATCCACTTTATACGCACATTGATCAAGTGTGAGCCATCGCTGTTTCCGATCTCGTATGATACGAACACCAAGAAGGCCTACTGTTGGGCCAAGATGTCGAAGTTTAAAGTGAGTTCGTAGCTGATTTATCACGTTTAGTATGGCATCGTGGTCTGTTGATGCGATAGTCATGTCGTCAACGTGTACTGGGATAATTACTCGCACGTTTTCCCGTAGATATATGTAGACGCATGGATCGGAGACGACACGCACAAATCCAATTGATATGAAGACTTCATTGAGACGTTTGTGCCACAGATAGGCGCCCTGTTTGAGTCCGTACATTCCTTTATTGAGGCGTCCAACGATTGGACCGTCTCCAGGCTGTTTAACCGTGCCTGATGGGAGGGTGCGGTCTGCACCTTCTGGAAGACGAAGGTACAGTTCTGCATCTGCATTGCTATTGAGAAATGCTGCTGTGACGTCTACTGATTCGAGATGCATATCTTCAATCGCTGCAATTGCTAGGATTGCACGCACGGCTGGCCATCGAGCTGTTGGCGCAAATGTCTCATCAAAGTCTACGCCAGGGCGTTGGCTATATCCTTGTGCAACGACTCGCGCTTTGAAGCGGTCAATTGCTCCATCGGGCAGGTGTTTGACTTTAAATAGCCAACGAGAGCCTATGGATTTCGCGCCTGCGGGCAAATAGACTGGCGTCCAAGTCCCATTGTTTTTATGGTTGTTCATCTCCTCTGCCATAGCTTTGTACCATTCGGCTGCATGTTCGCTGTTTACTGCCTCTTGGTATGTGCGTGGATTTGTATCATGTGCGCCGACTTTCAGAGCCGCATGTTGACTGAGGTTGACGGCGAGTATTCCGTATCCTCCAAAATCAATGCCATTTTCGACAAATGCTCGTCCAGCCATCATGAGTGCCTCGTTTGACGCAAGATTCAGATTGAAGTCTACCAGTCGATCACCATTTTTGTCTTCGGGGCCAACATCAATATCCCACAATGGCTCTTTGGGGTCTTCTGTCGGATTGGATGGACTTTGCGATTGGACTGGAGTATCTAGCTGCTGTCTTGTCTGCAGTCGCTTTTGGGCATTTAACTCGGCACGTAGTTGCTCATTATGTTTTTGACGTTGGACAGTATTATAGTACTCTTGATTGATACTTCCAGCTGGTTGCTTATCACGTTGAGATCGTCGCATTGGTTGCGGTTCTGGGATTTGATTCTCTGCAATTTCACGAGGTGGAGATTCATGGTGCCTTGAAGGATTAGGAATTACTGCATCAATGTTTGGCTTAACAGGATCAAGTTGTACTCCCACCGCTTCAGGCACAAGTGCTGGAACTGGTGGAAATGAATTGTCGTTGTCCGAGTCATAGGGAGCAATGTCAGTGTTGTCAACGTCTGGAAAATCAGTAGGGAGAGGCAGCGGGTCAATTGGACTGTTCTTTGGGTTGGATAGTCCAGGAAAGACATTTTCATCGAAGATAACATCCCTAGATATAATGGTCTCCTTTGTCAACGGATTATATATCATCCATCCGATGTGATTTGTTGGGTAACCAACGAATATCCCTTTTACTGTATGACCTTGAAGGCTTTTTCGCTTGTCTCGTCCAACCAGAACATAAGCACGGCATCCGTAAACTCGAAGGTGACCGATTTTAGGCTTACGGCCTTTGAAGAGCTCATACGGAGTGACATCATTTGGAAGTGCAGAAGTGGGTGCTCGGTTATGCACATGTCGATAGACATTCAAAGCATAGTTCCAGAAGCTTTCGGGAAGATTTGCTTCGGCGTTCATAGCAGTGATAGATTCTGAAATTGTGCGTATAGTTCGTTCTGCCACACCGTTTGACTGGGGAGTTGCACGAGTTGTAAACTCCACTCGAATGCCTTCATTTTTGCAGAAGTTGAGCAGATCATTTGATGTAAACTCGCCGCCTTCGTCGTTGTGGAAGCACCGAATTTTTTTCCCAGTCTGTTTTTCAACCAGTGCTTTGAATTCCTTGAAAGCTGCGAATAGATCACTCTTCTTTGCCAGCTCGTATGCCTCCATATAGCGAGACGCATCATCGACAAACACTGCGAAATAAAGATATTTGTTCATACTTCGGACCGGCATGGGGCCTTTTAAATCGCTGAATATGCGATCTAGCAAGCCCGTCGCACGCTCAGTGTTTTGCTGAAATGGGTGACGATGTTGTTTTCCACTAATGCACGCCTCACATATGTCGGGCATTGGCAAATCAGATCCCAGATTTAAGTCAGACGCAAGCTCCTTCTTTATGATCTGTTCGACTCGGTCCTTTCCAAGATGACACATGCGTCGATGAATCAATGTTCGATCGACAATGGTTGCCTGCGCAGCATGAGAAAATTTGGCGGCACCAGGGCTTGACGTGACTACATGCCCATTTAAATATGCAGTTTTTGTAGTGTCGATCGATGCAGTAAAGATAAGAGTTTTTCGTCGGACAAATGCAAGTTGATGTTTTGATATGTGCACTTTGAAATCATGCTCGGCCGTGAGGGTGAGGACGGATAACAGATTATTTGCAAGGGAAGGTACATGAAGAACACCAGTAATAATTACAGGACGCATCCGAGCTCTAGAGCGAGTTGTTGGTTGAAACTTTACTGATCCCATCCCAACTGAGTACACTGTTTGACCATTTGCAACACGAATGGGCACACGCCACGGTTTGTAGTCAGATAGGAACCAGTGTCGATGTGGTGTCATATGCGCAGTGGCGCCAGTGTCTGCATTCCATGAATAATCAGTGGATTGCTGTCGTCTGGAGCTATCAGATAAACAAACTGCAGATTTGCCGTGAACCTGTGGACCGTCACATCCTTCTTCTATCGCATTGGAATCAGTGGCGGATGAAGCTTGAGTCTTTCCCGATGCTGCTGATGATGCATTTGCTGAGCCAGCACCTCGTCCTCTTCCACGATTTCCACTACGTTTACCACGGTATCCGCTGGCGGATGACGAGTTGGAGTTGTCGGTGTCCTTTCCGATCGCTCTTACTTTTGCGTATTTTGGACAGGCTGTCATTATGTGATCTCCGTCGCAAATGTAGCATTTGATTTGTCTTGCTGCCGCAGCTGCTATAGCATCAAGATGGTCCTTTGCGCTTTGCCGCTGTGTCTCTTCGATCCTGAATGCCTCGAGGACTGATTCCTTATCAAGCTTGGAGAGAAGGAGTACCGAAGAAATAAAGGAGGAGTATTCTTCCCGTGGAAGTGCGCATATCATAGCCATTATGACGAGTTCGTCATCTAGCATGTTAATGTCATAACCAGTGGTTGGTCGCAAGGAACGGACTTTCTGCATTGCGCCTTGAACTCGAGTGCACATTTCTGTCAGACTCTCGTCGTCCTTAAGACGAATCGAAAGTAGATCGTTGAGCGAATTAAATCGGGAATTTGGGGCAGATTTACTGTGGATTTCCTTCAATCTGTCCCACATTTCCTTTGGTTTCGTACGGATCTCATCGACGTGAATCTTGTTCCCATCATCAAGCCACATATAAATCTCTCCCGCTGCCTTGTAGCACCGATTGACGTAGCTGTTGTATGTCGATATTTGCTCAGCAGTGGGCATTGTGGTGGTTGAACCAGCCGCCGTTGTTGTTGTTTGTGGCTCTGGCTTGGGGATCGCAAATTCCGTGCCCTCTACAATTCCAATCACTCCCAAAGACATCAATCGAGCAAACATTGATTTCTCCCAATCATTGTATTTGATTACTCCGAGTTTTGAGAGCGGCAACCGCGAAACTGAGGCGTCCTCTGACGTCGACATAAATGGGTGTGGGAATGATGGTGTCAAAGTTTGCTGCTATGATCGTGAAAGATCGACAGGGTCGAGCGTCGCCTATATATACTCTAGCTCAACAAGATATTGGAGCGAGTGTAATATGGTAGAAAAATGGAGAGGATTCGACTGGATTCGAGACTCGAGAGCGGCTGCAACACGGGTGTGGAGCGCTGTTAAATGTAGTATAGCTTTAATTTGTGAAGCCGGGGCCCATAACCTGTTAAATAAGGTCTGGGCGGAGGATCAGCTTTAGTGGTAAGGACTATTCTCATTGAAACATACCTGGGCGGAGGATCAGCTTTAGTGGTAAGGACTAAAGCTGTTCCTCACCCAGGATCGAGGTATCTACGTAGATTAACCTTAACCCTAGTACATAGTTTGTAATTTTGAATAGTACCGATGAACCGTGACGAGGCTGGCTCTACAGCCCATTATATATTCAACATGTAGGAGCGTTTCAAGCATGTTATACCCAGGAAGTTTTCGAAACTTGTGGATCGCTAGTAGTTTGCAAGTAGTTGGACCGCGGCTGGGTACAAGATAAGGCACTATCCATTGTAGAACCATGTTCCGAGCCTTCCTGCAGACCTCGACGGAAATGTTTGGCAGTCAAAGTGCAAGTAATGTTCAATCCAAAGTTCACATTCAACGTTCACGTTGCAGACTTGATCAACGCGTCGCCTTTTTCTCATCACGTGCCCGAAGTATATGCTGTGAGGATTGTGTATAGGCGCGTCAGGGCGCGTCTTCGAATTCGCGCACTGAGCACAAGATTATTACTCTGAACGAGATATAATAAGAGTGTCAAATATTTTATGTCATACTATACAATAAGCCGTTCAATAAATCCCAAAAACCCGTGCCAGAATGGTAGATTGAAAATGACTACATCAATTAAATGCGGACCCGTTCTGACCGTAATATCCACCAGAAAATTCCAAAAAGGTCGCAGCAAGTACTTCATCTATGCAACGTTGCATCATGTCTTCGCAATTATAGGTCTCCTCTGAGAATGGATGCTCCAACAAGGCCAGATAGTCGGTGCTAGGATAAGGGTTTTCGCATGTCAAAGAGGACGGCCCCGAATAACGAGAATATGCCGAAGGATCGGAAGCCGGAATATCCAATGACATGCTATTTGAACTTTGATTGAACATATCGAAGGTGTTTGGAAGAGTCGGCATATACGATGGCATGAAGTCGTGAGCGTTTTGTTGGTACGCGAATTGGCTCGGAACGGAATCAAGATGAGCATGGAATGGAGAAGGCGGTCCTTGTTCAAAGGAGAAACCCTATC
This sequence comes from Psilocybe cubensis, assembly GCF_017499595.1. Lineage (NCBI taxonomy): Eukaryota > Fungi > Basidiomycota > Agaricomycetes > Agaricales > Agrocybaceae > Psilocybe > Psilocybe cubensis. Next base: position 2,935,987 of record NC_063002.1, on the reverse strand, counting down.
GAGAATATAAGTAACAGCGTTTAACTAACATATAAACATACAAACATACCTCTCCAGAGTGATACCACGACGCTGATGTTACTTTTGAAGGATCGGATGTCGTACGAGAAGCGATATCATCGTATGCACTTGGTGACCTTCTCTTCCCCTTGGTCTTCTGCGAGCCAGTTGGATTGCCACCAGATTTCGTGCTGGGTGAGTAGACATAGTCAGGGTACGTGTTATAGTGGTGCTCCTTCTCGGCAGCGGCCAGTTGCATGAACGGTCTCTTCGCCTCTTCCGACATACTGTTCCATGCTTTCCCGGCTTGTTTGCTTAATTCGTTCTGCTGCACGTCCTTGGAGTCACGGTTATTGTTGATGTACCATGAACGGAAGAAGATGAAAGCGTTGCGAGGGCGAGGGATATGTTTTGGATCGGGATGACGCGTGCTAGTACGGCGAGGGGGAACATAAAAAGACGCGTCGGTACCAGATGGAGAAGGGGCGAGGTAATGTGATGAAGCTGGAGGTGTCGCGCTCTCGTGACCGAGAAAGTTCAAGCCAGAATCACGGTCTGTGATATCATGGTCAGAAAAAATAAAAGGTCCGAAAATATCAAGTAGGCGTACCAGCATAGGTGAACGATAAATCGTCAAAAAATTGTCCAGAAAGAGAGTTGGGTATATCACCGAAGGAGAAAGCCATTTTATCAAGTAGAGATGCTCGAGAATATCAGAAGATTTTCTGAATCGCTCAATACAATGTATTGTTGCCTATACTCCCCCGCCATTTTGTGCACCTTTTGAGCCCAAACCTCCGCAAAATTTGGGTAACCACAGATGTAGCGTTGAATTTTTGCACCTCGCTATAAGAACAGCGTGTACGCCTCGAGGCATCACTACTCGCTATAATCACATCTGGTAGCCTTTTTTGACCGGGTGAAAATCAGATACCGGTTATCGATGGACACGAGGAGAGGCGTTGGGACCGCGTTAAACACGTCAAAGACAGACAAAGAAATGGCCCAGACCATTGCACGTGCTGGTCGAGAAGATTAGAATGACGATGTAAACTTTGAATTCATTGAGGTTGCATAGTTGAGGTGTAAGACAAGACTGGAACGGTACATTTGTCGTGGCAACATGAACAACATAGGTGATGAATAGGAGCCTCCAAGACCCATAGATCATCCAAAGTCGCCAGTGCGTTGTGGCGAACGTAGCAATAGAGGTTAAAGACTAGGTTATTCCTTGACGAGATCATCTGCGACACGTCCTGTGGATTGCAGATGTCAGAAGCACTGGCACACCAAGAAAATCGAGCAGCATTTGTACAGCGCGCCTATTAAGCACAAAACCTCGAACCAAATGCTCTTGAACGCAGTAGACCCTGATAATATGGTTGACGCGCCGTTGTCGTCTTTAGACAGTTGTCTGTGTCAGAGGCAGCCTGTTCATGTAAATGACGGTCATGGGTCGACAGCATACATCGTCAAATTTAAAGCTCCAACGCGAAAATGAATGAAGTTGGAGAGCCCCATTAACGTGTGTAGAGTAATAAAATGTCCGTAGGATTGAACTTGAAAGTGTTGGATTGGGGAAAGAGAGGCAGCCATAGGCCGCGGGCGGCGCGACTCGTTGGCACCTGTTTGGTCGCACCGCCGGGGCAATCAAAATACGGCTGCTTTTGGTCCTTCAACCACGTCGCCGACAATGGCCCAAAACGAATCGTCCACACCGGCCAAGGACACTCCTTTCTTCTCGAACATACTACAGCCTGGGTCCTCCCTGCATCCTACCTTTCTTCTTTTCGTTGACGGCGCTTTCTCTGTGTTGCTGGTCGTATTCCTGATCCTCATTTTTCTAACGTCCGGTAACCCCCACATCTTCGCTCTCATTGCTATCGAGCTCTGTCTCTGGGCCAGTGTTAAATGGTGAGTATTTGGCGTTTTGATATACAATGCTACTAGGACACTAAATAGATGTCTACAGGTTTGTAAATGAGCTGAAGAAAGTTCCGGTGGTGGAGAAAGATGCGAAGGAAGATGAAAAGGAAGATACTGCGAAAGAAACAGAGTCGAAGAAAACAATATGAAGGACATGGTCAAGACGAAGTGAATGTACAGCATTACCGCCTCGAGCGGTCGCTCTCCTCGTACCAACGTTTCATTCGCTTCGCACTTTCTTGCGCCAGATAGAAGACTTGGGACGTGTTCAGCAAATTGCTTGAAGTTTGTGGCCTGAGTCGACTTACGCTCTCTCTCCGTTGTATCAAGCCCTTCTCTGAAGGCCTGTGCCGAATTTCCTGACGACCCAGACCCTGCCTGTCCAAGTGCCGCGAAATGTTGGGCTTGGTCGATGACTTCGACAAGACGATCTCGGAAAGCCTGCGCAACATGTCAGAAGATGGAAGGATGTGCGGATTGAGTGGTTTACTTTGGATAGCATGTCGGACATCTCGTTGGCTTGCTCTTCGCTAAGGCTAGATGGGGAGGGATGTTACCGGTAGTTTCTGATGTCAGAGAATAACTCACATATCCATGATCGTTTTCCCGAAGCCGTACCACAGACCACCTGCGCCGACGAGGTTGGATAGGCGCACACTGCAAGCTTCCGCTTTCAATGCGTTTCGTACTCTGGAATTAAAAGGGGCTGGGATATTGAAGTCAGCCCAGTCTCTGTGAAAAGGATGAGTATATGTTTTTGAACGAATGGTGCAATGTACGTACGAGTAGATAATGGTGTATGCCAGCCATATTGGGATCTGCATCTTGCTTGACACTGCGATCTACTGCATATGAGTATTCAGCATCTTGCACGCGGAGATGTGTTCATACATCGCGTTCTGTCCCGCCTCCAAGGTGGCCCATATTTGGGATTTCCTGTTTAAACGTACATTGTATTTTCTAGACGTAATTAAGTGATCAGTGGTCAGTGGCAAGCCTATCTCGACAGAAACGACGAATATACCTGGTTCTCGGCAAGGATGGCCTCTATCGAGAAATAATCAAAGTCCATCGGGGTGAGTGTCAGAAATTGGGATGGAGGTGACTGTGACCTGACGCGTGAGTGTAGTGTCGCGAGTTTCTTACGTCAGCGAATATGTCACCACGGCAGTGGACTCACGGCTCTGGCTTAACCTCGCTCGCCATGTTCCAAGCTCGTATCCCCTCCCTGGCCGCAAGACTGCCATCAGTGCTGAGCAGGTCCACTCAGCTGTCCAGCAGAACGCTTGCTCGCCCACATTGCTTCCGAACTATCTCAACAACCCGACCGACGCGAGCATCGGAAGCACCGAAACCACAGGTTGACGAAGCCCTGATTAAGGCCCTGCAAGAAACCGAGGCATATAAAAAACTGTCGAAAAGTCAAAGTGCCATTGAAGCTATCAAAAAGTTTATGAATGTTCTTCAGAAGTCAGGTAAGTCACTCGTTGCGCTCAAGTCTGTGCTCCAAGTGATGACTTATATTTCTACTAGGCGTTGATACCACGTCGGGGAAAAGGCCTTCCATGCTCCAGATGTCTAAGCTAATGTTGAACTCTGAATTCCGTGACGCTTCCAAAAACATGATTGAAGAGTTCCAAAAGGCAGGCCTCGATCCAACCGACAAAGTGTGTTAAATTCCATCTCTGCTTCGAATTATTGTGAACGGTGTCTGAATTTCTAGGCCATGATTGACGAGCTTACAAACCTGATGAAAATGGGGAAATTCTGAGGTTCCGTACTCCTAGCTAGGTAGTAATTTTTGGTGTGGATAGAGAGAGTATGTATTTGCCTTAGATAATCACGAAATTGAAATGTGATCTATTCGAGGATTTGCAAATCTCTTGATCGCTTTCCATAATGACCGATTCTCATTCACCGCCTTCTGCTTCTACGCCTCCAGGACAACCTTTGCCGCAGGTTCCTTTCTACTCCATTGAGTATCCTGGCTACATTGGCCCCCAGTCTACACCCATAGCCATTCGCAATCTCGGAGGACAAACAAGGATTGATCATGCCTTCAAGCGGACCGCTCAAAAATCACAGGCGCTCTTGGAACTATCTCTGAGACCAGAAACGCCATTCGCACACTCTATACCTGGTGATGTTGTCGCCACCAACAACCTTCTGCTTAAAGTCAGGAGACGAAAGCGGAAACAACCCTCCGCGTCTGGCTCGGATGCTACCAGCAACGGCCTTGTGGGTGAATACACCGCCGAAGTTGTTGGCATTGTTGCAAAGACTGTTCGTTTTCGAAGTGATTTCTGTCTCATGCATATGCGGAAGACTATGCGCTTATAGATCAAATCTAGGCATGGTGGACTACCAGTATTTCCCTGACCCAGACGACCCGATATCGACTCTACGAATGGCGATGAATAAAATGGATGGTATGCTCTTTTTATGCACGCCCCAAACTACACTGCTTATACCCCATCCCAGTGGACTATCTGAGCTCGTACACCATTCCTCCAGAAAACCACGACGCGTCTGCAGCTCCTGTTGCTTTGACTTCGTCCTCAAGCAGGCCCCAAATGGATGTCGATATCAACATGAATCTCGATCCCCAGTTGCTCGAAATTTCCGGCATGGCTGAACCACAGCCGCAACAGAGCAACCCGCCAATAACAAACCAAAGCAACCTACGGTTATTCCCTCCTCCCCTGTTCAGTCGTCAAACGATTCCTCAGGGATACAAGTTTGTAGTTCTGTGTCCTTTAATAGCATAGGACTGAATGGAGAATGTACTACAGCTTCAAAGCCAACACTGCGTCAATGGTCTCGACGACGGTCGACGAAGAGACGGGAGAAGAAAAGAAGCGAATGATAAATCGAATGCGCTGGAAAGGATATGGCCCTGCCTCAATCATGTTTTCGGAGGCGCAGGTATGGAAATGACAATTTATGAAAGGTTTTGATTTTTAATTATATGCGCACCAGGTCCCCAAATGTCCTCCCAAAGCTGTAGAGGAAGGTAGAGACCAAGTCAATGAAAATATCTTGAAAAGATTGGAAGCGGTATGTCAAATGACGTGATTTACTGTTGCTTATATCAATTGATTGCCCCAACAAGCTCTTTGAGGAACGGCCGGTTTGGACGCGAATGTCCTTGTTCAATCAATTTTCTGCAGCGGAAGCGAGGGATATCCTTAAGTGCGTCTAGTTTTCATTCACCACTTTGCCAAAGAATGGTTCTAATTTATGATAATGAAGTTCAAAAATACTACTGCCTCTGTGTTGCTATGTGTTTCAAGATGGACCATGGCGCGACACGCTTGTTAGGTTCTCATATGACCCAAGGAAAGATCCTAGCTCAAGATTGTAAGCATTCACTTCACCTTGGGAAAAGTTTCGCTATTCACTATATGTAGCTTTCAACGCCTGTATTTCCGCAATGCAAACCATCCAATATCTCGACCATCTGTTACTACTCGAAGGCACGAGCGGATGACCCTCAGTGAACAAACAAGAGCCCAAGAAACAGATGCCGAACGAAGGTGCGCCTTAGAAACCTTTCGCACCAGTGATATTTTATGAATTGAGACCTGCAGAACCTCTCATATCTTCGATGGTCAGACACTGACAAAAGAAACCGCCGCGTTCCAACTCTGCGACATCGTCGATCCAATGCTGAAGGAGATGATAGAAGACCCCGAAGCTTTGCGTGACACCTGCGATGTTCGTCTATTACCACCCTGTCTTATTATCGGGCTAACAGACGTATTAGGAGCGAGACGGTTGGTATACAACACATGCCTTCGAGCAGATTAAAACTGTTCTCCGACACAAATTCTTTTCACTCCTCGAAGGGCATGTTGTCTCGGACGCGGAATGCCGTAAACATCTTGCGACAAGTGACGGGTCTTTGAAGGCGTCAATGGCGAACAGGAGCTCCAAATTGAGGGCCGGAAAGCACAATATGGCTAAAGGAGCGCTTCGACCGGAAGATGCTGCTGTACGTGTCCCATCTGTTTCTGCCTTTTAATTTCCTTTCACTAAACAAAACGGTCAGGCCATGCGTCTTCGGGCAACACTGGATCGCAGCATGAAGTCTTTACAGGGTCAACGCTGATTTCATCATATTCATGCCTTAATTTATACTTCGAATATACATGTCATGTTTATCCCCGATATGCTCGAATAGCATTGACTCCACCACAACCGACGACGACGAGCTAAGACTGTGGGGTTGGCATGAAGGTGCTACGCGGGAAGGTGGTCGATGCGCAGTAATCATAGAACGGAGAGCGCGAAATCATGAAGCAGCAGCTTGCTTGGCTTCCAGGCGGGCCTTGTACTGCAAGAAACTAGTTAGAAATCATCGGTCAGATTGAATATTCTGCTGAAAACGTACTGAGCCGATGGCAGCGTATTTGGCATTGCGACGGAACTAATATCGAGATTTCGATGAGCATGAACTGCAGCTAGCCTTTGAACTCAACGGACCTTGGCGTCAACCTGAGAAATACAAAAAGTTGGTTCAGTTCAAGTGGTAAGCAGGATGGATCATCGACGAAAACGTACACCCTTCATGGACCTCGACCGAGTCGAAGCGGGCTTGCGAATGCCGTTTTTGTGGGCTTTCTTGTTCTGGTTGTGATTTGTGTGACTAGAAAGATGTACATTAAAAGCATGTTCCGGATAAGATGTTGGAGAAATGGATACTTTTTTGATTTGGCCATAGTGTCGTCGTCGTCTTCGGTGGTGAGCTCGATTCCACTTGTTACACGGATTTGGATGATTTGGCACAGCCACTGTGGACGATGGTACTATACAGTTCCTTTCCCACGATAGGAATGCCGAAGGTCGAGTAATAGTAATCTCGGCTCCAGATCTTCGGGAGCGGTCAGCGGAGAATGAAATCGGAGTCAAAATTTCTGAGAAAAACCCAGATAATTAGTAGTCCTTAATCTCGGCTCCAGATGTTCGGGAGAGCTCCGGCGGAGAATGAAAGCGGAGTCAAAAATTCTGACGAAAACCGTTGCAAATCGCTCTCCATAACATCTGGTGCAATTGCATCAGTAAAGATGCGGACAGCCCCTGTTGTCACATCAGTCACACTCTCACTCCCTTTTCATCGCTCAATCAATGCTCCTCATACTCCCCGTTCTCCTTGTTAATAAACAATTTACTCACTAATAATCACTCTTGACTTACTGGATGACAATAAATACAATATTATTTGATTTCAGTGCAATCCAATTAAGCTAGCCTTATTTTGATGTCTTGGTGCATCCACTTCTAACTGACAATTATTCAAGGAGTGTGAACTCGCAGAGTGAGTACCCGGCCTGGTAATGCTGTAACATCAAACCTTTGCTTTCTACCCTAATTCTACTGTCCCATTCAGCCTAAGTATATTAGATCCTCACACTTAACACTTGAGGTTAGTACCTGTACATACTACACGGGCTACAGCCGTAGAAGTCTTCCAACGGAAATTTTATAACATTTTCGGCCGCAACTGGGCACTTTACATACTTGAGATTACAGATATGGTAAGATATAATATTCAAACGAAGAGAACTGTTGTCCTTGGACCAAAAATCCTGACTTAGACGGCGTCAAGTCGATGCGTGAGCACGGCGTGACATGTCCGCATCTTTACTGATGCAATTGCACCAGACGTTATAGGGCACATCTCCCCGATCAGATTTTGCAGAATTTTTGACTCCGACTTTGATCTCCGCCTATTAGTCCCGGGCCTCTTGCAGGAGGGGAGATCGTGCCCTATAACGGATGGGAACGAGACTAAGTAGTCCTGTGCTTATCGCGCCCCCCAAACCGGGGAAGAAAATGATTATGTAAAGTGCGGACTTTGAAACGCGTCGCGCTAATATAGGCCCTCGCGCCCGAACTCTTCTCAACGCGTTTAAACAGTTGGTATCTGCTTTAATCCCATAATTTAATGCTTTATGAGCCATGTAAATTGTAACTTATGGCATGGAGTCTTTTGGAATATATCCTATGTTCGAGTCTATAGATGATGAATCTCACTCAGTGTCCTGATAGATGAACAACTATATTGTGGACACTACCTATAGATGATGAATCTCACTATAGAATACGAGTAAAGAGAATGAGTGCTGTGTAAAGTAAACCAGAACATAAAACAACATACCTCAGTGTCCTGATGGATGAACAACTGAGATATGTGAGGACGAGGAAACGCTGTGTCTACACTGGCGAGAAAGTAAATAAAGGTAAACACGAATAGGGGTTGACATGTGAAGAAAGAGGACAACATGTGACGCAGTAGAGGAACCAGACAAACTCCAACATCCTATATAGTGCTAGCATGGAAAACAAGAATTAACCCACTGCCCACTTGCAAGAAGTTAATCATGTGATAAGTGCAGACCCACCTGCAAGTACCGCTCACATTTATTGTCATCAGGACAGAGAAGAAGTGGTGCATTTCTTCTGAAATTTTTGACTTTCATGGCTTATATATCTTATCATGCCAAAGTTTTGAAACAATATAAACTAAATCATATTTATGCAGGTATATTCAATGGAGTTGTAAAAGTTCTATTGAAGTTCTACTGATGTAAATGTTTACCTAAAAATCTGTAATGGGCCTATATATTTGATTTTAAAGGAAGAGCTGCGCAGTTATTGCCTTGTATAACACGCTAGGATACACACTGCAACTGGAATCAACAAACAATGCGTTGACGACGCGTCCTAATGACGCGTCATGGCCGGACCGGATATTCAATGTCCGCACTTTACATAATAAATTTCTTCCCCGGTTTGGGGGGCGTGATAAGCAACAGATCACATATGTACGTATCGTGGTCTGTCTACGAGAGACTAGATAATTAGGCTCGTACCCAGCCGTTTTTGTAGTCTCGTTCCCATCCGCTATAGGGCACAATCTCCCCTCCTGCAAGAGGCCCGGGACTAATAGGCGGAGATCAAAGTTGGAGTCAAAAATTCTGCAAAATTTGATTGGGGAGATGTGCCCTATAACGTCTGGTCTAATTGCATCAGTAAAGATGCAGACATATCACGCTGTGCTCATGCATCGACTTGACACCGTCTAAGCCAGGATTTTTTGTTGAAGGACAACAGTTCTCTTTGCTTAAATATTATATCTTACAATATCTATAATCTCAAGTATGCAAAGTGCCCAGTTGCCACTGAAAATGTCATAAAATTTCTGCTGGAAGACTTCTATGGCTCTAGCCCATGTACAGGCAACCTCAAGTGTTATGTGTGAAGATCTAATATACTTAGGCTGAATGGGACAGTAGAATTAGGGCAGAAAGCAAAGATTTGATATTGCAGCATTACCAAGCGGGGTACTTACTCTGCGAGTTCACATTGCACACTCCTTGAATAATTGTCAGTTAGGAGCGGATGCAACAAGACGTCAAAATAAGGCTAGCTTAATTAGATTGCAGTGAAATCAAATAATATTGTATTTATTGTCATCCAGTAAGTCTAAGAGTGATTATTGGTGAGTAAATTGTATATTAACAAGGAGAACGGGAAGTATGAGGAGCATTGATTGAGCAATAAAAAGGGAGGTGAGAATGTGACTGATGTGACAAAAGGGGCTGTCCGCATCTCTACTGACGCAATTGCACCAGATGTTATGGAGAGCAATTTGCAACAGTTTTTGTCAGAATTTTTGACTTTGCTTTTATTCTCCGCCAGAGCTCTCCTGAACATCTGGAGCCAAGATTACCGTTTCTGACTAATCTCATTTTCAAAGTCTGAAAAGTTTTGTCAGAAACGGCTGGGCTAAACGAACACTATTTGGCAGGGTCACACTTTTGTGACAGCGGACTTAGTGGAATTAACGTGATCTACCGCTATGGTTGTTATAGTAAAACCAATGTTATCTTGCCCCTCCTTCAACACAATTATGTACCTACTAGTCGTTGTATTCACTCTTGCTCAATTCCTCCTCATCTTTTCCTTCATCAACAAAGACCTCATTCATATCAAAAGAAACATCTTCCTCAAAAATGTGAGGTAAAGTTAAGTTTTTCTCTCCTTGCTCTACTTCATCTAACAGCCTCTCAAATTTGGTTTTTTCTTCCTCTTCAGGTTCTCCACGTGTATCCACCATAGTCTCCTCTTTGCATATGCACTCCTGGGCACTGGAAATAGGTTGAATGGGTGTGAGAGGGTGGAATGGAGTTGTTGAAAGCACTCTGACATTAGGCTTTGTATCAGGTGGGGTAGATGGGAATAGTTGAAGTGCTTGATCAGCCATAGACCACAGTTGTTGTTGCTTTTGGAGCTTTTGAAAGGCTTTGTTATAGTCTGTGAGTGGTATTTTCTTTCCTTTTGTAAGGATATGCATCCCCTCAGCAATAATATCCTTGATAGTACCACCTGTATTTTGACCTAGAGTACGACCCTTTGTGTAATGGTAGACCCGGTGTTCTTCAAGGCTTTCCATTAAACATGAGATATTATTTGTTAGGTCTGGAGGTGCATGTCTTGAACCCTGATTTGCTCCAATCACATCATTAAAATTCTGTGTAATTCCTCTCAAGACCTCAATTGTTGGTGCAAGCGTGTCTATCCATTCCTATAAAGCATTGGAGCCATGGGTCTTATATGCGGTCTGCAAAAATGCTGTGAGTAACACAGATAACATTATTGTAATGCCGCTGCTTACCTTGATCTAGTAGTTTAGATGTTCTTGGGCAAGATTAACCTCAATAAAACCATTGTTGCTCCTGGTTATATTTAGCAACCAATTTTTCAAGACAATGTTGCAAATTGGCTTTGGCCACACCTTTTTGAGTGAGTGGATAAGATGCAGCATTTTGTATGCGTATTTGGTATGACTGCTCCCTCAATAACTCAATGTCCATATTTTTAGAACCAGAATTACTTGGCCTGAATTTCCAGCTTTAATTGCATCTGTGAACTCACGTGAAATCAATGTGTTGCGCATGAATAAAATAGTGTTCTCTAGTACCATGTCTGAACTCTCTGAGCTTCTCATCTTGTCTATACGCAATGAGCTTAAAAACTGCTCAAATATCATTTTTGTGTGAGTTTTTAACTGTTTCCACTGTCCATACTTGGCAAGATATTCCTCTAGGCTTTGGCATTTTGAAACAAGCAGCAAGCAATGAAGTACATGTGCATAAAGCAACACAAAAATCAAATTACGGCATTTTCGGAATGTAGGCAGTGACGTGAGCATACAGTGGGCAAAAAAACCGTTCGAGTATTGGTTACGTATGAAAAGATTAATTTATAACTTTGAAATTAAAAATGTTAAAAATATGAGATTATTCACAGGTATACTAGAGGGTATTAGCTAAAGGATGGCACACTGATTATGTGATTTTTCCAAGAATTGACCAAACAGGAGCATATACAGTTTGCTAAGTCATTCGAACAATTTTTTTGCTAAACACTTGAGTATCAATAAATCATATCTACTAGTACTTTGTATGTCCACCCTTGGCCTTAATCACTGCTGCACACCTTCTAGGCATGCTAGCAATCAAATTCTGCACCACTTCTTTGGGTATTCCATTCTATTCCTTCTCAACCCTCTCCCAAAGTTCATGGATACCCTTTGGTAGGACTTCATGTTCATTAAGTCTTCTTTTGAGGTATTCCCATAGATGTTTAATGGGGTTGAGATCTGGAGATTGTGCAGGCCATATGCGGACCCTAAAATTCTGCTCTTCAAACCATTTCTTGGCCAATTTTGAGGTGTGCTTTGGGTCATTGTCTTGCTGAAAGTGGATATCTTCTACCTGTTGACCATACCACTCTAAGGATTTTAGGAGCTCATTACCTAGGATCTCAATGTATAACTGAGCATCCATCTTTCCATCAATTCTAGTGGCAAATCCAATTCCTTCCCATCCCATACAACCCCACATCATCAAGTTTCTTCCTCCAAACTTCACAGTTTGCTTGATCCTCCTGGGGTCCTGTCTGTTTTCCTTGTCTATCCACACCTGATCTCTGCCATCTGAACCCAATCTGTTGATTTTGGTCTCATCTGACCACTAGACCCTTGCCCAGTCATCCACAGTCCACTCCAAGTGCTTTTCTGCAAACTATGCCAGTTGATTTGAGTGCATTTATAACTGTTTGAGGACTGATATTCTGGCCATTAATAGTAGCCAGAGACTTGGCAGCTTGCACAGCATTCTTGATTTGTCTAGTTCGAATTCCACGCTTGGTATAGGTGATATTGGCACCAGTCAGCTTCTTTGGGCATCCTCCATGGGAAACCACTGCCTCAGGACAGTAGTCTTGGCAAATCTTGGTGATAGAACCAGCACTAGCTCCAGTCTGGGCCTTGATAGAGGCATATGAGTGACCAGAAGTAAGAAGAGAAACAATAGTAGCAATGGTTGCTTTAGAGAGGGGTTTCATGCTTGATTGGGGGGATAAAGAGGTTGGTTGTAGCTATTATATACCTATTCAACATGTAGTCACATGATTTTATTGATAGTTGTTTGGTATATCAACAAAGTTATGTGATAATACATAGTTTATAGCATTTAAATTACTAGCAAAAAAACTGTTCGAATGACTTAGCAAATTGTGTATGCTGCTGTTTGGTCAATTCTTGGACAAATCACATGATCAGTATGTCATCCTTTAGCTAACACCATATAGTATATCTGTGAATAATCTCATATTTTTAACATTTTTAATTTCAAAGTTATAAATTAATCTTTTCATACGTGACCAACACTCAAACGGTTTTTTTGCCCACTGTAATGGGTAGGCGGTTGAGGCAAGTATTGTGGAACCACAGAAAATTTGGGTCTTGTATAGCTGTGTTGGATTTTTTAAAATGGGTGAGCAGAATTCCAACTGCATCTGCAATTTTTGCGTGAAATAATCCTGGAACCCATGCCCCCAAAAATAGTGACTGTCTGCCACTTTGTATCCAGCTCTAAGACCTTCCAGCGCTTGCAGGCATGCAATCAATAATTGATCTCCTGCCAAAAATTGGACTCGTTCCTCTGCTTTAGGTACATTTTCCAGTTGAAGCTTGTTATAGATTGCCTCAACAACCTCTGCATTTCCAGTGATTGAAGACTCATCAATAGGCCAAGCAGGTAACAGATAGAGTGTAGACTGGTGGGTTTTGATTTTTAGTGGGGTTACAGGCTGAGCTTTCTCAAGGTCAACCTTGAAGCACTCAAACCCTGCTCTGCCCTGTTTCACAATAATTCAGAGAATTGTAAATTCAAGACATAACTTGAACATCTGGCACTTGCATTTTGAGTGCACCACATCCGTGATGGATAGTGTAGGTGCGTTTAAAAATGCTTCTCAAAGAACGGAGACTTTTAAATCTTCTTCTTTAGCATCAAACAGAGGAATCACGGTTGCGCAGATTTCATTTTTTTATGTGTCTAACCTTTATTATGAGTACTGTTGGTCCTGGACAATTTAACATGTATGCTTACTATGCCGGCCGATAATATCTTCAGCATTCTGCATATCAACATTCACATTATTGTAAACAGACTAAAAGAGTCCAGTAGCTGCAATTTGACATATTTCTTTGCGCATACATTTTAAAAGTTGGTAGAGTGTGCCGGTTGGTGGTGCCTTGCTTTGTGGTTGTGCATTGGTAGTAGCAGGCATTAATTCAGTATTATTATTCTGTGATAACTGTTTGTGTTTACGGGCTCGTATCCATTTACAATTTTTTGATATTAAATTGTCATAGCTTTTGCATATTCCAAGAGTTGACAGCACAGTCATGGCTTGATGTTGTGCGCCTGTAGCATACATATAAAGTGCTATCAATCTCTTCGACAGATTATTGGCATGACTATACTCTCCCAGACATGCCAATGCAGTTGATGTGATTACCTAGAACTCGGTGAGGTCAAACTTTCTATTCAGTTGTGTTGAAGCTTACCATTTGGGTCCTCTTTTTCCGCTTTTTTGTATGCTTCATGTTTGCATGAGGCAAAGTCAACATAGCCTTTAAAGCAAGCATCATGAATGGTGCTTCGGTAATGAGCACATCATGTAAATGTGCAAATGTAAAAGTGGAGGCAAACACACTATCAATTTTTTTATTCATTGTTTGAAGGTGCTTACGCCTTGTTATCCGTCGCGCCTCCCGTTTGATGATTTCCTCCACATAGTTTTGAATCCATTTACGCACAATTTTGCGGCCTGCATGACTATTGGTGGAACCAGCCTACCAATCCAATAGCGTGCAAACATTTGAAGCAGTAGAAAAGAAGTCTTGCCATTAAATTGCACGTTTTTTGCTCTTGGGATGGAAAATATATTCCATGAAATCCCAGATGGTAAGGCCGTGTCCATGAAGAGAGTCCAAAATGCCTTTGAGTATGTCATGTTTTTCTTTTAGAGCCTGTTCATTGCTCATATTTCTTTGGAGAGCAATTGTCCAAGCACATTTTTGATGTTCTTTCCATATACAATGGCAACCGCATTTGGCCCTACACATAGGCTTGATTTAATAATGCTGACTGAGCTAAGAAGATGGTTCTGTATGTTGTTCTCCGGCTCAGACAGTTCCGTTTCTGTTGAGGCCAAATTGCTAGAGTTTGAAAAGTCGGCGGTTGGTAATTGGGGAGGCAATTGTTGTAATTCCACATTTGTATCAGGAATAAACAATGCTAGGGGTTGTATTTCAGAAGTAGCACTATCTGACAGTAAATTGAGATTAGGCGAGCTGGACATGAGCAAAGTTTGTGAAGTAAAAAGGTGTCTAAACTTGAAATTAGGGGTGTCGATCAATGGCGAGTGTGCTTATGAAGGCTGGTTTTATTTTCTTTATCTTCATTAACCAGTTGCTTTCTGTTGTTTACCATGCTCCCTTGAAGCTCTCTGAGCAAGAACACTCATAGAAAACATCAAAAATCCTCCATTAAGATCTGGCAACTATTAAAAGCAGAAGAACTATGTGATTTTGCTCAAAAAATCAAAGACAAATTTTGCTGGGCACACGAATCTCGTGATTTTCAGATTCAGGCCATTACTACTCAGCTCAAATGTAAAAATGTTTTTATTCATGCTGGAACTGGCTTGGAAAAGACTGCTATTGCGGCGGGACCCCATGCACACAAGAAAATGAAAGGAAGAGTAACAATAATGGTATCACTGTTAATTGCTCTCTAGGAAGAGCAGGTATGTTGTGCTATGTTTAATATATTCTGTGCATTTTTACTTACTTCTGACTCTAGGCCAAAACATTTTAAAATGAGTTTGGTCTGGAATTGATTGCAATAAACAGTGCAAAGAATGGTGGCTGCACTAAAAGTGTCATGAATGTGAGTTTCCAATTAAATTTAACACTATTTTGACTATTCTAAAGCATATCAATAAGGATATTATGGTTGGATGATGGGAGATTATTATCATCTCACCCAAAATGCTGCTTTCAAAAAGGTTTATCAAAAATATTATATGGAAGTCAGAATTTGGGAGGCGAATCTTGTCGGTGGTCATTGATGAAGCATACATTGTCTTGCATTGGGGTTTTGGATTTCGCAAACAGTATGGAACTCTGGGAACTCTTCGTGCACTTCTCCCTAAACGCACTCTATTTGTTGCAATGTCAGCCACTCTTTCCGAGTATGTATGAAAAGATGTAATATCCAAACTTTAGTTTAATCCACACCATATTAACTATCTTAATCTCAGAAATAATTACCCAAATGTGTTGCTTGTTGTTCAAGCACTAAAAAACTCAATGTATACCTATAGCAATCTCAATTTTCTTATTCCCAAAAAAGGCTGTCAACAGGCCAACCAAATTCCAAAAGCCTTTGTGTATGCAGATAGTTTATCAATAGGGTTTGACATGATTGACTATTTGGATGGTCTCTTACCAATGGCATTGCAACAACAGGGTCTTGTCCGTCTGTATAACGCAGCACTTTCACAAGAATGTTGTGATTTGCTCATGGAGTTGTTCAAAGCTGGGAGCATTTGTATTCTTATTTGTACAGATGCTGCTAGAATAGTACGTGCTTGCATATTCTATATTCCAATGATTTTTCTAATATGATTATAAAAATAGGGATGCAACATACCTGATATTGATATTGTTGTTCAATGAAAGCTGATGGCAACTGTATCCTCATTTGTTCAATGCGCTGGCCAAGCAGCACAAGAAGCTGGCCCACTAGTATCTACCACTTTATTTAATATAACTTGGGCACTTGCCCTGCACACCTGTTTATATGGTGCCCATCTTTTTTAGATGCAAAATATATATCATTATAGGCCAAGCTATATCATAAATCTGTATCATAGCTGCCCAAATCTGTATCATAGCTACCCAAAGTTTGTATCATAGCCACCCAAATCTGTATCATAGCTGCCCAAAGCTTATATCATTGATTTTAAAGCTATATCATTAATTTCCGGAGCTGCATCATTAATTGTCCAAGAGCTACATCATTCTTTTTTAAATTACTTAATGGCTGCATCATTCTTTCTAGATTACTTAATGAAATGATCTTGATGTCATTGATCTGATTAGAATTAGGCTTTGGACCATCATTGATGGACATGACATCATGCTCAATTAGGGTCCTGGGCTTTTCCCTTTGCCTCGGCCCCTAGCTCTATAAATAGAGCTCATCCTATGCTACTTTTGTGCATTGCTGGCAATGGATTGGGTGCTTTTGGGGGCATTTCTGGACCGTTTCCCTTGGTTTTTTTGGTAGACCTATAGTTTTAAAGTGTCCCAATCCAAATCTAAAATCAGAATTGCAATATCTTTACTCATTATTGTGCAATTAAGCGTGCAATGTTTTGGCCAAAAAGCGCACCTTGAATAGCACCCTCCAGGGGTAGGTATTCACCCTTTTGACCATTTCATTATTTTTTATTTATGTTAGACAGAGTACATGCCAAGTTTTAGCTTAATTGGAGCAGTGGAACCTATTGAACTAGGATGTGCACCCTACCCCTCCTCCTACCCCTTGTACAAATGCCTTCCTGATCAGATAAATTCAGGCCCAACCAGGGCTGGGTAGGTGTCTATCATACCAATTTTTAGAGCCCAAAATCTTGGTACAATTCTAAGATTTAAGGGTACTACCCCCCACTCCCTCCAGAACTTGTGTATTTTATTATACCATAGGATGGGCTCTCAGACCATTACAAAACATGTAGATCTACTAATAATAGTACATAGAGTCCAAAATTTACCCTTAAAAACCCTCTGCAGCAAGGGAACATACTGATTCAAGGGGGGGTATGAGGACAGATATGGTAGGTTATTGATTAGGCCATATCTCTACAAATACTTCTTTGTAAATCATATTCTTGATGTCTACAGATACCTATAGTTGTCCCCTAACTATCATTCTCCAGGTGCAAAAAGATCCGTCCATGAGATGAGATGCTGCAGAGGGAATACCATTCTTCATCAAAATGCACAGTATTTTTGCATTTACCATATATAAATGATCATGATCAGAAAATATAAAAGCAGGATAGTATAGCCCCAAAATGTAGCTTTCCATAACATTAAGGATGTTGTGCATCGGACCAGTGGTTGTTGAGATATGGAAAGAAAGGTGTTGAAGAATCCATCAGAGACCCGGATGGATATTGGCCTTTATTTATGCTTTGTTTGTGGTCACCTCTTTGGTCTTTCTCCGAGATACATTTTGACATATCTCAGCTCATACTCATCGGATTTCCATGATTCTATATACCACAGATAGGTGTCATTTGGGGCTACACAACCGTATTATTCTTGTATTTTTTGGGTGTTATCCTGCCCATCATATTTTGTCTTTTCGCTATTTTTAGACAATTTTGCTTATTCTTCTTGTACCATTTTGTGAGGTGCTCTGGCTGTTTAGCACACTGAATATAATATGTAGAGGACCGTAATAGCTATCAGTAGATGTATAATATGAGGATTTTGGTGAAGTATAAGCGGTGATATGCTCATATTAGGGTGGAAACCTAATGTCTTTTTGTTGACCTCATAACCAAGGTGTTCTTCTTTATCTAGAATGTTTCAAAGGTATGTATTGCGTTTTTGGTACTGTGTAGGACAGGTTTACATACTTATGTGTACTGGAGATGTCCATTCTATCCTGTAATAAAATATATAATTTCTGGAGGGAATAGAGAATGGTACCCTTCAATCTTGGAATTTAATTGAGATTAAGGACTCTAAAAATTGATATAGTATTTGCCTAACCAAACCTAGCTGGGCCTAAATTTATCTGGTCAGGAAGGCATTTATACAAGGGGTAGGAGGAGGGGTAGGGTGCACATTCCAGTTTAATAGGTTTCACTGCTCCAATTAAGCTGAAACCTGGCATGCACTCCGCCTAACATAAATAAAAAATAATGAAATGGTCAAAAGGGTGAATACCAACCCCTAGAGGGTGCTATTCAAGGTGCACTTTTTGGCCAAAACATTGTACGCTTAATTGTAGAAGAATGGGTAAAGATATTGCAATTTTAATTTCAGATTCAAATTGGAACACTTTAAAACTATAGGTCTACCAAAAAAAACCAAGGGAAACGGTCCAGAAATGCCCCCAAAAGCGCCCAATCCATTGCCAGCAATGCCCAAAAGTAGCATAGAATGAGCACTATTTATAGAGCCAGGAGCCGAGGCAAAGGGAAAAGCCCAGGACCCTAATTGAGCATGATGTCATGTCCATCAATGATGGTCCAAAGCCTAATTCTAATCAGATCAATGACATCAAGATCATTTCATTAAGTAATCTAGAAAGAATGATGCAGCCATTAAGTAATTTAAAAAAGAATGATGTAACTCTTGGACAATTAATGATGCAGCTCCGGAAATTAATGATATAGCTTTAAAATCAATGATACAAGCTTTGGGCAGCTATGATACAGATTTGGGTGGCTATGATACAAACTTTGGGTAGCTATGATACAGATTTGGGCAGCTATGATACAGATTTATGATATAGCTTGGCCTATAATGATATATATTTTGCATCTAAAAAAGATGGGCACCATATAAACAGGTGTGCAGGGCAAGTGCCCAAGTTGAATCAAATAAGTGGTAGGGACCCCTCGCTGGCCGTACTGGCCTTACAGTTTTGCTGGTTGAAAAGTCAGTATACAAAATGGACCTAGACAAGGATGAACGTGAGGTTTCTACATCAAAATCACAGAAAAAAAGCATACAACAGTCACCTAATTACACCAAGTCTGACAATAAAGAATATGCCGTCAAAAGAGGTGTTTTACGTGGAGCGTATGGCGGACAGACAGACAACATTGCACCAAACATTGTTGTACCAGTTGACATTGGATGTATTGACAAAGGGGCACACAGTCTGGTACAGACAACAACATGTTGCCAATATGTACTTACACAGATCTATAAAAATGAGATACCGAGTAAACGTGTTCTTTTGGATTAGCAGAAAAACTTACTATGAACTAAACAGTGCCCACGGTTCTATGTTGTGACATCTGCTGTCCCAAACTGCTGAATCACACCTGTTCCGCCACTTCCAAATCTACGCCACATAAAAAACCTGTAGTCTATGAGGCTGTCAACCCTGATACTGTCAGCAGTCTCAATAAATGGTGCACTTGTATTTGGACATGCAACTTTGATGATGCAATTTTTGGGCCTTCAAGATTTCTTAGTGACAATGCTATTGAGTGGTTATCTTTAGTTGCGCAGCCTATTAACAATCTAGTCAGTTTGGAGTGTGCAATTGGAGGAGGATGGGGTTGGTTTGGGCCTTATGGTGACAAACTTCTTGTCTTTATCAAAGGTCTTCCATTCAAATCCATGGGTCTCAAACCAAAAGACAAAAAGGGACCTCAAAAGCAAGCTGCGGTGAGTATAGCAGAGGCAGTGAGTATTCAAGAGAGAACACCAAAATGCCCTGGCAATCAACAGAGTCACAATATCACGTTGATTCCCACACCTGTCAGGCTGCCTGCATTAGTACCCATGCCATCGAGTTCACCTTATCCCCATGTCATTTCAAGTCCTCATCCAATGAATTATCCTTACTGGCATGAATACTACCCTCAGTTGTACAGCACCCTAAGCCATCATTTGTTTCCAATAAATTATGGAGCTGGCATCTACAATCTCCAATCTTTTATTTCTCCACTATCAGGCCCGGGACCCAATGCTTTTCAATCAACTTCCAGTCTTACACCACACCTACCCAACAATTTTACACAATCACTGTCATTTTCACAGCTACCTATCCAACAAAATCCTTCAAACTTGTCTTCTGAGTCAAGTAGATAGCCTATAGTACATGATTTTCTATTTTTTCTAAAAAATTTTTTTTTTCATGACCTATCCTAATTGCATTTTTGAGACAAACTAAGCTATTAGAATAGTGCTCTGAGGGAACTTTTTTTTTGTGGTGGTGAAGTGTCCATTGAGGACGCAATGCAAAATATTTCTAAGTCAGCATCACGCTGGGGGGGTTCTGTCAAATGGTCTTTGTTTAGCCCAGTCAGTCTGAGCCACTCTCAAATTCAACGTCCACCTGATGTTTGCAGTCAAAACAATGCCACAACAAGAGGCAAACAATTTGAAATCAGGAAGAGTGGCTTAGACGTGAGTGGCTTAGACGTGACTGGCTAGCGAGTTTACTAGATAATCATAATATCTGCCGGATGGAGTGTCTGGCGGACAGCACGTGACCCATGTGACCACCGTGGTAGTAAAATTGACATGTTAGATTTTACCGGTTCACCACTGAAGTGGTCAAATCCGATATGTAAATTTGATCACTCCAGTAATCAAGTATAGCATGTAAATATGATCACTTCAGTGGTAGAATATAGCAAGTTAATCTCAGTACTAAAGTGGTAAAATTAATATATTGGAGTTTACCACTTTAGTGCTAAAATTGACTTATTGTATTCTACTACTGCAGTGATTATAGTAGTATGTCAGATAGAAGAAATACAATGCTAAGAATAGTAATTGTTACTACTTTTATAATTTCTACACCACTGGAGTAGTAACATTTTGAATGTATCTTATATTACTCAAGTGCTAGAACAGTATATATGATTTGTACTACTGAAGTGGTAAAATTGTCTACATAACTTATACCACTGCAGTAATGGAATTATTATTAGTTTCAATCTTACCACTCCAGTGCTTTCCATATTTTAGCAGTTTGTTTTATTTTTTAGGGTTGGATTAATTAGTTAGTTAGATTAGGTAGTCTAGGGTTGGGATTAGGTAGTTTAGAATTGGGTTGTTTTTAGGATTATTGAGTATATATACAAAGCACGCAAGAGCACGCACAATGTATATTGAAATGCAATGTGACAAGGTAGTCATGTGAGTTTGTCCAGCAGATGTCCAGCAAACATGCAGACACAGTAATCCATTTGGTCTCAAAAAACCACTACAAGGATCTATTCTTGAAGAACTGATGCATTTGCATTAGTAAAGATGCAGACTTGTCATTTTTTTGTTACACTGCTCTCAGATGTCTCTACTGATGTGTTGTTGAAGTATGACAGTAATCAGACTAATTTATACAGATACGCTTATTAATCTAAGTACAGCCACATGGGATAAGATATGATTATAAGAGGTAAGAGGGAAGTGGATAACCAGACAGCGTAAATGTTTGGGTTTGTATTTCAAGTTGTCTCTCCTAGGTACACTTTTACAGCTACTTATATATACTAAACACTTTGGAGTACTGGAGTAATACTTGGAATTTAAGGTCATAGTGATGTAGATACATATTAAGGTGGAAAAGTGTAAGAGGAAAATGATAATGACAAAGATAAAGTAATCAAAGTGTCATGTCTAGAATGAGTTAAAAACTAAAGAAACAATAAAATAAAATAGTCACAATCTGTTCAAATTGCTACATATGCCCTCCAAGGATTCTTCAAAAATCCTCAAATATTTGAAAGGCAAATTGTTGATATAGGAATGCAAGGTTAAACAGTAACCATAGCCAATGATGTAAAAAAACTAGTAACAAGCTGATACAAATATGTAAGTAAAAAAGTGAACAATAAGTAAAAAAAATCTTACCTCAGTCATTATTCATGTAGAACAACTGAGGTTTTGAAGGAGATAAAGGCATACATTTTATATGCATGCATTAACTACTATACATAGATAATAGCAAGTATATAATACGGAGTAAATGCAGTAGAATTGCAAAGGAATAAAAAAGGGATAGTGATAAAAGTGCCAAAAAATGAGCAGAATAAAAAACTATATTACAGATAACAAATGTGCATACTTGTGACACTTTGTAAATGCCCTAGGCAGGGTTATTGTGCGCCAAGTGCACTTGATGCATTTGCTTATTGAATATCTTACACTCCCCCTCAAATGGATACAAGCCCAAGCTCAGCCACAAAATGCTTGTTTTTTGGGAAAAGAAGTGCTTTTGTGAGTGTGTTGGCAATCATGTCATTGATCGGACAATAAATAAGTCAAATTAAGCCATTTTCAACAATCTAGCAAATAAAATGAAACCAAATATTAATGTGTTTTGTGCAAGTGTGGTACTGGTAATCTTTTATAAGTGTAATAGCAGATTGGTTGTCAGAAAATAGAACTGTAGTGTTGAGATCTGATGGGAAGAGGTCCTTGAAAAGTAATTACAGCCAAAAGCCTTTCTTTGCTATATGAGTAATTGCAATGTACTCAAATTCAGTTGTCAAAAGAGATATAATCTCCTTTTGCTTTACCAACCAGGAGATTGTGCCACCATGAAAAAATAAAAGTGTACTCACCAATAGCATGCCAATCCTTAGCCATGCTCCTATCCGCATCCACATACCCTGCTAAATTTCCTCTGCTGTTTGTTGTATGATAGCCAGAAATCCTTTATACCGTTTAAGTAGAAAAAAATTTGCTTAATGGCTTTCCAATAAGCCTGGCCAGCATTTGTTAAGAAATGCAAAATGGTCTGGACAGCATACATGATGTTGAGACGTGTACCAAGCAATGCATACATTAACAATCCAACAGCTTTGTGATATGGGATATTGCACATTTTTGCAAACTGAGTAGTGATGGTGAGAGATTAAGCTAATATAAGCTGTGCATTTGGATTTATAGGCAGCAAAATGTGTTTGAAGTCTTAAAGATCATAACAATGGATAATTAAGTCAATGTAGGAGCACTGGGAGAGAAAGATGTGATATGCAGCATGATTGCAGATGATTTCAATGCCCAAGAGCCAGTGAATATTACTTACCTATATCCATAATATCAATGTACTTACTAATTAAAACTTTGAACTTAGCTATGAGCTCAGCCTGCATTGCCACAATTGTGCAATCATTAATATGCACCAACACAATGACTAGGCACCCCACCCTTCCTTCCTTACAAACACTGCCTGATCAACTGCGCACCTTGAGAAGCCAAGGTGCTTGACTATTATCTTGACAAGTCATTTGTACCAATGCCAACCCACCTGTTTGAGGCTGCATAACACTTTTTAAAGATGGTAGACTGGGATAGAGGATGATGAGGTTATGCAGTGTAACCAGGTGCTTGTCATATGTAAATGACCTTGTTGGGTTTGAGGACACCATTTAGATAAGCATCTTTTATGTTGATCTGTTGGATTTTGTAGTTGCTGACGGCAGTAATAGCAAGTACTGCCTGGATTGAAGCAAGACACGACATGGATGCAAACATGTCATAGTAGTCAATACCCAGCACCTGCAAAAAGCCTTGTGTGACAAAACATGCTTTGTATTGTACAATGTTGCCTGTGATGTCTTTTTTCATGTGGAAAACCATTTCAAACCAACAATGTTTGAATTTTCACATCAACTAAACAGATAGTAGATTACAATGCAATGTAATCCAATACAATAAATTTTTAGTCTTACAAATCCACCCAATTTTCAGGGCCTGCTTTACAATGTCAAGCAATATTTTTATTAGCTTTAAAATATCCAAACAATTATTTGTTCTACCCTGCAAATTCAAGTAAAAATTTTTGTATGTTTACAACAAGTCCGGTTGACTGGCCATTATATAACTGGTTGACATGGAGGCCGTATGTCTTGGCCCGGCGTGTGTGTTAAATATAACATATGATCGCCCAAATAAAGTTCCAATCACGGTAAGCATTATATTTCTTTATATATACATGTAATAAATACATTAATCTGTTCAAAATTTGTTAATATCAAGCTCATCGTTGATAATAATGACCAAAAAAGACGTGGAAAAGCGCGCTGCAGTTGTCAACAATGGTGGTGCGTGCTTTTTTTCAACCATTACTACTACCACCAAACCCATGACAATGCGCAAGCTTGTCAGCTTGTCCTGTAGCAACATATATAAAATGAATATCTGAGGATAAGATGGAACAGCCAGGTCAGTTTCAAAGATTACAGTATATATTTTTCTTAATTTTTTGTAGACACCAAAACTCTTCAACTCACCCTTGCAATCAATTGCAAGGGCCTCACACTCAATATCGCGGCTGATAGAAACCACAGAGACACCAAAGTCACTTTTAATGTCCACAATAACAACACGCTTGCTATTGCGCTCAGCTTTGAAGAACCAGGGACAGTGTGCGTCAACCTTACACCTGCGGCCACTCCAACCATAACATTTGAAGAGGAGGAAGAGTAGAACCCTTTAATCTTGGAATTTCTCCAAGATCTTTCTAGTTGGGCCTAAATTTATATGATCAGTAATATATTCATACAAGGGGTAGGAGGAGAAGTAGGATGCATATGCTAGTTCAATAGGTTCCACTGCTCCAATTGAGCTAAAACTTGGCATGCACTCCGTCTATTATAAATAAAAAATAATGGCATGATTAAAAGTGGCCAGACTAACCCCTGGAGTATGCTATTCAAGGTGCACTTTTTTGCTAAAACATTATACAGTTAATTGTGCAATAACAAGTAAAGTTATTCAAATTCTGATTGCAGATTCAAATTCAAACACTTTAAAACTATAGGACTACAAAAAAAAACCAAGAAAAACAGCCCAATAATGCCCCAAAAAGTGCCTTAACCAGTGCTAGCAAAGCATATAAATTAGCCATGGTGTTACTGATCTGATAGCATGATGTGATAGCATGATGTGATGGCATAATATTAGGAATGACTACATAGATAATATATATAGATATGCAAATATCTTATCTAACAATCAGGCTTATATCTAATCAAAAGATAATGAAAAAGTGTCAGGAGAGGACTCAGTGATGAAGGAACAGCAGGCAAAACAACGGATGTGAGTGATTGACCAGGTAGAGACTGAGAAATAAAAGGCGCCGGGCACGTACTACTCTACACATAGATACGTGACAAGTGTGTACAAGGTCAGGTGTCTGACATCACCCCCTCCTTAAAAAACACCTCCCTCAGGAGGTGCAAAGGGGAAAATACAGCTAGAAAATCTGTACACGGGTGCATCAAAACCCCAGTGGGGAAAAAAACTACCGCAGGCAAAGGAGAAAATACAAAACAAGGACTAGTTACAAAGATATGTGTGTCGTTACAGGGAAACATTGTTGGCAGTCAAGTAGGTAGAAATGATATTGTTGGGGTTGTGAATATTAGGCGGAGTGTCCCAAATAGAATTGTCCGGGTGGGAATCCTCGAAGAGTACCAAGAATTGAGTATTATTGCGCAAAGAGCAATGGTCAAGCACTTGAGCGAAGGCAGGTTTGGTAGGCGCCAGTGGAGTGGAAGTAGCAGGGTTGTTGTTTATCTGAGAGGGGAAGGCAGGTGGGCAAAAGAAAGAAAGCTTTGAAACATGGAAGACGTTGTGGATGCGCCAGGAAGGTGGAAGTTTGAGCTTGTAAGACTGTAAACCAACACTCTCAACAATCTTGAAAGGCCCGTAATGGCAAGAATTGAATTTCTTGATGGGACGTGTTGTCTTAATATCCGCGGCATCAAGCAGTACGTTGTTGCCGGGGTTAAACCATGGAGCCTCTTTGTGGTTGTAGTCATAGCCATGCTTCATGGCGTTGGCGGCGAGTGCAAGGGCAGTCACAGCATCCTTGCACAGATCCGCCAACCTGGAAGCAAATTCATTAGCATGGAGCACCCTAGAATCAGACTCACAACATGGTTGCATCTTGTGCCGGGGATCCTGAGGTATTCCTTGATTTTATAGTTCATGCACTCTGTTTGGCTGTTAATCTGTGGTTGGAAGGTGGTTAAAAAGTTTTCTAATACACCAAGGAGGGAGTTTAGTGCATGCATGAAATTAGAAATAAATACTGAGCCTCTATTGGAGATGATGTGGCAGGCAAGCCAAAATTCTTCCAGATGTTGTCCCGGAACAGTTGTGCCAGACTGTTAGAGGTAAGAGTCTTCCGGCAGGGCATGATTTTCACCATCTTGGAGAGCCGGTCAACAACAACGAGGATTGAATCAAAGCCTTTTGACTGCGGCAGGTCTACAATCATGTCAACAGAAATGATTTTCCAGAGTACAGTTGGGATTTTATTTGGAGTCAGCAGACCATAGGGTTGTTGACGGATAGGCTTGCATTGCTGACAAGTTAGGCAGCTATCAACATAGGCCTTGGCATCTTTGGAAAAGAAAGGCCACCAAAAGTCTTGCTGTACAAGCTCAATAGTTTTTGAGCAACCTGGGTGACCAGCAGTAGGGGAACCATGGTTGGAATGGAGAATATGCTCACGGAAATTGCCACAATTGAGCACAAAGACCCTATTGAAATAGCACAGAATACCATTATCAAAAGTCCAGCTGTGCAGGTTACGGTATTTTGTCCAGGCAAGCTCTAAGGGCTTTTTGCAGCTTGCAATTGTCAGGGTTTTTCTAGTTTCTCCTCTTTATCTTCACAGAATTATCTTATCCTTTCATTATCTTATCAATTATCTGATTAGATAGTTTATTTCTTTCATCACAGTCTTCTTGCTCCACTTTTTTCTAGTAAATTCTATATGATTCCTAGTCTTACTTATCCTATGATGTCACTTTTATTCTAAAATAGCTGTAGAGTATAAATACTGGACTTGTAGGTAGCTGTAGCTTCAGCTTCAATCTCTTAGGATATCCACTATCATTGATGTGATCTCTTGGAATCATTGAGTCTCTCTCACTCTCTTATTTTCTCTCTGCTCTCTTACTCTTCCTCTGCTCTCTCTCTCTCTTGTTTGATCTTTGTTGATGGCCTTGTCACACTAATTATAGTGTTGCCCTGACAGTGATCTCAGTCAGCAGTTTGTTGTTAGCAAGATCAAGGCCTGATGTGCGCCAGATGTGTTCTGGCTTGATGAGTGTAATGTTGACATTGTTCTTTCTATCTTTATTGTAATCTGGCTTTTGGGACAGGGCATCTGCACAAACCATTAATGAGCCTGGTTTGTGGATTAAAACAAAGTTGAACTCAGCTAATTCAAGGGACCAACGGGCTTGTCGACAGTTTAGCTTTTGCGCGGTCATGAAGTACTGAAGATTTTTATGGTCACTATGAATCTCCACGGGTGTGTCGCAGCCATGGAGGTATTGCTGCCAATCTGAGAGTGAGCGCATAATTGAAAGTAGCTCGCAGTCATGGATTTCATAGTTCCACTCAGTGTCGACTCAATGATTCTAAGAGATCACACCAATGATAGTGGATATCCTAAGAGATTGAAGCTGAAGCTACAGCTACCTACAAGTCCAGTATTTATACTCTACAGCTATTCTAGAATATTCTCTACATTACATCATAAAGGAAGGTTAAAGAATAAAAATAACATCATATAGAAAAAGGATGAGTAAGACTAGGAATTATATAGAATTTACTAGAAAAAAGTAGAGCAAGAAGGCTGTGATGAAAGAAATAAACTATCTAATTAGATAATTGATAAGATAATGAAAGGATAAGATAATTCTGTGAAAATAAAGAGGGGAAACTGGAAAAACCCTGACATCACACCCTCTCTAAGGCACATTTTCCACAATGTGCACATGGATGGGTTAGTTTAGAGGGTTTAAGAAGAGGAGGAGGTTCAGTAAAGTTAATAATAGGAGTGAAAGAAAGTCTATCAAAGGTCACAGCAGAAATCCTTCTAGGTGCTGAAGGGTGTTTGGCATGGAAGTTTTTGATAGCCTTAGAAGCATTTTTCAAATGCTCTGCAGGCTCCCAAGTGCATTCTTCATTAGGATAGTTCTTCCACTTGACCAAATATTGAAGTTTGTTTCTAAAAAGTCTGCTGTCCTTGATAAATTCAACTTCCCACTCAGGATTTTCTCCTTGAATGACAGGAGGTGGTCTAGAAGGAGGCTTTCTTCCTACAATATCTGGGTGATAAGGTAAAAGTTTAACCACATTAAACACTGGATGGATTTTCATGGTAGATGGCAGCTTAAGCTCATAGGCATTAGGGCTAATAACTTTGGTAATTTTGTAAGGCCCATATCTTTTATCATCCAATTTCTTGGAGGGCTTATTAGTTTTGAGGTCCTTGCCATCCAACCATACCAAATCCCCAACTTTGTACTGAGTTGGAGTACCTCTGTGTCTATTATAGAATTTAGCCATATCATTAGTAGCTTTTCTAAGTGCAGACTTTGCTTCTTTTCTAGCTTTTTCCATATTTTTCACAAAGGTATCCTCAGTGTCCATTTTACTATCTTTAAGGAGTTCAGTGCCCATTCTGGGATGTCTGCCATTATTGAGCATAAATGGTGTCTGTCTGGTTGAAGCCTGAACTCTATTGTTATAAGAGAATTCAGCTAGAGCTAACCATTCAACCCAATCATCTTGTCTATGGTTTATAAAGAGTCTAAGATACTGCTCAATTTCTTGGTTAACTCTTTCAGTCTGACCATCAGTTTGGGGATGGTAGGCTGTAAATGAGGCTGTCTAGATACCAAGTATTGAGTTGAGTTCTTTCATAAACCTTGAGACAAACTGTGTACCTCTATCACACAGAATTTTAATAGGTAAGCCATGGTGTTTCCAGACATAATCTCTGTATAGTCTGGCTGTCCCTTCAGAAGTGATTTCATCTGTAGTAGGGATAATGTGGATCATTTTACTAAGTCTATCCACAACCACCATAATGGCATTATACCCTTGACATTCTGGTAACTCCATAATAAAGTCCACAGAGATGCATTGCCAGACATCAGAGAGAATCTCAGTAGGAATTAAAAGGCCAAGAGGTTTGGCTGGAAAGGTTTTGGTTCTGTTGCATCTATTACAACCTCTGGTATAGGCTGCAATAAAATGTGACATTCCTGGCCACCAATAATTCCTAGAGACTACCTCAATTGTCTTCCATTTCCCTGAATGTCCAGCAATGAAGGCATCATGGTGCAGTTCTACAATCTTTCTTCTAAGATCTTTGTCCTTGGGAACATACACCTTCCCCCTGTAGAGAATAAGGCCTTGTTTTTCTGACCATTCCTGTCCTTCAATCTTCTTGGTAGAAGATTTCTTAAGCTCCTGAACTGCTTTGACCACCTTTTCATCCATCTCCTTAGCTTCTCTAATCTTTTTAAGAAGATCATTTTCTGCACCAGTAATGGTAGCATGACCCTGCTTGAGAGCCTGGATTTTAAAGTAGGAAGGTTTGAGGAGAACTACATTTTGGTTATCATTCTCCCCCTTTTTATGATCTGGTCTCCTA
Source organism: Psilocybe cubensis (assembly GCF_017499595.1). Taxonomy (NCBI): domain Eukaryota; kingdom Fungi; phylum Basidiomycota; class Agaricomycetes; order Agaricales; family Agrocybaceae; genus Psilocybe; species Psilocybe cubensis. The sequence goes on along the minus strand of NC_063002.1, from coordinate 2,906,459 downwards.
GACAAAGCATCTGGCTTAAGAGATCTTTTACCAGGCCTATGATGAAGAGTAAAATCAAATCTGGACAGGAAGAGTGACCATCTGGCTTGCCTTCTGCTAAGCTTTTGGGCAACCATAAAGTATTCTAAGTTTTTGTGGTCTGTCCAAATCTCAAAGAAATGTTGGGTTCCTTCAAGATAATGTCTCCATTCATCTAGTGCTCTGATAATAGCCAGCATCTCTTTGTCATGGATCTCATAATTCCTTTCTACTTCAGATAGACTCTTAGACATAAAGGCTACAGGATGTCATTTCCCATCTGATCCTTCCTGAGATAAAACAGCCCCAGTAGCATAATCTGAACTGTCTGCTTCAATTTTATATGGCTTGTTATCATCAGGGAAAATCAAGACAGGTGAAGAAGTGACTTTCTTCTTTAATTGGTCAAAGGCTTCCTGCTGTCTAAGACTCCATCTCCAGACTGTTCCTTTCTTTGTCAATTCATGAAGGGGCTTAGCAATGTCTGCAAAATCCTCTATGAACCTTCTATAAAAATTAACAAATCCCAAGAATGATTGGACATCCTTGACATTTTCAGGTTCAGGCCATTTAGAAACTCCCTCTACCTTGACAGGATCCATCTCAATCCTGCCTTGTGAAATGATTAGTCCAAGATATTCAATCTTTTCCTTTTCAAATTCACATTTCTCTGCTTTAAGGTAGAGTTTGTTCTGTTCTAGGATTTGCAGAACTTGCTTGACTACCTCTCTATGATAATCAAGAGTCTCAGTAAAAATTAAAATATCATCCATGTAGACAATGACAACATTTCCATCAATGAGCTCAATAAAGATATCATTCATCATAGTTTGGAAGGTAGCAGGACTATTGGTTAAACCAAAGAACATGACCAATGGTTCAAACAGCCCTCTATTGGTTCTAAAGGCTGCTTTCCATTCATCTCCCTTTTTGATTCTGACATTGTTAAATCCCCACCTAACATCAAGTTTGGTGAAGTATTTGGCTTTGCTGAGTTTGGTGATAATGTCAGAAATCAATGGAAGGGGGTAGGAGTTCTTGATGGTCATTTCATTCAGTTTCCTATAGTCCTGGACAAGCCTAAGAGATCCATCTTTCTTCTTGACAAAGAATACAGGAAAGGCCATAGGTGACTTGGAGAGTCTAATCCTGCCAGATTTCAGATTTTTCTTTAAAAAGGCATTAAGTTCCTTTTGTTCATTGGGAGAAAGAGAATAAATCTTGGATCTGTAAGGTTTAGAACCAGGTTTCAGCTCAATAGCATGATCCCAAGGCTTTCTGTCTGGTAGCCTATCAAAAGATTCCTTTGAAAAAACACCTTTAAACTGATGATAGTGCTTAGGAACAGTTTCTTCAAAGGTTTTCTTAGGAGAATCAGCTTGCTAATGAGACTCTTCTGCTAATCTTTGAGACATAGTAGAAGTAGCATTAATAGACTGCTTCTGAGGATGAAGATATGAGATAAAAATTCTGTCCTCAAGCTCAATCTCAAAATCAGAAGAATCTTCAATAGAATCATCTCCTTCTTCATCAAATTGAGGGAGTTTCCTCCTTTTGACTGCAGCTATTCTCTGCCTCTTTCTTCTGGCTCTTTTGGCTTCCATTTGGCAGTCAGAGGCACATCTAATGAACTGAACATCACCTGTCTTCCAATCAACATCTGGATTATGGTGCCAAAGCCAAGTATGTCCAATGATAGCAGATTTGTCTCCCAAGTCACAAATAGCAAAGGTGGCCCTTTCTGTATGGTTCTTGTGTACCATAATTAAGTCTACTTCCTCATGGATAGAGCCACTCTTATTGAGAATACCATCAACATTATAGACTGGAATGGCTCTAGGAAGTTTTCTTGTGTTGAGATTATGATACTTCACAAAACCAGAATGCAGAAAGAGGCCAGTAGCTCCAGAATCAAGCAAAGCATCAACAGATAACCTTTTTTCTGTGTCCATTGTCTTTAAGATGACAGACAAATGGGTAGAGGTTTTAGGATTATGGTTGAGGATGTAGATCTTTTCAGGGAAGGTAGAAAGAGAGGAAGAAGAAGACATGATTTCTACACCAGAATCTGAAGACTAAGGATCAAGTCTGTCATTTTCATTTTCTAGTACATTAAATCTATTCCATTGGGACATATCTTTTACCAATAGTGCTTCTAAAAATTTTTCTTTTCCTTATCTTTCTGCTCCTTGCCTTCCAAGATTAATTTCCCAAAGTAGTCAGCCAGTTCTTCATGGGTCATGGCATTGATGTTAACTGATGACCTGCAGTTTACAGCCTTATGACCAGGCTTTCTGTACTTGAAGCAAACAATTGGCCTAACTGACTTCCATCCAGAGTCAACCTCCATGGGAACTACATCTGGTTGCTTTGCCTAAGCACTAAAGGTCCTTAAGCTGCTGTTAGAAAAGACTAGAGGATTTGGAGTAGGCTTAGGAACAGCCTTGGGAGTTGGGGCTTTAAAGAAGGGAGAAGAGGAAGAGAAGGAAAGAGACTTGGTAAAGGCCTTACTCTGTCTCCACTGCCTATTTAGCCTAATACTCCATTTAATCTATCCATCCAAGGTTTTGGGCATGTCAGGAACATAGTAGACTGCATTCCTGAGATTTTTATTAAGCCCAGCCTTGAATTGGTTTACCAAAGCAGCATCATTATACCCAGTATCTGAGATCAGAGCCCTAAAGCTAGCAACATACTCATCAGCAGTCTGCCTGCCTTGCTTGAGCATGTGCATTTTATGCTTAGCTGTGTTGGAGGGGTCTGAATCTGCAAACACTTCCCTAAATTCATAAACAAAGTCAGCCCTAAGACTTTCTTGGGACTGAGCATTGTCTATTACTTTAGTCTTCTCATATGCCCACTTCCCAGCAGTACCTGCTTTTATATGAGATAGAGCACAAATAACTTTCTGAAAGTTATCTGTAATCCCTTTCCCATAGAAATATAATTTGAGCTGACTGAGGAAGTTTTTTGCCTTCTCCATAGAACCATCAAATGGATCTGGAGGTGAGACTTTAATGACAGAGTGTGAACAGGAAGGGGCAACATGAGGGGTAGGGAAAGAGTGAATATCTAGAGCAGCAGGTGGTGGTGGTGGTGGTGATGATGGTGACTGACTGACTGGTTGCTGAGGGTGTGGTGGAGTGGATGATGACTGCTGCTGCTGTCTAAGAAAATTCAACTCTTGGGTAAGGAGCTGGACCTGATGCATGAGCTCTTCCATAGAAGGAGTGGTGGGAGGCAATTGGGAGGGGTCCATGTCCATGGGTAGGGGTAGGCTCTCTGATGTGTGTGTGGGAGAAGCTATCTACTGAAAGTGCCCTTGAAACTATACTAAATACTCTAAAAAAATATCTATCTACTGGATACCCAGTTGTCACACCACTCAGGGCTCTAAACCTAGGATCACAGGGTTACTGGATATTTCCTAGACCACCAAAAACAGAACACTAGTAGGACTGTGTCTACCCCAACAGTTGGTATCCCTATCTACTAAGTTCACACACAGCACACAACAGAGAGTAGGAAAGATGATGAGCCAAAGGTCTTGAGGAAAGGTCTTAAGGAAGATGTTGAAGGTTGGTGGAGAAGTAGAGATTGGTAAAGAGATTGGTGAAGAGGTTGGTAAAGGGGTTGGTAGATTGGAAGTGGAGGAAAAAGGTTGAGGTGATGATGTTGAAGAGGTTGAAGAGGTGAAGAGTTTGGTGTTGAAAGAGAGATGGTGGAATTGTCTTGAGAGAGCTTCAATCTTCTGTCAGGGCAACACTATAATTAGTGTGACAAGGCCACCAACAAAGATCAAGCAAGAGAGAGAGAGAGCAGAGAAAGAGTAAGAGAGCAGAGAGAAAATAAGAGTGTGAGAGAGACTCAATGATTCTAAGAGATCACACCAATAATAGTGGATATCCTAAGAGATTGAAGCTGAAGCTACAGCTACCTACAAGTCCAGTATTATACTCTACAGCTATTTTAGAATAAAAGTGACATCATATAGAAAAAGGATGAGTAAGACTAGGAATTATATAGAATTTACTAGAAAAAAGTGGAGCAAGAAGGCTGTGATGAAAGAAATAAACTATCTAATCAGATAATTGATAAGATAATGAAAGAATAAGATAATTCTATGAAGATAAAGAGGAGAAACTGGAGAAACCCTGACATCCAGTGGCATAACCCAAGCTATCAGCCTTAATGCGGAAGGGTGCATTATCAATGGGCAGCGACAGGACAATACCATTACAGCAAGCTTCTTTCAAAGATGTAAAAGCGAGGGACTCATCTTGATCCTACTTCCATGGTACATTACCGCCAAGACAGTTCAAGCAAGAAGACATCTTCAAAAAGTCCTTGATGAATCGCTGGTAGAAGTTGATGAAACCAAGGAATTGCTGTACATCCTTCTTGCAGTATAGGACAGGCCAGTTCATAATAGCTTTGATCTTCTTTGGGTCCATCTTGAGGCACCTGTTGCCAATGATAACGCCTAGGTAGTTGACCTCGGTGGGTTTGAAGACACATTTCTCTGGCTTGAGATAGAGCTTGTTGGTCTCCAGGATATTGAGGACACGCTGAACTAGCACGCGGTGTGAGCCGAGATTGTCTGTGAAGATGAGGATGTCATTTATGTAAATAATGACATGTCCTTTAGCAATGAGCTCCCTGAAAAGATTATTCATCATATTTTGCAATGTCACAGAAGAGTTAATCAAGCCAAAAAAAACATCACCAAAGGTTCAAACAGGCCAAATTCCGTTATGAACGCAGCCTTGTGCTCGTCACTTTCACAAATCCAGACATTATTGAAGCCCCAGCAAACGTCAAGCTTCATAAAAATCTTTGCACCCTTGAGCTTGTCCATGAGGTTGCTAATGAGAGGCAAGAGATAGCAATTTTTAATTGTCATATTGTTGAGCTTCCGGTAGTCCTGGATAGGTGGAAGCAAAGGGTAAGATTGAATCACGGATCTGACCAGTCGATTTCTATTCCGCTATCCATTCCTTGAGTTTCTTTTGCTTATATGGTAAAAAAGGGAAAATCTTAGCTTTGATTATTTTTGCATTGGGTTTGAGATTAATTGCATAGTCCAGGGGAGTTATGGGGGAAGCTTATCAAAGCTATCCTTGGAGAAAACGTGTGCAAAGTCAGATGGGTACCTACCATTTTTATGATAAAATATAAGCAGATGATAGCATCCTCATATCTTTCTAGCCAAGGTTTAATTAATATGAAATCCCAATGACAAGTTATGATATGAATTAAATTTTTCTTTTTATTCTTGTCAGACAGATTTATCATATTTTGCCATAAATCTATTATAACTTGCCATAAATTTATCATATGTAGATAGATATTAGATATGGAAATTAATGATATATATTATTAAACACATGGCAACATTATGATATAGAATGATATGAAAATTATGATATAGGGTCTATTAGACAGATTTATCATTATTTGCCATAGATCTATCATTTTTTGCCATAAAATATATCATTAGCAAATGATATAGCCAATATTAGCTAGATTATACTTATCTTATTGTAGATTATCTGTCAGATAATTATTATCTAACAGACTATCTTATTAGATAGTACCTAGTTATTTTTATAAAGATCTGATCTAGGCATCTATATCAATGACATCACTGCTTAGCCTTCCCCTTTGCCTCGGCTCCTGGCTCTATAAATAGAGCTCATCCTATGCTACTTTTGGGCATTGCTAGCAATGGATTGGGCGCTTTTGGGGGCATTTCTGGACCGTTTCCCTTGGTTTTTTTTGGTAGACCTATAGTTTTAAAGTGTTCCAATTTGAATCTGAAGTCAGAATTGCAATATCTTTACCCATTCTTCTACAATTAAGCATACAATGTTTTGGCCAAAAAGCGCACCTTGAATAGCACCCTCTAGGGGTTGGTATGCACCTTTTTGACTATGCCTTTATTTTTTATTTATGTTAAACGGAGTACATGCCAAGTTTCAGCTCAATTGGAGCAGTAGAACCTATTGAACTAGAATATGCACCCTACCCCTCCCCCTGCCCCTTGTATGAATGCCTTCCTGATTAGATAAATTCAGGCCCAACTAGGGCTGGGTAGGCGCCTATTATACCAATTTTTAAAGCCCAAAATTTTGGTGCAATTCTAAGATTTAAGGGTACTACCCCCCACTCCCTCCAGAACTTGTGTATTTTATTATACCATAGGATGGGCTTTCAGACCATTAAAAAACATGTAGATGTACTACTAACAGTACATAGAGTCCAAAAAATACTCTTAAAAGCCCACTGCAACAAGGAAACATACTGATTTAACTAGGGGCATGAGAAGAGGTATGGTAGATTATTAATCAGGTCATATCTTTACAAATACTTCGTTATAATTCATACTCTTGATGTCCACAGATACCTATTGATGCCTTCTAAATATCATTTTAGCACCTAAAGAGATCCATCCATTAGATGAGATGCTGCAGAGAAAATACCATTCTTCATCAGAATGCATAGTATTTTTGCGTTTACCATATATAAAAGATTATAATCAGAGAATATAAAAGCAGGATAGTATAGACCCAAACTTTAGCTTTCTAGAACATCAAGGATGTTGTGCATCGGACCAGTGGTGGTTGAGATATGGAAAGAAAGGTGTTGAAGAACCTATCAAAGACCCGGATGGATATTGGCCTTTATTTATGCTTTGTTTGTGGTCACCTCTTTGGCTTTCCTCCAAGATACATTTTGACATATCTCAGCTCATACTCATTGGATTTCCATGAGTCAATATACCACAGATAGGTGTCATTTATAGCTATACAGCCGTATAGTTTATGTATTTTATAAGTGTTATCTTCCACATCATATTTTGCTTTTCCTCCATTTTTAAACAATAATGCTTATTCTTCTTGTACCATCTTGTTAAGCATTCTGGCCATTTGGCACCATTAATATAATATGTAGAGGACCTTAGTAGCTATTTGGGAATGTAAGGTATGTACATTTTAGTGAAGTATAAGCAGTGATATGGTTATATTATGTTGCACATCCAATACCTTCTTATTAGCTTCATAACCAAGGTGTTCTTTTTCATGTAGATTATTTCAGAGATATTTAATGCAAATATGCTACTGTTTAGAGCAGCATTACATATCTATATGTGCTAGTAATAGTCATTCTATCCCATAATAAAATATACAAGTTCTGGAGGGAGTGGGGGGTAGTACCCTTAAATCTTAGAATTGCACCAAAATTTTGGGCTTTAAAAATTGGTATAATAGGCGCCTACCCAGCCCTAGTTGGGCCTGAATTTATCTAATCAGGAAGGCATTCATACAAGGGGCAGGGGGAGGGGTAGGGTGCATATTCTAGTTCAATAGGTTCTACTGCTCCAATTGAGCTGAAACTTGGCATGTACTCCGTTTAACATAAATAAAAAATAAAGGCATAGTCAAAAAGGTGCATACCAACCCCTAGAGGGTGCTATTCAAGGTGCGCTTTTTGGCCAAAACATTGTATGCTTAATTGTAGAAGAATGGGTAAAGATATTGCAATTCTGACTTCAGATTCAAATTGGAACACTTTAAAACTATAGGTCTACCAAAAAAAACCAAGGGAAACGGTCCAGAAATGCCCCCAAAAGCGCCCAATCCATTGCTAGCAATGCCCAAAAGTAGCATAGGATGAGCTCTATTTATAGAGCCAGGAGCCGAGGCAAAGGGGAAGGCTAAGCAGTGATGTCATTGATATAGATGCCTAGATCAGATCTTTATAAAAATAACTAGGTACTATCTAATAAGATAGTCTGTTAGATACTAATTATCTGACAGATAATCTACAATAAGATAAGTATAATCTAGCTAATATTGGCTATATCATTTGCTAATGATATATTTTATGGCAAAAAATGATAGATCTATGGCAAATAATGATAAATCTGTCTAATAGACCCTATATCATAATTTTCATATTATTCTATATCATAATGTTGCCATGTGTTTAATGATATATATCATTAATTTCCATATCTAATATCTATCTACATATGATAAATTTATGGCAAGTTATAATAGATTTATGGCAAAATATGATAAATCTGTCTGACAAGAATAAAAAGAAAAATTTAATTCATATCATAACTTGTCATTGGGATTTCATATTAATTAACCCTTGGCTAGAAAGATATGAGGGTGCTGGCATATGCTTATATTTTATCATAAAAATGGTAGGTATCCATCCTGGGAGACTGTCAGGAGTTGAGAAACAAGAGGAGTGAATACTTTCAGGATTAGCTGCAGACTGTCTCAGTTCTGCAATAGATGATTGTAAAGCCAAAAACTGGGCAAACAAAGAATCAAGGCAAGAACAAGCATTGTGAAAATCAACAGCAAGCGAGAATCTGAGTAGGTGATTTAGTGTTGACAGTACAAATCTGTAATTCTCGTGAATAGCAGCAAAGCAGGTAGTTTCACTTTCTATTGCTAGAAAAAGCTAGTCAGCTTCTAGGAATAATTTGTTGAGACGGTTGAGGGTGGATAACACAAAAGGCTACGGAAGAGTAGAGTCAGACAGTTTGGATGTAGGAAGAGTATTTTAAAACGCTCTAGAGATTGAGAATGGTTTTAGGAGGGAGGTGATAAAGATGATTAAAGAGTAAGGAGATGTATTTTTTTGTTTAAGTCTCTACCTAATGTCAGAAGAGGACTCAGTGACAAGGGAACAGCGGGCAAAACAACGGATGTGAGTGATTGACCAGGTAGAGACTGAAGAACAAGAGGTGCCGGGTGCGTACTACTCTATGCATAGACATGTGACAAGTATGTACAAGGACAGGTGTCTGACAAAAAGCATACTAAGATCAATGAAAAAACCTCAAAAAAGTGCTCTATAACTAATAAAAAAACTTTAGCAAAGTGTAACAAAACTTATAAAAAATACACTAACATTCTCATTATCTATGTTATATATATTTTCTTTCTTATAAACCCTTCAACAGTATTCAGAAGAATGTGCTTACACTTGTTATTGTTTTTTATAATCAGTGGTAGGTACTAGTGTCAATACTTCGATTTCTCTGCTGGTGTTGCAAGTTGTGGAGATATGTGTAAAAGACCATGAGATAAGTCAATGTTTGGAAGAAGTAGAGTGGTGACGGGGTATGCATTTTATTGACCAAACTTGGTGACAATTTGGTTAATGAATGCTTTTTGTCTAAGTTTGATTGTGTGTGCTTCAAGATTCCATTCAACGGAGGTACCTAGAAGCCAGTTAATTGGACCCAATTGCATTAGTTCCATGTATTTCTCCAAAGTATTGAGGAATTGGTTGGTGGTCTTATCACAATCTCCAATGATAGTGAAGTTGTCTGTAGCGGCTCCAACAATGATATAGCTGCCATCCTTGTTGAATTTGTAGAACAGTGCTTTGTTGGAATGGCTAACCGTGAGTTCTAGGGTTGCAAATGTCTTGCTGATAAACTAATAAAAGCAAAATGCACCTTGTTTGCTGCCATAGAGTGGCTGCCATAGTCTACAAACAATTTGAGATAGGTCTAGATAAGCTAGGTTTGCTAGAACTTTGTAGAAGTTGAGGTAGTATTGTGGTAGCTTTATGTAAATAATCTCATTTGGATTGTTTGTACCATGTAGATAGGCATTTTTGACATCTGCCTAGACAATTATGGCATCTTTGTGAGCTGCTACAGAGAGTATGGAATGTAAAGTTAAAGGTTTGATGGTAAGAGCAAAGGTTTCTTCATAATCCTTTCCATATTCCTACTTATAATCTTGTAAACAGAACCGGTATCATACCACAATTTTGATTGGTGATGAGATATTCAAATTGGATTTATGTATACATAACATCCTCAACCCATGCAGTTATCTGTTTCCAAAGTCATCCACACATCTTATTTTATCAACACTTGTCATATGGGAGCCACATTATTCCGGATCATGTCATTCTATTGGATCATCAAGGCTATGCAACAGATTAGTCATCAATCAAACTTCATAGCACTCTGCACTGCCTTGCACTGCCAGACTGTCAACTCTATTTTTATCAACTCAATGGTCTTACTCAGCATTAGACTGCAGATTACTCATATTAATTTATTTTTGGTTTGTTTTACTCATCTTTTGTGTTTATTTATATCTTTTCTATTGTCTGTGGCACTTTTATTGTCTTTGTCTTACCAATCTTCTATGTTTTCTGACTCATCCTTGCTTCTTTTATCTAATCTGTATTACCATTCACCTTTGTTGTACACTTCTTTCTTACTCATCCTATTCATTTCTTATCTATTGTTGTGTTAATATTGACATGTTTTATTGTTCTTGCTTATTATTATGCTTGTATAGCCTTATTCTTAATACTTTGTATGGTATATGATTTGGTTTTCAGTAGCTTAGATTGGTATTTTATTCACGTAGCTTTTAGTATAAAAGCTATAATAAAATTACATGAAATGACAGGAAAGTTACATCCAGTCCCCACTTTCTTCAAAGCAAGTCAATTTAAGTCAATCCACATTGATTCATTCCAATTCTAAGCTCAAGTTTAAGCCCAAGCCCAAGCCCAAGTCAAAATCAGTTATCAGTTCCATACTCTGACGTAACCAAGTTCACATCCATTCATCCAAAATCATTTTGCTTTTCATTGACAGAGGATTTTATCTGAGACTAGTCTTCCTTCTCTTCCAATGCTTCTTCTTCCCAGCGTTGAAGATCCCACTTCTATCCAAACATCCAGAACCTTCTTACTTCCTCTTCTCCATCCAATCTGTTACCAAATCTTCCCTTTCTATGCCTTCCAACCATTGCCATTAGGAGTTATTTCAAGACATTCTTCCCTCCATCAACTCATCTGGAGTGATTTTATTCAAGACAGACTTAGTCTTTCACCCTCAATCCAGTCAATACTCCTGCAATATACCGATTCATTCCAAGCTTCAGAAAGATTGTCAATTTAAGGAATCTTTCATCTTCACTATCTGTTTACCAAGATTCAGCTATTCAATGATGTTCCTACTCCCGATCACCTTTTTATTTTCTCCCAAACGTCCCCAATTCTCTTCAGACTACTTCTTTAAGGTTCACCTTTATTAATTTTCTCTACGCAACCTACTCACCTTCATCACGCTTTCCATATACACCTGTCATCCAATTTCACAGCTCTATTCTATTTTCTGAAGATTTATTTACCATTGTACCCAGAAGACCCAGGTATCCACTTCTTACTATTTCACTTTCATTACCCTTCACTATCTATACAATCCTAATCTACTTAAATCCTAGGCAACACCCTTCCTTAAGAAACTTAGGTAAAAGTTTTGTCCTGTCTAGTCTGGACCATTCTTTCCCTGGGGTTTGTGTTTGTTAGATTACTTATAGTTTATAACTAATCACAAACTTTGATCTACACCAGGCTTTGTAGCAAAGGATCTTGCCACTTGCTTTTTGCTTTTTTCAAAGTGTCCATATGCCATCTATGATGTTGACATTGCTAGGGTCTTTGATGAAATCAAATGTTTGGAATTTGTTGATTTGGTTGAGTTCTTTTTCCACTCTGTCCATTTGTTTCCACGTAAAGCCTTGCTAACAGATGGTGTGTCTTCTCTTCCTGCAGCTAAAGCTTTCTCAACAACTGTTTTGAGCGCTTGAGCGGTGAAAAAATCACTAATTGCAATGTCTTCTTCATTCTTCTCCATGGTGGCAATCATGCCTGCACCTTCGCCACATTTTGTGATATTCTTATTGGAATAAAACCCAGAATTATGTTGCAATTGTTTAGGCCTTTCAAAAGGCTGTGTGTTGCATTTTGTATTGTTGGATTTGGTAGATCTTTGGTGTGAATATTGGGTATTTGGTAGAGATTGTATTTTGAAGGGTGCTATAGAAGGTTTGTTTTGCTTCAAATTGTTCTTGGTTATTTCTGACTTGTTCAATATGTTTAAGAGTGCGTTTAAAAGCTGCTTCTCAGATCTTTCCAATGCTATCTTTGACGTAGGATTTGGTGTAGAAATAGTAGAAATAGCCTTGGTATGATCAGGTTTAATTTCCAGACTGACATTCTCCCCCTCAGAGCAAGCTGTCTCTGGCAAAAATGTATTGTTTTTGTTAAAATAAATGTTGCATTCAACCGTTATCTTCCTAGCCTTGCTCTAGTAGATTTGATAGCCTTTTAATTTGTTGTCGTATCCGACAAAATGCGCTTTGATTGCACAAGGTCCAAGTTTTCTATCTTTTAGGTTCTTGACTTTAACTTAAACAGCTTTTCCCTACTCAATTAGATTGGAAAGATCAAGTATTTTGCCTGTAGCCTTCTCATGTGGTGTTACACCATCAGGAATTGATTGCGTTGGTGTGCGGTTGTCCACCCAAACTGCGTGTTTGACTGCCTCTGCCCAGAAGTCTACCTTGAGTCTGGATGCAATTATTATTGCTCTATTCTGATGCTCCATTGCTCTGAGGTGAGTCATAAACTGTTAGGTATTGTTTGGTGCCTTGTTTGGCAAGATGTTCATTGAACTCTATAGATGTATATTCTCCCCCTCAATCTGAACCAAAGATTTTGATGGTTTTAACACCTCTATGAATCTTTGCCCATGCTTTGTATTTCAAATAAGAGTTAAGCATCTCGCTTTTCTCCTTCTGGAAGTAGATTTGCATCTTTTTGGTTGCTTTATCCTTGAATATAGTGTAATATGAGGCGCCGTCTAGTGATTTGACTCGTGCTGGACCTCATAGGTCACTTGTGACTTTGTCTCCGTATTCTTTTGTGTTATCCAAACTCTCCTTTAGAAAGGATTTTTGGATTGCTTTGGCTTGTATATACACATTGCAGTATTCCGGCTTTGAGTTGAGATCAAGATTAATGCCGGTAATGTGTCCATTTTTCACCATGTCTCAAAGATCATTATGGTTAACGTGACCCATTAGACAATGGAGTTGACTAATGGAAATGATTGTATTGGCAACATTCGCATAAAGTGCTGGTTTTAGAGAAGTTGTGTGCTCGGAAACGCAATAAAAGCCTTGTATTACCAGTATAATTCTGACAATTTGACCTCCAGTAGATCTAGGCTTGCAGATTATGCATTTTAGACTATTCATAAACACAGTATATCCATTGCAAGTTATAGTAGAGATAGAGATGAGGGTAAATGCCATTACAGGCAAATAATAGATGTTAAGAAGGGTAACCAGTGTTGGTTTTTTGCCAGCGCCTATTGGGAAAACAATCTTCATGTTTCCTCTTCTAAATGCATTAACAGTGCGTCTGTCAGCCACTCGGATTGGGGATGGTTCAATGTCCGTGTAGTCAATGAGCTGATCACGATTGGGGGTAAAATGTCTGCTTGAACTGATTAACTAAATGTATAGTAAATTACAAAGCGATGCAAATCAATTCAATAATTTTTTAGCATTCAAAACCCAAATAATTTTAGAGCTTCATCCTTTAACTCTGCATTTGGATATAGCGACACAGGCTGCTTTAAAACCATGTTTTACATCCCGCATACATCTTGTTTAGTCATATTGTGCATTGCTGTAGTCGTCATATGTTTGTGAAAAGCCACTAGGTCACAATATTGGAGACGGTAGCATTGATAGGGAGATCATTTCGGTTACCAATGGTAAATGCTCCTTTTCTTCTTTGTTCTCTCTGTAATGACAAGGAATGCTTTAGAATAACACACTCATCCAGTCATATTGTGCACATTGCAGACATCATGTTTGGATGAATCGTGCTATATGGTTTTTGAGAATCTGTCAGGACCAAGGCAAAGAAGGAATGTCAAGATGTACCTCACGGAATGACAGACGTATCATGTTGGAAACTTCAGCAAAACCTATAAATTGGGATTTTTCACCGGAGTTGAGCGTCAGGAGTTTGGACGGCATTTACGTTACCTCAATCGTCCGCACTGGCATAGTCATAGTTCAGCGGAACGGCATGAAGGATACAATATTGTTGTTTACAGCTAAGTGTTATAGTGCGTCCTTCTTAATAGGGCGGCGAAAACAGGGGCAGTGGACAGAGGCATTGAAAAAAACAGACACAAACAAGAGACAGAGGAGAAACAAAAACAAACGCAAAAAACCAAAAAAATAACAATAAGAGTCATGGACTAACAAGCTGCTCACGCAGCAGTCCAAGTCGCGTTTCTCGCAAGCGTTGCACTGACTCTCTGCGCCTGGATACTAGAGACCCCCTTCAGTATAGTGGCAAATACAAACTTACATTATACCGGTTTGGACTTGGAGACGTTCAAAAACAGATTTAGACAGATATCGGAGCTTGAAAATAAAATCAAGCGGCGCCTGAACCCACTTGAAGTCTTGTCACAAGCAAATCAATTTACTTTCTTCAAATCGTCACCATCCCTCTGCCCACAGATATATCTGGGGGCAGGTTCCGTGTACCCGTCTGCATATACTAATGCTTTATCTTCAATGTAGCACCTTACATGCTTTCCTTTAACCCAAACTGGTAGATGCTATTTCTCTGGTGATAAGTGAGTAATAGATGACTCGGTGCTTGTCACTACTGACCCACATCCTAGAATTAACTGTTTTAAACACTAATTGAAAGAAGATGGAATAAGTTGAGTACATATTTAATATACTTGGCATTACTAACTTCACTCATAAAAGGTCCCAGACACCCAAACACTTGAATGCAGACTCTAAAGGCATGTACTTATAAGTATATGCACTTTTTTATTGGTATTTTCCCCTTTTTTAACGCATATATTCTGGTCCTCCACTTACCTATACTCCTTTTAGTTGTTCTAAATGTTTTAACCTGTGTCTGTCTCTGCTTCCGTGTCTTCACTGTTCACACTTTCTTTCTCTACTACAGACATAGTTGTCATATGACACATTACCTCTATCCCCATCTATGTGCGGCTTCTGGCATGCATCGGGTGTATCTGGTGGGTAGTGTCGTAGAATGAGGAGTAGGAGATACAGTGGGAAAGGACATGTTTAGAGACACTTGTCTATATCATTGGGTACAGCAGGTTTGGTATTAGATTTAGGTTCTGTTTAATTAGTCTTATATACTTATAGTATGTTTTATGAATATATAAACTATTTTTATTATGATTTTTGTGTACTCCATTACAATGCCATAATTCTTGCAATTATAAAAACATTGGATAAGATTGTAAACCTTGAAAAAATTTATTCATGCTGCAATATTTCTGTTTTCTTACAACATTTCAAGAGCATTGTAACACAGTGCAAGAATTTCGAAGAAAAAAATATTTTATTAGGTTTATAATGCTTTGTAATCTACCTGCACTTTTTATGATGCTGCAATCAATAATGATTCCGTGCTTTTCCACAGTGGAAGCATTGTGTGCTTCATCCATGTTGTTAAAATCTGATGTTACAACAAGTGCAGATTCTTCATTGTCACATGGATTGAAGTCATCTAGAAATGATGTATCAAAATCAGGGTTAATGGCAAAGTAATCATCTTTGAGTATGGCCAAAAAGGCTGCGTCATCAAAGTCTACAAGAAATGTAACATCCTTGCAGTTGTCTTTCTTAGCAGCTGTATATGCTGCCTTTGATTTGCCTTTATCCGCAACTTGTTTTTTCCATTACTCAGATGCCTGGTCTGATTTTCCGCCACCTTCAGCATAGCAATTGGATTTTTTGTGACTGGTTTTTGAATAGTTGGAGCACTTTTTCTTTGACTTTGCCTTCCCACGCTAATTGCCTTTCTCTTTAGAGTCATGGAACAAAGCGGCTAGTGTAGCATTCTTTCTTGCTTTGTTTAGATTTTACTTGGATTCCTTGTTGTAAGCTTCTTTGTAGATAAATAAGATAAGATTGCTGCTTGATAAGGTTTTTCTAGTTGATCTGGCAGATGCATTAAGTGATGTGAAAAGAGGTCAATAGTCGGCAGGCAAGCTTAATGTGTGCTGAAAATAAGTTGTCATTGATTGGATTTTTTATATCTGCAAGTTTTTTGCACAATTCAAGCATACCAGTGATGTGTATATGCATATTTGAGTCTTTAACATATTGACTAGCCACAAGCTTTGCAAGAGTATTGGTGTACATCATGATACCTTTTTTCTCATGCATTGTAGTGAGTTTTTGCCAAACAAGTGCCGTCATAGCTTTGCCTTTTATTTCAAGAAAAACAAAGCAGCTAACAGTCTTGTAGATTGCCTCTCGGGCTTGTGCCTGCTTCTGCTTGTAAAGGTCAAGCTCAACTTTGTATTTTTCTAGTTGCTCCTCAGTTGTGGCTATGGTTGACTTCCTAATGAAGTATTGGCTGTCTTTTTCAGGCCATGGTATTTTGGGTTTTCTTGTGCTGCCATTAAGGTGACGTGTGAGTCTCTTGGCGGCAAAATGATTAACCATCTGGGCTTTGTAAGTGATCCAGTTGGATCTGTCTTTGAGAAGTTTTGGAATGTTAACAAACTTCAGGTTGGTTGATGACATAGTATAGGATGTTGAGTCACCGGAGCCCATCACAAAAACTAGATTTACAAAGTGATTGTTCTTGATAACCAGTCAGAACTGTAAGTGATTTTGAATGTCCTACCCATTTGATTATATTGATGCTACTTTAAAAACAGCTTCATGAGACCAAATATTCTACATACGGCATATTCTATCTTCTTAATGGTTTGCCATGACAGATATTTTTACTTCTCCATTTCCTTCAAAGAAACCCTTACAGGAATTATTTACTATTTTACCGCTAGATACAAAGCAACAAATACTAATCATTTAACATCCCAATTATTCCTCCAGCAAACCATACATTGATTCTATAAGGTTTTGGTGGAAGGTGATAGTGACTCAGAAGGTATAAGGCTTTTTACTGTTTCCTACAAATTTTTTCTCAGATTTTTATAAAATGTACTATGTCCCAGTCTACAGTATGCAGTCTGGATACTTGAGCTTGATAGCTCTCTGCATGTGCATGATATTGGCAAATATGCTTGACTACAAGACCTATCAAAATTCTGACCAGATATTTTCCCTTAAGATTTTGGCATAGCTTGACATATGGATATAGTGGGATACCAATGGCTTGAGCAATAAAAAGCACAAAGTGTGCATGTTTGTCTATGGCAAAGCCTTGGCTATTCTAAAGTGGCTATGTCATCACACAAAGTCCATCCATTACATGATTGAAACAGACAAAAATAAAGATGCACAAAATATCATGGTGCTAGAAAAGTTCCATGAAATAATACTTTGCCGTTATGCCCATATAATTCTAGCTTACAATGCAGAAGTCAAAAAAAACAACATTAGTGGTATTTCTTACTATACCAACACTAGTTTGCTTTTTGTCTAGCTCTAGGGTGTTTGCAGTTAAGAACTTAACAAGGCTATATGTAGCAGTTTTAGCCTTTCTTGTTCTTCAATTCCAACAATATTCAAGCTACTCATAATCACACTTGTTGACTGTGATGCATTTGCAGATTTTTCAACATATTTGAGTAGGTAGACCAGTATCTGCCTTTGGATATTCACTAATTACATCACAAACTAGGAACTCCCAAGAAGATTCTAGAACTTGGTACAAGTATGAGGGATAGATTGTATCTGGATAGCATGAAAGTCAAGTTAGAGAGTATAAATCTGAGTATATGTGTTCAATTATGCCTTTACGTTGTAAATGCTTATCTTCATCAGAATCCAAGTCTGTTCCGCCTTTTAAACAATAGCAATTTTAATATTATACATACACATTGACACACATTTTGATTTACATACATGCCATGTTTTATTTTAGTACTTAAAAATGTGTATGTCTTATAAAATAATGTCAACTGTTTTATAATCTATAGTTATATACTGCTTATATTGCTAGACTAATACACAAATTCTTGCTAGGATAAAAGCTTCTGGCTTTACTGTGACTGCTGGCACATTTGAATTTATTATCAAGATCAATGAAATTAACTAATTTATGTTTGTTGATGCTTCTTCCATCCACTTTAAAAAATGTGTTGGTGTCTTTGTTCTGGTGGATATATATATTAAAGCTCTTTCAAAACCCTCCTTGAATTGTACTACAGATTGATTGGTTGAATAATAACCCATGTAAAATTTATTTATATTAATAGAGACATAATCAGATAACATTTATAGGCCCATTGCATATTACTGAACATTACATTATCAGTTTTTTTTTTGTATCTTTACTCTTGTATAAGTCATTGTTTCAATATGGAAAAGGGCAAGGACAAGAAAACTCAGGAAGTCTATATGCATTGTTTTTTATGCCACAAGCCATTTGCTAAGATGCAAATGTCCAAAATCACATCAATCAACCAAAGTTAGCATGCAATTTTTAATATGAGAATGTTATGTATTTTCAGTCTAATTGTTCAAGCTTTATATCTAGATTAGCAATCTCTGTATCTTAAGACCCATCTTCCAAAATTGGTAATTTTATGGAAGTGGACTATATTAACAATTATCCAATTAGCTCAAACAAGATCAATTTGAACCCCAGCGGGTAGAAAATTTGTATTATCCTTTTGCCTTGAAAGATGAATGGGAGCTTTTCCTCTTCCTACTTCACTCTGACATGAGTGTAGAAATACTGAATGATTTTTTGAAACTTAAACTGGTAATTGAATGTACATTCTCCATCATTATATTTCAGCTAAGTCAATCCCATATAGATAAAAAAACTTAACTTGTCCTACAAGTTGGCAAAAGATCTACATAACCGGGTAGAAATCCTTCTCTTTGGTCTACAGTGGAACAGTCAAACAATTATACTAGAATTACCAAGCAAAAATTAGCCAACACTTTTTAATTGCAATGGATTGGAATACATCAAGGTGCTTTTCATTAGTCTTTTGCTCCAAAAAAGTATGCACTTTAGCCCATTCAAGCTCTTCAACAAGTGTAACAAGATGATGCAGGTATACACTAAGTGGTTTAGTGATGACATTACACATTTTATGCAAATTAGTAGTAATGCCTTTGTCTAAGTTTGACAATAGTATGACAAGCTTTCCAAGGACCTGCTCCCAAAAGGAGCAATACTTGTACCTCCTATTGTTTCCACAGATAAAACCAACATTTCCAACATGACTGGAGGCCAAATTGCCTACTCTGGCCTTATCAGCATTGCCAACATAATGATAAATGTTAGAAACAAATTGTTAAATCATTTATTCCTTCTTTTGATTTTTGTCATACCAAAGTTTCTTCATTGTTCTAAAGCTATAAATGGAATGATGGCAGCATAGCTATATTACCAGTGCATAGACATTGCTCTAGAATTGGTCAAACAAATTGCAAAGGTGGGAACCACCATGGCAGATGCATTAGGAAATAATTGTTTTTGCTTTATGCCATTTGTTATCCTTATTATTGATACTCCAGAATCTGCTCAAGCGGCTTGCATTGAAGGATCTATATTTTCTGTGACGTTGGCACAATACAAGACATTTGGAGATTTCTTTTGCCACCTGTCCCAAACTGCAGATTACTTGCAATTAGACTAAATGGATGCACAATCCAATAGTCTGCAGACACAACAGAGCATGCAAATATTGAGGTAGTCAAAGCTCCTGCAATAATTAAAAATACAAGCCTTAAGTTTGTCAATACCTTGATTATTGCGACAAATTGCATAATTTTGATTTGTTTACAGCTATACAAGAAATGAGGATCAATTTTCAGGCTATACACTCTGCAACAATTACAGATGAGGAGGAGCAGGAGGAGGGGGATGAGGGGAGGAGAATGGCAAGGTTGTAATAGACACAACATCAGAGCTTTTTTCAACAATCATGCCAATGACAACCTTTTAATCAGCAAAGTCCAATCACATTGTGGATTACTTTTACAAAGCTAGTCTCTATGAGCATGGTGTATTGGAAGGCCCAGTTCCCTACAGAATATTTTCTTGCAACTAAAACATTGTTGTCTATCTATCTAGGGATGCTAGTTCTAAAAGATTGCATATCAATAAGGTTGCAAGCATTTTTCCAACCTATAACCAGCAATTGCTAACTATGTGTCACTCATCAATAAAGAATCTAATCTGAGACAAACCAATTCTTGAGATTATCACATCAAGGGGATAACTGGCAGGT
Source organism: Psilocybe cubensis (assembly GCF_017499595.1). NCBI lineage: Eukaryota > Fungi > Basidiomycota > Agaricomycetes > Agaricales > Agrocybaceae > Psilocybe > Psilocybe cubensis. The sequence continues at coordinate 2,886,349 of NC_063002.1, read as the reverse complement.
GTGTTTCTTTTTCTGGTTGCCTATTGCCATATTCAAAACTTGAGGGTATGGCATAAGGTCTGTATATAGTTGACTGCATACTAATATCCTCTAACAAACATTCTTTTGGATACTTTGATTTAGCAATTATAAACATAGATGAATCTGAGGAGTTGCCTTGCAGCAGGCTGGAAGATAGTACCTCTTTATGATTTTTTTCTAAACCTTGTTGACCAGCCAATATTGTTAAGCCATTCTGTTGTTGACATTCATATCATTTTTGCATTGTCGGATTTCTTGCATATATCCAACATTTTGAGGTTTTAAATCAGCCACAGTCTCTAGATTCTGCAATTTGTGGACCTTACCCAGAGCCAATAACAGGCATGTATAAATTAAAACAAAGTCAATATATAGATAACACCATTATGGGTGGAATTTGACTATTGAATCAAATATGCGCCCTGGTTAATCTAGTCCCTCAGATGAGCAAGAAGGCAAGGCAAAGCCTTACTACATATAATAGTCATTCAACTAGTACCAAGTTCCAATTAAACAAATATTTTAGAACTCTATTTAAGCATATCAAGAATATGCTAATGCTGATGCAAGGAAATGGATTTGGCAGCCATATCTTGCTCAATGGCAATACCAAGTAAATACTGTGTAGAACCCAGATCAGAGCCATCTGATTCTATACACTTAAGCTCCATATCTGACAATGCCTCATGCAACCTGAGGTTCCATTGACGTGCAGACTGCTTAAGATTATAGAGCAACATTTTAAGATTTAAAACCATGTTAGGACCATCTTGGTGAAATCCTTCAGGTTGCAGCATGTAAATCACCTTGTCTAGATCACCTTTAGTAAAAGCAGCTGTAATATCAACAGACCGCAACTTCAAGTCTCCAATGGCGGCCAGAGCCACAATCAAGCAGAAAGTAGCAGGGTGGAAAGTAGGAGCAAAGACCTCATGGTAATCAATGCGAGGACGCTGACTGTAGCCCTTGGCAACAATACGAGCCTTGTAGCGCTCTATACTGCCATCTGCATTTCGCTTGATTTTAAAGACGCAACCATAGCCAATTGCCTTTTGACCCGGAGGGAGCTCAACTCGCTCCCAAGTTTGATTGTGCTGCAACAGATTGAATTCTGTGTTAGCAGCCTCTTCCCACATGTGCGCATCAGGCGCTTTCATTGCCTGTTTGAATGTGCGCGGATCTGCGCTTGAAACAAGCCCAGCAAACTCCACCTCTTCAAATCCAGGATCATTGGCTTCAGGTGGTTTAGGATCATGTGAGACCTTCCACCATTCACCAGGCTGCTTAGGAACGCGAATAGTGCGTCTCAACGTTGCAGGATCAACTGGAGCACACTGGCGGCGTGCAGGCTTAGGAGGAGGTGCAGGAACGGCCTCAGGCTGTGGCGGTTCAGCTGGCTGTTCAAGAGGCGCAATAGGCACTTCTGGCTCAATGACAGGACTTGGAGTAGAGTCATCCTCATCATCATCAAAGTTGAAGCCATTAGAGTCCCCCCCTGAGTTGAGAGGTGGTGCACTTGCAGAAGAAGTGGGAAGAAGGTCAAACTTTGGCATAGGGCCAGTGGACACCCCAGGGAAGCACCTTTCGTCAAAATCAGCTCTCTCAGAGATAATGAACCTTTTGGTAACTGTGTTGTAAAACTCCCAGCCCTTGTACCCAGTAGGATACCCAACAAAGATACACTTTTCCATATGAGGCTGCAACGATTTGCGCTTATCTCCCTGAACATAAACATATGCAAGGCAATCCCAAACCCTCAAATGACTAACATCAGGTTTGCGCTTGTTCCAGCTTTCATACGGAGTCTTGTCCGGTAGAGGAGCTGTAGGAACACGATTCCATACATGCATGTATGCTGCAACACAGCGACCCCAAAACGAAGGTGGAACATGAGCCTTATTGAGCATGGAAGTAACATGTTCTGCCATGGTGCGATTTGCACGCTCTGCAACTCCGTTCTGTTGTGGGCGATTTCGCGTTGTATGACGACGCTCAATGCCACACTGGTCAGTGAATTTGATGAAAGCATTTGACATGTATTCACCAGCTTTGTCATCCTGCAGCGCTTTGATCTTAAAGCCTAATTTGTTCTCAGCCCATGCTTTGTACGTTTGAAACGCACTGAATGCATCGCTTTTGCGCTTAAGAAGCACAGCAGCTCTACTCTTTGTATGGTTATCAATAAAGGTCATCCAGTAGCGATAGCCTTCAGGAGTAGGGGGCGAGATAGGACCTTTCAGATCTGAGAAGATAAGCGCAAGCGGAACATCTGACATGCTGGGTGAAGAAGGAAATGGGTTGGAATGCATCTTGCCTGCAAGGCAAGGTTCACAAATGGGGTCAGGCTGTTGCTGTGAATTCAGCTTGAGTCCAGTAACCATACTCTCTCTAATCATCTTTTGGAGGTCAGTGTAGCTATGATGAGCAAAGCGACGATGCCAGAGACTGATATCAAGGTGTAGAGTAGAATTGGAGGAAATTAAGGCAGACTCTGAAATTGGAACTGTATAACCGTTCAAGTACTGACATCTGCAGAGAAGAGACAAGCTCCTTTGTAATGAAACTCCATCAGATTAGCATCAATGGTGATTTTGAAGCCTTTGTGCTTTGTGAGGTATAGAACAGACAGTAGATTGTTTTGGAGATCTGGTACATGTAAAACTCTAGTTAACTCGACGCCTCTTGACTTTATTCCATTTACAACTGGTTCAAAGTGTTAAAACTGCTCTCTATGTCTCCCTCACTTTGCTATCTTATCAGATTAGATTACTTTCTTCTTATCTTCATTTGCTCTCCAGACCATTCTAGATACATGATATTTATCAGTCCATAGACTGGTCTGGACCGGACCAGAGTAGACCTAGGTAGACCAGAGTACTTGAGTCTACACAGTATATAGTCACTCTAGTTTACATCCTGAAGTCCCCAGTTACTCACTTCGGACTTCAGGTTAGTTTGTTAGCACTTTGCTCAATTCACCCAGTTACTCACTTCGGACTTCAGACGCTTCGTGCTCGCTTATCCCTGCGCCCTACGTTCTATAACTAGGTCGCCGAGTAGCTCACACTGCCCCGAGCTCGCCTGCTTCAACAGGTTATGGGCCCCGCGCTCTAAGCGCTCCAATTCCGTGTTTTGCGAACCAAGTTGCTTTCTGCATAGTTTTCACAAAACGGTCATTTTAGTCTTTTTTGGTTTTTATCCTCTACCAGGCCCGGCCATACATTGCCGCTGCTAGTAGGGTTGAACGAGCACGCCTTACGCGACTTGTTAACCTCGGTTGAGCGGGCCCCCGTCGCCTAATCCCCGAGTTATTTCTAGTTAAAAGTAACCCTTTTAAATTAGGCTAGTTTAACTTCGTCTTTTCCACTTGCGTTCGCATAACACCCCGAGCTCCGGGTAACGCCTAGTTCGTTTCCACACATCATTACACATCCCCACACATTACTACCAATACTCGTATCCATCCGCTTACGCGTTCCTTCGCAATTCGCAATAATGACTTCTGATCCCCAAATCACTCCATTGAACTCAACCAACTACAACACCTGGGCAGGCCAGATGACCGCCTATCTCCAGTCTAAAGGGATATGGCGCATTGTCAGCGGTGCTAGAGCACAGCCAACGCTCTCAGACAAGCCTACTGCTCAGGAGGAAGCTTTGCTTGAAACCTACTTGGAGCAGAGAGACAAAGCATGTGGTTTGATCTATCTCAGTTTGGAGAATGATCAGAGGGTTCATGTGGAAGCCATCAAGGATGATCCTATCAAGATGTGGGATGCCCTGGCCGCTGTACATCAGCAAAAGCGCCCTGGCAACCGCTTTAATGCATATGATGATCTGTTCTCTATCCGAAAGGAGGAAGGTGAAAACCTTCAAACCCTGATCAATAGAGTTGAGCAAGCCATGTTGCTAATTCAGCAGCTTCGCCCTAAGGGGTTTGATCTGGCTAAGCTTGATGAAGAGCTTGCTTTGCTTGCTCTGGTCAGGGCACTCCCAGAAAGTACAGTTCATTTGCATCCTCACTTCTCCTTTTGGACAAGTTGGACAAGGCTACAATTCATCAAGCCTTTGTCACAGAGGACATACAGCGACGTCACCGCGCTTCGGAGTTGCCTGCACTCGCCACCGCATTCCAGACCGCTCCAGCCCCTTCTGCATCCAAGCCCAAGTGCGCATTTTGTGATATGACCAATCATGCAATGGACAAGTGTCACAAGTTCATTGCTGCGCAAAAGGATGCGAAGGAGCGTGTCAAAGCGGTTCGCAAAGGCAATAGAGCGCACAAGGCCTCAGAGGCATCCAGTGAGGAAAAAGAGTCCAAGGACATGGAATTTGCTGGAAATGCAAGTGCTCTTAATACCAATGTTCCCTCTTCCATTTCACCCCAAACTAATGACGATTGGATTGCAGACACAGGGGCGACTTCTCATATGACACCCCATCGCAATTGGGTTAGAAATTACACCCCCCTTCGCATTCCAATCCGATTAGCAGATGAACGAGTTATTTATTCTGCAGGGGTGGGCACTGTGTTCTTTGAACCAGTTGTAAATGGAATAAAGTCAAGAGGCGTCGAGTTAACTAGAGTTTTACATGTACCAGATCTCCGAAACAATCTACTGTCTGTTCTATACCTCACAAAGCACAAAGGCTTCAAAATCACCATTGATGCTAATCTGATGGAGTTTCATCGCAAAGGAGCTTGTCTCTTCTCTGCAGATGTTAGTACATCAAACTGCGCTTTATTGAACGGTTATACAGTTCCTATTTCGGAGTCTGCCTTCATTTCCTCCAATTCCACTCTACCCCTTGATATCAGTCTCTGGCATCGTCGGTTTGCTCATCATAGCTACACTGACCTCCAAAAGATAATTAGAGAGAGTATGGTTACTGGACTCAAGCTGAATTCATAGCAACAGCCTGACCCCATTTGTGAACTTTGCCTTGCAGGCAAGATGCATTCCAACCCATTTCCTTCTTCACCAAGCATGTCAGATGTTCCGCTTGCGCTTATCTTCTCAAATCTGAAAGGTCCTATCTCGCCCCCTACTCCTGAAGGCTATCGCTACTGGATAACCTTTATTGATGACCATACAAAGAGTAGAGCTGCTGTGCTTCTTAAGCGCAAAAGCGATGCATTCAGTGCGTTTCAAACGTACAAAGCATGGGCTGAGAACAAATTAGGCTTTAAGATCAAAGCGCTGCAGGATGACAAAGCTGGTGAATACATGTCAAATGCTTTCATCAAATTCACTGACCAGTGTGGCATTGAGCGTCGTCATACAACGCGAAATCGCCCACAACAGAACGGAGTTGCAGAGCGTGCAAATCGCACCATGGCAGAACATGTTACTTCCATGCTCAATGAGGCTCGTGTACCACCTTCGTTTTGGGGTTGCTGTGTTGCAGCATACATGCATGTATGGAATCGTGTTCCTACAGCTCCTCTACCGGACAAGACTCCGTATGAAAGCTGGAACAAGCGCAAACCTGATGTTAGTCATTTGAGGGTTTGGGGTTGCCTTGCATATGTTTATGTTCAGGGAGATAAGCGCAAATCGTTGCAGCCTCATATGGAGAAGTGTATCTTTGTTGGGTATCCTACTGGGTACAAGGGCTGGGAGTTTTACAACCCAGTCACCAAAAGGTTCATTATCTCTGAGAGAGCTGATTTCGACGAAAGGTGCTTCCCTGGGGTGTCCACTGGCCCTATGCCAAAGTTTGACCTTCTTCCCACTTCTTCTGCAAGTGCACCACCTCCTAATTCAGGGGGGGACTCTAATGGCTTCAATTTTAATGATGATGAGGATGACTCTACTCCAAGTCCTGTCATTGAGCCAGAAGTGCCTATTGCGCCTCCTGAACAGCCAGCTGAACCGCCACAGCCTGAGGCCGTTCCTGCACCTCCTTCTAAGCCTGCACGCCGCCAGCGTGCTCCAGTTGATCCTGCAACGTTGAGACGCACTACTCGCGTTCCTAAGCAGCCTGGTGAATGGTGGAAGGTCTCACATGATCCTGAACCACCTGAAGCCAATGATCCTGGATTTGAAGAGGTGGAGTTTGCTGGGCTTGTTTCAAGCGCAGATCCGCGCACATTCAAACAGGCAATGAAAGCGCCTGATGCGCACATGTGGGAAGAGGCTGCTAACACAGAATTCAATCTGTTGCAGCACAATCAAACTTGGGAGCGAGTTGAGCTCCCTCCGGGTCAAAAGGCAATTGGCTGTGGTTGGGTCTTTAAAATCAAGCGAAATGCAGATGGCAGTATAGAGTGCTACAAGGCTCGTATTGTTGCCAAGGGCTACAGTCAGCGCCCTGGCATTGATTACCATGAGGTCTTTGCTCCTACTTTCCGCCCTGCTACTTTCCGCTTGATTGTGGCTCTGGCCGCTATTGGAGACTTGAAGTTGCGCTCTGTTGATATTACAGCTGCTTTCACTAAAGGTGACCTAGACGAGGAGATTTACATGCTACAACCCGAAGGATTTCACCAAGGTGGTCCTAACATGGTTTTGAAGCTCAAAAAGTCGCTCTATGGTCTTAAGCAGTCTGCACATCAATGGAACCTCAAATTGCATGAGGCATTGTTAGATATGGGGTTCAAGTGTATAGAATCAGATCGCTCTGTCTACATCTATTCAGATGGAGATGTGAAGATTATTGTTCCTATTTATATTCATGGCATTACCTTTGCCTCCAAATCGGACGCCGCCATAGATAGAGCTGTTAAGCAGCTAGCTGCGCGTTTTGAACTCCGTAATCTGGGTCCTACACAGTATTTACTTGGTGTTGCCATTGAGCGAGATATGGCTGCTAAAACCATTTCCTTGCATCAGCGTCAGTATATCCTCGATATGCTTGATACATATGGCATGACTGATTCTAATCCGGTCAAAACACCTATGGCTGTGGGCACTGTTCTGTCCAAGGCAGATGGACCTCAGAATGGAGATGAGGTGGAATTTATGCGAAATGTTCCCTACCTCAATGCAGTTGGCTCCTTGCAGTATCTAGCCACCATGACCCGTCCTGACATTGCTTTTACTGTGTCCTATCTGGCACGCTTCAACTCCAATCCTGGACCTAAGCATTGGGCTGCGGTTAAACATTTATTCCGCTACCTCAGAGGCACTCTGGATTACAAGTTGACTTATTCTGGCGCTGTGGGCCATGATAACTTTGTCACCTACACTGATGCTGTTAAAACTGCTCTCTATGTCTCCCTCACTTTGCTATCTTATCAGATTAGATTACTTTCTTCTTATCTTCATTTGCTCTCCAGACCATTCTAGATACATGATATTTATCAGTCCATAGACTGGTCTGGACCGGACCAGAGTAGACCTAGGTAGACCAGAGTACTTGAGTCTACACAGTATATAGTCACTCTAGTTTACATCCTGAAGTCCCCAGTTACTCACTTCGGACTTCAGGTTAGTTTGTTAGCACTTTGCTCAATTCACCCAGTTACTCACTTCGGACTTCAGACGCTTCGTGCTCGCTTATCCCTGCGCCCTACGTTCTATAACTAGGTCGCCGAGTAGCTCACACTGCCCCGAGCTCGCCTGCTTCAACAGGTTATGGGCCCCGCGCTCTAAGCGCTCCAATTCCGTGTTTTGCGAACCAAGTTGCTTTCTGCATAGTTTTCACAAAACGGTCATTTTAGTCTTTTTTGGTTTTTATCCTCTACCAGGCCCGGCCATACATTGCCGCTGCTAGTAGGGTTGAACGAGCACGCCTTACGCGACTTGTTAACCTCGGTTGAGCGGGCCCCCGTCGCCTAATCCCCGAGTTATTTCTAGTTAAAAGTAACCCTTTTAAATTAGGCTAGTTTAACTTCGTCTTTTCCACTTGCGTTCGCATAACACCCCGAGCTCCGGGTAACGCCTAGTTCGTTTCCACACATCATTACACATCCCCACACATTACTACCAATACTCGTATCCATCCGCTTACGCGTTCCTTCGCAATTCGCAATAATGACTTCTGATCCCCAAATCACTCCATTGAACTCAACCAACTACAACACCTGGGCAGGCCAGATGACCGCCTATCTCCAGTCTAAAGGGATATGGCGCATTGTCAGCGGTGCTAGAGCACAGCCAACGCTCTCAGACAAGCCTACTGCTCAGGAGGAAGCTTTGCTTGAAACCTACTTGGAGCAGAGAGACAAAGCATGTGGTTTGATCTATCTCAGTTTGGAGAATGATCAGAGGGTTCATGTGGAAGCCATCAAGGATGATCCTATCAAGATGTGGGATGCCCTGGCCGCTGTACATCAGCAAAAGCGCCCTGGCAACCGCTTTAATGCATATGATGATCTGTTCTCTATCCGAAAGGAGGAAGGTGAAAACCTTCAAACCCTGATCAATAGAGTTGAGCAAGCCATGTTGCTAATTCAGCAGCTTCGCCCTAAGGGGTTTGATCTGGCTAAGCTTGATGAAGAGCTTGCTTTGCTTGCTCTGGTCAGGGCACTCCCAGAAAGTACAGTTCATTTGCATCCTCACTTCTCCTTTTGGACAAGTTGGACAAGGCTACAATTCATCAAGCCTTTGTCACAGAGGACATACAGCGACGTCACCGCGCTTCGGAGTTGCCTGCACTCGCCACCGCATTCCAGACCGCTCCAGCCCCTTCTGCATCCAAGCCCAAGTGCGCATTTTGTGATATGACCAATCATGCAATGGACAAGTGTCACAAGTTCATTGCTGCGCAAAAGGATGCGAAGGAGCGTGTCAAAGCGGTTCGCAAAGGCAATAGAGCGCACAAGGCCTCAGAGGCATCCAGTGAGGAAAAAGAGTCCAAGGACATGGAATTTGCTGGAAATGCAAGTGCTCTTAATACCAATGTTCCCTCTTCCATTTCACCCCAAACTAATGACGATTGGATTGCAGACACAGGGGCGACTTCTCATATGACACCCCATCGCAATTGGGTTAGAAATTACACCCCCCTTCGCATTCCAATCCGATTAGCAGATGAACGAGTTATTTATTCTGCAGGGGTGGGCACTGTGTTCTTTGAACCAGTTGTAAATGGAATAAAGTCAAGAGGCGTCGAGTTAACTAGAGTTTTACATGTACCAGATCTCCGAAACAATCTACTGTCTGTTCTATACCTCACAAAGCACAAAGGCTTCAAAATCACCATTGATGCTAATCTGATGGAGTTTCATCGCAAAGGAGCTTGTCTCTTCTCTGCAGATGTTAGTACATCAAACTGCGCTTTATTGAACGGTTATACAGTTCCTATTTCGGAGTCTGCCTTCATTTCCTCCAATTCCACTCTACCCCTTGATATCAGTCTCTGGCATCGTCGGTTTGCTCATCATAGCTACACTGACCTCCAAAAGATAATTAGAGAGAGTATGGTTACTGGACTCAAGCTGAATTCATAGCAACAGCCTGACCCCATTTGTGAACTTTGCCTTGCAGGCAAGATGCATTCCAACCCATTTCCTTCTTCACCAAGCATGTCAGATGTTCCGCTTGCGCTTATCTTCTCAAATCTGAAAGGTCCTATCTCGCCCCCTACTCCTGAAGGCTATCGCTACTGGATAACCTTTATTGATGACCATACAAAGAGTAGAGCTGCTGTGCTTCTTAAGCGCAAAAGCGATGCATTCAGTGCGTTTCAAACGTACAAAGCATGGGCTGAGAACAAATTAGGCTTTAAGATCAAAGCGCTGCAGGATGACAAAGCTGGTGAATACATGTCAAATGCTTTCATCAAATTCACTGACCAGTGTGGCATTGAGCGTCGTCATACAACGCGAAATCGCCCACAACAGAACGGAGTTGCAGAGCGTGCAAATCGCACCATGGCAGAACATGTTACTTCCATGCTCAATGAGGCTCGTGTACCACCTTCGTTTTGGGGTTGCTGTGTTGCAGCATACATGCATGTATGGAATCGTGTTCCTACAGCTCCTCTACCGGACAAGACTCCGTATGAAAGCTGGAACAAGCGCAAACCTGATGTTAGTCATTTGAGGGTTTGGGGTTGCCTTGCATATGTTTATGTTCAGGGAGATAAGCGCAAATCGTTGCAGCCTCATATGGAGAAGTGTATCTTTGTTGGGTATCCTACTGGGTACAAGGGCTGGGAGTTTTACAACCCAGTCACCAAAAGGTTCATTATCTCTGAGAGAGCTGATTTCGACGAAAGGTGCTTCCCTGGGGTGTCCACTGGCCCTATGCCAAAGTTTGACCTTCTTCCCACTTCTTCTGCAAGTGCACCACCTCCTAATTCAGGGGGGGACTCTAATGGCTTCAATTTTAATGATGATGAGGATGACTCTACTCCAAGTCCTGTCATTGAGCCAGAAGTGCCTATTGCGCCTCCTGAACAGCCAGCTGAACCGCCACAGCCTGAGGCCGTTCCTGCACCTCCTTCTAAGCCTGCACGCCGCCAGCGTGCTCCAGTTGATCCTGCAACGTTGAGACGCACTACTCGCGTTCCTAAGCAGCCTGGTGAATGGTGGAAGGTCTCACATGATCCTGAACCACCTGAAGCCAATGATCCTGGATTTGAAGAGGTGGAGTTTGCTGGGCTTGTTTCAAGCGCAGATCCGCGCACATTCAAACAGGCAATGAAAGCGCCTGATGCGCACATGTGGGAAGAGGCTGCTAACACAGAATTCAATCTGTTGCAGCACAATCAAACTTGGGAGCGAGTTGAGCTCCCTCCGGGTCAAAAGGCAATTGGCTGTGGTTGGGTCTTTAAAATCAAGCGAAATGCAGATGGCAGTATAGAGTGCTACAAGGCTCGTATTGTTGCCAAGGGCTACAGTCAGCGCCCTGGCATTGATTACCATGAGGTCTTTGCTCCTACTTTCCGCCCTGCTACTTTCCGCTTGATTGTGGCTCTGGCCGCTATTGGAGACTTGAAGTTGCGCTCTGTTGATATTACAGCTGCTTTCACTAAAGGTGACCTAGACGAGGAGATTTACATGCTACAACCCGAAGGATTTCACCAAGGTGGTCCTAACATGGTTTTGAAGCTCAAAAAGTCGCTCTATGGTCTTAAGCAGTCTGCACATCAATGGAACCTCAAATTGCATGAGGCATTGTTAGATATGGGGTTCAAGTGTATAGAATCAGATCGCTCTGTCTACATCTATTCAGATGGAGATGTGAAGATTATTGTTCCTATTTATATTCATGGCATTACCTTTGCCTCCAAATCGGACGCCGCCATAGATAGAGCTGTTAAGCAGCTAGCTGCGCGTTTTGAACTCCGTAATCTGGGTCCTACACAGTATTTACTTGGTGTTGCCATTGAGCGAGATATGGCTGCTAAAACCATTTCCTTGCATCAGCGTCAGTATATCCTCGATATGCTTGATACATATGGCATGACTGATTCTAATCCGGTCAAAACACCTATGGCTGTGGGCACTGTTCTGTCCAAGGCAGATGGACCTCAGAATGGAGATGAGGTGGAATTTATGCGAAATGTTCCCTACCTCAATGCAGTTGGCTCCTTGCAGTATCTAGCCACCATGACCCGTCCTGACATTGCTTTTACTGTGTCCTATCTGGCACGCTTCAACTCCAATCCTGGACCTAAGCATTGGGCTGCGGTTAAACATTTATTCCGCTACCTCAGAGGCACTCTGGATTACAAGTTGACTTATTCTGGCGCTGTGGGCCATGATAACTTTGTCACCTACACTGATGCTGTTAAAACTGCTCTCTATGTCTCCCTCACTTTGCTATCTTATCAGATTAGATTACTTTCTTCTTATCTTCATTTGCTCTCCAGACCATTCTAGATACATGATATTTATCAGTCCATAGACTGGTCTGGACCGGACCAGAGTAGACCTAGGTAGACCAGAGTACTTGAGTCTACACAGTATATAGTCACTCTAGTTTACATCCTGAAGTCCCCAGTTACTCACTTCGGACTTCAGGTTAGTTTGTTAGCACTTTGCTCAATTCACCCAGTTACTCACTTCGGACTTCAGACGCTTCGTGCTCGCTTATCCCTGCGCCCTACGTTCTATAACTAGGTCGCCGAGTAGCTCACACTGCCCCGAGCTCGCCTGCTTCAACAGGTTATGGGCCCCGCGCTCTAAGCGCTCCAATTCCGTGTTTTGCGAACCAAGTTGCTTTCTGCATAGTTTTCACAAAACGGTCATTTTAGTCTTTTTTGGTTTTTATCCTCTACCAGGCCCGGCCATACATTGCCGCTGCTAGTAGGGTTGAACGAGCACGCCTTACGCGACTTGTTAACCTCGGTTGAGCGGGCCCCCGTCGCCTAATCCCCGAGTTATTTCTAGTTAAAAGTAACCCTTTTAAATTAGGCTAGTTTAACTTCGTCTTTTCCACTTGCGTTCGCATAACACCCCGAGCTCCGGGTAACGCCTAGTTCGTTTCCACACATCATTACACATCCCCACACATTACTACCAATACTCGTATCCATCCGCTTACGCGTTCCTTCGCAATTCGCAATAATGACTTCTGATCCCCAAATCACTCCATTGAACTCAACCAACTACAACACCTGGGCAGGCCAGATGACCGCCTATCTCCAGTCTAAAGGGATATGGCGCATTGTCAGCGGTGCTAGAGCACAGCCAACGCTCTCAGACAAGCCTACTGCTCAGGAGGAAGCTTTGCTTGAAACCTACTTGGAGCAGAGAGACAAAGCATGTGGTTTGATCTATCTCAGTTTGGAGAATGATCAGAGGGTTCATGTGGAAGCCATCAAGGATGATCCTATCAAGATGTGGGATGCCCTGGCCGCTGTACATCAGCAAAAGCGCCCTGGCAACCGCTTTAATGCATATGATGATCTGTTCTCTATCCGAAAGGAGGAAGGTGAAAACCTTCAAACCCTGATCAATAGAGTTGAGCAAGCCATGTTGCTAATTCAGCAGCTTCGCCCTAAGGGGTTTGATCTGGCTAAGCTTGATGAAGAGCTTGCTTTGCTTGCTCTGGTCAGGGCACTCCCAGAAAGTACAGTTCATTTGCATCCTCACTTCTCCTTTTGGACAAGTTGGACAAGGCTACAATTCATCAAGCCTTTGTCACAGAGGACATACAGCGACGTCACCGCGCTTCGGAGTTGCCTGCACTCGCCACCGCATTCCAGACCGCTCCAGCCCCTTCTGCATCCAAGCCCAAGTGCGCATTTTGTGATATGACCAATCATGCAATGGACAAGTGTCACAAGTTCATTGCTGCGCAAAAGGATGCGAAGGAGCGTGTCAAAGCGGTTCGCAAAGGCAATAGAGCGCACAAGGCCTCAGAGGCATCCAGTGAGGAAAAAGAGTCCAAGGACATGGAATTTGCTGGAAATGCAAGTGCTCTTAATACCAATGTTCCCTCTTCCATTTCACCCCAAACTAATGACGATTGGATTGCAGACACAGGGGCGACTTCTCATATGACACCCCATCGCAATTGGGTTAGAAATTACACCCCCCTTCGCATTCCAATCCGATTAGCAGATGAACGAGTTATTTATTCTGCAGGGGTGGGCACTGTGTTCTTTGAACCAGTTGTAAATGGAATAAAGTCAAGAGGCGTCGAGTTAACTAGAGTTTTACATGTACCAGATCTCCGAAACAATCTACTGTCTGTTCTATACCTCACAAAGCACAAAGGCTTCAAAATCACCATTGATGCTAATCTGATGGAGTTTCATCGCAAAGGAGCTTGTCTCTTCTCTGCAGATGTTAGTACATCAAACTGCGCTTTATTGAACGGTTATACAGTTCCTATTTCGGAGTCTGCCTTCATTTCCTCCAATTCCACTCTACCCCTTGATATCAGTCTCTGGCATCGTCGGTTTGCTCATCATAGCTACACTGACCTCCAAAAGATAATTAGAGAGAGTATGGTTACTGGACTCAAGCTGAATTCATAGCAACAGCCTGACCCCATTTGTGAACTTTGCCTTGCAGGCAAGATGCATTCCAACCCATTTCCTTCTTCACCAAGCATGTCAGATGTTCCGCTTGCGCTTATCTTCTCAAATCTGAAAGGTCCTATCTCGCCCCCTACTCCTGAAGGCTATCGCTACTGGATAACCTTTATTGATGACCATACAAAGAGTAGAGCTGCTGTGCTTCTTAAGCGCAAAAGCGATGCATTCAGTGCGTTTCAAACGTACAAAGCATGGGCTGAGAACAAATTAGGCTTTAAGATCAAAGCGCTGCAGGATGACAAAGCTGGTGAATACATGTCAAATGCTTTCATCAAATTCACTGACCAGTGTGGCATTGAGCGTCGTCATACAACGCGAAATCGCCCACAACAGAACGGAGTTGCAGAGCGTGCAAATCGCACCATGGCAGAACATGTTACTTCCATGCTCAATGAGGCTCGTGTACCACCTTCGTTTTGGGGTTGCTGTGTTGCAGCATACATGCATGTATGGAATCGTGTTCCTACAGCTCCTCTACCGGACAAGACTCCGTATGAAAGCTGGAACAAGCGCAAACCTGATGTTAGTCATTTGAGGGTTTGGGGTTGCCTTGCATATGTTTATGTTCAGGGAGATAAGCGCAAATCGTTGCAGCCTCATATGGAGAAGTGTATCTTTGTTGGGTATCCTACTGGGTACAAGGGCTGGGAGTTTTACAACCCAGTCACCAAAAGGTTCATTATCTCTGAGAGAGCTGATTTCGACGAAAGGTGCTTCCCTGGGGTGTCCACTGGCCCTATGCCAAAGTTTGACCTTCTTCCCACTTCTTCTGCAAGTGCACCACCTCCTAATTCAGGGGGGGACTCTAATGGCTTCAATTTTAATGATGATGAGGATGACTCTACTCCAAGTCCTGTCATTGAGCCAGAAGTGCCTATTGCGCCTCCTGAACAGCCAGCTGAACCGCCACAGCCTGAGGCCGTTCCTGCACCTCCTTCTAAGCCTGCACGCCGCCAGCGTGCTCCAGTTGATCCTGCAACGTTGAGACGCACTACTCGCGTTCCTAAGCAGCCTGGTGAATGGTGGAAGGTCTCACATGATCCTGAACCACCTGAAGCCAATGATCCTGGATTTGAAGAGGTGGAGTTTGCTGGGCTTGTTTCAAGCGCAGATCCGCGCACATTCAAACAGGCAATGAAAGCGCCTGATGCGCACATGTGGGAAGAGGCTGCTAACACAGAATTCAATCTGTTGCAGCACAATCAAACTTGGGAGCGAGTTGAGCTCCCTCCGGGTCAAAAGGCAATTGGCTGTGGTTGGGTCTTTAAAATCAAGCGAAATGCAGATGGCAGTATAGAGTGCTACAAGGCTCGTATTGTTGCCAAGGGCTACAGTCAGCGCCCTGGCATTGATTACCATGAGGTCTTTGCTCCTACTTTCCGCCCTGCTACTTTCCGCTTGATTGTGGCTCTGGCCGCTATTGGAGACTTGAAGTTGCGCTCTGTTGATATTACAGCTGCTTTCACTAAAGGTGACCTAGACGAGGAGATTTACATGCTACAACCCGAAGGATTTCACCAAGGTGGTCCTAACATGGTTTTGAAGCTCAAAAAGTCGCTCTATGGTCTTAAGCAGTCTGCACATCAATGGAACCTCAAATTGCATGAGGCATTGTTAGATATGGGGTTCAAGTGTATAGAATCAGATCGCTCTGTCTACATCTATTCAGATGGAGATGTGAAGATTATTGTTCCTATTTATATTCATGGCATTACCTTTGCCTCCAAATCGGACGCCGCCATAGATAGAGCTGTTAAGCAGCTAGCTGCGCGTTTTGAACTCCGTAATCTGGGTCCTACACAGTATTTACTTGGTGTTGCCATTGAGCGAGATATGGCTGCTAAAACCATTTCCTTGCATCAGCGTCAGTATATCCTCGATATGCTTGATACATATGGCATGACTGATTCTAATCCGGTCAAAACACCTATGGCTGTGGGCACTGTTCTGTCCAAGGCAGATGGACCTCAGAATGGAGATGAGGTGGAATTTATGCGAAATGTTCCCTACCTCAATGCAGTTGGCTCCTTGCAGTATCTAGCCACCATGACCCGTCCTGACATTGCTTTTACTGTGTCCTATCTGGCACGCTTCAACTCCAATCCTGGACCTAAGCATTGGGCTGCGGTTAAACATTTATTCCGCTACCTCAGAGGCACTCTGGATTACAAGTTGACTTATTCTGGCGCTGTGGGCCATGATAACTTTGTCACCTACACTGATGCTGTTAAAACTGCTCTCTATGTCTCCCTCACTTTGCTATCTTATCAGATTAGATTACTTTCTTCTTATCTTCATTTGCTCTCCAGACCATTCTAGATACATGATATTTATCAGTCCATAGACTGGTCTGGACCGGACCAGAGTAGACCTAGGTAGACCAGAGTACTTGAGTCTACACAGTATATAGTCACTCTAGTTTACATCCTGAAGTCCCCAGTTACTCACTTCGGACTTCAGGTTAGTTTGTTAGCACTTTGCTCAATTCACCCAGTTACTCACTTCGGACTTCAGACGCTTCGTGCTCGCTTATCCCTGCGCCCTACGTTCTATAACTAGGTCGCCGAGTAGCTCACACTGCCCCGAGCTCGCCTGCTTCAACAGGTTATGGGCCCCGCGCTCTAAGCGCTCCAATTCCGTGTTTTGCGAACCAAGTTGCTTTCTGCATAGTTTTCACAAAACGGTCATTTTAGTCTTTTTTGGTTTTTATCCTCTACCAGGCCCGGCCATACATTGCCGCTGCTAGTAGGGTTGAACGAGCACGCCTTACGCGACTTGTTAACCTCGGTTGAGCGGGCCCCCGTCGCCTAATCCCCGAGTTATTTCTAGTTAAAAGTAACCCTTTTAAATTAGGCTAGTTTAACTTCGTCTTTTCCACTTGCGTTCGCATCACACCCCGAGCTCCGGGTAACGCCTAGTTCGTTTCCACACATCATTACACATCCCCACACATTACTACCAATACTCGTATCCATCCGCTTACGCGTTCCTTCGCAATTCGCAATAATGACTTCTGATCCCCAAATCACTCCATTGAACTCAACCAACTACAACACCTGGGCAGGCCAGATGACCGCCTATCTCCAGTCTAAAGGGATATGGCGCATTGTCAGCGGTGCTAGAGCACAGCCAACGCTCTCAGACAAGCCTACTGCTCAGGAGGAAGCTTTGCTTGAAACCTACTTGGAGCAGAGAGACAAAGCATGTGGTTTGATCTATCTCAGTTTGGAGAATGATCAGAGGGTTCATGTGGAAGCCATCAAGGATGATCCTATCAAGATGTGGGATGCCCTGGCCGCTGTACATCAGCAAAAGCGCCCTGGCAACCGCTTTAATGCATATGATGATCTGTTCTCTATCCGAAAGGAGGAAGGTGAAAACCTTCAAACCCTGATCAATAGAGTTGAGCAAGCCATGTTGCTAATTCAGCAGCTTCGCCCTAAGGGGTTTGATCTGGCTAAGCTTGATGAAGAGCTTGCTTTGCTTGCTCTGGTCAGGGCACTCCCAGAAAGTACAGTTCATTTGCATCCTCACTTCTCCTTTTGGACAAGTTGGACAAGGCTACAATTCATCAAGCCTTTGTCACAGAGGACATACAGCGACGTCACCGCGCTTCGGAGTTGCCTGCACTCGCCACCGCATTCCAGACCGCTCCAGCCCCTTCTGCATCCAAGCCCAAGTGCGCATTTTGTGATATGACCAATCATGCAATGGACAAGTGTCACAAGTTCATTGCTGCGCAAAAGGATGCGAAGGAGCGTGTCAAAGCGGTTCGCAAAGGCAATAGAGCGCACAAGGCCTCAGAGGCATCCAGTGAGGAAAAAGAGTCCAAGGACATGGAATTTGCTGGAAATGCAAGTGCTCTTAATACCAATGTTCCCTCTTCCATTTCACCCCAAACTAATGACGATTGGATTGCAGACACAGGGGCGACTTCTCATATGACACCCCATCGCAATTGGGTTAGAAATTACACCCCCCTTCGCATTCCAATCCGATTAGCAGATGAACGAGTTATTTATTCTGCAGGGGTGGGCACTGTGTTCTTTGAACCAGTTGTAAATGGAATAAAGTCAAGAGGCGTCGAGTTAACTAGAGTTTTACATGTACCAGATCTCCGAAACAATCTACTGTCTGTTCTATACCTCACAAAGCACAAAGGCTTCAAAATCACCATTGATGCTAATCTGATGGAGTTTCATCGCAAAGGAGCTTGTCTCTTCTCTGCAGATGTTAGTACATCAAACTGCGCTTTATTGAACGGTTATACAGTTCCTATTTCGGAGTCTGCCTTCATTTCCTCCAATTCCACTCTACCCCTTGATATCAGTCTCTGGCATCGTCGGTTTGCTCATCATAGCTACACTGACCTCCAAAAGATAATTAGAGAGAGTATGGTTACTGGACTCAAGCTGAATTCATAGCAACAGCCTGACCCCATTTGTGAACTTTGCCTTGCAGGCAAGATGCATTCCAACCCATTTCCTTCTTCACCAAGCATGTCAGATGTTCCGCTTGCGCTTATCTTCTCAAATCTGAAAGGTCCTATCTCGCCCCCTACTCCTGAAGGCTATCGCTACTGGATAACCTTTATTGATGACCATACAAAGAGTAGAGCTGCTGTGCTTCTTAAGCGCAAAAGCGATGCATTCAGTGCGTTTCAAACGTACAAAGCATGGGCTGAGAACAAATTAGGCTTTAAGATCAAAGCGCTGCAGGATGACAAAGCTGGTGAATACATGTCAAATGCTTTCATCAAATTCACTGACCAGTGTGGCATTGAGCGTCGTCATACAACGCGAAATCGCCCACAACAGAACGGAGTTGCAGAGCGTGCAAATCGCACCATGGCAGAACATGTTACTTCCATGCTCAATGAGGCTCGTGTACCACCTTCGTTTTGGGGTTGCTGTGTTGCAGCATACATGCATGTATGGAATCGTGTTCCTACAGCTCCTCTACCGGACAAGACTCCGTATGAAAGCTGGAACAAGCGCAAACCTGATGTTAGTCATTTGAGGGTTTGGGGTTGCCTTGCATATGTTTATGTTCAGGGAGATAAGCGCAAATCGTTGCAGCCTCATATGGAGAAGTGTATCTTTGTTGGGTATCCTACTGGGTACAAGGGCTGGGAGTTTTACAACCCAGTCACCAAAAGGTTCATTATCTCTGAGAGAGCTGATTTCGACGAAAGGTGCTTCCCTGGG
This sequence comes from Psilocybe cubensis, assembly GCF_017499595.1. Lineage (NCBI taxonomy): Eukaryota > Fungi > Basidiomycota > Agaricomycetes > Agaricales > Agrocybaceae > Psilocybe > Psilocybe cubensis. Next base: position 2,867,180 of record NC_063002.1, on the reverse strand, counting down.
GTGTCCACTGGCCCTATGCCAAAGTTTGACCTTCTTCCCACTTCTTCTGCAAGTGCACCACCTCCTAATTCAGGGGGGGACTCTAATGGCTTCAATTTTAATGATGATGAGGATGACTCTACTCCAAGTCCTGTCATTGAGCCAGAAGTGCCTATTGCGCCTCCTGAACAGCCAGCTGAACCGCCACAGCCTGAGGCCGTTCCTGCACCTCCTCCTAAGCCTGCACGCCGCCAGCGTGCTCCAGTTGATCCTGCAACGTTGAGACGCACTACTCGCGTTCCTAAGCAGCCTGGTGAATGGTGGAAGGTCTCACATGATCCTGAACCACCTGAAGCCAATGATCCTGGATTTGAAGAGGTGGAGTTTGCTGGGCTTGTTTCAAGCGCAGATCCGCGCACATTCAAACAGGCAATGAAAGCGCCTGATGCGCACATGTGGGAAGAGGCTGCTAACACAGAATTCAATCTGTTGCAGCACAATCAAACTTGGGAGCAAGTTGAGCTCCCTCCGGGTCAAAAGGCAATTGGCTGTGGTTGGGTCTTTAAAATCAAGCGAAATGCAGATGGCAGTATAGAGCGCTACAAGGCTTGTATCGTTGCCAAGAGCTATAGTCAGCGCCCTGGCATTGATTACCATGAGGTCTTTGCTCCTACTTTCCGCTTGATTGTGGCTCTGGCCGCCATTGGAGACTTGAAGTTGTGCTTTGTTGATATTACAGCTGCTTTCACTAAAGATGACCTAGACAAGGAGATTTACATGTTACAACCTGAAGGATTTCACCAAGGTGGTTCTAACATGGTTTTGAAGCTCAAAAAGTCGCTCTATGGTCTTAAGCAGTCTGCACGTCAATGGAACCTCAAGTTGCATGAGGCATTGTCAGATATGGGGTTCAAGTGTATAGAATCAGATCGCTCTGTCTACATCTATTCAGATGGAGATGTGAAGATTATTGTTCCTATTTATATTCATGGCATTACTTTTGCCTCCAAATCGGACGCCGCCATAGATAGAGCTGTTAAGCAGCTAGCTGCGCGTTTTGAACTCCGTAATCTGGGTCCTACACAGTATTTACTTGGTGTTGCCATTGAGCGAGATATGGCTGCTAAAACCATTTCCTTGCATCAGCGTCAGTATATCCTCGATATGCTTGATACATATGGCATGACTGATTCTAATCCGGTCAAAACACCTATGGCTGTGGGCACTGTTCTGTCCAAGGCAGATGGACCTCAGAATGGAGATGAGGTGGAATTTATGCGAAATGTTCCCTACCTCAATGCAGTTGGCTCCTTGCAGTATCTAGCCACCATGACCCGTCCTGACATTGCTTTTACTGTGTCCTATCTGGCACGCTTCAACTCCAATCCTGGGCCTAAGCATTGGGCTGCCGTTAAACATTTATTCCGCTACCTCAGAGGCACTCTGGATTACAAGTTGACTTATTCTGGCGCTGTGGGCCATGATAACTTTGTCACCTACACTGATGCTGCACATGGTGATTGTGTAGATACTGGACGCTCTACGAGTGGTTATTTGACCGTTCTAGCTGGAGGTGCTATTGGCTGGGCAAGCAAACTCCAAACTGTTGTAACACTGTCTACTACAGAGGCAGAGTACATTGCTGCGGTGGAGGCAGCCAAGGAAATTGTGTGGATGCGCAATATCCTTGAGGAGTTTGGCTACACAGTCACTGAGCCCTCTGTGCTGCATATGGACAACCAGTCATCTATCAGTGTTTCCAAGAATCCAGAGCACCATGGACGGATGAAGCACCTTGATTTGCGCTATTATTGGCTTAGGGATGCTGTTGGTGTTGGAAAGATTTCTCCTTCTTATATTCCTACTGATCAGCAAGCTGCTGATATTCTTACCAAACCCCTCTCACCTCCTAAAGTGGACTTTTGTAGAGATAAAATGGGTCTCAAACTTTAATCTTTCTTTCTCTGTTTTGCTTTATTTTTCTTTGTTCTGGAGACTTGTCAGAATAGGGGGGAGTGTTAAAACTGCTCTCTATGTCTCCCTCACTTTGCTATCTTATCAGATTAGATTACTTTCTTCTTATCTTCATTTGCTCTCCAGACCATTCTAGATACATGATATTTATCAGTCCATAGACTGGTCTGGACCGGACCAGAGTAGACCTAGGTAGACCAGAGTACTTGAGTCTACACAGTATATAGTCACTCTAGTTTACATCCTGAAGTCCCCAGTTACTCACTTCGGACTTCAGGTTAGTTTGTTAGCACTTTGCTCAATTCACTCAGTTACTCACTTCGGACTTCAGACGCTTCGTGCTCGCTTATCCCTGCGCCCTACGTTCTATAACTAGGTCGCCGAGTAGCTCACACTGCCCCGAGCTCGCCTGCTTCAACACAAAGAATACAGTGCCCACCCCTGCAGAATAAATAACTCGTTCATCTGCTAATCGGATTGGAATGCAAAGGGGGGTGTAATTTCTAACCCAATTGCGATGGGGCGTCATATGAGAAGTCGCCCCTGTGTCTGCAATCCAATCGTCATTAGTTTGGGGTGAAATGGAAGAGGGAACATCGGTATTAAGAGCACTTGCATTTCCAGCAAATTCCATGTCCTTGGACTCTTTTTCCTCACTGGATGCCTCTGAGGCCTTGTGCGCTCTGTTGCCTTTGCGAGCCGCTTTGACACGCTCCTTCGCATCCTTTTGCGCAGCAATGAACTTGTGATACTTGTCTATTGCATGATTGGTCATATCACAAAATGCGCACTTGGGCTTGGATGCAGAAGGGGCTGGAGCGGTCTGGAACGCGGTGGCGAGTGCAGGCATCTCCGAAGCACGGCAACGTCACTGTATGTCCTCTGTGACAAAGGCTTGATGAATTGTAGCCTTGTCCAACTTGTCCAAAAGGAGAAGTGAGGATGCAAATGAACTGTACTCTTCTGGGAGTGCCCTGACCAGAGCAAGCGAAGCAAGCTCTTCATCAAGCTTAGCCAGATCAAACCCCTTAGGGCGAAGCTGCTGAATTAGCAACATGGCTTGCTCAACTCTATTGATTAGGGTTTGAAGGTTTTCACCTTCCTCCTTTCGGATGGAGAACAGATCATCATATGCATTAAAGCGGTTGCCAGGGCGCTTTTGCTGATGTACAGCAGCGAGGTCATCCCACATCTTGATAGGATCATCCTTGATGGCTTTCACATGAACCCTCTGATCATTCTCCAAACTGAGATAGATCAAACCACATGCTTTGTCTCTCTGCTCAAAGTAGGTTTCAAGCAAAGCTTCCTCCTGAGCAGTAGGCTTGTCTGAGAGCGTTGGCTGTGCTCTAGCACCGCTGACAATGCGCCATATCCCTTTAGACTGGAGATAGGCGGTCATCTGGCCTGCCCAGGTGTTGTAGTTGGTTGAGTTCAATGAAGTGATTTGGGGATCAGAAGTCATTATTGCGAATTGCGAAGGAACACGTAAGCGGATGGATACGAGTGTTAGTAGTAATGTGTACAAATGTGTAATGATGTGTGGAAACAAACTAGGCGTTATCCGGAGCTCGGGGTGCGATGCGAACGCAAGTTGAAAAGACAAAGTTAAACTAGCCTAATTTAAAAGGGTTACTTTTAACTAGAAATAACTCGGGGATTAGGCAACGGGGGCCCGCTCAACCGAGGATAACAAGTCGCGTAAGGCATGCTCGTTCAACCCTACTAGCAGCGGCAATGTATGGCCGGGCCTGGTAGAGGATAAAAAGCAAAAAAGACTAAAATGACCGTTTTGTGAAAACTATGCAGAAAGCAACTTGGTTCGCAAAACACGGAATTGGAGCGCTTAGAGTGCGGGGCCCATAACCTGTTGAAGCAGGCGAGCTCGGGGCAGTGTGAGCTACTCGGCGACCGAGTTATAGAACGTAGGGCGCAGGGATAAGCGAGCACAAAGCATCTGAAGTCCGAAGTGTGTAACTGGGTGAATTGAGCAAAGTGCTAACAAACTAACCTGAAGTCCGAAGTGAGTAACTGGGGACTTCAGGATGTAAACTAGAGTGACTATATACTGTGTAGACTCAAGTACTCTGGTCTACCTAGGTCTACTCTGGTCCGGTCCAGACCAGTCTATGGACTGATAAATATCATGTGTCTAGAATGGTCTGGAGAGCAAATAAAGATAAGAAGAAAGTAATCTAATCTGATAAGATAGCAAAGTGAGGAAGACATAGAGAGCAGTTTTAACAGTAACAACCTATCTAAAAAGACCCAAGCCGGTCAAATATCTGCTCTTCCGGATATCTACTCAACTATCCAAAATCTTCTTAAAATCCAAATAGGGATTTTGAGATATCAATCTTAGCAACTGGCCAAACAGCAATATCACTGCAATAGGAATTGATAGACCACATACTGCTTATGGCACACGTGACTTGCAGCACCCCAATAGTACAGGCCACAACATTCCAGTAGCCCATAGCACTGCAGCAATGGAGCACACATACAGCAAACATGCAGCACCCTGGGGTTAGTCATAATATAAATTATTTACCTAATCTAAAAGTACATTTTAAGTCAAGTGATTGTAAATAGTGATTTCATTTAGCCACTTATCAGTGTCTAACAACAGAGCACACAAGGCCTCAGAGGCATCCAGTGAAAAAAAAGAGTCCAAGGACATGGAATTTGCTGGAAATACAAGTGCTCTTAATACCAATGTTCCCTCTTCCATTTCACTCCAAACTAATGACGATTGGATTGCAGACACAGAAGCGACTTCTCATATGACGCCCCATCGCAATTGGGTTAGAAATTACACCCCCCTTCGCATTCCAATCCGATTAGCAGATGAACGAGTTATTTATTCTGCAGGGGTGGGCATTGTATTCTTTGAACCAGTTGTAAATGGAATAAAGTCAAGAGGCGTCGAGTTAACTAGAGTTTTACATGTACCAGATCTCCGAAACAATCTACTGTCTGTTCTATACCTCACAAAGCACAAAGGCTTCAAAATCACCATTGATGCTAATCTGATGGAGTTTCATTACAAAGGAGCTTGTCTCTTCTCTGCAGATGTCAGTACTTGAACGGTTATACAGTTCCAATTTCAGAGTCTGCCTTCATTTCCTCCAATTCCACTCTACCCCTTGATATCAGTTTCTGGCATCGTCGGTTTGCTCATCATAGCTACACTGACCTCCAAAAGATAATTAGAGAGAGTATGGTTACTGGACTCAAGCTGAATTCATAGCAACAGCCTGACCCCATTTGTGAACTTTGCCTTGCAGGCAAGATGCATTCCAACCCATTTCCTTCTTCACCAAGCATGTCAGATGTTCCGCTTGCGCTTATCTTCTCAGATCTGAAAGGTCCTAGCTCGCCCCCTACTCCTGAAGGCTATCGCTACTGGATAACCTTTATTGATGACCATACAAGGAGTAGAGCTGGGCTTAGAACAAATTAGGCTTTAAGATCAAAGCACTGCAGAATAACAAAGCTAGTGAATACATGTCAAATGCTTTTATCAAATTTACTGACCAGTATGGCATTGAGCGTCGTCATACAACGCAAAATTGCCCACAACAGAACGGAGTTGCAGAGCGTGCAAATTGCACCATGGCAGAACATGTTACTTCCATGCTCAATGAGGCTCGTGTACCACCTTCATTTTGGGTTCGCTGTATTGCAGCATACATGCATGTATGGAATCGTGTTCCTACAGCTCCTTTACCGGACAAGACTCCGTATGAAAGCTGGAACAAGCGCAAACCTAATGTTAGTCATTTGAGGGTTTGGGGTTGCCTTGCATATGTTTATGTTCAGGGAGATAAGCGCAAATCGTTGCAGCCTCATATGGAAAAGTGTATCTTTGTTGGGTATCCTACTGGGTACAAGGGCTGGGAGTTTTACAACACAGTCACCAAAAGGTTCATTATCTCTGAGAGAGCTGATTTTGACGAAAGGTGCTTCTCTGGGGTGTCCACTGGCCCTATGCCAAAGTTTGACCTTCTTCCCACTTCTTCTGCAAGTGCACCACCTCTCAATTCAGGGGGGGACTCTAATGGCTTCAACTTTGACGATGATGAGGATGACTCTACTCCAAGTCCTGTCATTGAGCCAGAAGTGCCTATTGCGCCTCCTGAACAGCCAGCTGAACCGCCACAGCCTGAGGCCGTTCCTGCACCTCCTCCTAAGCCTGCACGCCGCCAGTGTGCTCCAGTTGATCCTGCAACGTTGAGACGCACTATTCGCGTTCCTAAGCAGCCTGGTGAATGGTGGAAGGTCTCACATGATCCTAAACCACCTGAAGCCAATGATCCTGGATTTGAAGAGGTGGAGTTTGCTGGGCTTGTTTCAAGCGCAGATCCGCGCACATTCAAACAGGCAATGAAAGCGCCTGATGCGCACATGTGGGAAGAGGCTGCTAACACAGAATTCAATCTGTTGCAGCACAATCAAACTTGGGAGCGAGTTGAGCTCCCTCCGGGTCAAAAGGCAATTGGCTATGGTTGCGTCTTTAAAATCAAGCGAAATGCAGATGGCAGTATAGAGCGCTACAAGGCTCGTATTGTTGCCAAGGGCTACAGTCAGCGTCCTCGCATTGATTACCATGAGGTCTTTGCTCCTACTTTCCACCCTGCTACTTTCTGCTTGATTGTGGCTCTGGCCGCCATTGGAGACTTGAAGTTGCGGTCTGTTGATATTACAGCTGCTTTTACTAAAGGTGATCTAGACAAGGTGATTTACATGCTGCAACCTGAAGGATTTCACCAAGGTGGTCCTAACATGGTTTTGAAGCTCAAAAAATGGCTCTATGGTCTTAAGCAGTCTGCACGTCAATGGAATCTCACATTGCATGAGGCATTGTCAGATATGGGGTTCAAGCGTATAGAATCAGATCGCTCTGTCTACGTCTATTCAGATGGAGATGTGAAGATTATTGTTCCCATTTACATTGATGACATTATCTTTGCCTCCAAATCGGACACTGCCATAGATAGAGCTATCAAGCAGCTAGCTGTGCACTTTGAACTCCATGATTGTCAGGGCAACACTATAATCAGTGTGACAAGGCCACCAACAAAGATTAAGCAAGAGAGAGAGAGAGAGAGCAGAGGAAGAGTAAGAAAGCAGAGAGAAAATAAGAGAGTGAGAGAGACTCAATGATTCTAAAAGATCATACCAATGATAGTAGATATCCTAAAAGATTGAAGCTGAAGCTACAGCTACCTACAAGTCCAGTATTTATACTCTACAGCTATTCTAGAATATTTCCTACAATACATCATAAAGAAAGGTTAAAGAATAAAAGTGACATCATATAGAAAAGAAATGAGTAAGACTAGGAATCATATAGAATTTACTAGAAAGAAGTGGAGCAAGAAGGCTGTGATGAAAGAAATAAACTATCTAATCAGATAATTGATAAGATAATGAAAGGATAAGATAATTCTGTGAAGATAAAGAGGGGAAACTGGAGAAACCCTGACAATGATTTGGGTCCTACACAGTATTTACTTGGTGGGCACTGTTCTGTCCAAGGCAGATAGACCTCAGAATGGAGATGAAGTGGAATTATTGTCTATGGATGTGCTCAAATCCATTGTCAAAACGGCTAGTCTCTTGTCAACACCTTGTATATTGTTGTCTGAAGAAGATAGCTAAGCTGCTTTTTGCAGAATAGACAAATACAAGGCCACAGCTTTGAAATTGCCACAGATTTTGAAATTTCCACAGATTGTATAATTTTTTTTTGTATGATGTGCCAAGGATAGTGAATGCAAAGTGTGAGCATAACAGAGGCATTCATTTCTTGCAAATTATATTACAGGCCTGCTGTAGTCTATTTGGCTAATTTTGGATAGCATCCCAGCCTTGTAGTGATATAATAGAGTTTAGGCTTCTGAGTTTATGATATAGAAACTTACCTTGAAAGTTTGTAACATTGCTAATGTCCAAGTTACAGATTGCAAGATATTAGAGAAAGCTGGTAGGCCAGAAAGACTTGCAATAGATGGATTGGTTACAATACAATTGAGAAGGCAATATGCACTAAGCAAGTTCATAGTAATTTTGTAACAAGGGCCTATACTGGGATAGAAAATATTCCTCCTGCTATATCATGGAAACCTAGCAAGGCACATGTATTATGAAAGTAAACTGAATTGCTTCTTCTAAGTGTTTTCTCAAAATTCTCAATCTGTTAAGCAAAATGCTGCTTTACAGTAAGCAGATGGAAAATTGCTATTCTATTTTAAAATCAACTTATATAGAGTGGATGTTCTTTCATCAGAGATGCTGTCAATTTGTTAAATATCAATTGGGATTAGAATCTATGGCATTGAACCTACATAAATGTGCTGTGGAATGGTTCACCTGGGATGCCTAATTGTAAGATAGTCTTATACTTACAAACATTCAATAACCTACTATTTGTGTCTATTATGCTGGGATCTCCAGTACAATCTTCAGTATTGCTTTGAGACATTATATTATAATTTTAGTTTGTCTACTGCTACTTATCACAAAAAGGCAAACTATAGCTATTTTTATGAATTGCAAGAATAGGCAAAAAAGTTGTTACAAAGATTTGGAAAACTGGTTAAACCATCCTACTTTAGGGCTAGGCTGATTCTTTGATAGCAATGTCCTGTGATATAATATGGCCCCTATTCAATTCCCACAATAAATATGATGCATTATAAAGATATACAAAGCAAATTTATCTGATTTTCTTGAATGAAGTCTGATCTATATTTTGTATCAAAGCACCTTGCACCAAATACCTCCAAAATATCTGTAAACAAGATATAAGCATTAGTAAAGAATATACAAGGATACCAATCGAATTTATCTAGTTATCACTAATAAGCTGATTCTATAATGTCTAATATTGTCCAGGGGAATCTCCAGGTATCTACTATGCCAGCAGCCATATACCTATTGGTTTTTGTTACAGCTGTATGGTCATCTTGATAATCTAACCCTAACCTAACCTATACCTATTTATTTGAGTAATTTTGATCTCTGGCCAGAGAAATGTTTCATATAAGCAATGCCATCACTAGATCAAATTGTTGGCCCTGTCCTAAAGTTCAGTGGTCAAAAGTATCATTGTCTCTTATTACTTCTTTTCCATTATGCATTTGTAATAGTGTAATTAATAGTAGAAATTATATAGTAGACAATAGTTTTAAAACTTCTGGGATATTCACATTATACAATAATTCAAGCAAAATACAAAAGACTGAAAGAGGTCAGAAAAAAAATTTGACACATGTGTCCTACAACTAACAAATGTGTGTGCAGCGTCAATATAAATCTACTTTTGGATACAGAAGCTAGAGAAGCTATAAGGTTAAAGATAAAGATGAAGGATTATTGCAGATTAACTATGCAAAGTATCCTGCCTTGAAAGTTATTGATATTCTACAATACCTTACTCAACAAAGAGGAATGTAAAGCTTAGCTTGCCAAATCTCATGTATATTTATGCCACATAGTGTGCTCATAGTTTTCTTTGCCTTCTGATATTTTTGATAAAACTATTATGCTGCTTGTGTTTGCAATTATAATATCCAGGACAATACCTCATTGTTTTAGACTTTGAGTGAAGCACTCTAAAAAAACATGTGGTTATGACTTCGCAATTTGATTAGAATAAACAGTAGAATTTGTATTAATTCTACTTTGTCAATTGCAACATGAATATGTAACATTAATATCCAATGCATTATAAGAAAAAATACAGGAGGCAGTAAAAAGCTAAAGAATCTTGGAATGCCCCACATTAAACAATTGTAGAGTAAGTTTTCCAGTGGGCTATCTAGAATTATAGTTATCATTAAGGGCTGACTATTCTTAGAAATAGAAAACCTATAACTTGACATTCATCATGAGCATTTACCCAACAAGTTGAGAAACTTGATACATAAAAAAAGCAGATAAACAATGACCAAATATCTTAAATGGGATTTGACAAGTGGGAGACATGAATTCAGGTTGGTTTGGACATACTGCTCCCATTCAATTTAGTTGGCTTTGATATTGTTGTAAGTATTGTTGTGGTTGATTTTAGTTGTTAAATTGTGTTTAGTGACTTGGATGTGTCAGTTCTACCTGTTGAGGTTGATACTGTGCATTGTTATGTGAGTGCCATAGTTATGCTAAATACTATGCTACCAATTGATACATTGTTTGTTGTGGTTGACACTAAAGCATCTGATATCCGTATTAAAGATAAGGTTATTGCTATAATACCAAATAATACATTGAATGTGTGGTGCCATTCAAAGCAGGTGTGCTACTATAAAGAGCTGAAAAGTGCACGTTAAATATTTAGGCAGGCACATTAGAAAATGGTGCCTCATTAAAACTAGGAACAAATATGTAGAATGGTTGTGCTAGTGCATTGGAAGATGTTGTGTACCAATTAAAACTTAGAATCAAAGTGTTCACTGCCTGTCCTGGTGCAGTGTTAGGAGCACTACTATTGCTACCCAAAACAAATGCGTTGAACAGTTTCCCAGACATATTGAAAGCTGAGGCAGGCACATTAGAAGATGCTTCTCTATTGAAGCCTGGAATGGACATATTAGATGATTGGCCTGGTGCATTATTAGAAGCTTTCCCTATAGGTACAGTAAATGGTTGTGCTTGTGCATTGCTATCCCTGTTGAAATTCAAGAATGCTTGTGCTGGCATGTTTGATGAAGCATTTCCATTGAATATTGGATGCCAATACATATTATTAGGAGTGCCCCCAACAGGCATAGTAAAAGTAAGTGCTGGCACATTGGTACAAGCACCGCCATTGAAATTTGAAAATGCTGACACATTATAAACATGCTGTCCTAGCCTGTGGCTCTGGGAACTGACACTGGCTCATTGAATGGTACTGCTAGGAATGAGGGAATGTATCAATTCTAATACTATTGTTCAACATTGTGTTTGAAATAGTGGTTTGAGGGTGTGGTGTTGAAGCCATTTGGGACTAGTATTGCCCAGTAAGATAGACTCCTTGTCCAATCACGTGGTTAGGCATAGAGAGATGGGTATGAATGCCATGGGATTATAGAAAGGGGGTAAATCTAACACTGGTTCCTATGCCATTGTCTAGATGCCCCATGTTTGCTCTAACATTTAAAATTGTACTTGAAGTAAAGGTCTTATGATATGGTATCAAGTTTGGCTATGATAAATGGTATGAAGGGACAATATGCAGGTTTTCAGCAAAAATGTTGGCTAACAATGATTGCGGTTGATGTTCTCCGCCATTGGGTTGCACTGGTTGTGCTGTAATTTGAGGCAAGATCTGATTCTCCACATTCCTGTTAGACTGTACTAGAGTAGCTAGTATAGTGTATGCTGGTGCCAAAAAAAATTCATTTTCTAGGGCTGAAAATAGTACTGATATATTTAAGGGTAATGCACCTTTGGCTTTGTCCTTGAAGAAGGCTGCAAAGATAAGGGTACTATATTTACTGTGCTTTCCACAGCAGAAATACTTTCAATTGCAGATAAAGGGAGGTGGCTATTGTAGGAACCTCTAATTCTGCCATTGAGCTAGCGTGTATACCGATAGGCATAACAGATGATTTTTAAATATCTTAAGCTAATATAAATAGTAACACTGAAGTCCTATGACTAGTTTTTCTATTGCCAGCAGACATGAGGAACTTGGCCTGGAGTACTAACAACAATTCAGGTGTTATTATGCAATCATTTATTTTAATATCAAGAAACTTACACTTTTTGTCACCAAGATGTGAAGCAACCAGATCTTGAACAGGAGTATTGTTGTTATCACTCTTACTGACACTCAATATGTTGGGTCCCTCATCAATATCCATAACTAAGGTGGCCTGTAATACCAAGTTATTATCCAATACAGCACTATACAAAGGCTCATCATAAAGTTTTTTCTTTATATATCTTTGTTTGGCCAAGTGATTACTTAAGCCAGCTATTGGAGATTTGCCATGTATGAAGGATTGGTTTTTAGGCATAGGCTATATGCAAAATAATAAGTAAACAACAAAAATATCCAAATGACAGTAATTTGCAATATGTATCTTCAGAAACCTTATGGAATATTAGGCTATTAAAATAGTATTATACCCCAATCCTGATTGGAGATGAGATATTCAAATTGGATTTATACATGACTCCTTTAACCCAAGTAATCATTTGTTTTTCATAAGTCATCCACTCATCTTATCTTATCAACACTCGTCACATAAGGGCTATGTTATTCTGGATCATGTTATGCTGTCAGATCATCAAGGCTATGTGACAGATCAGTCATCAATCAACTGCACAGCATTCTGCACTGTTTTGCATAGCTGGACTGTCAACTCTATTTTTATCAACTCAATGGTCTTACTTAGCATTAGACTGCGGATTAATCATTCCAACTTATTTTTGGTTCATCTTACTCATCTTTTGTGTTTAATTATATATTTTCTATTGTCTGTTGCACCTTTATTGTCTTTATCTTATCAATCTTCTATATTTCTGACTCATCCTTGCTTCTTTTATTTAATTTGTATTACCATTCACTTTTGTTGTACACTTCTTTCTTACTCATCCTATTCGTTTCTTATCTATTGTTGTATCAATATTGATATGTCTTATTGTTCTTGCTTATTGTTATACTTGTGTAGCCTTATTCTTAATACTTTATACAGTATATGATTTGGTTTTCAGTAGCTTAGTATTTCATTCATATAGCTTTTAGTATAAAAGCTATAGTAGAATTACACAAAATGACAGGAAAGTTATATCCAGTTCCCACTTTCTTTAAAGCAAGTCAATTTTAAGTCAATCTGCATTGATTTATTCCAATTCTAAGGTCAAGTTCAAGCCCAATCCCAAGCCCAAGTCAAAATCAGTCATCAGTTCCACCCTCCAATGAAACCAAGTTCACATTCATTTATCTAAAGTCATCTCACTTTCCATTGATAAAGGATTTCATCCAAGACTAGTCCCTCTTCTCTTCCAATGTCTCTTCTTCCCAGCATTGAAAATCCCACCTTTATCCAGACATCCAAAACCTCCCTATTTCCTCTCCTTTATCCAATCCGTTACCACACTTTTCCCTTCTATGTCTTTCAACCATTGCCGTTAGAAGTTGTTCCAAGACATTTTTTCTTCTGTCAACTCATCTGGAGTGATTTTATTTGAGATAGACTTATCCATTCAGTTTCAATTCAGTTGATACTCCCGCAATGTACCAATTCATTCTAAGCTTTAGAAAAATTATCAATTTAAGGAATCTATCATCTTCACTATTTATTTATCAAAATTCAGCCATTCAACAACATTCTTACTTCCAGTTACCTTCTTATTTCCCCTTAAAATGTCCCCAATCCTCTCCAGACCACCCCTCTAAGGTTTATCTTAATTGATTTTTCCTACGCATTCTACACATCTTCATTATGCTTTCCCTATATATCCGCCATCCAATTTCACAGCTTCATTTCATTTTCTGAAGGATTATTCACCATTGTACCCAAAAGACCTGGCTATTCACTACTTACCATCTCGTTTTCATTGCTCTTCACTATCTACACAATTCTTATCTATTTAAATCCTAGACAACATCCTTTCTTAAGAAAGTTAGGTGTATTTATAGCTTATAACAAATCACAAACTTCAATCTTTAATGGATAGCCTTTAAAAGAAAAATTTGTTCTTTACCTTTGAGGTTTGAAATTCCTTTCCCATGGCTAGTAGGGAATGAAACATTTTCAGACCAGCCATAGATATTGATGCTTTTCTATTGAAGCTGCCTTAATATTGCTCCTTATGCAAATTGTAGAAACTCTTTTCCACTTTTGGTTTTGGATTTCAATCAAAGCTACAGTCTATGCTTATACGCCAAGATGGCAAACTCATTTCTCAGAGTGTCAAGTGTAGAATAATCAATGCCCAACTGCAAAGACGGTTCATCCAACGCAAGCCCAGTTTTTACTATTGCATACACATGAGTAGAACAAGCCATTTATTAGCTAGTTGTCTTTTTGTCTATGGATCTGGGCTTAGAAGGCAATGCTATTTTTAATAGTAAATCTGTTGAGTTGGACTCTTCTTCTGGATCACAGTTTGGAATTTGTTCTAACAATAAGTTGTTGCTAGTGCAGATAATTGTTAGCTCAAACTGACTAATAAAGTGAAATATAGATAAGCATATTTAATATGGGCTTTGAAATAGGCAAGAAGGTTGTTTATCAAAACTTTTAATCAGTTGGTAAAAAACTAGGCAATTTATTAGCCATAGATAAAATGAACAAGATAATATTATTACATCCTTAGCATTTGCAGAAAATCCTAGATGCATGATATTGTCCTCTAGGATTATACCGCTGGCTGTAATAAAAGCCGTCTCAATATTATATAAGAGAGAGGCTTAATGGATCTGCAATAATAGTGAAGTAAAAAGATTAGAAGAGAAAAAAGTTTGGATTAACATCCAATACTAATAAAAAAGCTTTAAAACCTATTTGTTCCTCCAACTTTGCAACAAATTTATGAAATAAGGTTATATGGTTTGCAATAGTAATTTTTGACTTTGAATCCAGTAAGTTTGCCTAACACCAGGTTTTGAGTATCTTAATATGTTTTCCTCCAGAATATGCCTTTTTAAACTGGGCAAAATACTTTTGAACTAACTTCATAAGAATTAGTACCTTATTATTTTTATTGTTTTTTATTCATCTATCAGTCCAGAAAATCAGGCATGATGTTATTTCACTTACTTTTCTTGCCTGTACCTTTGCCTTTTCTTCTTGCTTTACCAAACTTCAATTTAATGGTTGCAGGCTTGTTCTAAACTGGCTGAAAGAATAACCTGCCAAAATCCTCCTTTTGGTGCTTAAGGATGTATACCTAACTTGTAGCTTCCAGCCATATTATAAATCTAAGATAATTAGTTATATAGGAATTTGTTATCTTACCTTACATTTTTGAAACCATTTTATTAAGTTACCTTACTGTTTCAATAGAATACTTGCAGTAGTACTGTTTCATTTCATTATACACACCTGGCAGTTTTTTTAATCTTATTTGTTTTATTGCTAGTAAAGCTTATTTCATTTTATTAAATTACTAACTCATACTTTTATTAGAAGTTATTCATTTCATTGTGGTATGCTTTCATTAGTGTTAATTCAATTTATTTCTGTGCACTTTCATTAAAAATTGATTTCATTATGGTGCAATTTTATTAGCATGAATTGATTTCATTGTGGTGTACTTTTATTATAAATTTATTTCATTTAACTAGTATAATTAATTTTATCTATGATTAGGCAAGAATCTAGCACTATTTATGGTTCAGAAACTTGGACTAAATATATTAGAATTAAGACTAACAGCCATTAGATCAGGGCTCTGTTCCTATCCCTTCTCTTGGTCCTGAGCTCTATAAATAAAGCTCATCCTATGCTACTTTTATATATTTCTGACAATGAATTAGGCGCTTTTGGGGGCATTTCTAGACCATTTCCCTTGGTATTTTTTAGTAGTCCTATAGTTTTAATATGCTCCAATCTAACCAATCCAAATCTAAAATCAAAATTTTAATATCTGTATTCAGTATTGCACAATTAAGCATACAATGTTCTGGTCAAAAAACACACCTTAAATAGCACCCTTCAGAGGCTAGTATGCACCATTTTGACTATGCCATTTTTTTTTATTTATGTTAGAGGAGTACATATTAAGTTTTAGCTTAATTGGAGCAGTAGAATCTATTAAATTAGAATATGCATTCTACTGCTCTTTCTACTCCTTGTATGAATGCCTTCCTGATCAGATAAATTTAGGCCCAGCTAGGGTTGGTTGGACATCCATTATATCAATTTTTAGAGCCCTCAATCTTAATCAAATTTTAAGATTAAATGATATTACTTTCTATCCTCACCAGATTTTGTGTATTTTATTATAGCATAGAATAGGTCTTCAAACTACTAATAAACATGTATATCTACCACTTAGAGTATATAGAGCTCAATACTTTCCCTTTAAAATCCTCTGTAGTAAGGCAACATACTGATTAAAGGTGAATATAAGGAGAGGTATGGTAAATTATTAATCAGGCCATATCTTTACAAATACTTTGCTATAAATCATATTTTTAACGTCTATAGATACCTATAAATGCCCTTTAAATATTATTTCCAAAATGCAAAATGATCTATATAGTAGATGAGATACTGCAAAGATAACACTATTCTTTATCAAAATGCATAGTATTTTTGTCTTTACTATATATAAATAATCATGATCAGAAAATATAAAAGCATAATAGTATAGCCCCAAAGTGTAGCTTTTTAAAACATTAAGAATTTTGTGTATTGGACTAGTGGTTGTTGAGATATGGAAAGAAAGATGTTGAGGAACCCATCAGAGACCTGGATGAATATTGGCCTTTATTTATGCTTTGTTTGTGGTGACCTCTTTGGCCTTTTTCCAAGATACATTTTGACATATCTCCACTCATACTCATTGGAATTCGATGATTTTATATACCAAATATAGGTATAATTTAGGCCTACATAGATGTATTATTTTTGTATGTTTTGAATGTTGTCTTACCCATTATATCTTGCTTTTTTGGTATTTTTGGATAATATTGCTTATTCTTCTTATACCATCTTGTGAAGCATTTTGGCCATTTGGCACCATGAATATAATATGTAGAAAACCTTAATAGCTATCTGTAAATGTAAAATATGTGCATTTTGGTGAAGTATAAGTAGTGATATAGTTATATTGTGTTGCACATCCAATCCCTTTTTATTAGCCTCATAATCAAGGTGTTCTTCTCTATGTAGATTATTTTAAAGATATGTATTGCATTTATACAATTGTTTAAAGCAAATATACATACTTACAGTGGGCAAAAAAACCGTTTGAGTATTGGTCACGTATGAAAAGATTAATTTATAACTTTAAAATTAAAAATGTTAAAAATATGAGATTATTCACAGATATACTATATGGCGTTAGCTAAAGGATGACACACTGATCATGTGATTTGTCCAAGAATTGACCAAACAGCAGCATACACAATTTACTAAGTCATTTGAACAGTTTTTTTGCTAGTAATTTAAATGCTATAAACTATGTATTATCACATGACTTTGTTGATATACCAAACAACTATCAATAAAATCATGTGACTACATGTTGAATAGGTATATAATAGCTACAACCAACCTCTTTATCCCCCCAATCAAGCATGAAACCCCTCTCTAAAGCAATCATTGCTACTATTGTCTCTCTTCTTACTTCTGGTCACTCCTATGCCTCTATCAAGGCCCAGACTGGAGCTAGTGCTGGTTCTATCACAACTGGGCAAGGGTTTGGTGGTCAGATGAGATCAAAATCAACAGATTGGGTTCAGATGGCAGAGATCAGGTGTGGATAGACAAGGAAAACAGACAGGACCCCAGGAGGATCAAGCAAACTGTAAAGTTTGGAGGAGGAAACTTGATGATGTGGGGTTGTATGGGATGGGAAGGAATTGGATTTGCCACTAGAATTGATGGAAAGATGGATGCTCAGTTATACACTGAGATCCTAGGTGATGAGCTCCTAAAATCCTTGGAGTGGTATGGTCAACAGGTAGAAGATATCCACTTTCAGCAAGACAATGACCCCAAGTACACCTCAAAATTGGCCAAGAAATAGTTTGAAGAGCAGAATTTTAGGGTCCTCATATGGCCTGCACAATCTCCAGATCTCAACCCCATTGAACATCTATGGGAATACCTCAAAAGAAGACTTAATAAATATGAAGTCCTACCAAAGGGTATCCATGAACTTTGGAAGAGGATTGAGAAGAAATGGAATAGAATACCCAAGAAAGTGGTGCAGAATTTGATTGCTAGCATGCCTAGAAGGTGTGCAGCAGTGATTAAGGCCAAGGGTGGACATACAAAGTACTAGTAGATATGATTTATTGATATTCAAGTGTTTAGCCAAAAAACTATTCGAATGACTTAGCAAACTGTATATGCTCCTGTTTGGTCAATTCTTGGAAAAATCACATGATCAGTGTGCCATCCTTTAGCTAATACCCTCTAGTATACCTGTGAATAATCTCATATTTTTAACATTTTTAATTTCAAAGTTATAAATTAATCTTTTCATACATGACCAACACTCAAACGGTTTTTTTGCCCACTGTATATAAACATTACCACATGCTCTTATGGACTGTGTAGAGACAAAAAAAAGCCATTGTTGCTAATTCTGTAGTGTGTCAAGAGCAAAACAATACAAATAATAGCAGATGTTTAATAAGTGAGAATGAATTAAATGAAAGATAGAGGCTGCGGCAAATACAAGCGGCAACAATACAGTAAAAGATAGTAATAACATAAATCATCTAGAAATGAAAAAGCTGCAGCAATATAAATTAGTAGTGCAAGCTGCTGATTTGTTAAATTTGAGAAAAAAGGCTACAATGGAGAATAGAAATGACACAAATTATATAGAAACAAAGAAACAATAGTAATAAGTATTAGTAGCATAAAACTGCTGGTTATTGAAGTCTAAAAAAAAGTAGCACATGAGCAGCATTAAAACATGTTACTTATGGTATCAATTAATATTGGGTAAAAGAGAATATATAATAAACAACTGTATTATTGCAGCTTATTAAACAATAAGTAGAGCATACAATAGAAAAATGTGTGGTAGTAACAATTGGATAGATTGCAATGGATGACAGAGATAGTAGCACAAATAATAATAGAATATTGCTTATTAAGTTAATAATATTATACCACGATCTATGCAGATAGTGTGAGAGCCAGTAGAATAAAAAGCTGTTATGTGCATCATTATAAAATGCAAAAGCAGTAATAGCAGAGTAAATGATATAATATACATGATTATGCATGTTGTAGTCGGCAGCAGAGTAAAGAGTACAACATGCAGCAAAGTGTGCATTATAGAGTGTAGAAATATAATAGTGGAGTAGATGCCATAGTAGTGGCAGATACAATGATATGCAATGGCCTTGCATGTCATTGTAGGTGGAAATAAAATTGTGGGCGTGATACATACCATATAGTTATAGATGCCAAAAAGAATAATAGCAGAGGAAAAGTAGAAGATACAATATAGAGTGCTGTTTGTATTGTGGTAGGCAGAGTGGAGTATAGTAGTATTACAAAAGCAAGCAATGGATGCTATGCAAATTCCACAATATATAGACTTGTGCATGCAGTAAAGATTGTTATATGTGATTTGTTATAAACTATAAACAACCCAACAAACTAATATTCTAGGGAAGAACTGGTCCAGTTTAGATAGAATAAATTTCTTGTCTATATGTCTTAAAAGTGGACAATATCTAGGATTTAGGTATATAAGGATAGTGTGGATAGTGAAAAAAAGTGAAAGCAAAATAGTGAGTACTGGGTAATTGGGTTTTCTGAGTACAATAGTAAAGAAACTGTCAAAGAAAAAAATGAAACTATGAAATTGTATAGCAGGTGTATAAGAAAAACAAAAAAAAAGGTGCGTAAAAGACGTAGGAGAAGTCAATATAAGTAAATTTTAAAGGTATAGTCTAGAAAAAATGAGAAATATTTTAAAAAGATATAAAAAGATGACTGGAAATTGGTATATTGTTAAATGACTGAATATTGGATAATAGATGATGAAGATAAAAGAATTCTCAAATTGTCAACCTTCTGATGCTTGAAATGACTCTTTTTGTTGTGGGAGTATCAACAAAATTGAAATGGAAAGTCTAAGTCTGTCTTAAATAGGCTTGCTCTAAAAAGGTTTGACTAAGGTAAGAACATTTTGTATTAACTCCTAATAGCAATGGTTGGAAGATGTTAAAAGAAAAGTGTATTAATAAGTTGGATGGAGGAGAGGATATAATGAAGTTCTGAATGTCTGGATAGAAGTGGGATTATAATTTTCAATATTGGGAAGAAGAAGTATTAGAGTAGAAAAGATTGTCTTTTATAAAATGCACTATTAATGAAAAATAAATTGGCTGTGGATAGATGAGTGTAAAAAATGATTTTGTCAAAGAATAGAACTAATGAATAAATTTTAACTTAGGCTTGGGATTAGATTAAATTGAATTGAATTGGCTTAAATCAAAGTAGATTGACTTGAATACAACTTAAATCAAATATAAATTGACTTGTTTTAAAGAAAGTAAGAACTGGGGTGTAACTTTCCTGCCATTTTGTGTAATTTTACTACAGCTTTTATATTAAAGCTATGTGAACAAAATACCAATCTAAACTACTAAAAACCAAGTCATATACTATACAAAGTGTCAAGTATAAGGCTATATATATGTAACAATAAGCAAAAACAATAAGATTTGTCAATATCAACACAACAATAGATAAGAAATGAATAGAATAAGTAAAAAAAAAATATATAACAAAAGTGAATAATAATACAAATTAGATAAAAGAAGCAAGGATAAGTAAAAAAACATAGATATTTAGTAAATTAAAAATAATAAAAACATAATAGACAATAAAAACAATGTAAATAAATACAAAAGATAAGCAAAACAAATCAATTGTTGAGTAGCAAGATATGCCCGGTACTACTCTATACAGACAATGTACGCTAGTGGCAGGGACTTGACTTAATACTTACCCTGTGGGTTGTGTTACTTGAGCTGTAGCTACTTGAGTGAATTATAAAAACCGCTTGTATTTTAGAGGGCAATAGTGTTGCTCTTATATACACCTAAGGTGCGTTACATATGACTAGTGATGGTAACTATTGTATAGTTTTTAGTCATCTATCTAAATATAAACTATTATTTGTAATCCACTTATATGACTTAGCACATGACTTGATAGTCACATGGTCAAACATGAGTATAATTAACTACTTTAATAATAGTCATTCAATACTCCCCCTCAAGTGGTGCACGCACTGTAAGGCGGAACTCTACTTGTTTATAAACGGACTAATCTAGTGGGTAAAACTCAAGGCCTAGAGCGGATCTATGTTTTAAGAATAGGTCAGGGCCTAGATTTTTGGTAAACATATTGGCAATATTATCAGTAGTAAGAACTGCATATAACTTGATTATGCCAAGCTCTACTTGTTTCTGTATGTAATGATAACAAATATCCACGTGCTTGACCCTTTTTTGTGTCACGGGATTCTGATTATTAAATATTGCACCATGTGAGTCTGCATAGAGTGGGACATGGAAAATTGATTTGCCAAGTGCTCCATGCACAATCTTTGGCACAGTCAGAGAGTGCTATATATTTACTCATAGTAGAGGATGTGGAGACTAACTTCTGTATCTGTAATTTCCACATGATTGCGGCATTTGCCAAGCTAAAAAAGTAGCCCTGTGCAGATTGACACTTAAGATTGAGCTCTGATTGATCATCTCTATAAGAGGCGTCACAATAGGTATATAGGCCAGCGCAAGATGTCCCATCATAAACTAAGGCATATTTGTGTGTGCCAACAAGGTACCGCATAATATATTTGATCTTGTTTATGTGGTTTTCAGATGGATTAGAAGCAAACTTTGCCATCTGAGTCACTATATAGGCAATGTCAGGTCTAGTCCCAAGCATAAGATAAAGCAAGGAACCAATCACTGATTGGTACTGAGAGCAAAGTGATGCCAAACTAGTACCTTGGTACGGTGTTAACATGAATTTTAAGTTCACCTGGGTTTTACCGGATAGTCAAATATTGGGTTATTCCAGTTGTTTAATAGATTCAAGGTTTTAATCAATTTGGTGTATTTTCCACAAGTTTCTCAAGTGCAAATAGAGGCAAATATATGTGGAAATATTGGAAATGTGTTTTAAAGAAGTTAATCTAAAAAAAATATTTGTTAGTAATTTATGTGTTTGAGTTACGTACCTAAAGCTTAGTATTTAGAGTGCAATTTGATGGACGGTTAGACTGTTGAATGGAACTAACGGACGGAACTGACGGACAGATTGGATGAACAGACGGGTGGTTAGACTAAACTGACTAAAGATTTAAACAAGCTGATTGCTTTAAAAAGGAATACTGAATTTAAAGTGATTTAATACTCTTTATAACAGACAAGCAGAGTTTTGGTAGTATAAGTATATTGCAAGAAATAACTAGCAATTACAGGGTTTGAGCAAGTTTAAAAGTGCTATTGAAAAGGGGAACTTTGCTACTGCCCAAAAATTTCTGAGCCTTTATATACCTTTTCTTATGCAACTGGTAGCTTCAATTTATATCATTATATCTAGACAACTGTCTACAGGCGAACTGAACTGTTACCCAGTAATTTATGGATTGGGACACTTTAAAACTATATGTCTACCAAAAAACACCAAGGAAAACGGTCCAGAAATGCCCCCAAAAGCGCCCAATCCATTGCCAGCAATGCACAAAAGTAGTATAGGATAAGTGTTATTTATAGAGCCAGGAGCCAAGGGAAGGGGCAGGGATAGGGCCCTAATGTGATGGCTGTCAGCCCTAATTCTAATATATTTAGTCCAAGTTCCTAGTCCAAAAATAGTATGCACTAATCAATCTGGTACAGGATTATCAAGCCTAGATAATCATAAGATTAGATATGAAATCATAATGAAATCACCTCTACAGCTAATAAAATCAATTCTAAATATTAATGAAATACTTCAAGATAGAAATGAAATCGCAATAAAATCATTGATAATAGTGGAATGAAACAGCCTTCAATTGAAATAAAATCAAGCCAACAAGTAATGAAATCAATTGGTTTGATATCATATTTTTGTCTAGGAATGAAATGCTCAATAGTAATGAAATCCCTAGATAAACAATGATATGAATTACTGGGTAACAGTTCAGTTTGCCTGTAGACAGTTGTCTAGATATAATGATATAAAATTGAAGCTACTAGTGCTTATGCTTACATAATCACAATAGCAATTTCTATATAGGGATAGGCTGACTAAACTATAAACCTCATTACCAATCCATTTCTATTGTTCTAGCTACTTTTGGCAGAGCGAGTAAGTGCCGGATGGTGGTTTATAAGTGTTTCTATTGTGTTCACTAAGCGCCAAGCAGGAGATTACTAATATTGTGTCATTGTTATTAGTCAATGGAATGTTCAAGAATGTTGCCTTAACAACACATCAAATAGGCTGTGCTGATTATCTATTTTTAGATATGAGGCTGTGCGCTGTCTGATTGCTGCTCCTATAGCTGTGCTGGATACTAATTATGCTTGTGAACCATCAATCTTATCTGATTTGAGTGCAATTGTCATGTGACCATACACAATCTTATCTTTGCAGATAACATATCTCTTCCAATGATATTAACTTAGGTGTTCTATGAGTTTGCCTGTTTTGTTATTGTTGGTTGGTGCAAGAAATATTATGTTTTTATTCAAAACATTTTGCATGCCTTACATCCGCGGAAAACATGAATGCAATCAACCTTGGTTGCAAATTCCTTGTAGCGACTAACAATTTTTTATTCATCCACATATTACTCTTCTAATATTGTATAATAAGGCCCTCCTCCAGTCCTTCATATTCTCGTTCAATGATGGGGATTACTACTATCTCTACCGTCTCCTGTTCTTCTGAAACATTTACTACTGCACAGGAAAAATATGTCTGAACGCTTGAGACGATAGATCCCCATAGAGTGAGGGTAGGTGGTGCATTATAAATGGGTACTGTTTTATAAATCAAAGGGCAATAATGTTCTACCAACTCCTTTGGAATGGGCACTTCGCAAAGCCTGCTAGGGATGTGCACAATTAGGGAAGGGAAAATGGGATGGAAAGCCTGGAAGCGGTGTTGATTGAAGTGAACGCAAACAGTCCAACAAGCCGTCCGGAACACGTGGGGTTGCCGGTTCTGCCGCACCATCGTGAACCTGCCACCTTGTGCTGCGTCATAACCACTTTGCCTGCCCTTGGCATGACTTGGCACCATCGTTGCACTTTGCATCTGAATGTAGATACCTTGTAGCTAAAGCTCTCAATTATCCATTTGCACCACATGTAGAGATTGCAAGTAAGCATTCAACTGAGCTCATTGGGTGTGAAAAAATAAATAACTATTAGTCTACATTATTCTATCGGATCAGTGAGAAAATTGAAAATTTACTCAGTCAGACAATCATGACTGCGACTCTTATACCCCATGGTATTCTTCATCCGTCGCACTTCCACTTTGCTCTTTGGATCTGCCCAGGTCTTTGGTCTTGTTCATGAGGTAGACTCAGTCCATTCTATATCATGAACCACATGTGCCCCATCTAATCCAATGTTTTGATCAACCATAGATTTTATCCATATGCGAGTGCCTCGGTCACGGTAGTCAGGGTTTAGCGTCTGCTCGCAAAAGATATTGACCAGTTTTTGAAGATCATTAGCATGAGTACAAAGATGTTCAACCATTTTGTCCATCTAGGATTGTGTTGTTCATGGTATGTCAGTCTTAAAGTTGAACTACCTTGATTCAAACACTTACCTCCTCTTTGTTGTCAGTCCCATATTCGATCGGGGATGAGCTGCAATTGGATACTTGATTGTTATAATGCACCGGCGGGGAATCTGGAGTCTGAAGTGGTGACAATGCTGTTAAGTCAATGATCTCATGCTCTATAGAATTTAAAGAATCCTTGACTTCCTGTGTTAATATCAGAGTTAAGCTTCGCCTTTTTGGTAAGGTTTTGCTCCTCAGAAGGTGACATTTTGTCTTTTCTTCTTCGCTTTCCTAAAGTAGCATCCAGGTTGCAAGCCGAAAGTTGAGTTTTCCAACCCCCCTGTCCAGTCAATGCCATACAATTACCGTATAACATGTGATCATCACCGTCGGTGATATTCCCATCTGGTTCAACATATTTGGGTTGCTTTGTGCTGCCTTTTTCAATCAGTGCTGGGTGTTTATAAATGGGAACAACACAACGACGGTGTACTTCACTCCAGAAAGATTTGGGTGGCATGCCACTGCCTTGACAAGATGTTTGCATAGGTGATGTCGATCATATTTCTGTCTCCCGCAGTTGCATGACCATAGCTCAACGGAGGTTGTATAGGGTTTGCCACTGGATTTGGTCTTGAAAAGCCTTTTCCATGCCTTCTTGAAATACCTCTGGTAACTTGTCAATGATTTACTACGCCCTGCGCGATATTCATCATTGAGAATTTTAGTACGAGCAAGATATCCAGGGGTGACTTTGTGGATAAGAATCCAGACTAAGTGATCGAGTCAAGGATGAACTGTGTGATGGAGATGGTCATGTTTGAGTTGTTGCCAGAAATTTTCCACGTTTATTGTAGTCCTCAAACGTGATATAAAGTGGGATGTTGATTGCGCCCAAAGTTTCCACATTTTGGGTGAGTACCAGCATGCCCACAAGTAACCCCACACTTCTCAAAGGCCCCGGGTGCGACAGAAAGTATACATTTTGTGTACTGCTTGGTTGTGAATTTTTGCTGCATTGGCCTGTCCATCCTTCTCTAAGAATGCAGGATGTTGACAAAAGTGCTTGGTGAACAAATGGAGTATCTGCTTTTGGTGCGGTGCAGGGCAGAAGATATATGATGAGTCCTTTGAGATAACTTTGCCTTTATCAAACATCCAGTCTGGCCCATCCTCAGCATCCTGTGCATTGTTATCCAGAGTATCGCAAAATTTGTTGACTTGACAAATGAGATCTCCGTCTTCTTCTTCGAGTTTTGGTTCATTTTCACAATTATTGACTTCTATATCATCGTTAAATATATCTTCTGCTGAGGTGAATGCATCACCAGTTTTGGCCGGCAATGGGACAATGCTCTGAAGGGTGCCATTTAAGTGCACAATTAGGCGTGGTTCCGGCTGCAATTGTTCGGGTGCCTTAGTTTACAGAACCCCATTTAATCGCACAGTTATGTGAGGAATCACTTTTTCTGCGACATAAAGTTTGGGCTTGAAGTTATAAGTTAGAGAATGGTTATAGAGATACAACCGTGAATCCAATACCTGATGTGCTAGAGCCTCCTGGGTCATTTGTGCCACCGGTACAAAGTCTTCATCTATCCAAAAGAACTCTTTACGAGCTTGTTGGACATCATAATACGTTGGGCAACGTCTTAATATTGAAAGACGTGTCTTGATTGCTTGTAAGCAATGCCAAAAACAGAGTTGATGTTTAGCATTGGGAAACACTGAAAGACAGGTATTGATCTTGGATGTATCCTTGTCCGTGAGCGTAATAATCGGGCACAGCTTCCATTGCGTGTTGAAATGATGAAGAAGACTTGTGATATATCTCTCTTTTCCGTATGGTTCTCCGTTTTCAGATTTTAAAAGAAGATATCCAAGGGGACATCCGGAGCCATAAATTTCACCGAGCAATGCATAAACCTCAAATTTAGAGGCATTTGTGTTCCCTTTGAAGGTCCGAGATTCTTAACAAGGCAAAATATACCAGGTTAAAGGTCCAGCACTCACATGCAGAGTCTAGACTAATCTCCCTTATACGACCACCCCATTGAAGTAGAACTTCAGGAAGAAAAAAGGCAATGGCGGTAAATCCTTCTTCTTCATGAAGTGGAATGGGATTAACACAATACAGCGTGTTTGACATTTTGGAAGCTTTGTCAATTAAAATCTGTGCTGATTTTACTTCATCGGGATTTCACTTCCATTTCTTTGATGCTTTGCCTGCCCACAGGCTGTATATAAACCTTCTGCTATACGCCGGAGTTGGGTCAATCTTAAGAATTTCATCCCAAAGCTAATCATACAGTATATGTCAGTTACTTGCTTGACCGTAGTCTCAAGACAGTGCGCACCTGACTTGTGGTCATGTTAGAATTAGACTTGACAAAATCCTGGATATTGTTGAACGACTATTATTAATAAAGTTCACGATCGACCGTGTGACTCTCAGAGTCATATGATAAGTCATGTGAATAGATTACTAAGTAGATAGATGACTAAGTACTATACAGTAGTTACTGTCACTAGTCACATGTAACGCACTCTAGGTGTATATAAGGGCGACACTAGTGCCCTCTAATAACAAGCGGTTTTCACAACCCACTCGAGTAGCTACAACTCAAGTAACACGACCCAAAGGGTAAGTATTAAGTCAAGTCCTTAGCCACTGCGTACATAGACTGTGTAGAGTAGTTTTGGGCACATTATGCTGCTCAACAGGTTATGGGCCCCGTAGCCATAACGACACAGGCTTGTTAGCCTTGCTGTCGACGGCACTGGCCTAGGGACAATACTTGCCCCATGCTGCTCTGAAAGATAATGCCTATTTTGGCGATCTAGATGAGTGTGCAAAAGATCTTAATCTCGATTGGATCTTAGATCTGATCTTGAGATTGATCGGGCCTGACCAGCCCAACTGTTTCCTTCTATTTTAAAGTTCAGGATGTGAGAAAAGCCTTGCTGACTTATTCTTGTCACAGGCTCAAGCTTTAAGCGCACTAAGAATGTCTTCCAAAGCAACCGTATCTGTTTCCAAATTCCCCAAATTCGATGGTTCTAACTATCGTAAATGGGCTGACAAAATGCTTCCCATATTCCTCCTGACTGGCGTTGATGGGGTTATTTCTGGAGATGTCGTGGCCCCTTCTCCAATTGAAGGAGAGCCTGCATTCCCATCCCCTGTTGCTCCGGCAACAACTGTTAACGCAGCTCAAATTGAGCTGTGGAAAATCCAATTTCAACGCTGGTCGCAAAGATCTTCGTCGTTTGAAAAAGCGATGAAAGACTTTAAGGAGCAGAATTCCAAGGCACTAGGTGTCATCGCGAATTCCTTGATCCCATCTATTTGGGAAACAGTCAAGGGAAAGACTGCGAAAGGGGCATGGAATGATCTGAAAGCAAAATACGATAAAGTTCAATTTGTTGAAGTGATGGAGGACTTTAAACGTCTGACCACCTTCAAATTTGATCTTTCGGATCCTACCCCTCAGCTGGCCCGTTTCAGAGCCATTTACGAGCATGTCAAAAAGGTCGAAAATGTGGATCTAGTATCCGAGACCATGGCATGTCTCATCTTATTCTCACGTTTACCCCTTGCGGTATTGCCCAATCAACCGCCCTCCATATATCAAGACCTTATTAATGATTATGGAGACAAGACCAAGATTGACGACATGAAGCTGGAGGCTATCTCCGCTGATATCCGCAATCGTTGGGGAGCATGGTTTGGTAATCTGGATGACAGGCAAAAGCCTAAAAAGGGTACGACATATGACCCTAAGCCTGCACCAAAGACCGGCCCTTCCCGGGCACCGCAACAGTCGGCTGAACGCAATACTGCGATCCGACCAAAAGGGGAACACCCTCACTATCATCCTTCAAAGACCCCTAATCAGGGACAGTCTCAGGGTGATAATCAGGAGAAGAGGATTCGTAAGCGTGCCCCACGAGGCAAAGGCAAGCAGCGTGCACAAGGCAATACAGTCTTAGCGGATGATGTCTTTATGGCATCAACATTGACGGTTCTCGAACCGGCAATTCCAGCTCCCACCACGTCAAGGATCATCGAGATCAACGGTAGAGGAAGTATCTCCTCCCGTACCTCTGCTCCGGCTGGGCCTTGGAGAAATCCGGACACACGCATGGCGCCATACCCGGCTCCTGCTGCCGCACGCAGCCTAGCTTCCAGAATTGGTGTAAAGCCTACTTCGCAGGCACTCCAGATCATGGAAAGCGTTGCCACGAGCAGCTTACAAATTCCTTCAGATGTCTCCCTTGCAGAAAGGTTGAAGACTCCGCCCGTCAACTCTGAAACTATTGACGATCACATGGTCGTTGATGGTGAGATCACATCTCCGGAGATTGAAAAGCTTAATAATGAGCTATTCGGACCGGAACCAAAGCAATGGGGTGATATCCCAAACTTTGATGATCAGAGAAAACGGTCTCCTGATGTTCCTATTGAGGAACGTGTGGATTACGGAGAAGACGATGAGGATCTCTATGATGGTTACTACGATAACCATTTCGTTGACAGGCAAGTAAGTTCTAGTTCTAGCAATTGGACTATAAATAACACTGAGATTCCCACAGGGACTACCCCATCTAGAGACGACAACGACTCAACAGTCGACCGGCCGGAGGAGGAGGAGTTCCCTGTAGATATTTACTACTCATTTGTACATGATGTATACCAAAAATATCTATCTCATTTCGCGTGTTGTCCAGATTGCAAAAGAAAAGGAACTGAAAAACCCAAAAAGGGGAAAGAAGCCATAACGGCTTGGTTAATGGACAGTGGTGCTAGTGTGCACTTTACTGGCGATAAGTCTGATTTCGCGAGTTATCAAGACTTTGCTGAGAATAATCGACCTATTTCGCAAACTGCCACTACCACGGTGCCTATCACCGGTTTTGGAACAGTCTTCGTAGAAGTGGTTTCCCATTCCGAGGATCTGGGACATGAAGTCCGCCGACTCCATCCTGTTCTATACATGGAACAATTACATGTTCGATTAATGTCGATGGGACAACTCCTGTCGTCCGGCATGACCATAGAAGGAACAGCTAAAGTCCTTCGGTTCTTTGATTTGCCTAAAAAATCATATGGCCTGCAAGCCAGGGCAGATTCAATTGAATCGAACAGACATCCAATGTATTGGGTGCATACGCGCATTGTCTCTGGAGAAGACATTAGCACGTTATCTTCAACTCTTCAAGAGTCAAGTGACCTTTGGCATCGACGCCTTGGTCATCCCTCTGACGATGTTCTAAGACATTTTAGGGACTCCACTAAGAACTTTCCTAAAATAAGTGTACCCAAGGACAAAAATGTCTGTGAAGGCTGCGCGAAGGGTAAAATGACTAATAAGTCATATGACGAAAACCCCAAACGCGCGAAGAAGCCTTTTGATCGTATTCATTGTGATCTCAAGACATTTTCTGTTTATTCCTACCAGAAGTGTAAATACTTCATGTCCTTTTTGGACGACCACACCCCACACGTATGGCTCTACTTTCTTAAAAAGAAGAGTGATGCCGCTGCGGCTGTGAATTCTTTCGAGAAAATGGTGGAAAAACAGTACGGTACCTCCGTCAAAGAATACTTCTTTGATAATGGCGGAGAATTCGTTAGTACCGAGTTCTTGGAACGGCTACAAAATGCCGGTACACGTGCCTGCTTTACAGCTCCCTATGCTCATCAGAGCAATGGTCGAGCTGAAAGACTAAACAGGACAATTATGGAAAAGTCTGAAGCGATGAGGCATTACGCCTGTCTACCGGATAGCTGGTGGCAATTTTGCTGTGCTCACGCTGTCTTCCTATACAATAGGACTCCGGTAAAACGCATCGAGTGGAAGACACCCCACCAGGCCCTTAAAGGGGAGTTACCTGATGTGTCTAAAATTAAAACTTTGGGATGCGCAGCTTATGTGTAACTACACAAGGAGCAGCGTAAAAATAAGTTATCACTGCGTTCCGAGTTGATGACATTCTTTGGCTACGAATCTAATTCGGTGATGATCTTTATGAGATCTCTGAATAATGTGGTATTTCGTGTGAACAAGGCCCTATTCGATGAAACCTTATTCCCAAAGTGTGAATCTAAGAGGAAGATTCCACCCAACACACGCTTTAATCCTCCAAAACCAAAGGGACCCTCCTTTGAAATCGGCTATGGAAGTGAGTCGACCGATTCCGATAACGATGACTTTCCAATGCCACCTCTGCCAAAAGAGACAGGCAATCAACTGAGCCCACGGTCCACCAGTCCTCAAAGTTCTATGCCAGGGCGTAGTTCATGTCTTCCTTGTGACGATGACAATGATCAGGATGACGATCAGGGATACGTAACACCTCCCATGTCAGGTCAAAGACCAAAAATGCCTGATACACCTGTCAAGCCTCTGCCCAGAAGGTCGGATAGAACTTGGAAAGTACCAGAGCGGGAAGGCAATGTTTACCGACCCGGAACAACAACCAATAAAGATCAACGTAAGAAGCTGCAGACTGTTTCACACAGAGTGGCATCCGTCCCTGATTACGTGCCACTTACTCAATCTAGTAGCAATCACAATGTTGAATCTGGTATCCCTAATTCAGGGACGGAAGGGGGAGTAGCAAACAGTCTTTTCGTGACATTACTTTCCAAACGGGTCTGCGAAATTATCTGCGCTGCTGATTATGGTCTCACAAAGGATGTCCGTGACTGGACCCTGCGTGATTTGCTGAAATTACCAGCTGACCAACAGAAGGAATGGAGACAAGCCATGAAAGACGAGTTAGAGGTCCTCGTCAAAAGAGAGGTCTATGAGCTTGTCGATCTCCCTAATGGCCGAAAAGCCATCAAATGCAGATGGGTCTACGACATCAAAACTGATGGTCGGAAAAAGGCTCGTCTGGTAGCCAAAGGCTTCTTACAGATAGAAGGCCTAGACTACAATGAGTTATTCTCACCTGTGGTCATGCTACCAAGTGTTCGCACAATATTTGCCCTTGCCGCACTCGAAGGGTGGAAAGTCTGGTCCCTTGACGTCATATCGGCCTTCCTTTATGGGCCGTTAGACGAGGAGATATATATGGAACAGCCTGAGGGCTTTGTTCTAAAGGGACAGGAGAAGAAAGTACTCCGGCTTAAAAAGGCAATTTATGGGCTCAAACAAGCCGCACGAGCATGGTGGTTCGAGCTAGACAGAAGTCTAAAAGAGCTTGGATTTACCAGACTATACTCGGATGCCGGCATCTTCATCTCACGTCATACCGACGACACGTTAGCAATAATGTTTGCCTATGTCGACGACATCCAGATCACCGGACCTAACTCCGAACTCTCACGACAGAAGAAAGATCTCTTTATGAAGAAGTGGGATTGCCGGGATCTCGGAGAATCACGGGAGTTTCTCCGCATGGCTATTGATTATAAAGACGGCAAAATCCTCTTGAGTCAAGCCAACTATTTGGAGAAGGTTCTAACTCGGTTTGGCATGAGCGATGCTAAAGCTGCTAGAACTCCCTTACCCACGGGCTATCGCCCAATGCCGTTTGATGGTACTAGTTCGGCACAACTTCGCTCGCAGTACCAATCAGTGATTGGTTCCTTGCTTTATCTAATGCTTGGAACTAGACCTGATATTGCCTATGCAGTGACTCAGATGGCGAAGTTTGCTTCCAATCCGTCTGAAGACCACATGAACAAGGCTAAATATATTATGCGGTACCTTGTTGGCACACGCAAATATGCCTTAGTTTATGATGGGAAGTCTCGCGCAGGCCTATATGCCTATTGTGACGCCTCTTATGGAGATGACCAATCAGAGCTCGACCTTAAGCGTCGGTCTGCACAAGGTTACTTCTTTAGCTTGGCAAATGCTGCGGTCATGTGGAAATCACAGACACAGAAGTTAGTCTCGACATCGTCTACTATGAGTGAATACATGGCACTCTCCGACTGCGCCAAAGATTGCGCATGGATTAAAAATCTATTTGCGGAACTGGCCAAACCAATTTCCCACGTCCCAGTCTATGCGGACTCACATGGTGCAATATTCAACGCGCAGAATCCCGTGACACAAAAAGGAATTAAGCACGTGGAGATTCGCTATCATTACATACGGGAACAAATAGAGCAAGGCACACTCAAATTATATGCAGTTCCGACTGCTGATAACGTTGCCGATATGTTTACCAAGAATCTAGGTCCTGATCTATTCTTGAAACATAGATCCGCTCTTGGCCTTGAGTTTTACCCGCTAGATTAGTCCGTTCATGAAAACAAGTAGAGTCCCGCCTTATGGCACGCGCACCACTTGAGGGGGAGTGTTGAACGACTATTATTAATAAAGTTCACGATCGACCGTGTGACTCTCAGAGTCATATGATAAGTCATGTGAATAGATTACTAAGTAGATAGATGACTAAGTACTATACAGTAGTTACTGTCACTAGTCACATGTAACGCACTCTAGGTGTATATAAGGGCGACACTAGTGCCCTCTAATAACAAGCGGTTTTCACAACCCACTCGAGTAGCTACAACTCAAGTAACACGACCCAAAGGGTAAGTATTAAGTCAAGTCCTTAGCCACTGCGTACATAGACTGTGTAGAGTAGTTTTGGGCACATTATGCTGCTCAACAGATATTAGGCGGAACATTGATACATCAATATGGTATATGCTCTTTGTTATGCCGCATACTAACTTTAACCACGGAACCTTCTTCAGAAGCGCTAATAAATAACCATCCATTGCATTTAAAAGTTTGCATAGATTCTTTGTCACGCAATTTGACGCCTTCACAAGCCGCTTTTTTTTGATCACAGTAGCGTGCCATTTGGGCGCAGTGGTATCAAAATTGAGATGTTAGGGATAATTTGTGTTTGTAGACACTATGATAGCTGTTCTTTATAAATATTAATAGCATTGATAGTTATGTCATAGATCACTCACACAAAGCAATAATGTAAACGTTCCTATATTGCCTTTGCCACACGGTCTGCCATTTCGCGTAAATTGGCAGAGCTGACAGTCGAGACATCAACCTTGGCAGTAATCGTTTGGACTTCTTTTTCCCCCTCGGATAGCGCGTGAAGAAACTCATTGAGTTTGACTGGTGTCATATCTTTTAGCAACTTGGCATCCACATCATCATCCTCGGAGCTTGATTCATTGGCAGATTGATGCGCACATTGCGATAGGTTTTCTTTATTCCTTTTGTTGAACAGATTATTCTTTCTCTTGACGAGGCATGCATTGCAAGTTCATTGCGAAAACCGCCAAAAACATGCATTGCCTTTGTACCCTTTTAAGGTAAGTCAGGAATTAGCCGACCTTACCAAGCCAATCAAAACATTTGTTGACCTTGGATTGCCTTTGAAAGGTTAGTGAATTATTAACTGATCTTTGCTTGGGATTTTAATATTTGTTCTTATTGTAAGTCATAGCAAAAGATTTCAGATGTATGTATAATCAGAGAATTATAAATTCTACCTTATTTTCCAATATAATTATATGCTTTGCCTTATATTGTATTGTAAAGCTTTAGAAAAATATTTCCTTGTTAATGAAATCTTCCCTAAAAATTGAAAGGTAGACCAATATCTAGATTAGTAGTGTAGGTTATTCATTGATTTTTAGTTATTATATTGATTGTTCAATATTTATAACCACGGGGCGCTCCTCACTGCTCAGAGCAAGCTCAGAGACAAAGTTCCGTGAGAGATCACATGACATAGAGTCAGACATTGGGGCCACGGAAATTGGGGACGGGGACTCTAAAAGACCGTTGCACAACTCAAAACAACTCTGTCAAGGCTTTTCACTTCCCCCATCTTCAAGAAATTAAATGGTAAGAATTTCTTCCTAACTTGTGAGATTTCTGCCTTATAACCTTTAGCATATACAGTTCTAACAGTACTAGCACACATGTGGGACTGGGTTTGGCTGGTCAGATAGTAAGTGCACATCATATTCTGTACCATCTATTCCACAATGTACTCATTTTCAACACAAAAGTGACCAACTATCTGATTCTCGCACTCGGTCTCATTCTCGCTTTTAGTGTAGTTTTTTTGCTCTACTGTTTTGACTTCTACAGTAGCTTTTTTTACTACACGTGTATTTGTATTTAGTTGGTTAATAAGCAATTTGTACATTTCTGGATACCGGCGGCCAAGCCAGAAAGAGTGAAATAAGATTCATTAATGAGCGCACATCTTTGCAAACTTACCCAGCTTTGCAAGGGCAATTAAAGATTTGCCCTGCCTTCAAAGGTCAACTAAGAATGACTGAAAGTTACTAAGGATTTGCAATGTTGCTAATTATAACGTGTCCTTACTTGTAAGTGCTTACAAGTAAGGCCATTTATAATCTTTGTGTCCTTAGTGCCATTTGTTACCTTTATTAGCAATGTATTATCTGGCAAACTTATGGCGGTTTTCGCGATGTTTTGGAGAATTCTCCATCACGGCAAGCCCTGAAATGAGCACCTTCAAGAACCTTTGTACTTTTGCATGAATTGCATTTGCAATACTCAACAGACATCTGAGCTTCAAAAGACGTGTTAAATATATTTGAGAGAAGTTTGACGCGTAGCGGGAGGATTTAGTTGCAGTTTGGTTGCCATATAGACCTGAGTGTATCTTTGGGAAGTTGACAAGAAGGACGTGTACTGAGCCAGCATGCATGAAACAGCCATCTCAATACAATGCAACAAGGGTTAGAACGATTATCTATGTATACAGTATGATTATAGGTAGAAAACTTTCTATGTTATTCATTGTCTAAGGTCAACGGCTGGGTATTTTGTCTTGGCGATACCCAAAAGATACCCGTGGACAAACATGTTCAACTACCTCTCGGCAGAACCGGCAACCTCACGTGTTCCGGACGGCTTGTTGGACTGTTTGCATTCACTTGTTGATTGATGGTATAGGCATTGAGCTAAATGAAGGAAAATTTGTGCGTAATTGCGACACAAAGGGTGGCAATGTAGTAAACTTCCTCAGATTCCTCCTTGTGTTTTACCACAACAATATTGCCACGCTGAATAGGTTTGGCAAGTGTAAGACTCGAATGAAGGTTATATCGCCATTTTGCACCCTTGAATTGTGTCTTGGGGACGGGAATTGGTCTCAAAAATATGTGCAAACATAAAATTAGGGCAGGTGGTCTGTGCCATAGTTTGCGAAACTTCTTTGTAGTAAAGTATCCTGGGTCAAATTTGCAGTAGACACCTTCCACATTGGCATGATGCTCAAAATGAACAAGCAGGTAAGATGCAGGAAAACAGGGGTGTTGATTCTAGTAGTGATCCATAGTACCCTTGCATAATCTTTTCCATACTTCTATGCAGGGAGTAGGGGTGCAAGATATATGCGTCAAATCTTCACTATCAGAGTTGGTGGCGGTAATAATTGTGATGCTAGACTTGCTAGCCATAGCAGCACTGGGTGGAGGGTAGTCTTTAGAATGAATGGTGTGCTGCCCATCATATTTCACATAGGTAGGTTGGCCGTCTGCTGCAATAAAGAGGAGATGTCCTATAGTGGGGGATATGAGGGTCTTTGCTCTGAACATTGGTGAACGATGGGGTAAAGCAGTATTTGAGTAGTATTGAACCATTAGATTTTGTGTGTTCCTATTTTAGTTAGGGTCACTTAACATTAGAAATCGCTAGATTTGTCACTTTTAGATTCAGAAGTAGTGGTGCCTGATGTATCAGATTCGCAATTATTACGATATGTAGGATTCTCTTTCATGAATTGATGATCCCTGGTGATATAGGGTAAGAGCCGTGCAGGTGCCACCTTGGCCTTATACTCCACTCCATCTAATTTGCTAACAATATAGTACCCGTTTTCATGATGCCGTTTGATAATAAATGGCCCTAAGTATTGTACTTTATGTTTGCAATTATGACTCATTTCAATGGCTATATTCCAAACCAATACTAATTCTCCAATTTTATATTTATTTCTGGATAGTTGGTGTATAAACCGCTTTTCAAATTGCTCTTTAGAAGCAAAGCAAGCTTTTTTGAAGATGTTTGAGGCCTGTTCTATGTCTTTTGGGTGTTTGCTGAGTTGCTGCATTTGCATGGCTAGTAAACGACTGATTGACATGCGGGGACAGAATCCTTCAACCATAAAAGTGGCTTTGGCCAAATCTAAGGAAAGTAAGGGGTCGGTTCTATGCAGAAGTTGATATGGGGAAAATCCTATTATACAACTAATTGTAACCCTATCAGTGAA
This sequence comes from Psilocybe cubensis, assembly GCF_017499595.1. NCBI lineage: Eukaryota > Fungi > Basidiomycota > Agaricomycetes > Agaricales > Agrocybaceae > Psilocybe > Psilocybe cubensis. Next base: position 2,830,530 of record NC_063002.1, on the reverse strand, counting down.
TAAGGCTTCTGACAACTTCTCAGGCCAGTGAGTGATAGGTGTTCTAGTAGTTTAGCATGACTTTATGATAGCTTCTTGTAACACAAAGTGACCACGTTCTACTACTCCATTAGCATGATGGTTGTAAGGAGTAATGCATATTTGTAGAATCTTTAGACGTTTGAGTAATATTGCAAATGCACCTTTTATTTCTCCTCCATTATCCGTGATTACATGTTCAGGTGCTCCATATTGACAATATATCTGTTCCCAAAAGAAGAGTTTTAATTCTTCTGCTGTCTTGTTTTCTAGTGCTCAAGCTTTGCATACTCCTGATAGGTCATCTTGGGCTGCAATAATACAGACTTTCTTGTCATGTGAGGTTGGCATGTGCATTATATCAAGATATATTTTTGAGAATAATTTTGTTGGAGTAGATATGGTAAGTGGAATTTCTGTTCTTTTCAAACTCCGTACTTGGCATTCATGACAGGTACATACATGATGGTGTACATCTGCTTGCATGTGTGGCCAGTAGAAATAATGTCAAAGTAGTTCATATACAGAGGTGACCCCTTTATGTCCTAGTTCCTCATGTGTTCGACGGAGTATAGCAATTTTGGATTCAAGTCGCTGAATTACTAATAATGGAGATCAAGTATCATTGCACTTGTACATCCGTTTATTCTAAATAAAAAATTGAGTTGCTTTGCTTAAAAATTTTCTTTTCTTCTGACTATCCATGAATATGGGTGTTTCTAATGTTTGTAGAAAATGTTTAATATTTTCTAAAAGAGTATTTTGTGCGGTTCTAGAAGCCAAAACCTGTTTGATGTCTGTTATTCCATTGGTCTGTATTGAGTGTGATTGCATCTAGCCAACTATCATCATCTGATTCTGCTATTTCTTCTTCTGCTAAGGGTCTTCGGGATAATGCATCTGGCCCTTTGTGATTCTGCGCAGATACATGTACCAATTCAAAAGCAAAGAACAATATTCCCTGGATCCATCTATTTATAGCTGCATTGGGTTGTAAATCTGGATTATTTAATATTCTCTTGATGTATTTTGTACCTACCTCTACCTTCAAGTTTTTGACATCTATTAAGTAAATTCTCCAGTGTTGCAGGGCCCAATATAGTCCAAATAATTCTAGCTTTGGTTGTGAGTATCTTGATTCCCTTTCACTCATTGGTATGGTTCACTCATTGGTATGGACCCAAATTGAGCTGGTCGTTTTCTACCATCTTCATCAATCTAATATAAAATCATTCCTACTGCATATTTGCCAGAATCTACTGCTAGAATGACAGGTCGTTCTGAGCAGTAGTCAATTAGCATAAGTATCAGAGCATTTGTGATTTTATTCTTAATGGTGTCAAATGCATTTTGACGCCTTTCATCCCAGATAAATTCTTTGTCTTTGTGATATAATTCTGATAAGGGTTTTACCAAAGTAGAATAATTGGGTATCCATATATGCATTGTGCCTGCTAGTCCCAAAAACCTTTGTACTTCCTGTTCGGTGGTAAGTGGAGGCTATTCCATAATTTTATTAATTTTTGCTTTGTCTGGAGATCTCCCTTGCGCGTTACATGTCTGTCCCACAATGAGTACTTCTGGAAGACATATTTGTGATTTGTTTGCTGCAAATGTAGCGCCAGATTCTTTAATCCAATGCATTACTTGGTGTACATCTTGTGCATGTTCCCAAATAAATTTTTAAATTCCAGAATTCTTGGGTATAGTTTCCGGTTCTCCATCTGCATTCAAGTACTGAGATTTTGGACACTTGATTGGTAAATCACATCAACTAAATAGGCAGTAGATTACAATGCTATGTAAACCAATACAATAAATTTTTTGTCTTACAAATGCACCCAAATTTTGGGGCCCGGTTTACAATGTTAAGTAATATTTTTATTAGCTTTACAATATCCAAACAATTATTTGTTTTACCCTGCAAAATCAAGTAAGAATTTTTGTATGTTTACGACAAGTCCGGTTGACCGGCCATTACATAACCGGTCGACATAGGGGCCAAATGTCTTGCCCCGGCGTGTGTATTAAATATAACATACGATCGCTTATTTGAAGTTTCACACACGGTAAGCGTTGTATTTCTATACGTATACATAAAATAAACACGCTAATCCGTTAAAAAATCGTCGATATCGAGCTCATCGTCGACGACGATGACCAAAACGGGCGTGGAAAAGCGCGCCGCAGTCATCAACGATGGCGGCGCGCTTCTTTTTTTCAACTACCACCACCACCACCACCACCACCAAACCTGCCACAGTGCGCCAGCGAGTCACCACTGCATTCTAATGGCATAACAAGAGTTAACGGAAGACGACAAATGGATGAGCAAGGTGAGTCTTCAATATTCAAAGTAAGTACTCACTGTTAATTTTTTTTTGCACTCCAAGGAGTACAATTCGGCCTCGCGATCGATCGCGACGGCCTCAGGCTCAACGTTGCCGTTGATGGCCGCAACGGGCACGCAAAAATCGGCGTCAACGTTGATACCGACAACAAGGTCGAGATCGTTGTCAGCGTAGAAGAGCCCATGACCGGGCGAGTCGACACCGAACCCGTCGTTTCGACCCACGGCGAAATTCGAGAGCGGGAGGAACAGGTTGTCGCAGTCGAAAATCGTATCAAGGACTCGGGGACCGTCGAAGACAGCGACGTTGAGATGCGCGATGGGGAGGGGGATGATCAGGACGTTGAGATGATGGAATAAAGGGCCCGTTCGACAGGCACTATGAGTTTACCGTGACGCGTGTACAATGAAATCAAGTTTTATTTTTCAAAACACATCCATGTGAGATTTGTATACCCCTCCCTCCCCGTATCAACGCCTCTTTGTATCTGGACGAACACGCACACGCGTGGCGCGCGCATACGCATCACATGCGTGGCGCGCGCAATACGCATCAAACGCGTGGCGCGCGCATACGCAGCACACGCGTGGCGCGCGCCAGGCACGTCCAGGTCGAAATAGACTGCAGAACTGGGTTGGGGGCGATGCTTGGTGCTGTCCTTATCGCTGAAATATAAGGGCGGTATCGTGTCGGGCTGCAGCTAAGGTGGTGTATGAGGGTTGATGTGAGGGGGGTAAGGCACGTGTCGGGCTGCAGCTAAGGTGGTGTATGAGGGTTGATGTGAGGGGGGTAAGGCACACATACGTAGTTGCACAATGAGAGAGTAGAGCCCAAAGGGCGTACAGCGATGTATAGGGATGTTACAATAAAATTTCAGTTAAATATCAATACATTTTCTTACCGAATCACGCTAAAATCAAGAAAAGTATTGTGTATTACTCGCCAAGACAAGGATACATCTAAAAAGGTGTTAGTAGAGGTACAAGAGAATCAACGACAGACTCACATAAAGCTACAGTTAGTATTCAGCGAACCCAAGTTCATCGAGGTCACCCCGGTCCTCATCCTCGTCGCTTTCCTCCTCCTCCTCCTCCTCCTCTTCAGAATCGGTATGCTGGTCGCTGTCATCTTCATTGTCATCAGAATCGGCGCTGTTTTCAGGTGCCACTTTAGCCTGGTCCTGAGCGTCTTGCTCCTGGTCTGAGGCCCCATCTGGTTCCAGATCAGGATCGGGTGCTTCATGTGCCTCGCGGCGTTTTTTGCGAGAGGCAATGTCATCTGCACGTCGGTCTTGCCTAAGAGAATTGGTAGCGGCTCGCGTGCTAGCGTGGCCAACTCCACCCCCTCTGTACAGCATGACCATGTCGCGATCCACAAAACTGTAAAAAATTAGTAAAGGGTAAGAAGTGACTAAATGTACTCACAAATTGACATAATATCTCTCCCATTCTTCCCCTTCATTATTTTCTTTGCTTCTATAAGCTACAGATAGGCCGAGAGTCGGTATTTTTCCAAGAATGAAGCGAGGAATCAAATGGGTTGCACGAATTACGAGGGATGGGTCCACAAAACCAAACGACGCAGAGTCATTGATATCACCAAACACCAACTGTGGAAGCCTTCTATATTTCCAACCGTAATGGCAATCTTCACAAACACCCAGCCATCGGACATGAAGAAAATCCACTTTGTGCTTGGAGGCACGGTAGTAATCATCAGGGGTAGATATTACCACATTGGCGTGGTAGATTCCAATGATACGGGCATACCAATAAAGATGAACCTGCTGATCTGCACCTTTGTTGCTAGCAAGTACCATGATGTCACATCGGGAAGAGTTTGGCTTCAAGGTATCTTGTATTCGACACATATCATACGAAGTATAGTTGATGCGTAGAACCTGATGTTCGTAAATTCGGTCACCGAATATTGTGATTTGGAGTCGCTCATGGGTACCAATGCTATCACTGAATTCGTTTACCCCTGATAAGCGGGCATAAAGGTGAGTTTTGAGACGAAGCATAAAGTCCTAAATACAACATTGAGTATATAAAAACAAGCGAAAAATCTGGCTTACCCTTGTCGCCGGATCGTTTTGGTTTTGTGACATCCAGGGTAGTATATCTAACTTTCAACGCACGTCTGATGAGATGTGATAATGTAAATCAGGAGGAGTGGGCTCCAGTAACTCCCTGTCCTCACACAGCAGCTTGCGTATCTCGACACGGTTAGCAGTAAACATCCGATAAAAGTTGAAGCCATATTCAAATAAAGCCTTGGAAAAAGCGTTCTATGTAATATTCTTAGACAAAATACGTAGATATGAGGAAATAAAAATATACCCGAATTGGAAAAGCAGAGGTCTGTTGCAGCAAGCCATTAACCGCCTTGCTGTTAATCTTTTTCCCCAAGAACAATGCTTTATGGGCAGTTTCGATGTCAAATTGACGAATTTTGCTGTCAACGCGAGCTAGCTTGAGCCGGTTTCGCATATCCATCTTTGATCCAACCTTTGGGACATTCATAGTTTGAATTAAACAACGTGGACACAAGCAAGTGCCGCGACACTTGCAGCAGGACTGCAGCATTCTGCTTGTACATTAGTTATCAAACGAAATAACGAGTAGATGTTGACTTACTTTTCGGGGTAGTCATTTGAACTAAAAATAAAACAGAGATACATAGCTCGACATACTCTGTCGGCCAGTTCTACGGCCTCTCCTTCAGCATACGCTCGTTTGACATCCTCATCAAGTAATAGCCCCCAGACGCCTGTATTGACCTCGCATCTCATATGGGTGAGCATTTCAGATGTCGCAGCTTTGCCAAACTGTCGCTGATGCCAATCTTGAAAAGTGTCTGTGAGCTATGACCCAAACGTTAATATGAATAGTACATGCCAGTCAATACAAACTTACTTTAGGGATATACGCAATATGGTGCGCAGCAAATTCTTTAGGTTTCCCTCTGGTGTATTTTGACTGGTTGAGGATATACATAAGGATCGGCCATATAGAAGCATCGCCAAAACTGGTCAGGTGGGTAGAATCTGAAAAAATCCCGATACCAACGACAAAGGGCTCCAGGTGTCTGTGGGGACCTATGCGTGGCTCTGACTTGATCTTTTCATACTCTTCATTGAAAATGTCCGCCACGTAGGACTCTGAGAATAAGCGTTTGGGTGGTTCGTCAGGTGAGGGACGCCAAAATTCTCTGTACGGTATGGTCGTATACGTCTCAGAGGTGCATTCTGCAAAGGCCTGTTTGATAACTTCTAGAGGTTTTTGATACATGACGTTTTCAACAACAAATTGAGGAGCCTCCTCTTCCGAATCGAATATGAAACCGTCGCATGGCACTGGTATTGAAAAGCTGCCCTTGATCCACCCAGCTTCCGGTCAACACACTTCTGACAAAGTAGAATCTGTAGAATTTTTTTGGGTGGAGATTTCGTCCAGACGTGCTGCCTCTTGAGCAGTAGAAAAGGAGGAATCAAAGTCCTTGGGGTCAAAATCCGGGTCCAGTACGACTTGGTGAATCAATTTGTCGGTATCAGCGTAGGATTTAGTACCGTGGCCGTTGTAAAACCAAGACATGATAAGTTGAGTAGAACGATTTTTGAATAGCAAGCTCTTGTTGTCTTTTGGCTCAGAATCCAAGAACCAATCCGAAGGTAGGGCCATTGGTGTTCCCTCTGACGCCTTTCTCAAAGAGTCGGCTGGGTCTTTGGCAATATTTGGAGAATCGGACACTGATGACAGTGTGAAATGTTCATCAGGAGTAATAGAAGGGGGACTATAGGTATACTCTCAAAATATCCCATAGCCATTCATTGGTGTTCGATACAGACTCTCCACAGATGGAGGTTCCTGAGGCTGAGGTGGTTCCTCCTCCACGACTGGTGGTATAATTAGAGGAGGTTTGGGTGGGACCTCGTCTCGGAAGCGCTGTGGCAATCTAATAACGCGTGGAGGAAGTCCTCTGGGCCATTCAATGGGAGGTGGTGGTGTCGGGGGATGTGGTGGTGGTGTTGGTGATTTAGGTGGAGGCGCAGGGGGCATTGGAGGTGGTACCATATCCACATCGAGATACTCATGATGGACATCAACGTCCATAGGCCCGGGCTCATTATTCAGGGTTGCCTGGTGCGAAGAACCACTGGCAACATTACTGTTCTGATTCTGCCTGCTGAAGTTTTCCTGGAACCCCTTCAGGACCTTGCTCATTGCAGCAGGATATTTTTTACATTTGTTGGTATGCTGCTTCAAGGAGCGACCTGGTACAAAGAGTTTATGGCACCCTAAGCAGGGTCTTTTTTCGTTGGACATAATTACGGCCTGCTGAAGTACAACTATCCATGCAATGAGCCTGGATAGGGAGTAGAAAATCCTTGCCCAAGCAATGAGCCTGGGCAGAGTAACGATACCCTTATCCCAGCAATGAGCCTGGATAGGGGGGATATCCTTGCCCAAGCAATGAGCCTGGGCAGGCGAACGACACCCTTATCCCAGCAATGAGCCTGGATAGGGGGTAGAAAATCCTTGTCCTAGCAATAAGCCTGGACAGTGGATAGGAAGCTCTTATCCCGGCAATGAGCCTGGATAGCGAGCCACCAATTCGTTCTGACCCAAGCAATGAGCCTGGGTAGAGCAAATAAGGAGAGTGCAGACATCAACCTCACGTGTGATAGGGCGCGGTGTCGGAGTTCAAAACTTAGCGGAGTTTTGATTGGCCTAACCAGCTTACTGTAAGCAATCTCATGTTTTTTTTATGTTTTTTGGGCTCAGAATTGATTCACACATGTTTCGATGCAGGTCCAAACAATTTTTTCCGTGGTATACATGATATCTGACCAATAGTCTGTACGAAGAAATATAGATAGTATACATAAAATTTGTTTTGTAGTATGTACAAAGGCAAAAATACACTGTGAGTAGTGGTGTAGATCCGTGAATGAAGAAACAAGAAAAATGTGCTACCTATCTACGAGGATTCCTGGTTATGGGGATATGTTCATGGACAAATGCCGCTGATTGAGCTCGCACCGATTCCCTTAGAATACGGACTGGCTTATTTTTGAGAAGGCTCTTCCAGTCTTGAAGCGTTAAAGGTTGCGCTTTGCCATTTCAAATTAATTCCAGCCTAGTCTGGTACCAGTACTCGTTGCGTTCAGTCCATTCCAGCCATCCTATCCCATTCTTGTCGATTTCATTCCATACCGCCGGGGGAGGAAACCAAGACTTGACTCCGACCTGATTTTTAAAATCTAAAAACGACATTAAATAGAGCAATCAGTTAAATGTAGTGAACACTTACCCGTCATGAGAGAATACGACCCGATAATAATCGCAATATCGTGTTCTGTAAGCCCGTCATTGCAGTAAGCCAGCAACTCGGCCTCTGGATTAGCGACATATCCGCGTCCATTTCTCAGCAATTCTACTGATGGGCCCTGGAGAACAGACTCTGTGCTCAGATACTCTTTGGCGATTCGTCCTACTATTCCACCCATGAGTAGCGCTGCACGACCGCGTTGTTGGTCCAGTATCTGCCGACAGGCCAGCATTGAGGACTCATAGTCGTCGTTGGTAAACTTGTAGCTGACTTTGCGGTAAAAGATAACTTCCTTGTAGGGTTGATGCACCTGAACCACATTTTTACGCCCGACAAGAGTTCGAAACTGCACTCCTTTGGACAAAAGTCTGTGTGCCACACTGACAACTGTATGCCCAGGATGGGACTGGAAGACTCGTAAGACATATAAAGCAGCCTCTGGGGTTTCGACTCCAATACTCCAATCAGCAGACATTCTGTCGGACTTTTCCTGAGGTGCACGTATGTCGTGATGAGCGAAAACAAATAGATTTGGGATGGGCCGATGGATAAGGCTGAGATTCCCTAAAACTTGAAGGGATAGGTAATTTTGCGGGTGGAGATCGTGAATGTCTTGAGGGAGCGGACGGTCAGTTGACCCCATCAAACCGTCATGAAACTGACAGATGAGTTGACGATCCGTGTTTGAGACAAACTGTTCTGCCCCATCCTTTCTAAACCTGTCAGGGCAACACTATAATCAGTGTGACAAGGCCACCAACAAAGATTAAGCAAGAGAGAGAGAGAGCAGAGGGAGAGTAAGAGAGCAAAGAGAGAATAAGAGAGTGAGAGAGATTCAATGGTTCTAAGAGATCACACCAATGATAGTGGATATCCTAAGAGATTGAAGCTGAAGCTACAGCTACCTACAAGTCCAGTATTTATACTCTACAGCTATTCTAGAATATTCCCTACATTACATCATAAAGGAAGGTTAAAGAATAAAAGTGACATCATATAGAAAAAGGATGAGTAAGACTAGGAATCATATAGAATTTACTAGAAAGAAGTGGAGCAAAAAGGCTGTGATGAAAGAAATAAACTATCTAATCAGATAATTGATAAGATAATGAAAGGGTAAGATAATTCTGTGAAGATAAAGAGGGGAAACTGGAGAAACCCTGACATCACCCCCTCTCTAAGGCACATTTTCCACAATGTGCACATGGATGGGTTAGTTTAGAGGGTTTAAGAAGAGGAGGAGGTTCAGTAAAGTTAATAATAGGAGTGAAAGAAAGTCTATCAAAGGTCACAGCAGAAATCCTTCTAGGTGCTGAAGGATGTTTGGCATGGAAGTCCTTGATAGCCTTAGAAGCATTTTTCAAATGCTCTGCAGGCTCCCAAGTGCATTCTTCATTAGGGTAGTTCTTCCACTTGACCAAATATTGAAGTTTGTTTCTAAAAAGTCTGCTGTCCTTGATAAATTCAACTTCCCACTCAGGATTTTCTCCTTGAATGATAGGAGGTGGTCTAGAAGGAGGCTTTCTTCCTACAATATCTGGGTGATAAGGTAGAAGTTTAACCACATTGAACACTGGATGGATTTTCATGGTAGATGGCAGCTTAAGCTCATAGGCATTAGGGCTAATAACTTTGGTAATTTTGTAAGGCCCATATCTTTTATCATCCAATTTCTTGGAGGGCCTATCAGTTTTGAGGTCCTTGCCATCCAACCATACCAAATCCCCAACTTTGTACTGAGTTGGAGTACCTCTGTGTCTATTATAGAATTTAGCCATATCATCAGCAGCTTTTCTAAGTGCAGACTCTGCTTCTTTCCTGGCTTCTTCCATATTTTTCACAAAGGTATCCACAGTGTCCATTTTACTATCTCTAAGGGGTTCAGTGCCCATTCTGGGATGTCTGCCATTATTGAGCATGAATGGTGTCTGCCTGGTTGAAGCCTGAACTCTATTGTTATAAGAGAATTCAGCTAGAGCTAACCATTCAACCCAATCATCTTGTCTATGGTTTATAAAGAGTCTAAGATACTGCTCAATTTCTTGGTTAACTCTTTCAGTCTGACCATCAGTTTGGGGATGGTAGGCTGTAGATGAAGCTGTCTGGATACCAAGTATTGAGTTGAGTTCTTTCATAAACCTTGAGACAAACTGTGGACCTCTATCACACAGAATTTTAATGGGTAAGCCATGGTGTTTCCAGACATAATCTCTGTATAGTCTGGCTGTCCCTTCAGAAGTGACTTCATCTGTGGTAGGGATAATGTGGATCATTTTACTAAGTCTATCCACAACCACCATAATGGCATTATACCCTTGACATTCTGGTAACCCCATAATAAAGTCCACAGAGATGCATTGCCAGACATCAGAGGGAATCTCAGTAGGAATTAAAAGGCCAAGAGGTTTGGCTGGAAAGGTTTTGGTTCTGTTGCATCTATCACAACCTCTGATATAGGCTGCAATAAAATGTGACATTCCTGGCCACCAATAATTCCTAGAGACTAGCTCAATTGTCTTCCATTTCCCTGGATGTCCAGCAATGAAGGCATCATGGTGCAGTTCCACAATCTTTCTTCTAAGATCTTTGTCCTTGGGAACATACACCTTCCCCCTGTAGAGAATAAGGCCTTGTTCTTCTGACCATTCCTGTCCTTCAATCTTCTTGGTAGAAGATTTCTTGAGCTCCTGAACTGCCTTGACCACCTTTTCATCCATCTCCTTAGCTTCTCTAATCTTCTTAAGAAGATCATTTTCTGCACCAGTAATGGTAGCATGACCCTGCTTGAGAGCCTGGATTTTAAAGTAGGAAGGTTTGAGGAGAACTACATTTTGGTTATCATTCTCTCCCTTTTTATGATCTGGTCTCCTAGACAAAGCATCTGGCTTAAGAGATCTTTTACCAGGCCTATGATGAAGAGTAAAATCAAATCTGGACAGGAAGAGTGACCATCTGGCTTGCCTTCTGCTGAGCTTTTGGGCAACCATAAAGTACTCTAAGTTTTTGTGGTCTGTCCAAATCTCAAAGGAATGTTGGGTTCCTTCAAGATAATGTCTCCATTCATCTAGTGCTCTGATAATAGCCAGCATCTCTTTGTCATGGATCTCATAATTCCTTTCTACTTCAGATAGACTCTTAGACATAAAGGCTACAGGATGCCATTTCCCATCTGATCCTTCCTGAGATAAAACAGCCCCAGTAGCATAATCTGAACTGTCTGCTTCAACTTTATATGGCTTGTTATCATCAGGGAAAATCAAGACAGGTGAAGAAGTGACTTTCTTCTTTAACTGGTCAAAGGCTTCCTGCTGTCTAAGACTCCATCTCCAGACTGTTCCTTTCTTTGTCAATTCATGAAGGGGCTTAGCAATGTCTGCAAAATCCTTTATGAACCTTCTATAAAAATTAACAAATCCCAAGAATGATTGGACATCCTTGACATTTTCAGGTTCAGGCCATTTAGAAACTCCCTCTACCTTGACAGGATCCATCTCAATCCTGCCTTGTGAAATGATTAGTCCAAGATATTCAATCTTTTCCTTTTCAAATTCACATTTCTCTGCTTTAAGGTAGAGTTTGTTCTGTTCTAGGATTTGCAGAACTTGCTTGACTACCTCTCTATGATGATCAAGAGTCTCAGTGAAAATTAAAATGTCATCCATGTAGACAATGACAACATTTCCATCAATGAGCTCAATAAAGATATCATTCATCATAGTTTGGAAGGTAGCAGGACTATTGGTTAAACCAAAGAACATGACCAATGGTTCAAACAGCCCTCTATTGGTTCTAAAGGCTGCTTTCCATTCATCTCCCTTTTTGATTCTGACATTGTTAAATCCCCACCTAACATCAAGTTTGGTGAAGTATTTGGCTTTGCTGAGTTTGGTGATGATGTCAGAAATCAATGGAAGGGGGTAGGAGTTCTTGATGGTCATTTCATTCAGTTTCCTATAGTCCTGGACAAGCCTAAGAGATCCATCCTTCTTCTTGACAAAGAATACAGGGGAGGCCATAGGTGACTTGGAGGGTCTAATCCTGCCAGACTTCAGATTTTCCTCTAAAAAGGCATCAAGTTCCTTTTGTTCATTGGGAGAAAGAGGATAAATCTTGGATCTGTAAGGTTCAGAACCAGGTTTTAGCTCAATAGCATGATCCCAAGGCTTTCTGTCTGGTAGCCTATCAAAAGATTCCTTTGAAAAAACACCTTTAAACTGATGATAGTGCTTAGGAACAGTTTCTTCAAAGGTTTTCTTAGGGGAATCAGCTTGCTGATGAGACTCTTCTGCTAATCTTTGAGACATAGTAGAAGTAGCATTAATAGACTGCTTCTGAGGATGAAGGTATGAGATAAAAATTCTATCCTCAGGCTCAATCTCAGAATCAGAAGAATCTTCAATAGAATCATCTTCTTCTTCATCAAATTGAGGGAGTTTCCTCCTTTTGACTGCAGCTATTCTCTGCCTCTTTCTTCTGGCTCTTTTGGCTTCCATTTGGCAGTCAGAGGGACATCTAATAAACTGGACATCCCCTGTCTTCCAATCAACATCTGGATTATGGTGCCAAAGCCAAGTATGTCCAATGATAGCAGATTTGTCTCCCAAGTCACAAACAGCAAAGGTGGCCCTTTCTGTATGGTTTTTGTGTACCATAATTAAGTCTACTTCCTCATGGATAGAGCCACTCTTGTTGAGAGTACCATCAACATTATAGACTGGAATGGCTCTAGGAAGTTTCCTTGTGTTGAGATTATGATACTTCACAAAACCAGAATGCAGAAAGAGGCCAGTAGCTCCAGAATCAAGCAAAGCATCAACAGATAACCTTTTCTCTGTGTCCATTGTCTTTAAGATGACAGACAAATGGGTAGAGGTTTTAGGATTATGGTTGAGGATGTAGATCTTTTCAGGGAAGGTAGAAAGAGAGGAAGAAGAAGACATGATTTCTGCACCAGAATCTGAAGACTGAGGATCAAGTCTGTCAATTTCATTTTCTAGTACATTAAATCTATTCCATTGGGACATGTCTTTCACCAATGGTGCTTCTAAAAATTTTTCTTTTCCTCATCTTTCTGCTCCTTGCCTTCCAAGATTAATTTCCCAAAGTAGTCAGCCAGTTCTTCATGGGTCATAGCATTGATGTTAACTGATGACCTGCAGTTTACAGCCTTATGACCAGGCTTTCTGCACTTGAAGCAAACAATTGGCCTAACTGACTTCCATCCAGAGTCAACCTCCATGGGAACTACATCTGGTTGCTTTGCCTGAGCACCAAAGGTCCTTGAGCTGCTGTTGGAAAAGACTGGAGGATTTGGAGTAGGCTTAGGAACAGCCTTGGGAGTTGGGGCTTTAAGGAAGGGAGAAGAAGAGGAGGAGGAAAGAGACTTGGTAAAGGCCTCACTCTGTCTCCACTGCCTATCTAGCCTAGTACTCCATTTAATCCATCCATCCAAGGTTTTGGGCATATCAGGAACATAGTAGACTGCATTCCTGAGATTTTCATTAAGCCCAGCCTTGAATTGGTCTACCAAAGCAGCATCATTATACCCAGTATCTGAGATCAGAGCCCTGAAGCTAGCAACATACTCATCAGCAGTCTGTCTGCCTTGCTTGAGCATGTGCATTTTATGCTTAGCTGTGTTGGAGGGGTCTGGATCTGCAAACACTTCCCTAAATTCATAAACAAAGTCAGCCCAAAGACCTTCTTGGGACTGAGCATTGTCTATTACTTTAGTCTTCTCATATGCCCACTTCCCAGCAGTACCTCCTTTCATATGAGATAGAGCACAAATAACTTTCTGAAAGTCATCTGTAATCCCTTTCCCATAGAAATATAATTTAAGCTGACTGAGGAAGTTTTCTGCCTTCTCCATAGAACCATCAAATGGATCTGGAGGTGAGACTTTAATGGCAGAGTGTGAACAGGAAGGGGCAACATGAGGGGTAGGGAAAGAGTGAATATCTAGAGCAGCAGGTGGTGGTGGTGGTGGTGGTGATGGTGACTGACTGACTGGTTGCTGAGGGTGTGGTGGAGTGGATAATGACTGCTGCTGCTGTCTAAGAAAATTCAACTCTTGGGTAAGGAGCTGGACCTGATGCATGAGCTCTTCCACAGAAGGAGTGGTGGGAGGCAATTGGGAGGGGTCCATGTCCATGGGTAGGGGTAGGTAGGCTCTCTGATGTGTGTGTGGGAGAAGCTATCTACTGAAAGTGCCCTTGAAACTATACTAAGTATTCTAAAAAAAAAAAATATCTATCTACTGGATACCCAGTTGTCACACCACTCAGGGCTCTAAACCTAGGATCACAGGGTTACTGGATATTTCCTAGACCACCAAAAACAGAACACTAGTAGGACTGTGTCTGCCCCAACAGTTGGTATCCCTATCTACTAAGTTCACACACAGCACACAACAGAGAGTAGGAAAGATGATGAGCCAAAGGTCTTGAGGAAAGGTCTTGAGGAGGATGTTGAAGATTGGTGGAGATGTAGAGAGTGGTAAGAAGATTGGTGAAGAGGTTGATGAAGAGGTTGGTGGGTTGGAAGTGGAGGAAGAAGGTTGAGGTAATGGTGTTGAAGAGGTTGAAGAGGTGAAGAGTTTGGTGTTGAAAGAGAGATGGTGGAGTTGTCTTGAGAGAGCTTCAATCTTCTGTCAGGGCAACACTATAATCAGTGTGACAAGGCCACCAACAAAGATTAAGCAAGAGAGAGAGAGAGCAGAGGGAGAGTAAGAGAGCAAAGAGAGAATAAGAGAGTGAGAGAGATTCAATGGTTCTAAGAGATCACACCAATGATAGTGGATATCCTAAGAGATTGAAGCTGAAGCTACAGCTACCTACAAGTCCAGTATTTATACTCTACAGCTATTCTAGAATATTCCCTACATTACATCATAAAGGAAGGTTAAAGAATAAAAGTGACATCATATAGAAAAAGGATGAGTAAGACTAGGAATCATATAGAATTTACTAGAAAGAAGTGGAGCAAAAAGGCTGTGATGAAAGAAATAAACTATCTAATCAGATAATTGATAAGATAATGAAAGGGTAAGATAATTCTGTGAAGATAAAGAGGGGAAACTGGAGAAACCCTGACAAAACCCAAAGTGTTGACAGGCGTGTTTCCAGCCTTCCGGTGTCTTATCCTCCTTCTTTGGGACTACAGAGGCTACGAATCCATAGCTGTATCGCAAGTTGGAGATGAGGTCGGCAGTGTCCCAATCGTAATCGTGGATTTTCGAAGCTTCATCAGTGTCGGTATCCATGGTGGAGGGGCCCGGCTCTGGACGATGTACCAGAGGCTGGGAAGGCCCCTCCTGAAATTCCTCCGTGTCCATGGGGAATGTTTCGTACTGAGTTTCATGAGAGGAAGTCACACCACCCGAGGAAGAGTCTACACAGGGTTCTGGGATGACGGGAACGGATTCCACACGGGGTACATCGTTGTCGGGGATGATGGACTGGGGATTGATGCGGGCGGCTTGGATAGGATAGTCGTAGATATAACCGTCCTTCCTAGGAGGGGGGTCCACAAATTGCAGATATTTTCGTGGCAAATCCACTTCATCAAAAATGTCCCACTCGTTTGAGACTGCATTGTATGTTCGTTGAGAGGGAGGCACCTTTGCGAACAGTCTCTCGTGCTTTGATTGAAGGAGGCAAACTCGCATGTATAATTTCTTCCCCCCCGGCGTCGTGACACTTTTCCACCTATAGACCAATGTGTTGTACCCCGGGAGGGCCTCCTCTCTTTGAAGCCTTTTGATCTTTGCGTCCTCGGTCTCAGTCGCAATGATAAAGCGCTGGTTTCTCTCGTGTTTCTCCAAGAATATTGAGACGTGGTCGTACAACTCTCCTCTCCGGTGGTAGTCACCTTTGTCCATCCAATCGTGAGTGGGGAGATTTGCTATGGCTCGCTTGGCCTCTGCGAGGTCCATGTCCATGGCTCGGCTTACTATCTCCCTCAATTCTGCAACCGTGGCCTCCATCTGGTTCTCCTCCATAGCCGCCTTGACCTTGTCGGTTTGCGAGGCAAATTTTTCATACATATATTTTGTGACCAACGACGTACTGTGTTCCATTCTCAATATATGTTTGGTGGAGTGCAGCGGGCGATCATGAAATCGAAAGTAAGACCTAAGGATTAGGCCAGCGAGAGGAACACTGGGGAATCGGTTCAGAAACTTCTCAAGGGCATCCCAAACAAGGTTTGCAGGAGGCTCAAGATAGCAAAGGGTGGGGTTGTTTATGATGGCCTGTTCTGCGATGGCACACCACGGAAAGAAAACAGGAATCTGCTGGTCCAGGAAGAACTGTATCTCGGGCCTCCGATTGTCATATTCATACCAGGGAATAACTATCCCTGCACGCTGAGTGTCGGGTGAGAATACACACGCTGGCGATGTTAAAAGCCCGTACAACCAGGATCGCTGTAGCATCGGAACCTCCTCGAGCAGCCTGGTATACCATCGGGGTAGTAACTCGCCCTTCTCTCTCACCATCTTTCCTGCACAATACTTGTCATACTTTGCACACGCAGCGAAATATGCAAAGAATCCCATCCATACGGCAAACCAATCTCGCGCCAATTTAATCTGGCGATAAGCTTCTTCTTTTGATGTGTAGGGCTCATCGTATTTAAAGATGGAAGGCGGGGGTGGTTGACTGGCTGGTACGTGGTACCATAGCTTCATTTTGTGCGCAGCTTCTAGTAAACATTGTTCCTTAAACCGCCAATGCTTTATAGTATGAATTTCGAGCTGGTAGAGAGTGGGACCGGGTGGAGTATTATAGCTAGGAGTTACATCCAGCTCAGGCTGTCAGGTAAAGGTGTCGAAGGGGTCGGAGATAAAGGATGGGTTGAGCGGTATGAAGGACATCCACCCAAAGGTGTCTGTCCACCAGACAGGATGCTTAACAGAGGTGGGATCTGGCTCTGCACGTTCGGGGAATGGGTGGGGGTGATTCCGCTCTGGGGTCTTGATACGGACTGGTCAGTTACAATTGGGAGAGTAGTAAATTATACCGTCTTGTAGGAAGACGGAGCCCTGGGACCAGTCAAAAGAGGGCGTAGTCTGTTGTACGTAGAATTAGCAACCAAATACACCTCGATATTGTAAGATATATATGGGGGGCATTATGGATAGTCAGGGGAGCAGGAATTCCAATTTATCGGTGCGTACTGCCCTGGCAATGAGCCTGGGTAGTTTAAGCGTACTGCCCTAGCAATGAGCCTGGGTAGTTTATGAGTTCTGCCTAAGCAATGAGCCTGGGTAGTGTCTCGCGTTCTACCCTAGCAATGAGCCTGGGTAGGTTGCGCGTACTGCCCGAGCAATGAGCCTGGGTAGTGAGGCTGCCCGAGCAATGAGCCTGGGTAGCGAAGAAGAACCAATGACGCAGGAACGTGTTGAGATCACCACGTGTGTCGGAGTTTGAAATTGCCATCAGGCGGAATCTGAATTTGGGTAGGGGTTCCGTTTGTTGGCTCTGTTGACTTCCGCACCACTACCACCCTTCAACCCACAGAAATACCTGGGGGTTCGTTGGGTGGCAGCCTGCTGACTACAGTGATTCCGTAGTCTGTAGGCTGCTCAAGTCGGTGCCCACATCCTTCAACCCACGGAAATACCTGGGGGTTCGTTGGGTGGCAGCCTGCTGACTACGGTGATTCCGTAGTCTGTAGGCTGCTCAAGTCGGTGCCCACATCCTTCAACCCACGGAGATACCTGGGGATTCGTTGGGTGGCAGCCTGCTGACTACGGTGATTCCGTAGTCTGTAGGCTGCTCAAGTCGGTGCTCACACCCTTCAACCCACGGAAATACCTAGGGGTTCGTTTGGTGTGCGTATACACCCCTTCTCGTTGTCGAAAGCCCTGGCCACAAGCTTCAACACACGGATATACCTGGGGCGTCTTGGGTGGCTACCTCCTGGCTATGGTGATTCGCGGTGGGCTATTTTTATCCTCTGACAGCTCGCTGTCGATGGCAATCGCGCCTCCTTCGCCCGCTAGTTATGGCAATGGCGCGGAATAGCGCGGACATCTGTACCTCCTCAGGTGTCCATTACATAACCATTGCGCTCGGTATATGCGGAAGGGAGTTTTTTTCATCCCTTTTCTTCCCGTACCACCACCATCCACCACCATGCTCACCCCGACCCAGATTGAAAAAGCCCTCATGGCTATCAACACCAACAAAGAACTCGAGTAAGCCTGAATCCCCCCCTCCCCCGTCCCCGTGCGCGTTAACCGCTAACGTTATTTGTAGATGCCCCGAACTAGCAGACACTCTGAAGGGCGCGAGATGGATTCACCAGTCCATCAACCCATTTTTGAACGTAAAGAGCGTCATCCAAGAGGGTCTTGAGTTTCTGGCCAACCATATAACGGATGGTATGACCCGACAACAAATATTGGAGTAAGTATATGCGCCTTTTTTTTTCTGGGGCATTTATTTATGCATATATTAGTTTACAACCCAAGCTCTGGTCCTTTTATGAGATGCAGGACTTAATGCCCGACCTTATGGATATCATCAAGAAGTGCAAGGACAATTCTGCCTTGATTGGCAAAGTCATTGATTTGGTAAGAATTTTGTGAGGTCGCATGTACAGATCGACTAACCATACTTGTAAGGTATCGAGTGCTGCAGCTCATTCGCGATCCGACGATCTCTTCAAGGCACATAAGTTGATCCCGGAGTTGATCCTATTTGATCTGAGGGTCCCACTTGACCTACAGGCCTACAAACTGGCCTGTGCCAGGGTGAACCGGGGCTATAAACACCCTGCATACGCCGCTCTTTTAATCCCACGTGTCAAGTTCGCCGAGCTCGCCGACCTCAATGCGCGTGAAATTCTGTAAGTCGGCTTGTTATTTTCTGCGAATATGAGTTGATTTATTTGTGGATAGCGTGCAATGTGAATCACTCGAAGCCGATACCAAAAATGGAGACGCGCTGGATTAGCCAGCTTGCTTGTATGACCCTGACATCCCATTTGACATAGACAACGAGGTCCAAGGTCTGTTTTGACCACTCTTGGGTCCCCAAGTAAGTTTTTTTTTATGTTTTGACATGTCATTGATACATATTGGCACTCTAGTTCGTCCAACGTATGCTTGTAGGCGAGGCCAACAGGCTTGGAAGACGTGCCAGCAAAGGACAGATTCACAAAGTATATGAACTAACGATAAGACTCATATGTTATTATTGCATGATGGTAAGTGGACATTGCCAGTAGTCTGTCAGTGCTAACCTCCTTCAAAGCTTGTCATTGCAATCAGCGGTAAGACTTGGCCTGAGGCGAAAAGCATTTTGAAGGCCGACCGCCTCTACGCATTTATTCTGACGCTTCTGTCGGGTCTTTCTGATGACAATACGTGGGCCAAGGAGACTGTGGCTTGGTGGCAAGAGTAAGCATGCCTTACGCGCTTGATTTTATGCTAATGAATTTCTAGGAACATTATCTTACCATCTGAGCCCGTGGATCATGACAAGAAGTCGTCCTCTTTGGAAGGTAGTGCACGCGACGGACGCCTCAGAGACCCGGTAGAACGGCGTAAAGCTCAAATGGCCGCTGCGGCTCAAGCACCTGCACCTGCTCGTGCACCTGCACCCGCATCCCCTCGTGCACCCACACCCGAACCTGCTCGTGTACCCACACCCGCACCTGCATCTCCTCAAGCACGCGCACCCTCCTCCCACCCCGCCCTAGATAATGGGTCTGCACCAGCGCTAGCTAAAGCATTTGCAGCTGTTTCACTGGCGGAACCTGTGCCTCAACAAGTCTCCCATCGCCGAATGGCATTAAACGCGATTAGGATCCCTTCAGAATCCCCCCCTGACCTCCCTTCTGAGGATTCTTCCTCTCTTTCTTCCGAAAACAAACGCTCCCCTTCCCCACCAGCCCCGATCAAGATCAAGGTGCGTTTTCATTCGAGATTGGTTCATTACACTAATATTATGATTAGCTCCCTGCAAAGAGGAAAGCGGCGCCACGCCGCCCTGGTCCAAAGCGTAAAGACGTGAGTGTATTTATTACATTCTCTATCTAGGGCTCATATTAGCTACAGGCACCACCTTCAGACCCCTTCGAGACTGGGGATGAGGCCCTGCCTACTCCCAATTCTGACGCCACTGCCGCCGACGGTGAAGAACCACCAGCTAAAAAGGCCAAGAAAGGTGCCCAGACCATGGGAACGCGCCAACCTATCAAACGTAAGGCTAAGAAATTCTGATGTCTCTCATTGCTGTAATTATTGCTCTGCTCTGCCCTGCTTTACATACCATGCCTGTACTTTTATTACTGAATAAATAAATTTGTTCTATTATAATCTGCTGGGTGCCTCAAAATCCCATTCAATCCTCCTTATCATTGAGAAACCCAATAAATTCTCGCAATGTTTTATAACGCTCTTGATTCCTTGTCATCTCATACAGTAATTTGTTGAGATTATAAACTAGCCGCTTATTCTTTCATATTGCAATACCCAAAAATATTGTAAACCTCAAATTAATTTATTCACACTGCAATATTTCCGGTTTCTCACAACATTTCAAGAGGGTTGTAACGCAGTGCGAGAATTTTGAATAAAAAAATATTTAATTGGGTTTACAATGCTTTGTAATCTACCCGCACTTTTTATAGATGGCATCTATAAAAATATTGGCTACATGTGGTATCTCCGGTTGTAATACAATGACCATGCACTTCTGAAATTTGGTTGGGGAGTTTGTAAATCCGGTAGGTAAAGATGTGATTTTTAGAAGTCCCAACAAAGTCATAAAAGCAGTCAAATCTCAACTTCGTGGATGAATTTTGCGAGCATCAAAGCTCCAAAACAAATCAAACACTATATAGCATTGTCGTCCAGCAAAGCTATCCACAAAATCATCTACTATAGGCAGTGTTCCTGCATTGTAGATTGCTACCTGATTAAAAGGTTGCAAATCATGAATGATTTGAAGCTTGCCATTTTTTTTAAGTACTACAAACCAGCGTGAGTAATAAAATGACTGACTTTATTTGTAAACTCCGGCATCCATTTTTAACTTGATGATTTCTATAACCTTGTCACGCAAGCCAAGCAGAATTAGAATGTTTCGCTCTTCTCATAAAGAATGTGCAATAGTTGGAATAATATATGAGGAAAAATATGATTCCTTTAAAGTTCCACATTCAATGTCTTCAAAAGCAATTCCATCCTCGTTAAGTACCATAACATGCTGGAATAGCTTGACTTCTTCAGGCCATAAGAATTGACCCAAATTAATCTTCAATTTGGACATGCGTTTGGTAGAAATTTTTCGAGTTGGGATAAATGTCAGCAGATGCGTGGGTAGTGGCCCTAGTGTGAGTAATGGATCCTCTGTGACTTGTCGGATAACTTGGCAATCTTTAGAGAAGCTGGTAGATACAGGGTGTATTTTCTTATCAACTTGCTTATACGCAGTGAACATGTACCTTGCGTGATTGCTACTTGGTTGCTAAGTATGGGGGTACAAAATAAATTTGTTGTTGTTGTTGGGTTTGTACGGTTTCTCCCAGAGTATTTCATCTTCCAGTAATACGCAGGATGTGTTATTGTATATCTCTATAGGTAGTTTTAAGGTATGAAACATATAGCAAATGTGGTTTTGGCTGTTGATAGAAGGTGCAAACTTGGTCCATGCATTGTCAGGCGCGGAGAACATGATTAAGTTGAACTTTGTTCTATTTTTAACTTGATGCAAAAACGTGAAATTTTTCAAGTCCTTGGTATAAAACTTTGATTTTCAAAAACCTGAAATTTCTGGCTTTATTTGAAGTTGATTTGTAATACCTTGGTTATACTTTGGACTTGGTTTAAAATTGAATAGTGTCATAGGCATAAGAAAACATGATTGGGAATTGATCCAAGTACAAACAAACAATTGTAAACTATAGTACCCGTGTATATGCGAGGTTGAGTCAAGGATAGGGAAGTGGACAATATTTGAAACAAATAAATAAAAATTTTCAATTTGAAGTTGAATTAGTGAGATCAGAGTGTGCTCTGCACTTTCATCATATCTTGTAAACTGAAATATAAAATCATTTTTAAGTTGAACAGTTTGGGATCAAGCATGGTGCTTGCCTTTGTAGAACTTAATGGGTAGGAAATAAGGCCAAACATGTGTCAAAAGGAACCAATCGGGATAATACCACTTGATTAAAAAGTCGTAAAGCATTGTATTTTCAAAACCAAAAGGCAAGTATGGATTGAAGTGTGAGTAATTTGGTGGTAAAGTTATAGTCATATAGAAAGTACTCAGTGCTGCGAATTAGCTTGCTTTTGGCCTGTGCGAGTAGAGGATGCATGCCTCATTATTGAAGCAAAATTCGAGCGTATTGGTAATATTTGATATACTGTTGTAGTCCCTCGGGCCTGTAACCAAAGCCGTATGGTAAGTCGGATAAAGATTTTAGAATAATGGATAAAATTTGTTGGAATGCCATAAGCTTTGGGATGTGACATATCCATTTGTTAGGAGATGTAGGGGAACTGAGTAATGTGGTGCAAAATAGAGCCCCATATGAGCCGTAGTTGGAGAATAAATATTGAAGTTGGAATGATGTTATGTAATGGTCTAGGCTTAAACATCCATAACAATGTGGTGCAACCCTAGGCATGTTTGCATAGTTAGGATTTGCATTATTGATGGGAATGTTATTTAGATAAGTAGCTGGATTAGTGCTATTATTAGAATAATTTACCGGGGTGGTTAAATTGAAATTATTGTGAGTGAATAATACCGGAGCTGTATTGTTGGGATAAGGTCCTATGTTAGGCTGAACATTATATGTTTGCTGCATTAATTGAGTAATAGTCTCATGATTGCTTTTAACAACCAGAGTCATCTTGTTTAAACTTTTAACCAAGTGATCCATTTCATTTTTAGGCAAATCTGTAGCTTGCTTGGTAGAAGTTTCTTGCTTAGCTTCTTTCCTTTCCTTCTCTTTTTTTTTGGAGATGTTCATATTTCTTTTTGTAATGATCCTTCCGTTTGCGACTAGTCTTGCGGTTTGAACATTGCTTGCATTAAGAATGTCTTTCAGATTCTGAATCACTAGTATCAGAGTCATCAGAGTCTGAACTTGAGTTAGTATCTGATTTTCTTGCATATGCAGTAGAATGTTTGGGAATCAGGTCACTGAACTGATCTCGCTTGAAATGCTATTCTGCAACCTTGATTATATCCTGAACCTTGTAAGGTTGAGTGCGGTCATGATTCTTGGCCTCTATTAATAACATGGGTTGAAAAAGTCTGCATAGATCCTTATGTATGCTTGACCAAAAATAACCATTATAATTATACTCGCTCATCCTTCCTTTCTTTAACAACTGTCCTGCTTGGGTAGTATACTTGACAACATACTTTCTTCACTGCTTCAAGTTGGTGATAGGTCTCTCAGATTGGTGTTCTGCTGCATGGTGAATTTTTGTTATGTCATAAATGGGTTTTTGTCGCTCTGCATCATAAGCTCTGAGTAGATTGTCCTTGAGCTTTTCCAAATTATTAGCAGTAAATTCCTTGGTAATCTTAATGTAGTTTTTAACTACTGGTGCATAGTAATCCAAAACCAAGGAAACTTTATCAGCTGGAGATGTAATTCTGTGTTTTGCATATAATTGATCTATAACTTTAAGGAATGATTCCACTTTATCATATCTCCCATCAAAGGTTTTGGGTGCATTTCTAGACCCAGATCTAGGCATACCTGCAGATCCAAACATGATTCTATATGTACAACTAGAGTCTTCATTGGATGCATTAGTATTTCCTTCAGCCATGTTGATTTAGAGTGTGTAGTGAATGTGATAGAATGTGTATGGATAATTTGATTTATGTTCTTTTATTCTATCTTCTCTATTATGATTCTTATTATCTACCATGATATATAGTGCTATGCTTATTTTTTCTATACTACCTCTCTTTGCCCAACATAAGTTTGCCTATTATTATACATCCTGATTGGAGATGAAATATTAGCTATGGATGCTATATTTATATATATACTTGGGCAGTTATTCAAAACATTTCGTATATCCAGACTAGTAGTTTGCTATTAGGTTAATGTTCTACAAAATTGTTATATGACTAATGCTATAACAAATAATAAAATGCTATTAGCAAGGCTTAAACTAAGCAATATCAAGCATTTCACCAACTATACCATTAGACTATTTAAAATTATGTATCTTTATTAGTATTAGACACTTATCCCCAACCCTAAATCCTAATAATTATTAATAGTATCTCCCACTTCTAAATCTATAAGCCCTAACCAATCCTAACCAATCCTAATCCCTAACCCTAACCAGCTCTACTTTCTAATTTCAAACCCCAAACCATTATGTGCCTTGTTGATCTAATGGTTAGTGATAATACTTTTATGTAAGTGTTTCAGTAGTAACACTGCTGATTCAAACCCTATATGTGTTGTTTTATTATTTCATATTTATTCTCATAGTCATATAACTACATTAATTTGAACAGTTAGGAAAGTGCTGCTCAGGACATATGAAGTATGTTAAGCAACTGCCTATTCTTCATACATTACTCTAGCTATTATAGGTTAAAATATACATTTGGATCTATATATAACATTCTCAATCCAAGCAGTCATTGGTATTGAATGACTATTATTAAAATAGTTAATTATACTCATGTTTGACCATGTGATTATTAGGTCATGTGCTAAGTCATATGAGTGGATTACAAATAATAGTTTACATTTAAATAGATGACTAAAAACTATACAGTAGTTACCGTCACTAGTCACATGTAACACATTTTAGGTGTATATAAGGGCAACACTATTGCTCTTTAAAATACAAGCAGTTTTCACAACCCACTTGAGTAGCTACAGCTCAAGTAACACTACCCACAGAGTAAATATTAAGTCAAGTCCCTGCCACTAGCGTACATTGTCTATGTAGAGTAGTACTGGGCATATCTTGCTGCTCAATAATTGATTTGTTTTGCTTATTTTTTGTATTTATTTATATTGTTTTTATTGTCTATTATGCTTTTATTATCTTTGATTTATCAGCAAAGAACTTAGCAATAAGCTATTCAGACTGGAACCAGTTCAATATGGTGACATTCCCAACTTTGATAATCAAAGAAAACGGTCTTCTGATGTTCTTTTTGAGGAATGTATGGATTACGGAGATAAAGATGAGTATAAACACCGTCAAAACATCATGGACAAGTTCTTTGATGATGAACACATTGACAGGCAAGTAAGTTCTAGATCTAGCAACTGGACTAAAAATAATACTGAGATTCCCACAGGGACTACCCCATCTAGAAACAATAACAACTCAACAGTCAACTGGCTGGAGAAGGAGAAATTCTCTATAGATATTTACTACTTATTTGTACATGATGTATATCAAAAATATCTATCTCATTTTGAGTGTTGTCCAGATTGCAAAGAAAAAGGAATTGAAAAACCCAGAAAGAGGAAAGACACCTTTACGGCATAATTAATGGATAGTGGTGCTAGTGTGCACTTTACTGGCAATAAGTCTGATTTCGCAAGTTATCAAGACTTTGCTAAAAATAATTGTTCTATCTTGCAAACTGCCACCACCATGGTCCCTATCACGGATTTTGGAACAATTTTCATAGAAGTGGCCTCACACTCTAAGGATCTGGGATATAAAGTCTGCCAACTCTATTCTGTTCTATACATGGAACAATTATATATTCAATTATTGTTGATAGGACAACTCCTGTTATCTGGCATGACTATAGAAGGAACAGCTAAAATCCTTTGGTTCTTTAATCTGCCTGAGAAATCATATGGCTTGCAAGCCAGGGCAAATTCAAATGAATCGATCTGACATCCAATGTATTGAGTGCACATGCACATTGAGACATTAGCACATTATTTTTGACTCTCCAAAAGTCAAGTGACCTTTGGCATCAATACCTTGGTTATCCCTCTGATAATGTTCTTAGACATTTTAAGGATTCCACAAAGAACTTTCCCAAAATAAGCATATCCAAGAATAAAGATGTCTATAAAGGCTGTGCAAAGGGTAAAATGACTGACAAGTCATATGACAAAAACCCCAAACACGTGAAAAAGCCTTTTGATTATATCTATTGCAATCTCAAGACATTTTCTGTTTATTCCTACCAGAAGTGTAAATACTTCATGTTCTTTTTGGACAATCACACACCTCACATCTGGCTCTACTTCCTTAAAAAGAAGAGTGATGCTTATGCTTGTCCAACAAATATAAATAAGCTTATAAATCTAATAAGTTGCCCATTTGCTATTATCAAAGTTTTCCATATAAATGTCCAGAATTTCTTATCAAATATTCTAGAAGGCTATGTTGCTATTAATAGTCTTGACAATATCAAGTATATTGTCTTTTGCTTTATGAGTTCCTCTTTGGAGCATAATTTGGCAGCCTTGAGTATTAAAGAAGACACAAATGTTGCTACTGCCAACCTGATCCAAGTAAATCTGATCTAAATATTACTGATTCATGGTTTATATATTATTATAAAAGCATAATACTAAATAGTTTACATTTAATATGAAGTATAATAAAATAATATGATTGCAGAATGGCTACTATGTGCTGAATTAGTAGGTGAGAACAATACTACTTTTTTTTACCATTCAGACAAAGCACCACTTCTTGTTGCATCCATTCTTAGAACATCCAAAGAAAAATTTCTTTTATTCTCTTTGTTTTCAAATATCCAAAATTTCTTTTTGAAAAAATTTTTTGGCCATGGCATGCATTATAGACAATCCCACAGACACTATTCCACCAAATTACACATTTCCCACTTTTTAGGCTGTTCATGATAAAACATCTACATCCTATATAATATCTGTTTGATTGTCAATGTTTGACATCAAACATGTAACTGAGCCTGTAGTGAATCTGGCTACTATTTGGAATTGGTCTTGGAATAATAATATTCTTGCTTTCTATATTTTTTTGGCTAATAAAATCTTACTTTTCTAATAAGGCAAAATTATTGTAAAATTAATATTAATTGTTTAAAACAATCTAAACCGTTTGCCAAGATAATAGCCTATACCAGCTAAAATACCTGCAATATGACCTACTGTATCAGTTGTTCCACTCTATAAAGTGTAATGACATTGGAAGTAAATAAATTATCTTTGCACCATATAACAATTTACTTACTTTTTCAGATATTGTTCTATACATATCATATGTGAAAAACCCAGAAACTGCAAGCCATGCTGGGACAGGTATAATTCCATATAATTGAAAGGTTAGCTTAGGGGCCACACATGCCAGAAGGGTCACAATAGTATAAATAGCACCTATAACAAGCAAACCCTTTATGTATTTATTTTAATAGCTTAATGGAAAAATAAACTTACCACTGGCTCCATGTGAATTATAATCAACTTTTCCTACCATTTTAGCATAGGCAAGACTTGATACCGATGAAACCAGGCCACCTGTAATTCAAGTTCAGTCGGTCTATATATTCATATACAAATATGAGAGCAAACATACCACCGAGGTAGAGAAGAATGAAGTTACGGCTTCCTAGCATTTCAAGGACCGGATTTGCCATGAAGAAGAACGTAAAGCCATTGAAAAGGATATGCGACCAATCCATATGTGAGAAGACCGATGTCATTAGAGTATATCTGGATATAGGCAATATCAAGTAATGGCATCATATGGTACGGAAAAGCAACAACAGAACGGAACTTACACTCTCCCCTCACTAAAGTTTTTCCAGCTGGTAAAAAAATGGTCCTTCATCCAGAGGAGTAACGTCGGGTCTCTTTCTTGTCTCTGTGATAGAAGTCAGGGATGTGTGATCGAATTGGACAAGCCATGCGCACATATTTTTCCTTTGCTGCCAACCAGATAGCAAACACTGCTACGTTGATACTGATGATACCCACAAACACAGCGTTCGGCGGTATGCGATCAAGAAAAGCCAGAAATTCGCGTTTGGGAGGAGGTGGCGGGGAGTGGTATCGCGGTGAATTTGACCAACGTGTTCCAGAGAGCCAGCGTCGGAGAGGACTAGCGTACAGGTCTTTCTTAGATGGAGTAAAACTCCTCGTTTGCCATTGATTATGGATTGGACGCGAAAGGATGCGAGGGTATGCCGAAAATGCTCGTGTTTGTAATGAATCGAGAACAGAAGTTCCGAGTTTATTGTTATTTTTCAGAAAAGGGAGACCTCGTTGTGTGGTGAGGACGGTAAGATGCGCATGGGGCCTGAATCCGAGGCGAAAGAGAAAGCCACTCATGAGAGAGCGAAGGAGAGTGACGAAATTCCCGAAATGGGACGCGTTGATGCGGCATGTGCATTTGGTCTTGCCGCTTCTTGGACCGGTACCACTTTCAATACCGCAGGCCACCCATCCACCTTTACCGCTTTGCATTCGAGAAGGAGCCGAGCCTCTCTCGAACGAGCCACGTCCTATATATGAGCAATGTTGGCCAACAAATGCTCTCAGGTCTGGTCCTGTCGCCTTTTTTTGTACTATTTCAAAAAACTGATGTCATAACAGGCGCACTGTCCGGGTTTGCGACGACGGTTTGCCTCCAACCCTGTGAGCACCGTCTACCATGCGACAACAAGAACTGTACTAATGGTTTCAACTCCCAGTCGACCTGCTCAAGACCCGCCTACAACAGGGTGATGGCAAAGCCAGGCTACCACAGTGCGCATGCCCCGATGGACGCCCTCATCTTGATACTTAACCTCAAATCATTCACAGGGTTCACTCCTCCCTCATTCTGAGCACAACACGCGATATCATTGCGAAAAATGGTCTGCGCGGCCTGTGGCGAGGTACATTCCCCTCTCTCGTTCGGTGAGTGTACCGACTTGTCTCCATACGCTGCGGATCATTACCTATGCCATTTCCATCCTATCCTCTTCGCATCGCTCATTGTTACTTATATTTCTGGGTCATAGAAATGTTCCTGGTGTTGCGCTTTATATGACCAGTCTCACACAACTGCGTACATTCCTTGCACGCACACCTTACTTTGCTCTGGTCAAGAAATACCCTGACGGAGCAACCGTTAACAAGAACGGTTCTGTCCTTCCCAGTCTTACAAGCCAAGGAAACCTTATGGCAGGCGCAACGACGCGTGTCGCAGTTGGTTTCTTGCTCAATCCGTTCTCCGTGCTCAAAGCGCGCTTTGAAGTACGTTCCCTGTTTCTCATCGTTGTCCTTGATTTCAAGCCGTGCTGCCCGTAGAGCAACATTTACGCATACCAAAGCTTCTCCGGCGCGCTCCTGTCCATTACACGGCAAGGTCCCTCCGAACTCCTGCGCGGGTTTCTCGCGTCTTCACTACGCGATGCCCCATATGCCGGCCTTTTTATGGTGTTTTATGAAGGGATCAAAGGCGAAGCTTGTATGTCTTCAAGTTCAACCTGCTCAACCGTGACAACCTATCAAACTCCGTTTCTTAGCATATCTCATGCCGGCCTCGTCTAGCAGCCACGCTGCGCTGATCCACAGCGTGTCCGCCGCGTCCGCAGGCGCAATCGCGACTCTTGCGACCCACCCCTTTGATGTCATCAAGGTATGTTTCACATGGAGGTCAATCTCCCGTTTTATTCTCACTGGTATACCAATATCTAGACAAAAGTCCAAGTACGCTCTGAGGATCGGTACCATGGGTTCTTCCGTACGATTGGTACCATATGGACAGTAAGTCTTCCTGTTGCCTCATTGTACTATTTAACCAACATTTCCGTCAGCAACGCGGCATAGCGGGATATTTCGACGGCGCTTCGCTTCGGCTATCTCGAAAAGTCTTGAGCTCAGCAATTGGCTGGGCAGTATACGAAGGCGTCTTGATGTTCATGCGGACTACATAATACTCTCTAGACGCCTCAAAACACATTATCCTGGCTGGCTTTGCACTATGTAATAGACGATATAACCTCGCACGCACTGACCTCTAGATACTGACTTATTATCCCCTCTACTCAGATAGTTGTACACTACATTACCGCGTTTAAAATGCTATCTTTATTGACTGTACCGGTATTGAAGCACTAGCCATTTGAATGCACAGGACTCATACATCGTTCTCAACACTATCTATGTACATGTTTGTGTAGCAAAAAGTAATAAACATTAAATACAGCCTCCGGCTATGAGTATTCCTTTTGGATGAACTTTGCAATAGTCTGCAACTGGATGTTTGACGTCCCTTCGTAGATTGCGCCCTAATTGACCGGACAAGTTAGTCAAAAAAGATCAGAGGAAGAATGAATGAATTTGACATACGATCTTCGAATCTCTCCAGAACTTCTCAATACCTGTTTCTCTGGTGAATCCAACACCTCCTGCCCACTCGATTGCACTACCGGAAACTCTTTGAGCAACAACACTGCTCCAGTACTTGGCCATGGCAGCTTCCTTTGTAAACGACTTGCCCTCTTCCTTTAAACGTGCAGCGTTATAAGTCAGGAGTCTGGCTGATTCGATGTCGATGGCAGCCTGTGCTATCTGGAAAGCCATACCCTGGAATGTTCCAATGGGTTGGCCGAATTGTTGACGCTGGTAGGTGTAGGGCACCGATTTATCAAAGGCACCTTGAGCAAGGCCGAGCATCTGGGCAGCAATCCCAATACGACCTAGTAGAATAATTGGGTCAAAAGGTCCATCATTAACAACGATATACAAAAACTCACCCTCGTTAAGGATTTCGATGGCAATCTACGCGTAAAAGCTGAGCTTTAGATGAATGATGTCATAACAGTGGTAACATACTTTGTATCCCTTGCCTTCACCGCCAATGATATTTTCCTCAGGGATCTTGAGGTCGTCAAAGTCCAATGTACACGTCGAGGACGCGCGGATACCAAGCTTCTGCTCCTTCTTTGCAATCTTAACACCCATATCCTTGGTGGCGAGGAAGCAAGTGATACCCTTGTATCCTTTGCTCGGGTCGATCTAAGTAACACCATGTCAGACTAGTTAAAAAGCAAAGTAGATTGAATAACTTACATTAGCAAAGATAAGGAATATCTCAGCTTCATAAGAGTTTGTGATCCACATCTTGGAACCGTTCAATGTATAGCTGTTGCCATCCTTAACAGCACGGGTCTTGAGGGCAAACGCGTCGGAACCAGACGAAGTCTCGGAGAGACAGAAAGAACCAAGCTGTCAAAAATGATCAAGACAATCCTAACATAGCACATATAACCCGTAATCACCTTGCTTTCCGATAGCTGTGGTAACCATTTCTCCTGCTGCTCTTTCGATCCATACTTGCGGATGACGGTGTTGACAAGGGTGTTGTGTACATCGCACAGCACAGACACGGACGGATCCACTTTTGCAAGCTCCTCAATGGCAATGATAGCCGATGTAAAGGAGCATCCGGCTCCTCCTTGGTCCGGACTGGTCTCAATACCCATCAACTGTTCGGGAAGCGGGTGCCCGCACGTTAAGGCGAGCTAATGAGCTCGGAAGGCTGGGATCACTTACACCTTGGTCAAAGAGGCCTTGGATGATGGCTGGATCCATGTTTTCGTTCTCGTCCATTTCGCGGACCTTGGGAGCGACGACGTCGGCAGCGAAGCGCTTGACTGAGCAAAACGCGAAGAGTTTTTAGCAGGAGAATTACTAACATGAACAGAAGAAACGCACCGGTATCGCGCAGCATCTCTTCCTCGTCAGAGAACACCGTCAATGACGCAGGGCGCAAAGCCTCTTCGCGTCTGCGAGTGGACGATGTGAATGTCCTACAGGGGCGATTCCGCGAAAGATCGAATTAACCACCATTCCCAATCAGCTAAAACATGATTTTCGACGGACCTGGAGACATTAGAGAGCGGCCTAAGGCGCAGAGATCTGGCAGAACGAGTAGCAGCGGCGAGCATGGTGGTAATTTTTGACAAGGAGGAAAAGGCGGGGGATCAAGTTGGGGTAAAGCATGTGTTTTAATATTAGAACTACACCGGTCATGTGATCATAGCCATCTCGGCGGGGGCATTCGATTCGATGCAACTGTTGCCGCAGCCTCCGTACTGACACCAAATGGCCGCCCGCCTCCTCGTCGTCGCTGCCGTAGCCAACGCCGCCTTGGCTTTCTCTAATACTTCTCCTGTCGTCGCATGGTCTTCTTCTAGGTATGAATCCGCGTATACCTGAGAACACAAACTAACAAACACAACCAGTTCCTATGCACTCGATTCGCTGCCTGCTCGATTGGACAGCACGTACCATACAGTATCTCTTCTCGAGAGCATTCTGAGCTCTGAGGACATTTGCAACCACGATGCAGTCGTATTGGTCAACCAACCCGGTGTGCGTAGTACACATTCACTGGTAACGCCATGCTCAAGTCTTTATTTTACCAGCTGCACGCCTCGGATCTGCGAACACTAGAACCAAGCACACATATAGCCCGAAGCATCGCCTCTGCACATTCATCCCGCCAGTACCCCTACCTGCCCTCTCACCACTCGCACGCAAACGGAATACTATCTCTCGCAGAAAGCGTATCCTCGAAATGCGGTTCTCGCCTCCTCCAATACGCACCAGGCAAAGACAAAGTCACCCTCCAACCCAACTCTAAACACGTCCTGTGCATGAACATGCCACACCTCGACAAGTCCGGCCACTCTCGCAAAACAACCATGGCGCAGCACGGTTCGCAGAACCCTCAAAAATCTAATTTACCAAACTGATCCTTTTTTTCATCCAGAATCTCTTCTAGGGGACGAATTGTCCTCAATCACCTCATCATTCCCAAACCACCTCATAATCTTCACCGGCTCGCCACTTGGCTCGCACTCCAAACGTCAAGTCCCCGACCGGCCCATTTTGGACCTCTCATCCGACTCCTTCTCCTCATTCGCACCAACCAACACCACCCTCCCCACAGGCGGCGTGCTGAAGCGATACCAACTCCTCACTCCAGGCCTAATCACCGCGCTTCTCATCGCCTTTTTCGTTCTCGTCCCCGTCGTGATGATGGGCATGAAAGCGCTCGCGAGCATCCAGAACCCTATCCGCGTCGACGTTTCCAAGTCGTATAACGCGCAAGAGCGCAAGAACCAGTGAGATACTCGGTCATTAGAAAATTGGATTTTCGAGTATATGCGTGTCGTTTGAGAAATCGGACATTGATAGTATAAGCTACTGTGCAATAATCTGATGATGTAGTTTTCTCTTGTGCAATTCAATCGTTATGCCAAAGCGAACAACAGCATTAAAACAGCGATGCAACGACCTCTACCTGTACATTGTTATACAAAGAGTAAATGATTAGCTGAAATTACTACATACACTACACTATCAACGAATCAAAAAGAACGAAAGTAAAAAGACACCAAAGGTATGCAAGAAAGCTAACAAAAAAAAACACAAATCCAAAAAAACTCAAACCTCCCCCGCAAAAGAAGACAAAGAAGCCTCCCAACACCCCTCCAAAACCATCCGCATCAAATCCACAGCCGCCAAATGGAACGGCAACCCCTCGCGATCGCGCGTGCTTCCCCCCGCAACCTCAACCCCGCACCTCACACGCGCAAGCACAGCAAGATCAAAGTACCCCTTTGTCACTTCCTCCAGCAGCTTGTCGTCGCTTGGCACACGGCCTGCGTCGGACATTGTCGTTTGTGCGTGTTGCGTGTACGACGCTGAGTGCGCGGAGTGTAGGAGATGCGTGTGGATCATCGTCGCTGATGAGAATGACAATGATGCCATAGGAGACGCCGACGAGGAAGATAAAGTCGGGATGGATGTCGCACGTGGCACGCGAATAAGAATCGACGTGGCTTGGGGTATAACCGGCGCTCTAGCCGACGACGACGACGACGGCGGCGCAGGGTCCACATCGCCCGCCGGGTCCTCCGGCACAAAACTCCTCGTCAATCCTAGATCATCCAACGAAGGCGGGACAAAAATCGGCAACGTCCTCTTTGGGAAAACAGCATACGTCGCCGAGGACACATCCGTAAACACCGTTTGCTGGTGCTGCGGCTCCTCCTGCACCTTCGACGCATTCACAGGCCGCGCCACACCACCCACACCAGGCACAGACGCAGACGTAGCCTGCACGCGCGTCGTCGTCGTCGGCACAACAAGCGGCAGATTGCGCTCATCCCACGGCGTAAACATCCACGGCGCATCCGGGACCACACACACCACATAATGGTGCAACGGCGGCAGCTCCCTCGAGCCCACCACACTCTCCCGCAAAAACACCGCCCAGGCGTCCACCTCGGACTGCTCCATCGCACCCAGCCTCGCAAACACCACGCGCCACTCCACATTCGCGCGCTTCGCAAAGGCCATGGCGAAATCCCACACGCGGCGGATGACATCTGCCCACGTCCACCCGTCGCCCTTTGGCTCTTCCGCGGTGTCAGCGTCGCCCGCGACGAGCCAGACGCGCGAGTCCCACGCCTCGCCTCTCTGGTCGGTACAGCACGCGACGACCCAGCGGCCACATGCACTGAGCGCATAGCCGACATGGAGGAGCGTGTACCTATCCACAACATCCAGCGGTGCATGCGCCGCGCGCACATACGTGATACTCGCGCGGGGCGGCCTGGCGAGTGTAAACGACGGGTTCATAAACAGCCTCCGGACCTCTGGCGGGCGATGGGCATGTGGCATACCCGGGTGGATCAATCCCGCGCGAGCGGTACGTTCACGATCAACAGGGACCAAAATCTTGTTATATACCGACGCAGCCATCCACTCCATCTGCGTGCCGTACGCATACGGCGCGCTGGGTTCCATGCCGTGCACGACATGGACCTCTGGGACGAGCTGGAGAATGATCTGTCGGGCGTTGCTCGCGAGGAGCTTTCTGCAGAGTGCGAGGATCTGGCGGAGGACGGGGGAGGCGAGGGACATGATGGCAAAGGGGAGCACGAGAAACACGACGAGTGGGTTGGGTGATTGGAACACGGACATGCTTGCCACGAGATTGGCTGTGGAACGTTAGCATTGAATCAAAAATACAAGGAGGAACGTACCAAAGTGTTTTCTCAGTGTCGCGTCGTATCTTACAGCGATGAGCCCTGGTGATCCGTCGATGCTCATCGGAGCCTTGGCCATGTTCATGGCCCCATACCGCTTGGCCTGGGAAGTGTTAAGATTGGTATAAAACAAGGTAAAAAACATACCTTGTAAACATCCTTGAGACCTTCAACCCAGGTGTCGACCCATACCCTGCGGGTATCATCGTCCTCAAACATGACCAACGCATCAAAGTTTTTAGGGCCGCCTTTCGGGCACAGACCGAGTTTTTCCCAAAAGAGCAGGGAAGGAGGTTTGAGATCGAGGACGACGTCGCCTTTTGCGATGGAGAGCATCGGTTCTTCGAGAGGGTATATAGGAGTGGAATCTGTAGAAATCAATACTCTGTAAAAACATGAGATAAAAGACGCACCCAACCCAAATAGTTCTTCCATGCCGAGTCCGACCTTGAGTTGGGCGGGATCATGTCCCTCTTGGATGAGCTGCTCGCGGACATTTTCCAAAGCCTTCATGACAAGCTTGACATCGCGAGGGCTGACCCTCGCCTCTCCAATGCCACCCAAGCGCGTACTAGCAAGCGCCGTAGCAGCATGACAAACACCATGTCCACCCGAAGCCGCCCGCCACACACGGGCCCAAACCGGATTCTCGACTGCTTCGCGGGCAACCTGCTGTGCGGCTGCGGCGAGCGCGCGCAGGCGCTCTGCTTCCTGGCCGGCGTGTGCGGCGGGGGAGACGGGGGTGGGGACGGACGCGAGGGATTGCGGCGGCTGGAGGCCTGTGTTGGAGGTGGATGCGGGGGGCGCAGGACTGCTGGTGCCGCGGAGGGGCACGCTGAGGGCGAGCAAGGCGCGGTGCTCAAACTTTGTGCGCAAGAGGGCTGCGCCTGGGGGGAGATAGGCGGGCGGGGGCGTGGTGGAACGCTCTGGGATGTCGTCGACCTCGATGCCGCGGTAGCGACTGTCCTGGAAGATGTCTGATTCGTCGCTGGAGGAGGAGGAGGAGGGCGAGTCGACGTCCATGTCGTCAGACTGCCAGAGGGGCTGCTGGTGGTCTTCGGACTTGAGCTGGCGTGCCTGGAGCTTGCGGACGAGACGGATGCGTGGGTCGGTTATTTCGTCGTAGCGCCTGCGCCAGCCTTCTTGGTCGGGTGGACGAGGAGCGAATTTTCCGTTGGCATGCTTGTCGTCTGCGCGGCGGTGGTAGTCTGAAAAGGGGATTGGGTCGAAACCGGGGGAATGAGAGTGCTCGAGGTAGACGTTTGGGGTGAGGGGGGTGTGAAAGTCGGGTGAGGGTGCGGCAGAGGAGAGGACGGTTGTGTCGCGGACGAGCTCTGGGGGGCTGTTGTCGATGGAGATGGGAGTGTCTATGGGAGCAGGAGTCCATGCAGGTTGATTAGGGGGAGAAGTAGCTGGAGTAGCTGGACGGTCGAAAAAGCTGAAATCGTCGTCTGTGAAAGCGTCTTCAAAAGGGTTGCTGGGGATGGGATTGGGGATGTTGGTGGATGGTGCGGTGGATGTTGGATGTGCAAAGGTGTAGCCGAGGTCGTCAAAGAGATAGTCGTCGAAAGTGGGCCAGGGATCTGCTGGGGGATCTGGATCTAGCGGTGCGGGGGGCGGGGGAGATGGGGAAGGGACTGGCGAGGCCTTGACTGGCAAGGGCTGGGGTGGGGATGGGTAAAAGCTCTGGACGGGTGCGGGGGCAGGGGGCTGCTTGGGAGTCTTGGGAGAATCTCTCTCGCGCTTGAGACGCTCACGCTCTCTTTCTCGCTCACGTGCGACGGCGTCTACATACCCGCCGACCTCTGCAGCGACTGAGCGGAGAGGCTTGCTTCTGTGGACAGTGAGGGCGCGAAAGGCGTAGACAGAAGGCAACGGATGGCGGGCTATGGGAGGCGAGAGAACAGGAGAGAGCTGATGGAGCTGTGGGGGCAGCTCTGGAAGATGGGAAAGACTAGGACGATATATGGACGAGACAAGACAGAGCTCCTGTGGATAGGTCGCAAGAAGACCCTTGTGGTCGCCGTGGGTGTTTTGGACGGCGATCCAGACGATGACGAAGCGGTGCTCTGCAAGAACGACGCCCTCGTCTGCAAACTGGGCAGCAAGAGCAGCAGTGGGCCCCTGGTAGACAGCAAGAAAGTAGGCCGGGGTTGCATGGGGCAAAAGAGTTATGGGAGCTCCTGGGGTGAGTGTCTGTGGGTTGAGCGGGGCAAAGGGAGTCGGCAGCAGAAGTGGATGGACAAGTCCCTGGTAGACATGAAGCTGACAAAAGACGGAATGGCGGACAAGCAGGCCATCTGCAAAGACAGGCAGGGCGAGTCTGTCTCTGAGATCGGCGTCGAGGATTGCAGCGAGCATGGCTCAAGGGCAACAGCAACAGCAGCCGGGGAATGCCGACGCAGGTTGCTCCTTCTCTCCCATGGTCAACTCGCACACAACTCTCCTCAACTCACACAACGCCCGCATCCTCTGCCTCGCAGACATCCGCGGAAAGCTCAGTGCCCTCAACGACCTCGCCCGCGAGCACAATGCTGCTGCCATCATACACACCGGCGACTTTGGTTTCTTTCGTATGTCTTTTTTCTCTCACTAGAACACAGCTCACCTCCTTTCAGAGGCAAACAGTCTCGAGCGTATCAATGACCGCACTCTTCGCCATCTCACAATGTACTCTCCTCTCATCCCCGCCCCCCAGAGAACCCATCTTCTCGCTCCAGAAAACCCACCCGCCCTCATCCGTTCAACTGTCAACATAGAGCTCCTCTCAGAGTTCCCCCTTCTCCTCTCTGGCCAGCTCACTCTCTCCGTCCCAGTCTACACTGTCTGGGGTGCATGCGAGGATGTCCAGGTTCTAGAAAAGTTCCGCTCGGGCGCCTACTCTATCCCCAACCTCCATGTCCTCGACGAGGCAACCACCCGTCTCCTCGATATCGCTGGTCTCAAGCTCCGTCTCTTCGGTCTCGGTGGCGCCCTCGTCAACCACAAGCTCTTTGACAACGGCGACGGCGCAGCTACCATCGCAGGCGGCCAGGGCACCATGTGGACAACCGCCCTCCAGATCGGCGAGCTCGTAGACACCGCCCAGCGCGTCTTTGACCCCTCAGAGACCCGTCTTCTCGTCTCCCACGCGTCTCCAGGTCGCGAGGGTCTTCTCTCCCAACTCGCCCTCGTCCTCAAAGCAGATCTCACCGTGTCTGCCGGCCTCCACTTCCGCTACGCCTCTTCCTACAACGAATTCAGCGTCCAGCCAGATTTTGCCGGCTTCCGCCACAAACTCACCCTCGCCAAAGAAGCCTTTGACAAGGTCTGGGACAGCGTCAAGGGCCAAGTCGACGCAGTCATCGACGACAACCAGCGCGTTCTCCTCGACAAGGCCCTCTCCGTCGTCGAGCGCATCCCACCCGCACTCCCCTCTTCCGGCCCAGGCGCAGCCGCAGCCGGCGAAGAGCCCGCCTGGAAAAACTGCTGGAACTGGAACCTCTGCGACGCCGCATACGGCTCTCTCGTCCTCGACGTCAAAGACGGTCGCGTCTCGGCCGAGCTCAAGAGCCAGGGCTTCAATTTCGCCTACCGCCGCAGCGCCACCGTCCCCGCCACCCCAGCCGCCCCAGCCGCCCCATCCCTCCCCGCCCAGGCAGCTCCACAGGTCAAAACCCCTCCAGCACCATCCAGTCCCGTCCAAAAACAGCAACCCAACGGAACGCCAGCAGACCCCAAAAAGCCCCAACCCGCGCCTAAATCAAAAAAGGACAAAAAGGACAAGACGAACCCTAGCACCCCGGACCCCGTCGAGCCAGACGCCGCACCCGCCGCGCCGGAACCTGCACCCACCCCCGCCCCCGCCGCTGCACCCGTGTCAGGCGCGCGCACGCCCAAAACAGGTAAACCCCCGCGTCACCCCTGGACCATCTTTATGCGCATGGCGCCCCACATCCAGGTCACCGAAGCCGACATTCGCGAATTCTACAACGAAGCCAAGGCCGGCGTGCGTATTCCCTCACTCTCACCTCTGCTCCGCTAACCAATCCACAGATCACACGCGTCAACCTCCCGCACCCGTTCGCGGGCAAAGCGCGTCTTGCGTACGTCGAGTTTGGCGATGAGGAAGCTATGAAACTCGGTCTTGAAAAGCACGCCGAGGTGCGTTTTTCCCTTCTCTCTCCCTACTCATTTTCTCATACCCTTTATAGACCCTTAAAGATACTACGCCCGACGTGAAACAAGCGACAGACCGCGAATCGCGCACCGCCGAGCACCAAAACCAACAAGCGTTCAACAACGCGTCCGCACCCAACCAATCACCCACCACCCAAAACGCCAACACCAACACCAACAACACCAACACCCGCGGCGGATTTGGAGGGCGTGGGAGAGGCCGTGGCGGGCCTGGAGGAAGCGGCTTTGCTGCGCGCGGGCTCTCTGCCGCTGGACTCACCAGGGGCGGCGGTCGCGGTGGCGGTCAAAATCAGCAGGGACAACAAGGTGGTACGACCGGTAATGGCGATGCAGGAGCCAACAAACCCAGCACCGGAGACACACCCTCTGCCACAGCGACCGCGTAACAAAAAAAAACAACGCCTGTTTTTTTCTTCCTCTCATACGGGTCTACGTCTAATACCATACCATACCTACTCACTTTTTTTTTGTGTTTCGTCGTTTAATTACGCGTCGTTTTTTATGCAATTGCAATTTTTCTATACCCCACCCCAAAAATGTGCACTTTTCGCTCGCTCGTCGTCATAGATTCCATTAAGCTACCAAAAAAAAAAAATATATTGCTACACGTTCGTCGGAGGCGGGTTGATTTTATTAGGTATATCCAACATCCTACAAAACGCCTCTGTCTGCGGATTCGTATACCACGGCGCTGCATCCAAAACACTCAGCCAACCTAGAACCTTACACAAAAAGTAACATTGAACCCACGTTGTTTAAACTTGTTTCCGCCCTCGTGGCCAGGCCCAGGGGCCGTCCTCGCAAAGCTCTGACACTCACTCACAGCCAACGACCGCACATTCTCGCGCACCCACGCGCGCTCTCTCGCGACGATCCCGCGCGCGTCCGCTTCGTCCGGGAAGGGGGGCTGGTGCCGCGTCGTCGACAGCCACGGGTGGAACGCGCGGGTGATTGCGAGCCACTCCTCGTCGAAGGTGAGTACTGGGCCCTCGTCCGGTGAGGGTGTGGGTGTGTCGATATCGATCACCTCGAGGAATTGACGGCGGGGGAGACATTTGTCGAGAGCTAGAAATTTGGTTTCGCGTGCGCGGGGAGGGGGTAAGGGAGGAGTTTCCACCGTCTCCTCTTCATCCTCCAACAAAATCTCATCCGGGTTCCTACTCACCGCCGCCGCCTGCCCTCCTCCTCCACTCCCACCCTCCCCCTCCCCCTCCCTCTCCACCCCCTCCTCATCCTCAATCCGAATCTCATCAGGATTCGCCACAGGCGCCGTCCCAGGCACAGACGCAAGCGCCGGCTCATGCACCACCACCGCCTCATACCGCGTATGCAAATGCGCCGCGAACCACCACTCCGGCTTAAGCGTGCGCAGGAGCCCCATGAGCGGCGGCGAGCCCAGCGCGCCCTTCTCTATATCAGCCCTAAGGAACGTTTTCCGATGGAGCAGCCCGGCGAGGTCGCCGTGGTGCTCGATCGACTGCGGCCAGTCGTGCGAGAGAAAGATGCGGGTTTCTGAGAGCTGTCGCGCGTTGATACACTTGCATGGGTAGATGGATGGATGGATGGATGGGTAGACGCACAAGTGATAGTTTGCGCACGCAGTATTCGCGGATGTGGTAGATACTCCGCATGGAGCCTTGGTCGTACGGTACCTTTTCATAGTGCCCTGTACACAACCATCCAGTCTCTCTTCATCGAATGTAAATGTAAATCAACACACCGTATTTAAAATCATTAGCCTTGAATATCCCCGACGCGCCTGCGATAGACACACCATTCACTCGGACGCACCCAGCATGTCCCAGGAAATAAATATTGGGCGCAAGCCATCCACCATGGTACCTACACACCCTTCATCATCCAAACACCCCGTACAAAAAACAGGACACTCACAACTCCCACATATAATTCGACGCCTCATGATTCCCTCCAATCACAAGCGTCAAAACCGGCGCCTGCTTCTCGCCCGTATAATACCTATCGCATCATAAACGCACCAACAAAACTGATTGTTCACAGCCCCACCTACTTGTAGAAATGCTGCAGCTGCCTGTACTTTGCCGGCACCGACATGCACTGCAGATCCTGGTGATTCCTCACCGCCTGAAAGTCGCCGCAGATGAGGAGCACGTCGACTTTATACCCGTTCTTTCTCTCCAGCTGCCCGATATGACTGTAAATGGCGTCCAGCTCGCCATGGCAGCATCCTTCAACTGCAATCTACACATTCGCATAGTCAATAAAACACAATAAAACAAACATACCGTACTAAAACACACACTCACTCACCTTCATCGAGCGATATCTGACCTGTAGCGATTTGCTATACCTAAATAGACGTCTGACCCCAATACTGGAAAGCATGAATGAGACCAAAACGTGACCGTCTCATAATAAAACAACAATTTGAAATTACCCGCGCCTTCATTCGATACCACCACAATGCAAGCAGCCATACCCCCACAAGCGCGCTCAAAATCTCTCCGCGCATGTCTCCTCTGCTCCGTCATCCAGCTCCCCGGTGATTTCAGAAAACACGGCTGTCCAAACTGCGAAGAGATCCTCCAGGTCCGGGTCCCCCGTCTCTTTTATCCCTCAAAACTGACCTTTTTTGGTGTAAACGCAACAGATGAAAGGCGCTCCAGATCGTATCTCATCATGCACAACTACCCAGTTCGACGGTATCATCGCAGTGATAGACCCAGATAACAGCTGGGTGGCGCGGTGGCAGCGCACAGGTGCCGCTCTCCATCATTCTTCTCCGGGTGCCTTTCCAAGCTAACCTCCACTTTAGCCAAATACGTTCGGGGAATGTACGCAGTCCGCGTGTCAGGTCGTATACCAGAGGACGTAGAAATGGAACTCGAACGAAGAAACATCAAGTACCGCCCACGAGACCAGAGCGACCAGGATTGAGTTCAACTCTCGCATCTCTGCTTTCGCGCTTCCGATATGAACTATTCGTATCAAACCTCGGAATATTG
Source organism: Psilocybe cubensis (assembly GCF_017499595.1). Taxonomy (NCBI): domain Eukaryota; kingdom Fungi; phylum Basidiomycota; class Agaricomycetes; order Agaricales; family Agrocybaceae; genus Psilocybe; species Psilocybe cubensis. The sequence continues at coordinate 2,788,638 of NC_063002.1, read as the reverse complement.
TACCATTAAAAATCTACTCTTGCTGCTCTCAAGAGATTATAGATACATCCATAACATAGTGTAATTGTAATTAATACGGCTCTAGCCCAAGTAACCCTTGACAGGCACCTTCAATATCCGCAATCTTTTCCAGGAATCAGTCAACGACGGCAGTGGAAATGCAGGTTTTTACTCACCTCTTTAGGCGCCGAAACAGAAAGTATTGTCGCGTTTTTAGCTCCCACCAGAACCTCGTCCTACGAATATCTTGTCAAATACTGTGATTTATGGATACACTGAAACCCACCTCAATGCGTATACCCATATTATGGAAGTGTTTGGGGAAATTGGCAGTCGGTGGAACATAGATTCCTAGAATTTTGTCAACTTCAAGCTCGCCTACTCATAATTTCATCTACCTACCAGGTTCAATGGTTATAACCATCCCATCTTGTAGACTAACGGCGAAAAAATCAGAATGACTCATGAGGAAAGGCAACTAAAAACATACGGCGCTGATCTATCCATATGCGAGGACTCGTGCAAATCTACGGATTGTTGAGTTTGTAAATCACGAAAATTCCTGAACACCCACGCACCTATTCCAATAGGATGACTCAAATAATGGGGGTAAAGCACCCTCTCCAGGTCACCCTCATTCCCAAGATTGAACCCAATTTGATTAAGCTCCGACTTCAAGAGAGTACATGATTTCCTATGAAGTTCCTGTAAAGAATATCCGTGCTGTGCCGAACACAACCCAATCAACTGTTTCTGTGCCGAGAGTACTGCGCTGTACAGGTCGCGCTGAGGGGCAGAGAATGTACCACAGGCCGGGAACGTGCGAGCTACAGAAGCCATGAGTGTTTTTATGATAAAAAACCACGAAAAAACATACTGATGTCCGATGCATATCCGCTTTAAAGAAATCAGAATGGAGTCGGTTCATTGAATTAACTACTTACTTGTATTCACATCCAGCGTCAATAAGCACGAGTTCATCCTCGGTGATTATCTGGTTATTAGCGGTATAGTGTAAAATAAGAGCATTAGGTCTTTGAATATCATTAGCTCTCCGATTTGTGAAAAAATCATAAAATTACCCAGAAGCAACAACAGGCACATATGCAGGTCGCTGAGACCCTGCGAGAGCGCACATATATTCGAAATGGGCTGCCAATGCACCCTCTGACTTTCCAGGCTCAGCAAACCTCATAGTCTACATCAATTCTGGTCAACTTGTACCTTGTCAAAAAGAACAATTAAATACCTTAGCATGCGCCCGCCCACTAATATCTGCCGCTGCCCGCATAATCTGCTGTTCTGCCTTGCTCTTGATGGCGCGCAACTTTCCCAATTGTGCTGCAAGCGGCCGTCGCGAAGAGCCAGACAGACTTTCAAAAATATCTTCATGTTCTGTTGCGGGGGTTCCAGTGAGGTATCTGAGCAAGGATTTCGACTTCTTGCGCGAGGTATTGTGTGTCACGTTAGGAAGGTCCACATAGACATGCGAAGATTTCGGAAGCAGAGACTTGAGATACGAGCTGAACTTGTCGATCAACATCGTGTCGTCGGCATGAAACAAATCTTTGGACAGAGCCAGACTCGTTCTAGCGGAGAGATATTAAGAAGGTTAGACAGGAGCAAGTGAAGCGTATCTCACCTGGCACCATCCCACTTTTCTTTCGCGAGATCTCTACCAGACGAAAAGAGCGTCATTTTATATCCCTTCTGGGATGAATTTTTCTCTGAATCTCGTTAGCCATATCAAGCAGACCCGAGTCACCCGATATACAACGTACCGAGAACGACCGCAGAGTCCGGCTCCTCGAACCCAGTCAGATACCAAAAGTCGGAGGCTTGCCTGTACTTATAACTGTATGTTCCCCGTCAAGCCTTTACAACCTGCATGAAATCCAAAACAAAACATACAAAATATCTTACAGCGATGTCAGAACACTAAAGCTTCAGCAACAGAAACAATGACGACACGCACTTGCAGACATATATTTTATGGGAGCGGACACTGCTACCGCAACACTTCCATCAGGCAGAAGGTCCATGAGTTTCCGGCGTCGTTGCTCGTACTCCGAGATAGGGATTCCGGGCGTGAGGTCATTCCGTTGAACTACCCAAGAGACAGTTTGAATAACCCGCCAGAAGATATGGCAAAAAGGGCGCACCTAGGTGAGGATGTGATATAGTCGTAGGTTGTCCATATTCCGAAGGTTTCGTAGCTAGACTCCTCGTGCCAAAGCGAGATCCTGCACGTCGGAAAGAATTGAACATGGAGACATGGAGCAAGATAGAAATTTAGACCCTAACCACTGATCTCTCCAAGCCCTAACCTTACTTATAAAACAGGGCTTGGCACAGTTGGGCTGCTTTCGACTCACAGAGACGCGTACCTGGACTCGCCTTACTGAAGCTCTCATTTGCAATACAACGAAATTGTCCATGTCAAAAATTCTGACTAAACTACTAACAATTCTTTCTTCCCAGTTTTAAAAAAATGATATCATAACAGAACAGCCTCCCACCGTGCCGTAGGCACTGTCCTTGAAGCATCCCTATAGTCGTGCGTCACGAGGCATTTTCTTCAACGCCTGCCGCACACCAAGGTCACCTAGTACATCTTCTGCACCAGCCAAAACTGTATTAAGAAAGAATATCAGTTAAAGATTCAAAGCATATTGACGCGATAAGGTACTGACTAGCATCGAATCCAGATGTCCTGTGATACTGCAAAAAAAATACAAGTTGAGCAAATATATCTCAGGCAACCCCGCAAGGATAAACTTACATTCTCGATGAATTTACCCATTCCAGTTACAGTCAGTGCCCGTCCGCCGAACACCTGGGTTGCATCTACAAAAAGATAATATCAGCAACAGTACACACCAGTAAGTTCAGACTAAATACCTTCGGCCGTCTCGCGCCCTGCTTTGCTGATGAATCTGGAGTCGGATAGTGAACCGAATGTCACCAAAATACTCGATATCGGTGAGAAAGAACGCACTGTTTGAGCAGACCAATAGGACCCGCCAATTTATCAGATTGTTGAGCATAGGTCATCTTGTAGACGACGGTTTCACCTCAGTTGCGAACTTAGTGGAATATTCGGCAAAAGGAATCGTACCTGGTTCATCTGGTATGTTATGCTTTCATACCAATTCTGACATGCTTCTACTCTAGAAATCATGGTTGCAAGTTTGGCTCTTATCACTGCTTGGGATGTCAAAGGTTTGCCGAAAACAATGCGCTGTGTTGACCACCTGATAACGGAGTCAACAATGTGGCTTTAGGTTTTGTCAATCAAGATTCGCGTACTTCAAAGATTCTTCGACAGCCAGTCGCTGAGCCGCGATCGAAGTCCCACACACCATCCATCGCTCGTGGTTGAAATTAGATAGAATGACCGACATGCCAGCGCCAACTTTGCCCAGTGTATTGGCAACAGGTACTCGGACCTAGAACATGCGACGTCACGGAAATTCTCCACAATTAATAGAATCCAGGCATGCCTTGTTGAAAGTCACATAAGCTGTACCAGCTACCGACGAATATGCGGTCTTGATGGGCTTTGTCTCCACCCCAGGTCCTCTTTCGATCAGTATGACAGTGAATCCGGTCTTTTGCAGGTAGTCAGAATCCAACTGTTAGAAGTTATAAATATATGTTCACCTCTGTCTTGCAGCCGGTTGTAAAATAGTCTGCAAAGGTCCCATTTGTAATCCATCTTCGTGGCTCCATGTCAACGATTGTATGATTTAGATATTTATGCACGTACTTTTTGGTTCCAGTGACAATCCAGTAATCTCCATCACGTACAGCAGTGGTTTGAAGACCTCCGACATCGCTGCCTGCAAATGCTTCGCTGATAGCAAGAGCAAGGAATTTCTTGCCAGAAAGAGTCTGTATATCTTTGTAAGGATGGCTGATCGACAAAACATTTGTCTCACATACTTCGTTTACAACTTTATCGTATAACTCAGGATTGCCATAGTTTAGAATTGGCGGTAAACCAATAACCAAACCCGCCAAAAGACCGTCAACCACTGCTCTGCTACTGACACGAGCAAGCTCCGCATGGATAATACCCTAAAATAAAATGCTTTAAAAGAAGTCCACGTTTTAAGAGATAAAATTGTACTTCGTGGAAATAATCAAACTCTTCTGGTTTTACTATTCCGCCCATCAGAGTACGCCCTTTCAAATGCTTCCCTGGGCCCATCCTCATGGCAATGATGTTTGTTTCACTAGATATGGAGTTTGAATAAAACACGCGGCTCCTCCCATTGAACGAGAAAACAAGACATACGCCATTTTGTCCACAACTTCCTGCGATATCCTTTTCCCGCTTTCCTCACACCTCACAGACTCAGGTTTGACAACCGTCTCAAAGAACTCTCGCACAGCAGTTTGAAATTTACGGTGATTTTCTGAGTAGTAAGGACTGAAGTACCCTTGGCTGAGCCACGTTGGTTCACCGTATGGTACTTTGCTCAGCGCCCCCGGAACGGGGGCTTTGATCTGTTCCGTCTCGCCTTGCACCGTACCGATTTGAAGACGTGCGTATTGTGGACGTAGCAACACTTCGTGTCTATGCAGACCAAAGAATACTTGCGTGGCATCCTTCCCAGCTAACCAAAGAGCTAATTAACTCTCGAACCTGTGGAGAATCATGAGCTAAGACGCACCAACAGATTCTGCGTATATTACATTGGGACCACCAGGATGCATATTGGCAAACTTGGTGAGATCATAGACCTTAGCATCTATGACAACCCACTAAAGCCACACTGAGAGTCTGTCCCAGAGTTCATTGGCTATCAACTCACCACATCCCCCTCCTTGTTATGCTGTAGTTTGTTACCAACGCGGGTGCTCAGAAAAACAATTGAAGATTAAACAATATACAATGGACAAACCTGTGCAATTTCCTCCCAAGTGTATTGTTTCGAAGTTGAAGCCATTTTCGAGGAAACGTGTACAGTAGATTCAAGAAAAGGTATGAGGCAAGATTTGGAGAAATCAGAAATGAGACCGGGGAAGTGAATGCGGGGTCGGCAACTCAAATGCGGTCTTCCCGATTGGCAACTTCGCATGTGTTTATTTTGTTTCCCCAAATGTAACCTTGGAGTGCCTGACATCCATCAACAATATTTAGTAAAATGGTGACTAGATTGTACTGAACCAATTGCTTTAGAGGTATTGAGAATAGAAGGCAAACATTTTTGCAGGGCTTTTGAAAAATTAAAAAGCATTGTGGGGAAAGACATCAAGGGCTACCTACAAACCGTACAAATGTAAGGCGCCAATCACACTCGATTGTTTTGTGCTTTCTTCGAACTCTTGGGAGTTGAAACCCCAGTACCCCGCATTTACCAAGAACAAACAAATAATAGTAAGAACGCATTCCGATTGTAAAGATACCGAGTATGACTGAGATAATTGGGATACAAATGAAAATTATGACACAATCCAAAGGATGCATAGAAGGGATATACATGTGGCAAAGAATAAATGATGGAAATGATAGTTAGACAAATTTTATACAAGGTATATGGTAAATGATGTTTCTGTTTTACAACTGAACAAAAAGTCAGTGGGTTGAAATACTAGATAATGAAGCCGACTTACTCTAAACAAGAAACCCAACTGATAAAACAAAACACAGAAGTTAGAGCATGAAAACCCACGGGCAAAGAAAGACATACATCTTCAGGGGTAAGGCGACCCATAGCCTGAATGTATTGTTCAGTATAAGTATAGGTAAAATTGGACCGGATACGCACAGAATCATCGGCTGACAATGTGGCATCAACCATGGCGCTCTTTTTCTCTTGGAGCTGCGATTGAAAAAGAATTATAGGCATGTTCATAATACAAGTATAAGTGCATTACCTGTACGATGCGACTCTCAATACTATCTTCCACGACAAGTTTGATGGCCTGAACGGGTCTGCGCTGGCCAAGACGATGAATACGATCCATAGCCTCTGTAATGACATCGATTCAACGCCAAGATGTGAATCTGATTGTTGAAACTTACGATATTCAACCTAGATACAAGTGAATAACACGTTTTGCATTGATACACGATTTGAACTTACCGCAGGATTCCACCAACTATCCATGAGATACACACGAGAAGCTTCGGTGAGATTTAGGGCAACACCTCCAGCCTTCAAACTGACGAGGAACACAGTGACGTCGACATTATTCACTGACGATTATTAATAACATCTTGGAATCCATTGCAGAGTTAAATCTTACTGAAATGCTTGATGGTAGCATCTCGAGCCTGTGGAGACATTGTACCTTCTAAACGACAAATCTAGAGAGAAATGAGTTAGCCCCGGAGTGACTAGTCCAAAAGAAGAATGATATTACATTAAAACCGGCTCGCTGCAACCTGTAGGCAATAAGATCCAGAAAGTTGACAAACTGGCTGAACACGAGACTCTTTGTTGTGGCATCTTTCAGGCGAAGATTGCTGAGCTCTTCCACCAAAGCTTCGATCTTGGTGGAAGAACGCCAGTTATCGAGGTTCAAACGACCAAGAATGCCTTGACGAACGTTGGCCATGTTTTCTTCAAGGACAAGCGCTGGTGCTTCAAGGTCAATTGTCAATGGCAAGTGACAGACTGGACAAGCAGGCTTCGGAATATCTGATTCAGATCATTCGTGGGGTGCAGATGATCAGAAAACCTACGTTGTCATCGTTGGCTATTTCCAGATACTGTTTGATGCATTCACGATCGAAAATATGTCTGCATTTAGCTTGAATAGCATCCTCCGCAATGTCATTGCAAATACGGCAAACGGTAGTGTCATCAGCTACATCAGCCACGAACTGAGTGGCGTTCGTCTTGCTCCGAAGGACAAGATCTGGATGACACGCCATCTGTCTCATTCGAGTGAGCCTGGTACCACAAGGATCAGAATGTCCCACATTCAATGAGAAATAAATGTGAACTCACAGACTAAAAATATTGGAGTAATCTGTACATGAGGAAAACAACATGAGCATTTTCAACCCAACAAGATTCAACAGAAGATGAATACGAACTATTCAAAACGGTTCCGTGATCAAGATACGTATTAAATTGTCGTTTTGCGTCCGAGAAGAGAGATAAATAAAGTTCCTTTTCTTCGGGGCTAAAATAATCACGTCGAACGAGCACAGTTCTCGGTGGTAAACCCAGATCGTCTGCTTTTTGGAGCTACGGATGAAATATCAGCAACTGTGGAAATTAAAAGGTTAGATTTTATGACTTTGGTTCTCCGAAGCATCATTCTATCCAATAGAATCTTGAGTTTCTTGAAAGCGTTCTTGCCAGGGCCAATCATGCCATGTTTTTGAATCGGTGTGAGAATTTCGGTATTCCAAAAACAAGTCTGTGGAGTGTGCGTTAGTTTAAACAATCCAAGCTTTTGGGACGAGAAGCGACAAACATGCTGCATGGGACTGTGTCCGCAATCTATAGGGACATTTAGAAGGATTATAGATGAGTGTATTTATAAGCGAAACACACCGTCACAGGATTTCTTGTCGCTGAAAGTCCAATGCAAGGATTTGCATTCACACAGCTTACCTAAAGGATGCGGGTCAATACACTACCGAGAATCATAAGAATGGGAACATACAAAAATAATATGAGAAAGGATCTCCTCCTAAGAATCGAACGAGACTGTAAAGTTCTCCGACACGATTTTGGAGAGGCGTTCCCGAAAGACACCACCTAAATTTAGATTTGAGTTCAAATGCTGCCTTTGCCGTGTTGGTTGATCGCTCTTTAATATTATGAGCTTCGTCTAAAACAACTCTGTTCCAGTCAACCTGATGTACAGGCGATTTCTCCTTGACAATTAAGCCTTTTCGTTTGAATCCACTGTGCTGCTTACGGAAGCAGCTAAAATCAAAGATGTTAGCGATTGATATTGAACAAGCCAACTCAAACGTACCTTTCGAGGACAGCATAAGTTGTTAACACCTAGAAAACGTCAGAACGAGAAAGAATTATAGAATCGATCAAAACACATACAACGTCGTACTTGGCTAATTCAGTCGCATCGGATTCACGAGAGCTCCCGTGCCATACAAGCACCTTCAAACCATCCGTATGGGCCTCAATTTCATTTCTCCACTGCATGATGGCCACGGTAGGGCTAAAACCTGATCAGCAAATGAACGTGTGAGAAAGAAACTCGTAGAAACTAACGCAACGACCAGGTTGGGTTTTGAACCGTCAGATACGAACAACGATATGATCTGAATAGTCTTCCCCATTCTGAGATTATGAATCAGCAGGGTGGTCATGCAACTATAAAAAATCATACCCCATTTCATCCTACGAGATATGTTAAAGGTATGACATAAACAAGACGGTATGAAAAGACTTACTGCTAACATACCACCGCTCCAAACACCCTTCTCTTGCTGTTTCATCCAATACAAACTTTCTTTTTGGAAGGGAAGTAATGTTAATTTGAGATTGGTAGGCTGTTCTGCTTTCTTGGGCTGAATGATGGGAATATCCTTTTCGAGATCACCCCAGACATCCCTCAATTCAGGGTGATTCCTGCGCAAAGCAAGGGACGTTCTCTCCGCCTAAAAGAAACGTTGATGTTGGCAAAAGAGGCGCTCAGGAATGCAAGGACTTACATGGGTCAATCTCCTGCCAAGCTCTTTCACAAGTGCACGTTCCTCTTTCTTGTTTGCAATGCGAGCATTGCGAAACGCCGAGCGTCGCTCCTTAGCTAGTTTCTTCAGTTCAGATAATGTCATGGACTTCTTTGAAGAAATCATCCTCGTCGGAGTTGAAGTAAAGAGTTCCTTTCCTTTTCCTTTCCCCTCGCTGGATAAAATGTCTGCTAATGGCTCATCTTCCGAAGAAAATTCATCTAAGTCGTCGCTGTCCAGTTCCTGGAAATTTTCGACCGTCTCAGCTTCTCGCTGACGTGCCAACCGACGCTCTGCAGCTGCAGCACGCAACATGGCGGCAGGGCTGGGGCCCGCGACACGATTCGAAGATGAGCCGGCACCGTTGGCTTGAGATGTTTGAAGTGACAGGCGCACTGCGTCATCGATCATAATCTCCTCGTCTTCTTCATCTGCATCAGATATCCTAAACTCTGAGTCACTTTCGTCCGATTCATCAATTTCCCGAGCTTCGTCTTCGTCGTATTCCAGGTCGCTATCTTCTGGTTCATTCTCACTGTCGGAGGACGGCCTTGCGGAGACAACATCTTTGGCCTTGCCCTTTCCCCTAGTCTTTGGAGTCTCTTTCTGTAAATATCATTCACGGAGATGGTCTACTTTTCATCAAAGAGCTTCCTAACCTGTAATTTTCCTTTGATTTTCGCAGTTGGGACTGCCACGTAAACTTGTTGGGTAACAGTAGCACTGCGTCTTCGTTTAGGCGCAGGGGCGACAGATATCGACTCTTCCTCATCGTCATTCTCAGTAAAGCGTTTGGCCCCCCTTTTGCTTCCTCGCGCACTTGCATTGCGCGTCTTGACAGGGACCAAATCTTCTTCAAGGTCAGAAGTCATAGGCGTTTCAGCCTCTGTCTTTATGGACTCAGCCCTAGAACTCAATGCTGGAGAAGGATTGGAAATGGAAGTCGCTGTTGAAGACGACAAAGCAATCCTCGCCGAAGAGCGAGTAGTCCTCATAATAAGAAGAGGCGGGAAAAAAGTCAATACTAGTAATGATGGGGGAAAGAACAAAGAACAAATTTCAGGGGTCCAACCGAAGAGGTGACTAATAAATGAGGATGTAACGTCACGGGACCGTGCAGTGCTGATGGTAACGCGCTATTATTGACGCGTCGAGTCATATTTAACACGGCATGACTGCTGTAAACCTAGTAGTACTTGGTCCAACGCCAACAGTTTGGAAAATTACATAGATGGTTACAAAAACATCAGAAAAATGAAATTAGGAAGAAACATTCGAGACATTGAATCCACAGGCGATACAGAATGCGCGTATAATTTTTATCCCAAAAAGAAAGAATTTTGTCTAACAAAGTTATGAAGAATCTGACCAGGAATTGGTGATACTAGATGCAATATCATCTCCAAGCGACCCAAGGTCAAAACCAGCACTGAAGGCGGAAGGATCTGTCTGATCTGTCGAAAAGCCCTGGGTAAGACCATTGACAAACCCGTTCAAACCCAAAGTATCAGTCTGAAAAGAGTCATCTCCCCCTAGAGAGGTATTGGCAAAAGACTGGACAAGATTATCCATTGTTCCACCGCTGCCTCCACCGGGCGAAGGTGTGTCGTAAAGAAGCCAAGTGTCATATACTAGAGGATTAGAAGCTGAACCTCCGGCGTTCAAAGGGGAGGTCAAATAGTTGGTGAACAATAACTGCTGTCCACCGTTGTTGAAAGCAGAGTTGATCACATCGGTTGGTGAGGATTGCTGTTGTTGACCATTTCCGTAAAAGACAGAGTTTAGCATAGTATCGGGCAATGGTGGCTGTTGTTGTCCCCCATTCCTAGAGTTGGGCATATCCGTAAAAGAAGGCTGCTGCTGCGATTGTTGTACACTCCCGTTAAATGCAGAGTTATTCATGTCAGTTAACAATGATTGTTGTGGCGGAATTTGTGGTACTCCACTATTATAAAGCAAGTTGGACATGTCGGTATCAGATGGTTGTTGTTGCTGTTGCTGTTGCTGCTGAACTTGCTGGTACATGTCCTGGATCTGGTCATACAGTTTCGTATACAGATTTTCACCTTGACCCCCATTGTTCTGCTGGGTGGGGCTGGTCTGAGGTTGACCACCGGCGGGAGAATTTTGCTGTTGGTGACCGCTATTTGAATAATGGTGCCCAGCGATCTGGGACGTATACACACCGGGGTGAATATCACCAGCAGAAACGTTGGCCTGAACTCCAAAGATCTGCGATTGTCCACCAGCGAGTTGATTAACAGGTGGGTGGCTCTGCCCCCCAGATGATACCGCAGGTCGCCCTCCTCCAATAGCGGCTAGTCTTCCGGGAGCAAACGTAGTTTCACCAGTGACGGACGAATACTGAACAAGTGTCTGAGGTACATTGTCAACAAATGTGTTTGGAGACTGATGCTGTTGCGGCTGGATTGCGCCGTTAGCGGCCTGGGTTTGCGGCTGGCTTGCCTGCAATTGTAGAGGTGCAAGATAAACTGGAACTTGCTGTTGCGCGGCTGACTGCGGTACATTTTGCTGTTGTCCTTGCTGCAACTGGTGGCCCTGCGCTACCAAATAGACCTGCTGCAAGACAGGCAAATAGGCACGTTGAGTTGTAGCCGCTGCCTGAATTTCCTGTTGAAAATTTTGAAGGGTTAACTGGTTTGCAATGGACTGATATTGGTTATTTGACATATTCTGTGAGGCAGCCGCCTGCGCAGCCGCTATCTGAGCCTGAGTCTGTGCCGCCTGAACTTGTACCCGTGCCTGCTGTTGCAACCTCTTCACCTCCGCAATCAACGCCGTATAATCTATAGGTGACTGGGAATTGGCTTATACGCCATGCTAGCCTTCATCTGTACAGCGTTGAGCTCCTGTTGTTGCTTTATCAAAGCATCAATAACTCCTTGATAATTTGCTTTGGGGTCTCCTTCTAAAACAGCTTGTAAGACTTTGGCCTGAATGGGGTTTTTCTTCTTCTCAAACATCCCTTTCCACATGAAAATTAATCTGCGATCGGTGATGAAATTTCCGACAGACCTCATAACTGTCGTCGGAATACCAGTGGCTTGAGATACAAAACCAGAAGCGGCCTCAATCGCCACTTTAGCGGCAATTTTGCCCATACTGTTTGCGAGTTGATTATTTGGGCGAGTCATGGCCGAATTGATTTGCAGATTGGATGTTGGGTTCGCAAACGTTGAGCCAGTGAATGTGGGAGAGGTGTTATTCAGAGGGGGAGGCCGCGGACCCATGACTCTTCCTGTCTGCGAAAAAAGGAAGGTAGGGAGAGATGGCGCCCCTGTATTACCAACAGACACCGCACCCGGTGAAGCGCCCATTTGGTTTACGTGGTTTGTAGCCATGTTGGTAAAATTGGTAGACTGGTTGCCCTGAGGTTGGACCTCAAATGCTACTGGATTTGTGGCTATAGTTGTATAATGGCGAGATCGATCGGGTTGGGACTGAGCAGTGGCCGCGACAGGATTTGTGGCAACTGTCGTAAAACTAGGGGGTTGACTGGGCAGTCGAGCGTGTGTGACCAAGGCCTGTGTTTGTTGAAACCCATTAACACAGGCAGGAACCTCATTACTGACCACATTATTTGGATTATGCCCAACTTGTCGCGTTTGCCCCGGAGCGAAAGTCTGTGAACGTTGGTGCACGTGTTGAAGATGGTCTGGCAAGGAGGACCACGGCTGAAGAGCTTGCGCTTGATGAAGCTGGTAATTAACATCATAGAGTGAGGGAGGAGTGAGTTTGGAAACATTATCATTAGCACCATTCCCAGAAGACATATTCCCCAAAGTTAGTTGTGCATTCGGTGCATTGTTTGCATGCGCTGACGGGTACAGGACTGACAATGTCACATGCGATTCATCTGAGGAATGAGGAGGTGCAGGCAACTGTCTCGACCCTGGAACTGGCTGAGGAATCGGCGCACATAAAGGCGGCGATGCAGAATTATCCTTCACCCAAATTACAGACGACGCTGTGGGCTGAGGAGACATATTTGCGAGCGGGACAGGGGATGAATGGGGGGATGGGGCAGCAGAGCTCTTAGAGCGAGAGTCTGATTCCAAGGATGACGAAGGCGACGCCGACTTTTGCTTGCCTGCCGGTGCGAGATCGGCAGGGTGGGTGAAGCTGACTTTAGGCGGCATGACATTCATCTGGACGTAGTACCTTGGGAAACGACAGCGTCAATGATTGCTTCTTTGCGTACATAAAAACGCTGCTTACCAGAGTTGCATCCTATAAGCATGCGCACTATGAGATTTTGCTAGCAGCTGAACAGTCACCGGAGTGCTCACGATGGTTCATAGTTCTGCACCCATCCCTCAGGGAGGGGTCTCGAATCTTGATTTTCAACAACAGTCTCCATCTCAAATTGATGTCTGTATTGTTATTAGCTTCTTTCCGGATAAAAGTCGACCAAGAGCGCTCACCAGAGAAAAGAGCAAAGCAGGGAAAGTTACAGCTAGACAGACACCTCAATACGGTTCTTCAAGTTGATATATGTACGCTTTCATTGGAATATGAAGATTAAAAAGGACCAAGAACAGATGTATCTGTCTTGCCCTGTCTGTCATGATGTTTCTGCGAACAGCAAGGCAATGTTACAGCATGCATAATGCATATGTTTGAATCCGCAGACATCAGTGGTGGGTAAATATCGCTGATGAACCCTTTTAACTCAAGGCAAGTTTCAAAATTTAGAACTAATCTTAACACGAAGAATAAAGAAGCGCACTTGGGGATATATTGCTGGGGCAATGGCCTTGCAACAACACAGATAATTTAATACGGTGATCGTTATATTTTGTTAATATTCCGTCGCTTCCTAGGGCTCACAGTTTGTAGCTTTGAACCATCTCGTCCTGCCAGGAACCGGAAAGAGTGGTGTGTGAAATCAGGAACTTTTTTAGCCAACATACCGCCGCCCAAATCCAATACCCAGCCAATACCCCATCCGGATTTAGTTTGCACCCGTGTAGTAATTTTAGGCGCCGAACCGCGAAAAGCGTTTGATAAACCACGTCTTGTCGTACGATGCTACTATGACGGCAGGAAGAGTTTACAAAGATGCTTTTGAGTTGGCACATTGGTGCAGGAATATGTTCAGATGATGATAATAATAGATGGCCAGAGAAAGATAGACAATTACAGAGGGCGCGAAGTTTGTTTGTTGATTGCTTTCTCACGGTTCCAGCGCGATGCTCTGAATCGCTTTGAATTCAATTTGAACACAATCCGATGAAGCTTCTCAGCGTATAGATAGCAAAAATAAGAACAAGGAAGACCATGGTCATCGATGATTGCTGAAGATGAGGCAGAGCTATGATAGATATAGACGCAACCTATGCACCTGGTATACTGTGAGAAAGATATGAGCTAAAGCGGTGGATGCAGATGGCCTTTAAATGCATAGGTTTTGCCATTGTAGCTACCAGCTAAAGGAGCAAGAATAAATGGGAGGGGAGAATAACAAGCCCAGAATAAAACACAACAACACCATTGATGATATGAATCGAAAGACTGGACAACAGAAGCTGGAAAACATGGGAAATAGCTCGTACAAAGGTCATCAGCAACTAAAAATGACTGCAAAATCAAGAGGAAAAGCAAGACTATAACTTCAAAATTGAACAGAGTCTAGCAAGCGGCAAAATTTCGCTTTACCAATCACGGCCACCGAAATCATCACCGAGTCCGTAATCTAAACAGAGAAAGCAGATAAGCCTAAGTGATCATTGTCTAAATTTCGGAAAACATATGGTGGAGTAAACCAGCACGCCTTACAAAGAACAAACGTAATGTCAGTTCGGGAAATCCTGAGGGCCAGGTCCTGGAAATATTCAATCTTGCTGACGTGCCAACTGACGCTCTGCAGCTGCAGTACGCAACATGGATGAAGTTCTGGGGCCCAAGGCGCGATTTGAACATGAACCTGCACCGTTGTTTTGAAATGTTTAAAGGTGACATGCACACTATACGTCATCGATCATAATCTCCTGGTCCTCTTTTTCTTCAAGTTCATTTACATCGGATATCCTAGATTCTAAGTCACTTTTGTCCGATTCAGCAATTTCCAGAGCTTCGTCTTCCTCATATTCCAGCTTATTGTCTTCTGGTTCATCTTACTATTATCACACTGTCGGAGGACGGCGTCGCGGAGACGACCGCATCGAGTCATGTTTACAGGCAGCGTGATTGGTCCAACGCCAGCACCTAGTTCTTTTATTTCGGAAAATGTAATAGGTTGTTACAGAAAAAGATTTCAAATAATAAAGAGACACCCAAAATAACCATGGAATCCACAAATAATACTATAAAACGTGAGCGAAGTTTCGAAAAGAAAGAATTTCTTCTAAAAATTCATGAAGAATCTGACCAGGAATTGGTGATACTAGATGCAATGCTATCTCCAAGCGACCCAAGGTCAAAACCAGCACTGAAGGCAGAAGGGTCTGTCTGATCAGTCGAAAAGCCCTGGGTAAGACCATTGACAAACCCGTTCAAACCCGAAGTATCAGTCTGCAAAGAGCCATTTCCCCCTAGAGAGGTATTTGCGAAGGACTGGACAAGATTGTCCATTATTCCACTGCTGCTTCCACCGGATGATGGGTCGTTGTACAGGAGCGAAGTATCATATACCGGAAGAGTAGAAGCTGAACCTCCGTTCAAAGCTGAATTCAAATAGTCGGTGAAGGATGGCTGCTGTCCGCCGTTGTTGAAAGCAGAGTTAATCATATCTGTCAGTGAGGGTTGCTGTAGTTGACCATTTCCATTAAGGACAGAGTTTAGCATATCGGGCAATGGTGGCTGTTGTTGTCCCCCATTCAAGGTAGAGTTGATCATATCCGTAAAAGAGGGCTGCTGCTGCGATTGTTGTGCATTCCCATTGAATGCAGAGTTAATCATATCAGTGAACGACGGTTGTTGTTGCGGACTTTGTTGTACTCCACCATTATAAAGCGAGTTGGACATGTCAGTATAAGATGGTTGTTGTTGCTGCTGCTGCTGCTGCTGAACTTGCTGGTACACGTCCTGGATCTGGTCATACAGTTTCGTATACGGGTTTTCACCTTGACCCCCATTGTTCTGCTGGGTGGGGCTGGTCTGAGGTTGACCACCGGCGGGAGAATTTTGCTGCTGGTGGCCGTTATTCGAAGGATGTTGCCCAGCGCTCTGAGACGTATGCGCACCGGAGTGAATTTGACCTGCAGAAACGTGGGGCGGAACTCCAGAGGTCTGCGGTTGTCCGCCAGCGAGTTGATTAACAGGTGCATGTATCTGTACACCAGGTGGGTGGCTCTGCCCCCCAGAGGATACCGCAGTTTGCCCTCCTCCAATGGCAGTCGGTCTTCCGGGAGCAAACGAAGTCCCACCAGTGACGGACAAATGCTGAACAGGCTTCTGAGGTACATTGGCAACAAATGTGTTCGGAGACTGATGCTGTTGCGGCTGAATTGTGCCGTTAGCGGCCTGGGTTTGCTGCTGACCTGCCTGTTGTTGTTGAGGTGCACCATGAACTTGAACTTGCTGTTGTGTGGCCGATTGAGACTGTGCCTGCGGTACATTTTGCTGTTGTCCTTGCTGCAACCCCCCACCCGGCAACTGTTGTCCCTGCGCTGCCAAATACGCCTGCAGGAGTGGTAAATACGCCGACTGATTCGTAGCCACTGCCTGAATTCCCTGCTGGGCGATTTGTTGGGTTAACTGGTTTGCAATTGACTGATATTGACTATTTAACGTGCTCTGCGAGGCAGCTGCCTGCGCAGCCGCGATCTGAGCCTGAGTCTGTGCCGCCTGAGCTTGTACCCGTGCCTGCTGTTGCAACCTCTGCACCTCCGCAATCAACGCCGGATAATCGACAGGTGACTGGGGAATTGGCTTATACGCCATACTAGCCTGCATCTGTATAGTGTTGAACTCCTGTTGTTGCTTTATCAAAGCATCAATAACTCCTTGATAGTTCGCATTGGGGTGTCCTTGTAAAACAGCTTGTAAATCGTTGTCTCCAATAGGTCCATTCTGCCTCGAAAACGCCCGTTTGAACATGGCAGTCACTCTTGGATCGGTGATTATATTTGAAACAGACCTCACAACTGTTGTGGGAATACCAGTGGCTTGCGATATTAAACCAGAAGCGGCCCCGACCGCCAATTTAGTGGCAATTTTACCCATGCTGTTTGTGAGTTGATTCTTTGGGCGAGCCACGGTTGAATTGATCTGTGGACTGAATGTAGGGTTCGCAAATGTTGTGCCAGTGAATGTGGGAGAGGTGTTATTCGGAGGGGACATCGGAGGGGAAGGCAGTGGACCCATGGCTCTTGCTGTCTGCGAAAAAGGGATGGTAGGGAGAGATTGCACCCCTGTATTACCAACAGACACCGCACCCGGTGAAGCGCCCATTTGGTTTACGTGGTTTGTGGCCATGTTGGTAAAATTGGTAGACTGGTTGCCCTGAGGTTGGGCCTCAAATGCTACTGGATTTGTGGCGATAGTTGTATAATGGCGAGATCGATTGGGTTGGGACTGTGCAGTGGACGCGACAGGATTTGTGGCAACCGTCGTAAAACTAGGGGATTGACTAGGCAGTCGAGCGTGTGTGACCAAGGCCGGTGTTTGTCGCAACCCATTAACAGGAATCTCATTACTGACCACATTATTCGGATTATGCCCAACTTGTCGCGTTTGCCCCGGAGCAAAGGTCTGTGAACGTTGGTGCGCGTGTTGAAAATGGTCTGGCACCGAAGACCCTGTCTGCAGAGATTGAGCTCGATGCAGCTGATAATTAGCATCATTGGGTAAAGGGGAAGTGGGTTTGGAAGTATTATCGTTAGCACCATTCCTAATAGACACATTTCCAAAAGTTGTTTGTACATTCGGCGAAGTGTTTGAATTCGTTTGCAGATATGGGGCCGGCGATGTTACAGGAGATTCATCTGAGGAATGAGGGGGCGTAGGCAACTGTCTCGACCCTGGGACTGGCCGAGGAATCGGTGCGCGTAACGGCGGCGATGCAGAAGTTTGCCCCACCCAATTGACAGACGACACGGGAGGAGGGGATGTCCTCATAAATCGCCTCTCGTCCATCTGCGCTTGCACCTGTGCTTGCGATGTCCCGGACGCCACAGCCAGGCTGGTCAGACCGGACGCGTTGATCATCGGCGGCATTGTCTTGTTCAAATAACTGGCATACAACTCCTGCGCAGAGGTACGTCCTTTGGGCTGAGGAGATACGTTCGCCAGCGGGACCGGGGATGAGTGGGGGGATGGGGCAGCGGAGGTCCCAGAGCGAGACTCTGACACCAAGGACGACGAAGGCGACGCCGACTTTTGCTTGCCTGCCGGTGCGAGATCGGCAGGGTGGGTGAAGCTGACTTTAGGCGGCATGACATTCATCTGGACGTAGTACCTTGGGAAACGACAGCGTCAATGATTGTTTCCTTGCGTACAGAGAAACGGTGCTTACCAGAGTTGCTTCCTATAGGCATCCACACTATGAGATTCTACTAGCAGCTGAACAGTCACCGGAGTACTCACGATGGTTCATAATTCTGCACCCATCCCTCAGGGAGGGCTCTCGAATCTTGATTTTCAACAACAGTCTCCATCTCAAATTGATGTCTGTAATGTTATTAGCTTCTTTCCAGATAATTTAAACAATCGACCAAGAGCGCGCTCACCAGAGAAAAAAGCAGCAGGGAAGGTTACAACTAGACAGACACGCCAATCCGTTTCTTTAAGTAAAGCTTGATACCCCCGCTGTCCATTATAACCCGCTTTCATCGAAGTATATCCCCCGGCAGATCATGAGATTAAAAAGGATCAAAGGACAGATGCCTATCTGTCTTGCCCTGTCCGTGATGATGTTCCTGTCCATGTCTCGCCGACAGCAAGGCAATGTTGCAGCCTGGTACATACAATTGAATCGGCAGTCTCTAGCCGGTCAATTGTCGATGATGAACCTGACCTGCTGTCAGCCTCAATCCTGAGATGCGAACAAGTATCCCTTTATCAAAACCAATCCATGTAAAAAGAGGCCTGAGTCTGCACTGGGATGAAAAGACATCACTGCCAACAAGCCTCTAGGACCACCAACAACTTTAAACTCAGTTTCAAGAATTAGAACTAAGTTTAACGTGATGAATAAGAAAGCACACTCGGGGATTTATCGACAGGCAAGCGTGGAGCGACACGGATGATTTAATGTTATCGTCACATTCCGTTAACATTCCGTCGCCTCCAGTTCCTACAAATTCGCCCTGCGCAGACCGCGCAAATAATCACGAAAGGTAGAGTCGGGGCTCACAGTTCGGAGCTTCAAGATTGACCTTCAAAAAAAAAACGCGCCAGGAACCGGGGGAGTGCTGTGTAAGATCATGTCCGCCAACATGCCGCCGCCCAAGACCCCATCCGGATTGATTAACGTTACAATTATAGCAAAGCAGCGCGATTTTAGGCGCCGAACAGAGAACAGTGTTTGATAAACCACGTCTAGATGTGCGATGTTACCATGACGGCAAGGAGAATTTGCAGAGATGCTATTGCGTTGGCGCATTGGTCCAGACGATGATGATAACAGATGGACAGACGAAGATTGACAACCTACACAGGTTGCATTGATGATTGCTTTCTCACGGTTCGCGATGCTTTGAATCACTTTGATATCAATTTCAACACAATCCCAAGTGTCTCAAACTAGAGATAGTAATGTAAGATGAAGGGCCAATGTCATAGATGATTGCTAAAGATGAGGCAGAGCTATGATGGATAAGGATGCAACCTATGCATACGACGGCACACTGTGAGAAAGATAGCTAAAGCGAGGGATGCAGATGGTCCTTAAAAATAAAGGCGTTGCAGTAGTAGGTATCAGCTAAATAAAGAAAGCAGCAAGAATAAATGGGAGGAGGAAATAACAAGCCCAGAATACAACACAACAGGTAGTACCATTGATGACATGAATCGATAGATTGGATAGATAGACAGAAACCGTGAAACAGAGAAAATAATTCGTACAACGGTCATCAGCAACTAAAAATGACCGCAAAAATCAAAGAGAAAAGCAAGACTATAACTTCAAAGTTGAACAGAGTCTAGCAAAGCGATATTTCGCTTTACCAATCACCGCCACCGAAATCATCACCTCCATAGTCTAAACGGAGAAAGCAGATAAGCCTAAGCGATCGTTGTCTAGATTTCGCAAAACATACCGTTGTCACCAATATCATCAATAGCGTCCGCAAGCAGCACTCCTCCAAGTAAACCAGCACCACCTAAAAAATAAACGTGATGTCAGTTCAGAGTAGTACAAACAAGGACATCGACACCGGAAAAAGAGAAAAATATAACACCAAGCATAGCCCAGAAGCCAGAACACAGACAATTCGAGGCAAGGACGCAATCCAGAAGCCCAAAGGACAGGAGTAGAAGAACAGGAGTCAGAAGACCAAGACAAGTACGTACCGGCCAACGCTAGCCCGCCCATTCCCATGCCGCCGCCAGATTTCTGCGGCCTTCCTTGCTGTTGCACATAGACGACCTGGGGTTGCTGCTGAGGGTACTGTTGAGGATATCCTCCACCGCCATATCCACCACCTCCACCTCCAAACCCGCCTCCACCACCACCGCTAATCTTGTTCTTTCCGAATAAGCTACCTAGCAGGCCTGTGTAGTACCTCCCATCAGTTTCATGCGAGATCAAAGCAGAAAGGAACCAGAAGCTTGCCTGTTTTTGTGCTTCCTCCCTGCTGTGGTTGTTGACTATACCCATAGTCTCTCTGATCGCCATACCCTCCACCTCCACCTCCATATGGAGGCTGCTGCTGCTGCTGCTGATATCCCCCGCCACCATATCCTCCATATCCACCTTGATTGTTATTATACCCATATCCACTGCCTCCTGGAGCGGATGGGAATCCTGGATTCGGTCCGTTGTTATTGTACGGCCCACCACCATTGTACCCGGAGTTGACCGGGGGTGGATTGGGAGGAGGTGCATATTGTGGCTGGGGTGCCGGGGGCGGGGGTCCGAGAGGATGTGTCCATGTCGTCACAGGCGGGTTAGCTTTGGTGTTCACATAAAACCTGTACCCATCTCAGTAAGCTACCGGTACAAACGTCGTAAACACACATACCAGGCTTTATAGCTATCCAATCCCATCTAAGTCAATCTAACGCGGATCCAGACGAGATAAGACCACATACTTGTTGTCAAACTGAGATATCCAACCATCGGGCAAAGTTCGCGTATCTGGATTAGTTTCGTATGGTGGAGGCGCAGACATGTCGTGTGTAATGGCAAGAGAGAAAGAAACGGTTGATAGGACGGTAAAAGCTTGGTAAAGGCTTATTATACAGGCTATTCTGCACAGGATCACGCAGTTTTTTGCCGGTTCGGCGTAATTGTCATCGTGATTCTTGTCCGCCCGAGAATTCAAAAAAGCTCATTACGAGGCTATGTTATTTAATGCTATCGTCATGCACTGAATTATGATTATCGGTGCCCAAGCCGGACCACCGCCAAGAAATAAAGAAAAAAATATGGGATGGTAGTAGGTCGGTGGACATATAAAACCTACAGTAATATAGAAACAGGATTGGTGAGACAGGCATTATATCAAAAGACGATAAAATAACGAAGCAACACAAGAGGATAAAATAAACAACAAAAAGAGAGAGAGACCAAACCAAAAAAAGCAAAGTGCAAAAAGTGCATTTTAGCTCCCACCTCCAGAGATGATTCCGAGTTTGCCAGCATCGCCGAGTTATCCTTCCTAATCTGATATCCGTCACGTACTGAGGAGTCGTGAAGTTTAAATAAAAATTGTTGTACAACCCACTATACTGTCATGCCCTTTTCTTTTTTGACTTTGGTTGCTGCTTTGGCTTGGGGCGACGCGGCTCGACGCTTCTTGTGAACTGGTTCTGGCTCCGACTCGTCGTCGCTCGAGTCGCTGTCGGGAGGGCGCTGCAAGATGGGTGCAGTGCTTTCGTCCTCATCCGATTCCTCTTCAGAAGAGGTGTCTGGGCTGCTTGGGGGCATCTGGTGTGCAGCAGGTGGGGAACGGGCCTTGACAGCCGGAGCGGGAGGAGCAGCGGGTTTCGGACCACGGGGCTTTGCCTTTTTGAGCTATTTGAATTGAATGAAGGCAGCGTCAGTAATGTGCACCAGGGCGCAAACAACAGGCATGAGGGACATGGATACGTACCGAGGCGGCGGCGGCAGCAGCAGCATTTGCGGCCTCTATCTCCTGCGGAGTGCGGTTGTCATATGCCTTTTTCTCCTCAGTATACTGGTCCTTCGCGGTCTGCATGGCCTTGTTGTACGCCTAGAAAAAGAGATGAGGACGAGTGGCAGGAGCAAAAAGACAAACGACGCGACTTGCCGCCTTTTGCTCCTCGGACATGTTTTTCCACTGGTCAGCGATCAGGGTGAGCAGATCCTGGTTTGAAAGGTTGGGATGCTGTTCCTTGAGCTCCTTGCGGACCTCATTCTGGAAGAGAATATAGGACGAAGGGGGACGCTTTGGGGCGTTGGGGTCCTTGGGCTTGGAGTTGCGCTTGCGCTTCTTGACACCATCCTCCTCTGGGGAGAGCTGGGCCCTGCGCTTTCCCTTTGCGGACTCGTCTGGGGACGCGATGAGACGCGTCAGGGAAGAATGGAGAGAAGCACGGACCATTGATAAAGTCAGCGAGCTCTGGAGAATACTCAGCGTCTGCGAGCTGCTTGGCAAAGTGCTCTGCGATGTGGGCACAGCTGCGCAGAGAGTCTGCGACGGCGTGGAGACTGGCTGTGAACTGGAGGGAGATGAGCAAGGGAGGGAGAAGAAAAGAGAAAACGTGCCTCTGTGCGGGAGCGCTCAAAGTTGGCAAGAGCGGACATTGCGAAAACAAAAGCAACTAGACTGATCTTTTTTTCTTTTCTTTTCTTTTGTTGTAACCTTCGTGTCTCAGTGACCGTGGGAACACCAGATTCAGGCGGAGTCTGAAAAATTGGCAGTAGCATGTCCCTGCGCCAGACACCCACTGCGTCTGCGATGGACTCGAGCATGTACAACCAGTGGGTACAGTCCCCCATCCAGGACAATGTCCCCGTCGACCTCGCCGCCATCGCCACCACCAACGAACTCGGCGAGTTCACCACCCTCACCGATCTCACAGGTATGTTGTCCACCCATCATGTGCCCTCTCTTCTAACCGTTCTCCCCTAGCACCCGCCTCTGTCTCCCAGTCCTTTTACCCGACATATGCGGGCTACTATCTCTCCTCGCCATACACAATGGCATATGGCACCCCGTGGCACTCGTCGGTGCCTCTCTCCAATTACTCTAGTCTCAATGGTGCCACCACCAGCTCTTCTACTCAAAACCAGAACCAGAACCAGAGTCAGCAGCAGCAGCAACAGCAACAACAACCACAACAACCACAACAGCAATCCCAGTCACAGCCATCGCAGCAGCAGCAGTCTCAACCGTCGCAACAACAGCAGTCTCTGGTCCAACAGCAGCAGCAGCAGCAGTCACCCCAACAACAACACCAATCTCCCCAAATTCCCCACCAGACCGTCCAGATGCAAAACAACACATCTCACATGATGATAGAGTACGTTTCCCCCCGTTCTTTCCTGGCTTCGGTTGGCGCATATGCTGACCGGCGGGCCCATCTACATAGCCCAGCCCTGACTCACAATGGCCCCAGTTCCAGCTCAATGCAATCTTCCTTTGCCCTCTCACCCTCTTTCACCCCCTCTCAACCGCAGACCCAACAGCAACAAGCTCAGCAGACCCAGCAGCAGCAACAAATGCAGCAGCAGCAGAGCCCTCCATTCTACGGCCACCTCATGTACGCTTCCTCGTATTATCGCCCACAACCGTCCGCTCCGCAAGGCACGCTTTCCCCTCAGGCACTGCATTCCCCGACAAATTCCATAATGTCGTCCTTGATCCCCCAGACTTTTTTGTCACACCAAATACAATCCCCCATACAGACTTCCCCACCTCCCCAACACCAGCAACAACAACAACAGCAGCAGCCAGCGCAACTCCAACCCCAACAACGGCAGTTTCAACAGCAAGTTACTTCCGCCGCATCGAGCTCTGCGACCCCGACATCCACCGATGGCCTACAGGTGCAGGGTCAGACACCCCCCGCACAGTCACAAGGCCTGACTACAGAAGCCAGAGAATCGCGCACACGCGCGTTCGAGGCATCCATCCGACCTCTCCTGCAGCCCAACGCTTTCAGCGGTGCACAAGCCGTCAACACGCTCACATCGCTCATCGCCGATTACGGCGCGAGCGAAGTGGACGCCGCCATGCGGCTTGAAATTCTCGCGCGCATTCGGGATGGCGCCGGCAATCACTATTACCGCGCCTGGTCCGAGAACACGACCGCGATGGACATTACGCGTGAGTGGCTCAGGGCCTCTGCGAGGACGGGCAACACTACGCTTGTAGACACAACCATGCCTTTGTTACACGTGAGATGGTCTCCTTTCTGGGCATCGATTAAAATTTTTGACACCCTCTTTTTTCCGATAGCTCATCGATCGCCTGCCACTAACTTTTGAATCACTGATAGCATCGAAACTTGGTAAAATCATCTTAAAATTAGTTAAGGATGAGCCTTCTCCAGGTGAGCCGAGTTGTTTCGTTTTCTCTATCTCCCCTCTTTCTTTTGCTTCCCTGGATGGGACTCGGTGTTGGCAATTTGACGGCTTGGTATGTCGCAATGTGATACAGTATCCAAGTCGCTTCCGTTTCTGCGATCGACAATCTGCAGGCAGGTTGCCTGTCGTGATTTCTGCAGCTGCTGGCCAGCCATGCATACACCGCACGTTCCACTCACATAGGGTTCCCCTGAGACAAGACACTTGCCTGCCTGTCTTTTTGACATACAACTGTCTGGTATGCTTCTTTATTACAAACAAAAATCAGAAAAGAAAGAGAGAATTCCACTCTATCTGCCCCAATCTATGGACCAAACAGGAAACAAAAAAAAGCACAGATCATTTATACTTTCATTCACCACCCCTTTCCCTAAGTCTTTTGTATAAAATAATAAACATGTATCTAACATACCCTCTTTGCTTCGTTTTCTCTACGAAACTTTCTTTTCATAATGCAGCGATCAAGGACATGGCATCCAACCTGGAGCGGAGATGGCGAACCATGCTCAACGAAGCGGAAGGCAATGTGGGCAACGCGAAAGCCCCGGAAAATAAAGGAAACGAGGGTCAGTCATGTCAGTCCATCGTCCGAAATAATATAATTAAATTGCATTTGTTTTTAAATTACAGATGCGAAGACGAAGAAGAGGAAGCTCGCGGACGGTGCGCAGCCCA
Source organism: Psilocybe cubensis (assembly GCF_017499595.1). Taxonomy (NCBI): domain Eukaryota; kingdom Fungi; phylum Basidiomycota; class Agaricomycetes; order Agaricales; family Agrocybaceae; genus Psilocybe; species Psilocybe cubensis. The sequence continues at coordinate 2,763,616 of NC_063002.1, read as the reverse complement.
AGCCGTCTCAAGCCTCCAAGAAAGCCGCCGTCGGCTCCTCGTCGGCGAGCAAACCGCAAGGCATGAAACGTGAGCCCAACGCCGTTGCATCGAGCTCAAAGTCGTCCTCGTCGTCCTCGCAGTCCGGCAGCAGTAGCAGTGGCAGCGGCGCAGGTTCATCCAAAGACGCCGCAAAAGCCGACTCGTCCTTTTTCTCCGCACCGAAACAAAAGGCCAAGTTGCCATCGTTTAAAAAGGCGCCGCCGGTGAAGAAGGAGGACTCGGGGATGGGTGTGATGGGACAGAGCACGGTGAGCGCGACGGCGTCGTCGTCGTACGACGCCTTCCAGGAGGCGCTGAAGTCAATGAATCGGCGGAAAGACTCGCCCGCTGTATCTACGCCGCCCTCCGCAACCGGATCAGGCTCTGGCACGGGCCCCAACGCGGGCGAAGGGGGTAGTGGAGGTGGCCAGCCGGGCCTCGGTAAGAACGGTAAACGCAAGAAAACAGTGACGTGGGCGAACGATGACCAGCTCGAGTCAATAAAGCTCATTGAGCGCGCGGTGTATGATGACGATCCCGTAGATGTCAGCCATTTTTTCTTTCCGCGCTGTGTTGTGTACAGTACATTGACTTGTGTGAAAACTCTGTGTTTATTTAGGGTACGCATTTTGCGCACAGCCTTCGCGATTTGGACCGAGGAGAGGGAGCAGCACTGCACTCACGTTTGTTTGAAGAGACTGGAGACTGGGCCGAACCGATGCGTAAGCACATCCATCACTCGAACACACTATTTTTGCACCGAAATGAACTGACGGACAATGTCTGCTTTCTCCCCTTTTGTATATGTGTCATTTATTATAAAACAAACAAAAAACGATGCTGCGAACCAAACAAATCATAAATGGAATGCGAATATGCACCAACAGCACTGGCGCTGTCAACGGAGACGCCAGAGCGGGGCGGACAAAGTGAGGAGAAGAAAACGCAGGAGGAGAGGGAACAGACGGCTCTAAGTGCGATGTACATGTCGGCCAATCAGATCCCTGATTCCCCAGCTGAACCCACGAACCTGATGTCCGAAGACGAAAGCGAGCAACGTATCACCCACATGACCGTCGGCGAGATGGATGCCGTATTCTGGGCTCCCGAGCCTCCGGTCCTGCCCCCCAATCCACCCGCTGCCGTCCATGCCGCCCCCGCCATCCCCACCACCGGCATTGTCCCCGCCGGCCAGTCCGTCGCAGAGCTGGTCGGCCAGCTGGGCCCCGCCGATCCGAACGCGATGATCGGCATCACCCCGAATGTACCTCCCGTTGTTACCCCGAACGTCGACTACACCTCGTATCAGACCGTGCCGCCGGACCAGCTCCAGCAGTTGTTGCAGCAGCTGGCGGTGTACAATGTAAACAACATGGCCGGAGCCCAAAATGGCACTGAAGGGTCCGGGTGGGCATCAGGCAGCAGCAACCCATATGGGGTAGATTACGGAAGTGCAAACGGGTATCACGAGGACACGGACATGCAGCAGCAGCAGCAGGCGCAGCACGGGCGTGGCAGCTGGGGAGATGGCAGAGGGCGCGGGGGGCGCGGACGAGGACGAGGGCGCGGGCGCGCAGAAGAAGGCTTTAGACCGTATATGAAAAGAAAACCATGCACTTTCTTTGCAGCAGGCAGGCGAGCATCATCTGAATCTAAATTTGAAAATAAGCGCGAGACTGATGTCGTTCAAAATCAACAGATGCAAATACGGTGACCAGTGTGACTTCTCGCATGACCCGAACCCCAATTAGCATTGCAAGCAATCCCTGTATACCGTAGTTTATTCATTCACCATTATTATATCTTGTCCCCAGAGCTCTTCTGTGGTAATTAACTCTCATCCCATGTACATAGGAGCTTGCTGGACATCCCAATCAGCCATGTAAATACAGTAAAAAACCTATCAATCAATCCGCTTTTCCAAGTTCTTGCACTAGTGCTAACTTGTATCCGCACTGCCGATCCAGAGCTTGGCGCCACCGCCTCAGTCCCATTCCCATCTGTTCCATACTTTCATACACGCCTTCCGGAACGCCCTCGACCACAAGCATACTCAGCAGCGCCAGATTCGCATCCATCTTTCCCGTAGAGAGTCTAAGTGAATTTCGAACGAGGTCGAACGACTCTGGCGCTTTTCCCGCCAGAACACGTCCAACATTCCGTTTACATGCTGGAATAATATCACTGCTTATGTATACTGAACCCAGGTTGCAGTTCAAGCGATTCCATTTTCGCTGTCTTTTCTGGCAATCAGATGCAGCGCCTCGGCATCCGACCAGTGTCGAGACTAGGATTTGCTGTCAACCTGTCAATTTTCCACGTCGCCGTTTCTTCGGGGCGTCGAGTACTGAGATAAACACAGGTCCATGTCAAGATCATGCAGAAAGAAATATTGGACACATCAGCAAGCTATTTGGATATACAAGTACAAAGTAAGGAGAGAGAGAATTCGTAGAAAAGATGAATAAGAAAGCGGGAGGAGAAACTAGGTGGGTGATGGTGGCTCGCCGAAAATAAAAAATGAAAAAAAAAAGATCTGAGCAAGAGATAGAGATCCAAGTGGCGTAAGTAGGGTACAATCTAAAAGTGATGATTCAAGCATAAAGAGGAAGCAATTTTTAAAAAAGAATGTAAGAAGCAAAGTCGACGAGCGCCATTGGGTACGGAAAGCAAGATACTTCATATACTAATTCAGTCACACACAGCAGCAGCAACAACAACAACAACAAGAGGGTGAAGAATGGGGAATGCGGGGGTCAGCAAAAACAAGTAACCAAATAAAATAGAAAATGAAAACTCCAGCGCATACAAAACAATGAAATCCCGAAAACAACCACTCAAACTTAGTCTTAGCCTGTACCCGTCCGTCCTTTTTTCCGAGCGCCGCGTTTCGCAGGCTGTTGCTCAGAATTTCCAACAGTCGGTGAAGACGCGTCGCCCTGCTTCCGTTTGAGAGATGTGTTGGACATTGCAGGCGTGTTGTTCGTCGTACCACCAGTGGATACGGCTGGCGATGAGGCAGACCCCGACTGACCTGGAGTGCCGATCTGCTGCTGCTGAAGAATCGTCTTCAGCTGTTTTTCAGGCGAGTTTACAGAAGACGAAGATGAGGTATTTTGTGGCGAGTTCATAGAAGATGGGGGGTTCGGGGGCTGAGGGTTGGTAACAGATGAAGGAGCACTGGAATATAATGTTACAGAGGGCGATTGCCCAATAGTAGTAGTTGACGGATAACTCGAATATGGGGGACCTAGAGATGTATTATTGTTGCTGTTACCAGTGTTATTGTTATTGCCATTATTGGTGTTGTTGTTCTGGTTGGTATTCTGATTTGTGATCATAGTCTGAGGAAGGGGTGGGTTCATAGACTGCGACTGCGACTGCTGCATCGGCCCACCACCGGTCGCCGCCATTGTTTCTCGGATTCTATTTGCATATGCTTTCAACGCATCTGGGAAAAGGCGTCTGTTTCAGTACGAGGCGAGCAAGGGGAAACGAGAGCAGATGGTGGGGGATGCAATACGTTGAAGCGATATACGACAACACACAGAAGACGGAAAAACGCTCACCTAATGGCCCCAGCTGCGTGTCGTTTACAAACGCAATGAGGTCCGCCATGGAACTGACGCTTTCCGCGAGCTCGAGGCATCGCATCGTCGCCTGGGGAATACCAAACGCGTTCACTGGCTCACCAGGTATCGAACCGTGGTCGATCAACACTCTGGGCTCTTCGCACCGCTTGTCCTCTTCGATGTGGTGTTGTTGCATCTGCGCTTGCGAGCTCATCCCGGGCATCGACGCCGCGTAGCTCGGGGGCGTCCATTCGATCACGCGATTGCCGAGAATGTACTCCAGCGAAATAAACTTTTCGTGCGCGTTCGCGTCAAAGGTAAAGTCGTCAAATTTCCAGATGTATTGTGGGGCCTGGGATGTGCTGTTTGGCGGAGTGACCTGGGTCAGAATAGCATTAACAGTTAGTGGGCCCTTCAACATCACAATGTATCCATTGGTGTATCTGTACGTCCATACAGCAGTCATGCATTCAACGAATGAACGACCTTGGAAAGGCGGGACAGGTCGTTCGCGTGCTCCGTCTAACGTCAATGTCATCGACTTGACACCAGATTGCGTTGTCACCAGAAAAAATCGGGGCAAGATCGGCACACCAATTTCTACCCAAAAATTCAGCTACGACGAACGATAGGAGGGCAATGACTTACCAAAAGGTTTGGCCTCAGTCCGCAGGTTATCTCTCCACAAAGTGAGCTTCATCACTGCTTTGGGTGTGAAATATTCCTTCACAACTTCGTTCCAAAAGTGCAGCTGAAATTTTTGATTCTTGTCATTGTGACATAAGCAAACATGTTGGCTAATACTAATGAAACGCTCACTTTTGGCGCATCTCCAGACAGGACATTACTAAACTGAAGTAATCTCAAGATGCCACTGTGTGTATTGCTAGAAAAATGGAAGTAAAATAAACTATCAAATACCTTACAGCAGGCAGAAAATCTCACTTTGAATTGAGGGCCGCTGTTCGCTGTAAAGCGGCTTGGCTAGATGGCGTTACGTCGTTTGGCATTGGCACGGAAGGGCCTACGGATGGTGGTAGCGGAGGTACACCGCCTGAGATAATCGGCGGCCTCGATGGCATGGTAGGAAGAGTTGCTACAGGAAGAACGTGCGTCTGCTGGGATGTGGGGATCCGTCCCATGGCTGTTAACGGCCCTTGCATATTGCTCAAACCCTGGCCTTGCGGTAGTGACATCTGGGAAGAACGCGGCGTGTGCGTCGCAGTTTGCGATGGTGGCCGCCCGGGCCCTTGCTGAGGCTGAGACTGCGGCCTCTGCGGATGCGGAGGGTTCAAAGGATCAATATGAGTTGGCGATTGATGACGCGGTTGCATTTGCTGCTGTTGAGACGAGGACGCCTGCTGCTGCTGTTGATTCGGAGGTTGCTGTTGCGGAGATGGGTGCGGATTAGTGAGCGATGGAGGTCGCGGATGAGGAACAGAGGAAGGCGGCGGCATAGAGCCGAAATTAGGCGGATAGATATCCATCGGTATCTCGAATTGTTGTGAGGTGGGAAATGACCGTGTCGGAGTACCCTGTGAGTGTATCATGCCCGGCGAGGTCTGCGGTATATCTATTGGAACCGGAGGCGTCGAAGGAGGGGCAAAGTTGGGGTAGTTTAGTGGATTGGGGTTGATACGGGAGGGGTTGGTAGGGAATTGTGGATAGCCGATGAACGAATTTTCCGGCGTCATTCGTGGGCGACTGAGAGGGGTCTGCGATGGACCTGGAGTGCCCATGGACAAGCTGGGGGTATGATTCTGAGGCGGCCGGGGAGAGGAAGAGAGTGGTTGGGAGAGTTGTTGCGAAGGCATGGGGCCTCCATTCGAAAAGGAATTTTGTTGGAGAGGAGGCTGCATACCATTGTGTTGCATTGAGCCGATAGAAGGTGGTTGTGGTAAACTGTTCATAACTTGCGGTGTGGATGGGGCACGGGGCATTCCCTGCATACCTTGATTTGGGGGCGGGTTTCTCATGTCGGTAATCTGCATGGATGGCGGCTGCTGCTGCATGCGCATACTTTGCTGATTTGGATGCTGAGGCTGGCGCATCGCAGCTGGCATATTGGACTGCATGCCCAGACCCGACATGTTCACGTTCATGCCCATATTAGCGGCCGCTGGGTTCTGCATTGCTCCCAAGGGCATTGGCTGCGGTTGAGATGGCACACGACGAACAGCATTGTTGGGAGTCGGCTGCTGCTGCATAATCCCCGGAAACTGGGCGCTTTGCATCTGCATCTGGAGCGATGGATTGGCTCCGGGGGCGAGATGAGGAGGGTTCTGGGGTTGGCGAAGGACGGGCGGACGCTGTTGTTGGGCGGAGTGCTGCTGCATCATCGGGTTTGACTGCATGCCATAGCGCGGGGTCACATTTGGAGGCACTTGGCCATTGGAGAGAATACCCATAGGCGCACTGGAGGGGTTCATGTTCGGAGGGACCCCCATGCCCTGACTGAGTGACGGCTGGACCATGTGTGCGGGGTTCTGCAAGAAAGGTGGGTTGCCGATGGCGAGCATGTTGGCGGTAGATGGAACCAGACCTGGGGCAGGATGCATACTCTGACGAAGAGGGCCGTTCATGGGACAGGGATTTAGAGAGGGGCCGCGAGAGTGCGTTGGGGAGCGAGAGAGATGGGGGGCATGAAAGATGGGGGCGACGACGACGAGAAGGGCGACGGCGGCGAGGGAGAGGACGGGCGCGCTGGGCGGGGGGCAGACAGATAAAAGAGGGAGGAACAGAAAAGGCAGATGGCGTGTGGACGAGTTGCAGTCATTCACTCTCCCACACGTGGCTTCCCTCCCCCACCCACCTCAAACGGGAATTTTTCAGTCATGGTCAGGAAACTCAAGTACCACGAGCAAAAGCTCCTCAAAAAGGTCGATTTCCTCAATGTAAGTCCTCTCCTCACCACTTCAGCCTCGCCCTCACTGTTCCCAGTGGAAGCAGGATGCAAATCTCCGCGAAATCAAGGTTATGCGTCGCTATCATATTCAGGACAGAGAAGACTATCACAAGTGTGTCTCCTCGCGTCTCTATCGAGTCTTTTTGCCTCACACAGTCTAGGTACAACAAGCTTTGTGGTTCTCTCCGCGCCTTTGCCCACAGGGTAGCTCTCCTCCCCGCCCAGGATCCCTTTCGCAGTCGCATGGAGGCCCAGCTCTTGTCCAAGCTCTATGATATGGGCGTCCTAAACTCCTCGGCGAAACTAAGCGACATCGAAAATAAGCTTACCGTCTCTGCGTTTTGCAGGAGAAGGCTCGCCGTCTTCATGTGCATGTCCAAGATGGCAGAGACTGTCAGCGCAGTCCGTCTCTTTCTTTGCTCTCCGCATCTTGTCTCTCATGTTCTCTCATGTACAGGCAGTCAAGTTCATAGAGCAAGGTCATGTTCGCGTCGGTCCCGATGCAATCACAGACCCCGCTTACCTGGTTACGAGGTAAACAGAAGCAGTCCGTCTTTGGTATGTCGGTCAATTGACGGTGTGCCATCCCCAGACACATGGAGGACTTTGTCACTTGGGTAGACTCCTCCAAACTCAAAAGGACGATCATGGAATATAATGATGAGGTATGCTATGCGTCTTCGCGGCCTTGATCAGATCCCAACTAAAATCACCCCTTGCAGCTCGACGACTTTGATCTTCTCTAAGATCATCACTTTATTTTCTTCACGACCATTTGTATCACCTAGCAAAAGTATATATAGCTTCATTGTATTACTACTCGAATAATACGGACGCTGGGCCCAGTTCGTGCCCAACTTGGATTACATTGTCATTGCGGCCTTTCTACTTCATTGTTCTTCGAGAACTTTGCAATACTGAATAGCTGTATCCGATGATCAGTGGTATGTCGAGTTAATTATTTATGGTGTGCGAAGGATTTTCTTTGTTAACATACAGATACACAGGTGATTACTCGGTAAATTTATCGTTAAATGGATCGTCGAACACGAGCAATTTTTTAGCAACAATGACATTTTATTTGTCAATGTTGAGAAAAACGTTTGCCTTGCACGCGTCGTATGTACAAAGCATGCACTAGCATAAACTAACATAGAATTTTCTCTGAATACATTTTGCTTTGAATCTACTACCTACTAATGTTAGAGTCTTCGAAGTTCGGGCATGTGATGATCTTTTTATGAGATTTCCTAATCAGCGCGTTACGCGTGAGTTACAGTTGTCAAGCTCGCGTCCCGCTCCTTGTAATTTCACCACATCAACCTATCGACTCTTTTCTCCGTAAACCCAAGTCCGTTCTCCAGCCTTTTCTCCGTACCCCCACTCGCTTGCGAGCACTGTGCTGGCTCTCGGGCATTGATTGAACAATGGCAGAAGCAGGGGATTCTGGGAACATCAAGGTCGTGGTGCGATGTCGACCACTCAATTCTCGAGGTGCGCAAAGGTTGCTCTGGCACACGTTAAATCTCACTCAAACTTATCTCTTTATTCGCCTCTGGGAATTATCTGCCCTGTCGCTTTTTTGTTGTTAATTCATGCAGAGCTGGCTCGTGGAGCAAAGTGCCTTATTCGAATGCAGGGAAACCAAACTATCATCGACCCTCCTGAAGCAGGCTCCGCCCAGGACTCTAAACGAGCGACGGAACGCAAATCTATGGCCTTTAGCTTTGACAAGAGTTACTGGTCAGCTGGTCCTCGAGACGATCCTGGGTATTGCTCACAACAGACTCTGTACGACGACTTGGGAAAGGAACTTTTAGATCATGGATTTTCTGGGTTTAATGCTTGCATTCTTGCTTGTAAGTGGTACTTTTTCATGCTGTACTGCTGTACTGACTGTCACGAATTGACTCAAGATGGTCAAACTGGTATGTCCTCCCCATCAGTCAGCGTTGCATGTTGGGACTAAAACAGAGTGCTGCACTCAGGGTCTGGAAAATCTTACAGGTGAGCACGTATAGAGCTTAATTGGTTTATAGACGCTGATTGATCAAGGAATTAGTATGATGGGGTGTAAGTCGACAATTGTTTCACCATCTGCAATGTTCACAACCTCCTATTACCTTTAGACGGTGCCGACAAGGGGATAATTCCGCTCACATGCTCTGAATTGTTCGAACGAGTGAACAACAAGAAAGCGGATGACCCAAATCTCAACTTCACTGTTGAAGTTTCATATATCGAAGTGCGCAGATGCACCCCGTTTATTCACGTCTAAAAATAACCGTTACAACCCCTAGATCTACAACGAGAAAGTACGGGACTTGCTCAATCCAAAGAACACAGGAAACCTCAGGGTTCGTGAGCATCCGAGCTTAGGACCTTACGTCGAGGATCTGAGCAAGTTGGTCGTTGGAAGTTACGATGAAATGATGACCCTCATGGACGAGGGTAATAAGGCACGTACGGTGGCCGCAACAAACATGAACGAAACGTACGTTTCTCTTTGCAGAACCAACTTTCTGATTCTCATATTTGCATGGCACTCTTGCACCATTTCTTTCTTTTCGTTCAGTTCCTCCCGTTCTCATGCCGTATTTACGCTTCTTCTGACGATGAAAAAACGAGATGAGGCCACAAACTTAGAGACAGAGAAAGTCTCGCGCATCAGGTGAGTATCGCTGCACGAGTTTTCACCAACCACATGCACCTCAATTAACGCGCTTCAACCATTTTTGTCTCTTCCTAGCCTGGTCGATCTGGCAGGATCTGAACGCGCAAACTCAACGGGCGCGACGGGCCAGCGGCTAAAAGAGGGTGCCAATATCAATAAGTCGCTGACCACTCTCGGTAAGGTCATCTCGTCGCTGGCGATGGCGAGCCAGAACGAAGGCAAGAAGGGCAAGAAGGGCAAAGCGGAGGACTTCGTCCCTTATCGCGATTCCGTGCGTGATTGTCGCAACTATCTCTTTTCTTTCTTTTCTTTCGGTCCCTTGTCTGATCGCTGACGTACTGGAATCTGTGTCTTTGCTTCGTCTCCTCAGGTACTCACCTGGCTGCTCAAGGACAGTCTTGGTGGTAATTCGAAGACGGCTATGATTGCGGCCATCGCACCAGCTGATTACGAGGAAACATTGAGTACGCTGCGGTATGCCGATCAGGCGAAGAAGATCAAGAACAAGGCGGTGGTGAACGAGGATCCGAACGCGAAGCTCGTGCGTGAACTCAAAGAAGAGCTCGAGATGCTGAAAGGTACGATTTCAACGCACTTGCAAAAAAAAAAAACTATCCGTACGATGCCGACCGTTTTTATCTTCTTTCCTTGTTTCTTGCTATCAAATAATAGCGCGCGTTGCCGGTGCAACTTCGGAATCTACATACGATCCTAGTGTACCTCCAGAAAAGCAAAAAGTAACATACCAAACAAAGGACGGTCGGATCAAGACAGTCACGAAAGCAGAGCTCCAGGAGCAAATGGAGGCGAGCGAGAAACTTATGGAGAGTTTGAATGAGACTTGGGAAGAGAAACTGCAAAGAACTCAAGAGGTGCAGAAGGAACGGGAGAAGGCTCTCGAGGAACTGGGCATTACGGTGGAAAAGAATCTCGTCGGTGTCCATACACCAAAGAAGGTGAGTCCGGGTCATTTTACTGGAGTTTCATCAATAAGTGCCAACGACTAATAACCCGGGATATTAGATGCCTCATCTTGTTAATTTAGTGCGTATTGCGTTATGTTTCATTGCGTGTTTGCGGTGTCAATAATCTAAATTAACTATTAATATTGTGTAGAATGAAGGTACGCCCACGCCGCTGCAGTCGCAAAAGACTGCTCTCCGGCAATCCCGATGTTAACTGACTCACTTTGCTCCAAGATCCACTTATGAGCGAGTGCTTAATCTACCAGCTTAAACCAGGAAAGACTATGGTACGTATCCCTTCCTTGCAGACTTGCGTTTTCCTTACGGCACGACACCTGATTTGCGTTTCTTTCTTTTGACTCTGATGCTGCTTTATGTAGATTGGCCGACTTGATAGTGAACTCCCTGCCGCAATTCGGCTGAGTGGAGATAACATCCTCGAGGAGCACTGCTATTTCGAGAACACAGAAGGCAAGGTTACGATCGTGTGCATGCCAAACAGCGTTACAGTAAGATCTTCCTTTACAATCTGCACGAAAGTATGATTGATACTTCATATCGTTTGCAGTTTTTAAATGGCAAGCAGCTTGAGCCAGGACAAGTAAGCGCATAAACAAAATATGGAAGAAGGAAAAAACGTATTCATTTCTTTCGTTGCTCAGCCTCATAAGCTTCGCTCTGGGTTCCGGATCATTCTCGGTCCGTATACGAAATTGACCTTACAAGGCTTGAACCTCGATTCTGACACTTTGGCTTGCAGGGGATAATCATGTATTCAGGTTCAATAATCCAGAGGAAGTGCGTAGGCAGCGGGATAGGGCTACCATGAAAACAAATATGCACCTAAGCGTCTCCGCTGGCGACATTGACAGCGAGAATTCACCGCGCCCACAATCACCCACATCCTCGACTGATGAACAATTCGACGTCGATTGGAACTTTGCGAAGCGTGAAGCGGCCTTCGCAAAACTGGGTTTGGACCCTGCTCTTGACAACCTTCCTGATGAGGACTTGAATAAACTATTCGAGAAAATCACGAAAGTCAAGACTCTGCGAGATCATAATTCGAAAGCTCGTCCGGAGAGTAGTCTGAGTCAAGTTGACGACATCTGGAGTGAAACTAGCAGACCACAAACTAGCGATGCTAATACGGATGACACTAGCCTGTATGCGGGACCGAGTTACACTGGAAGTCCAGCAGTCGATGGCGATCTCAAAGAGGTTCAAGATCAGTTAGAAAATAGGCTGCAGGAAATTGGAGGAGAGACTAACGAAGCCGAAGATCTCAAAATCGAGAAGGAGCATATGGAGCACCAGCTGCGGCTCGTCCGCACGCAAATGAAACGGCTCATCGAAGCCCGAGCTAGAGGCGACAACGACGTAGTCGGATTGGACTTCGAACCTGTCGTCTTTTCTGCACGCCAGCTAAGGTTGATCAGAAAGGTGCTAGATCGATGGAGAGCACATCGCTCGTTCTCGATGGCGGAAATAATTTTAACAAACGCAGTCATGATCAAAGAGGCCAACGTTATCAGGTGCAGTTTTTATTGTTGTCTCTACGATGTATATTAATCTTTACTCAAGCAAGGAGCTTCGGAAAGAGGTATCATATAATTTCACCATCGCATCTGGAGGTTCTTTAGCTGCCCCAACGTCGGCTGTGGATACTATAGCCGGTCTTGGTGAATTCGGTGACGTCGCGGACCCCATATTGGCTTCTGCAACTCAACCATCTGTTGCTGTTAAAGTACTCGATAAAAGACATAATGCCATTTATGCATGGTCTTTGGACCGTATGCAGCAGCAAATGCAACGAATGCGAAATTTAACGACGTATATTGACCGGCCTTCGTACACACAACATTTCTCCTCCGACGAACCTTTCTTTGACTCCCCTCCCCCAGAGTATTCCTTCATTGGAAATGCTCTCATTTCATTGGCGACACTTTCTCGGAAATTATCGTCGACTTCTACAGTACCCATATTCTGTCGCTACACATCTGAAGCCATCGGCTCATGTAGAGTTGACATCAAGATCGTCAATGTTGTGCTCTCTTCCAAATATCACTCGTCTCCACCCACCCGATCATCGTCACCAGCACCTGGAACAGTCCCCCCAGGAAGCAAACTGACTTTTTTCCTCACTATTGATCAAGTCAGAGGCTTATCTTCACATGATTTTCGAGGTGTACATCTTCAAGTGCGGCTGTCTTCATTTGTAGGCACATCAGTCACCGCTGAAGAAGTATTTCCATCACCGGCCTTGGACATGGATGTATCCTCTCTCTCCGAGCTCAAATTTAGGCGCAATTTCTCTGTTATCACAACGTCCAGGGTCCTGAACCACCTGCGACAGGGTTATGCTCCTATTGAATTTTTTGCCGCTCTTAAACCCACCTATCTGGAACGGATGGAGCGATGGGATGAATTGAGGGAACAAAAACAGTTCATACGTCCCAATTCGACCTCACCATCCCCAGAACCACGGCCGGCCACCCTACCTCTAATGCGCCGTTCTGAAACCGACTTTGTGGTAGAGCAGGTGCATGACGTAGTCGCGTGGTTGCAGATATGTGAACTTGGGCCGGAAGGCTCTTATATTCCAGTTCCAGTTCTTTCGCAGGGTAACCTTGACCCGGGTGTATTTTCATTACATCAAGGATTGCAGAGGCGTATCGTCATTTCATTGTCGTCAAACTCTGGTCAGCAGCTTCCATGGCAGGAGTTTACAAAGGTTCGCATTGGGAACGTTCGCCTCCTCGATGCTAAAGGCCGCATCCATGATTCGTCTTCGAAGGCACTTGTCACACTGCCGCTGCTCCAAGATCAAATTGTTGAATTTAAACCCGACGGGTCAGGTACACTTACTGGTGAAGCTCTCTGGGATTCCAGTGTACACGATTCTGTTCTTCTCAACCGTGTCACTGCATCTAATCAGCGTGTCATGGTGCAAATTACATGGGCAATTGCGGTCGAAATCTGCAGTGATCCCGTACAATTTAGTATGGACATTGCAGTCGCCATGCAGACTCGAGACGCTGGTCCACCTTCAAAAATTCTCACGTTTTTCGGATCCAGCAAAATCTTGTCCAAGACTAGCACTCTATTCACTGTGCGGTTATCGCCACCTTTAACGCGTTCTGCGAAAGATTTATGGCGGCTAGATACATCGGAGAAGTATGTCAGAGGAGAAGAAAGTCTTGGTATCTGGAAACCTCGGGGGATATCTGTTGTGGAAGATTATTCCAGATTGATTACAACAGAAAGACGGGCGGCCGATGTTCAGGCTATTAGAGTCATTTTGACTGCCTCGCCTCCTAAACCCATCGCTCAGGATACACTCGCATGGCGAGCAAACGACCTGCTGAGAAAATCCGTTTCTTTGTGGCAGAAACAATTTGGACACCGTGGAAAAGTTAGTTCTGTTCATCCGATACAGTGGCATTACTAATCGTCTATCCTTATCAGATTATTTTGAGTCAAGACCCTGCCGACCCTGAGGAAAACGGTACATCTAAACAAACGCCGGACAGACCAGTACCTGATGGTTTAAAGTTAACCTCCGAAACCAAAGTTGTTCCCCGGAGGTATTTGCGTTCCACTGCATCGTCTTCCGCTTGAAATTCATTTGAACACACAGCGACGGCTCAACGAAAAAAGGTCATCTGATGATCCTCACAGATGCCAGTCAGGATATCTGGGAACGAAAGTGGTTTGTTTTGAAGAGGTAACAATATCTACTCGTCATCTGATTTCCCTTCTGATCGATCTATCAGGCCCTACCTTCACATTTTTGCTCACTCCAACGAGCTGGAAGAAACAGGTATAATCAGCCTAACAGGAGTTAATGTTGAAAGCGACCCTCATAAAGAGTCGTTGCTTGGGGTGAGTAAAGTGGCGCTGTATCAAATACACATTCTCACTGTTACCATTTTCTAGAAGCCTAACTCCTTTACTCTATTCACGTCTTCGAACTCCCATGCTCTCGCCGCCCCAACCCCTAAGGAATTACAGTCGTGGATAACCAAGTTAGATCCCACTCGATTGCCTCAAACTTGACTGCGTGCCAATGGCACTGCCTATATCTCTAATGTTAATTATCTCCTATTGCTGTGTCGTTACAAACATGTCCTTTCATTCATCCATTAGTAGACATCTACCCCATCATGTACATTCTATCTGGCACCCCTCACGGTGTCTGTTGTGTCGTTTTACCCGGAAAGATACCCTTGATCATCCGATAATAGGAAAATCAATAAAAAATTGTTTCCATATTGCTTGACCCCTATCACCGAAAGCATGCAAATAGTTAGGAGAAAATCACCTCCATTTTATTTTGCAATACCATAAAAGACGAGAGACTTGCCAAAAAAAGACATGACATCATATGACCGAGGAGAGATCATTTAATCAGTACTCAATGACAGCCTATCGGAACCAGACACAATACCGAGTCTTATATGTCGATTCTCACAAAAATTGATTTCCTGTTCGGATATTCTCTGCATAGCTCCGCAAAGGCAGGAAGATATATCCCAATCAAGAAAGAAGCACCCAAAAATGGCGACAAACTTAATATCCAAGGTTTGTGAGTAAGTTTTTCACAAAAGTTGACAGTTGGCACAGCTTGTAAAGAGTGGAAAAAATATGATGTTCCATTGCATATGATAGTAAAGTTACATGTGGTTCTAAATGCGGTTCCTCCCTAGATGTTATGCGCTAAATACTCTAAAATGTCTAATAGAATATAATAAGTCCAATACAGTATAGTGATAAAAATACAGTGTTGAGTTGTTGTTATACTGCTCTCCTCTTCATATTTCGGGGCTGGTAAACTAGCCCAGTCAATACTAGAGACTTTTAATCGCATTGGAGAATTGGGGCGTCGTTCTGGATAATAGGTGGAAGGGTAAGTCTCTCGAACATGCAAAAGAAAGTGATTTAGAACTGACATCACGGATAAAAGTAATCATATGACATGTAATGTAACCTTTTGAAAATCCAGCACCGGCATATGCGAACAGGTACTGCCATTTCCGTTTGAAAGCTGCATAATCGGATTGATCATGTAGAGATGGATAGTCTTTGGCAATCATATCTTGTGTAAGATTGGCTTCCAATCTTCTTCCCCACTCTCGTAGAGTTCGAGGATAATCTATTCAAACTCGTATCAGTCAGTATATTCAGCTTGCCTGTCAAATATTACTCACGAGCTGCATGGTTTTCTACGCCCTCCAAAGTAAAGCGACCTTGCGATGCGGTCTGTGCAGCGGTAATGAGGGCGGTAGCACTCGGTAGGCACGAGTTTGGCCACATGTATTTTCGCATAAAGTCTTCAGCTCTTTGAGGACCGATCAGCAAATAGACCATTTTACTAGTTCTGAACAGAACCTACTGGTAGCTAGAGTATCTGGATTCGGGGAAGGTGGATGCGGTAACAACGGCAGTAGCGTTTTTTGATTTGAGAGCAAAGTCCACTAGTTTGAAGTATAGATTATAGTATTTAGACCCAACATGCTAAAGAAGTTGATCAACGTCGACCCCAGATCCATGAATTCATCAAAGCTTACCTCCAGCATTTCAACACTGACAAAAGCATCGAAAGCTTTCTCGAATTCGGCGGGAATTTCGCGGTAGTCAAGGAGGTGCACCCGGATGCGGCTTTCCAAGCCGGCTTCTTTTATACGCTCTTCAGCGAGCTTTTTCTGTTCAATCGATAACGTTAACGTATCGACTTCACAGCCGAAAGATTTTGCAGCCTTTAAGAGTATACATGAACTTTAAAGCAATTCTGACATGATTTTGAAATTCGTACCTCAATTGCAAGGCCGCCCCATCCACTACCAAACTCAAGAATACGATGGCCAGGTTTAACTCTAGCAGCCCGAAGAACATGTCTAATTTTTCGAAGCTGTGCAGTTTCGAGGTCACCAGGACTGGGTCCCATTTCAAGATCTCCGCGTACGCCTCCTTCTGCCTCACTCCACAAGGCGCAAGAGTACATCATTTCTTTACTCAGGAAAGCCTAAATGGGATGATAAATAAACAATGCGATAAAAATACGTTTGAAGAACGTACTTTGAATAGCTCATTCGACTGGTCGTAGCTAGCGATGGCGTTTAACCGTGCTTGTGATCGTGTTTGACCAAGGAGGTTATTGTATAAGCTGGAGACTGCCGAAGAAATTTTTGCTATGGTCGAAGATAGTGTATCTTCCATGCCAGATTGGTTTTGAAGCCAGATCTGCCAATCGGAAGAACTGTGAGTTACAATTCAAAAGCGACACTGAGAAAGACCTGCTTACATCCATGGCACCCTTCAACGAAGATACTTGTACGTCTCCAATCATGTAAGCTTCACTGACTGGGATAAAATCATCAGGTAAGTGAACTGAAATACGTGGACACAAAAGCAAAGCATACATCCGAGGTCACCTGAACTAGAATGCAATGTAAGTAAAACAACTCAGAGCTTAATTATTGAATGGGCGCTTACAGCATAATACGGAACCAGAAATTGTCGTTCACAATATGAAGGTGAACGTCATTGCAACCTTTAT
Organism: Psilocybe cubensis; assembly: GCF_017499595.1. Classification (NCBI taxonomy): domain Eukaryota; kingdom Fungi; phylum Basidiomycota; class Agaricomycetes; order Agaricales; family Agrocybaceae; genus Psilocybe; species Psilocybe cubensis. The sequence goes on along the minus strand of NC_063002.1, from coordinate 2,746,920 downwards.
GGTATTTCCCATAATAGTACGTCCCTTCCGAGTCGGAGATTGTGAGATGTCCGACAGTAATAGCGTTTTCGAGGACGGCGAGTATTGAGGAGCGTGCTGTGTAGTGTGCGTTGGAAATTGTGCACAAATGATGATGAAATATAGTATCAAATTACCGAATGAAACAGCCCATGATCTTGGACTGAAGGTCGATAGTGATAGCAATGAGGATGATGCAAACCCGTTTTTAGACGGGGATGCGAAGTGGACACAAGTAGTTGACTGCGTGGACGACATTGCAAAATGAGTTGAATGTGCGGGGAGCTCGAAAAGGCTGCGGAGCGGGATGGAGAATGAGTTAAGTGGAAAAAGCAGTGGACCTTATATGCTGGGAGTCAACGGCGCGACGGATAGAATTGGACATCTTCCCTTGGCCAGGGATGAAGATCGGCAAATTTGGAGATAAATCTGTGTCAAACCAAGAGGGAGGATTCGCGATGAATCATAATCAACGCGAATGGAAATGCATGAAAGCGTGGATATGCTTTGCGCATCCTACAGGGTCGTTCTATCTAAGTTCTCGATATGGGTCATAAGCTTAATGGGGACACCACCGTGGAAAGGAAGCTTGTACTCACAACAGAAGCCTTCCACACGCGAACCTGATCACATCACAGGCTCTCAGTGCAGCAGAACATAGAATTTCCAGATCCCCTCCGCAGAGTTGCCTCCCAGCGCCCGACAGCACGGCGTAATAGAAAGTGTTCAAAGCCTGCGGAAGGGCGCTGCGAGAATGAACCTCGCTTCTGTGTACAGGTCTGCTGGAACTGTCCTCGTCAACTGAGATCACGGTCTCCTAGATTAGTCTCAAGAACAGAAATCGTGCACTCACAATTACTTCCACGTGGCTGTCAGGTTTGACTTCCTCTTTGATAAAACTGAAATCTTGGAGGAATAAGTCACCAACACCCACGATGCCAATCAGAATCCCAGATTGCACTGGGGTTTACCTCGTGAATATGTTAAGATTCCATACCCATCAGATCTTTAAAACCACCGACAACCTCTCGGCATAGATGCCACCAAAAATACCTTGATCTCGATAGCCTTTTGACTCCTCCGCTCCAGCAGACATATTTCTCCAACACAGGAACTCATCAATTGGCCGTTCCACAAACATCATACGGAAACTCTGCTAGTTTTAAACGGCCCCCAAATCGGCAGGGTCTTGTGGTCCGTCGAAAGCAGGTCCTTTGATCGTCACTGTTGCCAGCGTCGAAAGTATGTTCCTCTGGCCCGCTCTCCAATGATAATACAAGGCTCATTTGATAGAGACTCGGTTTTCATGGAACCACTTTGTAACTGTTCAGTAGTTTTCGTTTTCCTTCCATGTTGATCGTCAACGTAAAGACCCCGTAGTACTTTGGCGTTCGCATCCGTTTCTTCATCCCTTCCAATAATCCAAGAAAAACCATTAAGCGGCCAGTGCGCTTGATTTCTCAGCTAGTAGATGGTTGTTATAATTGGAGTCACATCATTCAGAAATAGAGGAGTGTTGTTGTCTATTCGTGGATACATCAAGTTGCAGCGTGGCCTTCGCAAGGAAGGACATTCGTCAATGTAGCGTAGCGCTCGGTCTTCAAAGCAATTGCAAATTGTTGAGCGTTCGGCGTTAGCGTCCATCAAAACCGCGGAAAGACTTTGAAGTGTTGTTAGTCTCCTTCTGCGTCCGACCTTTTTCAATTATGGGAATAGTCCATGACGATACCGAGGGATTGTTTATAGAAGTTCGACCCTGACTACTACTGCACATGGAAAGAGGTCCTAAGAAATCGTCGGAGCCTCCGAGTCCAGATTCAGTCAGTCATTTGTCAGTCAAATAGACGGAGCCTCTCGTTATCCTTGTTGGTGCCATGTATCGCCGCGCATTCTACGGTTGTCCCGAACATGAGATGATTGCATTTCTACCGTCCTCGGCTTACTCCTCGGCAATGACATCCATCGTGCCTCAAATATTGTGTGATCGATTTGAACCGAGGTGTTGTTCATAAGTCCTTGGTTATTTTATTGGCGATTGCAACCTGAAGAGCCGCAATGAACAGGAAGATATTGCGCGCTCGACGGACGAATCGGTAGTCCCAAATGAGTGGATGATCGTGCTTGGGCTTAGTTTATACCAATAGATAGGAAAAGTGCCACAACAACGCATGTCGCTCTGAAACAGAATATAGCATTAAGTGTGACATGTCCAAATAGATTATATAAATCAAGCGAAAAGTAAATTTCAGGGCAAAGTCTAGTGATTGACTTTGTAGATACGCATGAATGACGCTACTGAAGTTACTCACCTAGGGCGATGCCGAGACACTGGAGGCTATCGAGCATATTCTGTCATATACGAGTACATTCCAGCCAGATCCCCGCAGGTTGTGCATTCAATCTCGGGTCAATAGGCTTATACTCGACAAGGCATATACAAGTTTCTTGTCAAAGAACGTGTATCAAATAATGCTTGCTGGACATGAGAAGTAACAAGATATACATATCAGGGCTTACTGAGAAAGAAAGGCGTTGTTCGGAACTTGGAAGATAAAATGACTTATTGAAAAGATTTGACCGAGCTACAGGTTCTTGCTATTAAGATTAAGTAGGTCTTGGGAATCAGATTCAAATATCAGAAACAGGAAGACATACCAATCGAGTTTTGCCCCCTATAACGTGTTTTAGCTTCAGACAACCTGTACATGCATCCATTCAAATATTTTGGGGTTGAGCAGGGCAAAAAGCAAAAATCGGACAACGCTCATACAGATGGTAGCGACTGGCATTGGGGCAATGAGCAAATGCGTCCCAGGATCTTAGAACGGGCATTCACATTGACGTTACAATGCTGGATAGTGATGGTGGTCAATCACACCGACTGAATCTCGGGGAAAGGCAAGGTCTGCCCGGATGCAGAGGCTCATGACCAAATCCGCCAGCCGTAGTTGAGATTGGGTTGTATTTCACAACTGGTAGTTCGCCATAGGCAAGCATAGCGAATTTACCGATACCTGTAGGAGCCACAATTTCAATTCTCAGTAATTGAATTGCCGATATGATACACAATAGTGGCAGGAAGGCATCGGCGAGAATAAACGCTGCAGTCAGAAAGCTGGTCGCAGAAAGTCTGACTGAGTAAAAATCGGAAAGGTCCTGGCTTTCAGGTTATGGTAACAGGCTTCCAGAAGTGGCACAAAACCAATAGATTCATTTAAGACTCACGGCTGAGTCTGTTTTCCTTTGAACTTCCGGATTTTTTGTACTGTAGTATAGCCTTCCGGCCACGTCATTCACAACCCAGTCTAATCCAGACACGAGGTTAGCCCCAGTTACAGCACTGCAAGGCCAAATTCTCCAACGATGTGTTGTAATGGAAGTTAAATCCAATACCTGTAATAATTCCCAGGTATTATGAGCATATAATTGGACGCACGAACGCAAGGACGGATCTTACGTCGCGGATTTCAGCATCGGTCATGGAACCTTGCAAATCCTGTTTGTTGGCAAATACGAGCAGAGAGGCGCCGGCTAAACGCTATAATTTAAAAAGTAACAGCCGAAATTGAGTAAGAAAGGGGTACTCCGCTGAATAAAAGCTTACTTACATCTTCGGTTAGCAGACTATGCAATTCATCCTTACAATCTTGCATGCGAGTTCTGTCGCCTGAATCTACCACCCACACCAATGCGTCCGTTTGCTCGAAATAATTACGCCAATAAGGCCGAAGAGTCCGTTGTCCACCAACGTCCCCTAGAAGTATAAATTTCGCTGTCAGTGGCGGAGTACCCAAAGGAAACGTGTAAACCCACAGATATTCAAAGTATAACTTCCAAGAAGGAAGGAATAGAATCAGGTTAACAAAGGCGTTGGGAATCTCAAACTTACGAACTTTCCATGGACAAATGTCTTGATATTGAAACCCAACGTGGGACTTATGCTGCTAATATCCTCTCCGTTGAGCTTTTTCAAGATGGTGGTCTTCCCCGCATTATCGAGTCCACTGGACGGATTAGGATGATCAGTAGGATCCAACTGTGTAGAAGGTGCAATTTACAGAAAAAGTAGACGCATTTCCTTTTCTTTTTGACGATTTTTCCTAATGATTGTAAGAAGACCCATTGTGGTAGCAATGAATTGCTGGATTTGAAGGCTAGGTGGTTAGGATAGAATTGAATGCAGTTCTAGGGGCCTTGATGGCGACCTCGAAGTCACGTTGCTAGCCATCCATTCTATCTGTGCTAGCCGAACGGTAGCCGAACCAATCATTTTGCCGGTACCGATTTGTTCATGTTCTGACTTATCCACAAGTTTTTGATAATTATCCCAATCGCTGACATTTGAACGATCGCAACGTCAGTCTTCAAATTGTGCAACCTCTCTTCTACCTGATTGAAAATCTATAGAATATGGCACCAAAAGGCAAGGGAAAGAAGGGAAAGAAGGGCGATGACGACTTTTGGTACGTTTTCTCAAGCCTTAGCATCGCATGTAGATAATGATCAAAATGTGGATTTTAGGGATAAGGCAGGTGAAGCAATTGCTCCCAACAACACCTCTCACGGAGATGCCGCCGATGACGATGCATTCAGCTCAAAACCAAAGAAAACAGGATTTTCCGCCTTCTCAGCAGTTGGTCTTGTGGATGATATTCCTGGGGAAGACGACGACGATGGCCCTGCGGGAGGCTTGATGGTAAGAACTTTAGGGCTCCATGTAATGCTTTCTGACTGTGTTCGCGGTTTCTAGTCATTGATGGGTTCTGGGAAAGCCAGAACCAAAGACAAGAAGAAAAAAAATAAAGTTGAAATCGATTTGGATGACCTTGAAGAGTCTCCTGCGCAGGCCGAATCTAAGAAACCGATTGAAGTCACCGCGGAAGAGCTGGCAGACGAGGAATGGGGTTCAGTAAAAGACAAGAAGAAGAAGGACAAAAAAGGGAAGGGTAAGAAGGCTAAACAACAGGACGATGAAGAGGAAGGAAAAGAAGACGAGCAAGATAGCAAGCAGAGTGCGTTCAGCTTTGTGCATTATTTTCTTGGGCACTGTTTCACCTAGTGCAATCAGTCGATACGGCGCCGACCGCTGCTACCGAAACACCTGCTTCTAAAGAGGACGATGAAGAACAAAATGAAGCAGGAACAAAAGTTTTGAGTAAGAAGGAGAAGGAAAAGCTCAAGAAAGAGAGGGAAAAGGTCTGAAATTCATATCGGTTATTTCACGAATTAACGGAACTCATCAGGTTTTCATAGGCCAAGAAGAAGGCCCAGGCAGCGGCAAAAAAGGTAGCAGAAGGAGGCGATGCTGCTCCTTCTCCACCGGCCGTTCCAGAATCTACAACTCTCGCACCTACGCAAGCTGTTGCTGGAGAAAATAATGAAGAGGACGGAGATGATGCTACTGAAGCCAAACCTGACTCTAAGAAGAAGAAGAAAAAGAAGGCCGCAAAGAAAGATGAAGAGCCGACCCCCGCACCATCCGCCACTACTAAAAAGAAAGGCGGTGCGATTGGTGCCCTGAAAGCTCTTATGGAGGAAAAGAAAAGGCTAGAGGAAGAAGCCAGGCGTATACAGGAAGAGGAAAGAAAACGAATTGAGGAGGAAGAGCGCCGTGCAGAAGAGGAGGAACGAAAGCGCGAGGAAGAAAAGCAACGCAAAAAAGACAAAGAGAAAGTATGTTTCATTCGCAGTTCGCCGTTAATCAGGGTAGTATTAATGGGATGCACAGGCCAAGCGCGAGTTAGCAAAGAAAGAGGGACGCCTACTTACAAAGAAACAACGAGAGGAGAAACAGATGGCTGAAATCCGCAAGCAAGCTCTTTTAGCTTCCGGGGTACAAATTGAGGGTTTGCAGCAAGCTTCAGGGAGCGTTCCGGCGGCAACAAAGAAGGTTGTTTATGGCAATCGCAAGAAAAAAGGGCCTGGAGCTAAGGATCAATCTCCAACTCACTCACGGCCGCGATCGCCAGAGCCTATGGTGGCCAGAGTATCTACGCCGGCGGCGGCAAAAGAAACTAATGATGCCCCAAAATCTGACTGGGAAGCAAGCTCTGACGAAGAGCCTTCGCCTCCTGTAGCTTCCAACATCAAAGACTCCTGGGATGCAACAAGTGAGGAAGAGGAAGTGGATGAGAGACCTGGTAAGTTGTAAAAGTTTTGCTTACTTGACTTCGCTGATCAATCACTGTGAAAGTAGCAGCGAAAACTGCACCCAAGGAAGTTCCCGTATCGAAAATATCTGCCCCTGCTCCAAAGACAGAAAAACCTGTCTCTGGAAAGATTGCACCATCTACAACTGTCAAAGGCCTTTCCACTAAACCGCCTGCTCCGTCTGCTAAGCCACCAGTAGAAGAATCTTCTTCAGAGGAAGACTCGGAAGACTCTGACGAGGATTCTGATTCTGACTCCGATGATTCTTCGTCTGAAGACGAGTTGACCTCTGCCCAAAGGTTGGCTGCGCAGAAGAAGGCCGAGGCAGCCGCCCGCCGTGCAAAAGCACACCAGGAAGCTTTGGCCGCTAGGAGTAAAGACAATCTACGCAGCCCTATTTGTTGTATTTTGGGTCATGTCGACACGGGTAAAACTAAATTGCTGGATAAAGTAAGAATTTGTAACTTGAAAATTTTCTGATTTTAACCCTATCTAACAGATTCGTCAAACCAACGTCCAAGAAGGCGAAGCGGGAGGTATCACGCAACAGATTGGTGCTACGTACTTCCCCGTTGATGCAATCAAGACGAAGACTGCTGTCCTCAACAGGGTATATATTATTCTTTTGTTCTTTTGTTATCGCATCTTCTTCTGAGGCCATCGGTTATAGGAAAATCAACAAGAATATAAGATTCCCGGTCTTTTGATTATTGATACACCGGGACACGAGTCGTTTACTAACTTGCGATCTCGTGGAAGTTCTTTGTGTAATATTGCCATCTTAGTTGTTGATATCATGCATGGCTTGGAAGCTCAGACGCTCGAATCTCTGCGGCTTCTGCGAGATCGCAAAACTCCATTTATAGTTGCGCTCAACAAAGTGCGTATGGAATTCCCTTGTGAACTCGAATTTCAGGTCTCATTTTATTCTTTAGATCGATCGTATTTATGGCTGGGATGCCACACCAGACGGTGCTTTCCAGGAGTCTTTGGCCAAACAGTCCCGCTCTGTGCAGCGTGAATTTGAAGATCGGGTGTCTAAAACCATATTGGCTTTTGCTGAAGAAGGTCTCAACGCTTGCCTTTACTACGAAAACAAGAACCTTGGTCGCAATGTTTCTTTGGTGCCTACCTCAGCTATCACAGGAGAAGGTGTGCCAGATATGATTATGCTCCTCGTCAATTTGACGCAACAACGTATGAGCGATCGTTTGATGTACCTCTCCGAGCTGGAGTGTACTGTCTTGGAAGTCAAGGTCATTGAAGGTCTTGGCACAACAATTGATGTAGTCCTTTCGAATGGCATCTTACGCGAAGGCGATAAAATTGTTGTCTGTGGTCTTAACGGACCTATCGTAACGCAAGTCAGGGCACTGCTGACACCGCAACCCCTGCGCGAACTTCGTATTAAAGTAAGCATGAGATATCGTAATATGGCTGATTATTCTGACCTTGGTCTCAGTCTGCGTACGTTCATCATAAAGAGGTTAAGGCAGCTCTTGGTGTCAAGATTACCGCCCCGGACTTGGAAAAGGCAATTGCTGGTTCTCGCCTGCTTGTCGTTGGGCCAGACGACGATGAGGATGAACTAAAGGAGGAAGTCATGTCTGATCTGACTACGCTCTTTGAAAACATCGACAAGTCGGGCCGCGGTGTTTGTGTACAGGCGTCCACTTTGGGTTCGCTCGAGGCTCTGCTGGATTTCTTAAAGAGCAGCAAAATCCCCGTATCTGGAATCAACATCGGTCCCGTGTTTAAACGAGATGTCATGCGCGCCTCAACCATGCTAGAAAAGGCCAAAGAACTTGCTTGTATTCTCTGCTTCGACGTTCCTATCGACAAAGAAGCTGAGCGTTTGGCCGAAGAAATGGGTATCCGTCTCTTCAAAGGTATGACTTTGTGTTTATCGCTTGGTAGCGGTACAAGCGTGCTAAAATTACAACTAGCCGATATTATCTATCACTTGTTCGACTCCTTCAAAGCATATAACGCAGAAATTACAGAAGCCAAAAGAAGAGACGCTGCTCCTCAGGCCGTTTGGCCCTGTCGTCTAAAAGTAATCGCTGCGTTTTGTAAGCGAGATCCGATCATTCTTGGAGTCGACATTCTCGATGGATCATTGCGAATTGGTACACCGTTATGTGTCGTGAAGATCGATCCTACTACCGGGAAGAAAGATATCATTGACCTTGGAAAGATGTACGCCCTTATGAAACAAATTACTGACTAATTGTTGACTTTTTTTAGTACATCGTTGGAAATCAACCACAAGACCTATGATGCAAGTGGCATTTGTTCCTCGATATTGCCTTCTGAAACCTTACAAAAAATATTCTCTAGATTGTTAAAAAATCTCAGGCTGGAGCTGGTGTTGCTGTTAAAATCGAGCATGCTGTTTATCAATCCGCAAAGATGTTCGGCCGTCACTTCGACGAAAAGGATGAAATTCTGAGTCATATCACTCGCCAAAGTATTGACGTATTGAAGGTATACTTGGCTCTATGCTTCAACGTACTCCTTATCTTACTATTTGTTTGCAGACATCTTTCAAGGCTGATGTTTCCAACGAGGAATGGCTCCTTATCCGTGGATTAAAATCTGTATGTAATTTCATGTGCAGTGTCATCTCCGTCTGTTTCTAATAATTGATTATTTAGCGCTTTGGAATCCCTTAGACTCAGGAGTGTCAGTAAGTCAGTGCGCGTTAGTGCCACTCGATCTTTAATGTAAAATCGCAAAAAATTGCCTGTTTTCGAATGTGCCTCAGATATTCCCCGCTTGTTTCATATATATATTCACATCAACTATATCACTGCCTTTATTACTTTGATCCATCCGAATGCTATCTACAATCATGTAGAACACAGGCACGGTGCCTTGTGTACCTGGCAGTGGAAGTGGGGAGCTGATTTTTTTTTTCTAGCTCCAACCGCCACACGGTCCCACGCGGTTCTTTGTGCTGACAAATAATGTTCCGTGATATAAAGGGGAGATGCTGTTTTATCCCATTTCACTCATTTCTTCCTTCTACTGCTACCGCTCTCGGCCTAAGTGCCATGTCTTCCGTTGATACAAAATTTTCCGCGTCGGCTGCAGGTCAAGAAACAGGTTCAACTCCTCCCACAAACCAGGACGAGCTTCAATTGGTAATTGTGCTAAAGACGTGCCTGGGAGATGACCTACGAGAAAGATAGCTGCTTCAACGGTAACGTTCAACTGGTGATCACTGGCATGGCTGCGGGTATCCGACTGTGATTGGTGTTGTTCTAAACTAGTAACGATATGATAAAACGCATACGTTTTGGAGCAAGACACAATCACAGGACGATTGAGATCATACCGCCTGAACCTGAACAGCGCTTATACCTGCGTAGGGAAGCCTCCTAGTGTCATCGTTCTTTTTTACCCTCTCGAAGATGTTCATGGACCACTAACATGCGGTTTTGATAGCAAAGCCTTGGATACAAACAAGTAAGTTATGTTGTCACAGTATCGAGTGCTCTTCCCCAGTTTACAATATGCACTTGCAGCAACTTCATCGTACATGGAGCATCGTCGAGAGTTTTGCTGCGAGTTTCTGTGCTTTAAACTTTATTGGGGGAGTTAGGTATGGATATATCCCTTATTAGGAAACGCTTCAGGCGCTTATCTTGCCTTCAAGATCGGCTATTTTTCTTGGTTTATCAGCGGGTGGCCCTGCTGCAATATGGTGACAGTGTTTTTTGTTTGCTACCACCCCCTTGCTTATATAGCTCAGGTCTTCTTATCTGATCACTATAGTATTTATGACAATCACAGCAGCCGTTTTGGCTGAGATATGTTCGGCACTACCACTCAGCGGGTCTATCTATATCTGGGCCGCTGAGAGTGCTGGTCCCAAATACGCTAGGTTCTTTGGGTTTACAGTTGCCTGGTGGTCTTGCACCGCCTGGATGACATTTGTTGCTGGAAATTGTCAGGTCTGCCAGCGCAATTGAAATTGGCCTTGACTCTGTGCTAAGAATTTTTTCCCAGACAACTGCCAACTATATCGTTTCCCAACTAGCTGTTTGGGACGTTGACTATCCTGGAGGTGTCGGCAACGACAACATCAAGTGGCGGTCTTTGATCTGGGTCATTTCGGAAGGACTGCTGCTACTCGCGGTTGCCATCAATTATCTCCCGCCACGGGTATACTCTCTTGTCTTCCGAGCGTCTATCTTTATCATGATGCTGGACTTTTTCCTTTGTTTGATCTGGCTTCCCATTGGGGTGTCGAAAACGTACGGTTTCCGATCTGCACATGATGTATTCCTCCAGACAGGTAATGTGGACAGACACTAACTTAGAAATCACGATCTCATAATTTGTACAGCTAACGAAACTGGTGCCCCTCCTGGTTGGAATTGGATTTTATCTTTGTGTGTGTTTTGTTTGCCTCAACTGTTCACCTTAATGACCAGTAACTTAGCCTTTTCACTGCTGGGACAATGACCGGATTTGACGCCTCTGGTCACATCGCAGAAGAAACCAAGAATGCAAGGTATTTATGCATTTTTTAATTTCGTTACAATTCAGATACTCAGCGATATAATCAGAGTCATAGCAGGAAAGGGTATTTTGTCAAGCGCCATCGCTACTGGCGTCTTGGGATTCGTAACAGCAATACTTTTCCTTTTCTGTACTCCCAGCCTCGATGTCTTCTTTGCTACCAACGCTCCTCAGCCTTTTGTTCAGCTTTACGCTGTTGCTTTGGGAAAGAGGGCCAGCATCTTCATGACTATCATTGCTGTCATTGGCCTGATCTTGGTAAATACGAGCCAGTTTTTTGTCCTTTGGTGACTTAATTTCCTTTTAGAACACCAGCATCGCCATTGTGGCAGCTTCTCGCTTGGTATTTGCAGTCGCTCGCGATGGTGTGCTTCCGATGTCGAAATGGATCGGGCAGGTCGATGAAAAAGGGCAACCTAAACATGCGGTCACGGTCATCTATCTTTTTGCAGCTACACTTCTTTGCAGCATTCTGCCTAGTCAAGTCGCGTTTACGTCGCTCGTCTCTGCTGGTGGTGTCCCAACGATTGCGGCTTACGGTTTAATTGCTCTCTTGCGATTTACCCTGACCCCGAACAGTTTTAAAACATCCTATTTCTACCTTGGCAAGTATAGAAAGTTATTCTATCTTGTAACCATTCTGTTCAATGCTTTGGTTGTATCCGTAAGTACCACATTTATTTACGCGTATTTTGCGTCTTAGTTTTCGTCTAGGTCATGCTCTCCCCTTTCTACTTCCCTGTCACTGCGGAGAACTTCAACTTCGTGGGTGTTCTCTTTGAATTATTTGATTCACATTTATGATCTTGAACGTAGGCATGTGTCATATTTGGGAGCATCACTATCTTCGCCGTCTGTTGTTGGTACTTCACACCACCAGAGAAGTGGCTCCGTCAAGAACAAATTTTGCAGGCATTGCATTCTACGGAAGATGAAGAGACTAGTGACCACCATGACTAGCTTAATACAGAAGCTGAGGTAACGGCACCAAAGCAAGTGACGCACCATTTTTGCTTGATCTTCCTTATGTAGTTAGGTTCAGTTTATGCCTTAACTCTTTGATCTATTTTATCTTGCTTGTCATTCGATTCTGTTAAGACTTAATTTAATAAGTGTTGATGCACAACAACCCAACTCAGTCTTCACCTCTCATCGCTAATAATATCAGAAAACAAATCCATGTTATAATTAACAAACATCCATCTAGTTTGTAACAACGCGTCCTGCAGTTCAGATAGTGACCCGCTCTCCGCGCGTGATAGGCAAGAGCAACGTGATGAGTCTCAACTGTCAACCATTTCGCGGAGACATTAAACTACAAACCATGATGGATGTTTCAAAATTTCGTTGATTCCTAGCAGCGCTGGATTCATCGGACATTTGAGAGGCTCGCCCGTGGCATACGGACCAACTGTAGGATTGTCTTGCCTTACGGAGACTCATATGGTTGGAAAGCTGATAAATACTGGCAATCAGCTATCATAATCCAGCCACAGTCAAACCAAGCGATCGCGTATCCTGCGATTGCTTCGGTTGTCCTGGGTGCAGTGGTATATATCTCATCTAGAGCATCATCGTGCTTCGCCAGGTGGAGAAATTGATGGCTCGTTCACGGGATCGCGTCCCTGCAAAACAAGTCGAGGCTTTTTATAGTGATCATAGATACGACACTTTGTGCAAGGAAGACGTCAGATGCGCCGCGGAATGTATTTGCGGTTCGATACAACCAACTTGCTTATATTGATTAACTTGGATTGTGTGTCAAGCCAAAAGTAGACTGGTTGATACTATTTAGAATTACTAAGTGCCGCGCATAATCTGGGAAAAGCCGAAGTTAACAATGACGGGCAAACATAGTGGTAGTAAGTTTTAGGTGGGTTTATACACGGAGGATGCGGGCCAATAACATGATGATAATGTCAACCATCGGCGGAGCGTGGTGTCAAACTGAATGATTGTTGTTCTAGTCAAATACAACTTTGATGCAACCGTCACTGCAATTAAAACTCGCTCATGTTACTGAGGATTGTATTTCTAATTACACTTGGTGTTTTGAGTAATCACAGTCGCAAAATGAGCAACGATGGGACGGAATATGAATGAAGATGATAATTCTGCCTTCGTTTAGTCGTAGAACAGACAATGGAGATGGGTTCAGCGGATTTGGGGAATTTTCGAAGTTTCAATCGACTTCTTAAATTTGAAGGTTCTCTGCATCCATGAAGGTTTGCTTTGCGGGCCGATGATATGTAAATTGTCTGATAATGACTTTCTCTGCATTTTGATTTTGATTATCTTTGCTTTACACAAGTTCCCTTTAGCAAAAAAAGGTCGGCTATATAATATATTCTCGCCCGCGGAATTTCGAGAACTGTACACAACGGAAAAGACTATTTTTGATGTGTCATACAACTCTACCTAGCAAGGATTTTTAAATTCATCCAGTGGGTCAACTTGATTGCTAGTGATGGGTTCGTTTGGCATGGCCCATCGAGCCGCTATTTCAGGTGTAGTCATAGCTATCATTTGTCTCCCGCGGCGGGCACGAAGCTCGACAGACGGAGAAACGTATGTGTGCGCTTCTGGCAGGGGGTGGATGATTTCGTATAACGAGGGTAAAGGAGGAAGGGGAGGAAGAGAGGTTTGCGATTGCGAAGTTGAACGGCGTCGGCGAGGGTTGCTGGCGACGGTTTTCTCCTCAATCGGTTTCTCAGACGCACAGCCGTTCACATCAAGGGTAGATGTAGATGATGCCCAACTGACGCGTTTGCCTTTAGTGGGACTGGACGACATGCTGGATTTGCGCATCTGGAGTGTGGTAGAAGAAGAGTCCGACGGCTTGCGTAGAGCAGGCTTAGCCGGTAGCGAGTAAGCACGGTTCCTGCCGTCCTTACGTTGCTGATAGCGCACAGGTGGAGGAGTGAATTTTTCCTCCTGCTTGCGTTTCTTGGCCTCTATTTTTTCTGCCTTCTGCTGCTTGAGACGAGCTATGCGAGCCTTTTCTTTCTCTCGCATACGCTAGCAATCAATGAGCAGTCTTCATACCGCTTGTAAGTAGCTGTGCGTACCTCTGGGTGCAGGTCGAGCCACGGAGGTGAATCTGCATATTCACCTCTGATTACAACGGTGTATATCCAAAAGCCGATAGCGGTTAACACCACACCAATCATGAATGCAAGCCCTCCAAAAACGTAGATTTTGACGGCCAATAATCCAGCAGGGGAGTAGGGTGTAGTGTCGATTATCGGAGGTGCACTAATCATAGGCACTGGGACAGGGATTGTTCCCTGTGCTCTTGCAGATATCCTCATTGTGGTCAAGGATTTATGTCAGATGTTCCAGTCGCGGAAGGAAAGTAAAAGTGAGCGAATGTTGAGCGATTGACAAGTTGGTCGACAGATTAGAATCAAGCCAGCGATCAGAGGTTAGAATGAGAAGACTTTCCAATTTTTCATGTGCGTTCTCGAACGCGGTATTCATATACAATTAGGAAAGGAGATTTAAACATGTCCTGGAGAACTGTTTCGCACACCTCGCACAAGTGTAGCCCCTTTTCACTTAGCATGGTTCTATAGGGTTTCATGCTCAACAGAAGCGCCCAAAGAACAATGGATGTTATACGTGAGGTTGATCTGTTGTTGGCCAGAAGTTGGTGGATGCATTCAAGTGAGGCAACTGATCTGCAGTCACAACAAATCAACGTTTATAACGTTTATTAACCCTAACCCATGGTGAACTCGAAATTCACGCGCCAATTGCAAGTATTTATAGCTGGCTCACCTGCGCTTCATCATCCTGCTTTCTTTCTTCAGACTTGCATGGCCAAGAACTGGGATACTTATAGCAGACAGGGCATCGATCTCGCTCATTCTGCCTCTTCCTTTGGATTTTCTGCTGCCAAGGCTGGAACTCGGTTAGGAGTAAGTTCATGTCCTTTGCGCACTGAAGCATCGAAGTCCCTCATCTATTTTTTTTCAGTTTTCTATAGCTCGAGGTCTTGCCGCAGCAACTGTCGGCCTGACCTCGACAGTTCTCGACATAGCACTGTTTGGAGGAAGTACCGTAACTCGACCAGTATTTGGATACGCCGTTTCCACCGCTCTGACTATCGCAGAGCAAATTACCCTCGCACCCATCCATCTAAGCGAATACATCACATCCACGTCTTTGTTGGCGGCACATAGCTCCATCAATGTACTAGCCGTAATTTTTCCAGGAAGTAGCGACGCATCCTTTTCATTGGCTTCTTTCATCGACCTTGTACGTCGGGAGTGGACGGTGCAGAATGCTGATGGGACTGTGCCCGGAAACCAGTATGGACTTACACAAGTTGCGCGGGCAATCGTCGGCTGGGTCTCTCTCCAAGGTGTTACCCAAGAATGGCAAGAGAAGCGCTGGTTTAAGTACTTGAGAGAAATGGATGTAAAGATTGCCCCGAAAACACATAGGACCCTGACACATAGGTACGTGCTGAGGTACTCCGTATATGCCGTAACATCACAACCCATCAGTATTCAATCGCACCCTGTAGATCATCTCGTATTCGAGTCACTTCCGATGTTATCTTCCCTGGCCAACAAGGCCCACAGATCATTGCGGCCGATATTGGGGAACCTGAGCCACGGTCGCGTGCGCAATCTGCCTTTTTGTCGAGGACCAAGTCCAATATATCTTTAAATCGTCATCGACCCTCGCGTGCGGGCATGCCGGTCGACATATCGCCTTTGGCGCCGAGCAATGAAGACCTCAAAGCCACAATGAGGCGCCTTTCCAAGATGGTTCTAGCTGGGTACGGTGGTGCTAGCTTACTGTTCTTTGGTGTTTCTACCAGTTATTTCGGGGGTAGCAATGAAACCAAACGTTCTACTTCGCCACCGTCAACATCGTTATCAGCTTCAATGGCGCGAGAAAAGAAGCTGGAGGAAACGCAACTGGCAAACGCCGTGGATGCAGCTGAGGCTGAAGCTGCGGGTGATGGGGATGTTCCCGAGGCGTTGGGGAGTGCGCAAATCTTTTTGCAATATTCGTGGTGGGATGTTTTGCTCGGCAAGCACGATCAAGAAATTTTTGAACAGTCAACGTCTCATTCACATACGGCCAAGGACAAGGAGGCTGCGCACATGAGGTCGAAGAAGAACACAATGAAGGCCACAGCAGTGATTATCATCGTCTTTATTTCGAAATCGTTTTTTGATAACTTGTGTTGATCTAGGTCTTCGGCAAAGAGCACTTAATGCCTCGGTTTTGGGTTTTAACGGATCATGGCCGCGGACAAGTTGTTCTTGTCATCAGAGGTTTCTATTTTTAAATAGCCGCCATATAACTCCAGGTTTTGATCGTGTTTAATTAGGAACCATGTCGCTAAACGAGATTGCTGTTGATCTGACTTGCGAACCCGATGTTTTCCAGCCCGCGACTACGCCGTCGTCTTCGGACATCGACGAAAATCCCGTGCCTGGTCAATTTGTGTTCCCAGAAATCTCGGAGAAAGAGGAAAGCTCTTCCGACCACAAGTATCATGTTCATGGCGGCATGTTGAGGTTGGCTAAAGCCATGGGCGACGTCGGCAAACCCGTCCATCAAGCTGTGTTACAGGCTCTCTATAACAACCCGGAATATGGTTTGTGCCATTTCTCCTCTGCACCGAGGAATTATCTTATCACGCCTTTAGATCTCGTGCTCTGTGGTCATAGCTTAGGTGCAGGCGTTGCCGCTATCTTAGGAATGGTATGTCTTTTGTGTCAAACTCTGAGCCTAATTCCCAATTACGAATTTTTCATAGATCTGGGCCGATCCAAAGACCTGCTTGACTGTTCGATCAAGTGGTCTTCCCATTGGAAGACGGGTCTCCGTGTATGCTTTCGCACCACCGTATGTTTTACTCACTCTAGCTATCGACACTTTTTATTCATCATAGGTGATAGTGCACTAACGGATGCCGCTCTTTCGCGATTATCCGACAAGCTTATTGTATCTCTTGTCTATTCCCATGATATCGTTTCGCGTCTTTCTTTGGGTTCCGTCCGGGACCTAAAAAATGCGGCGATGTGGTTATGTGAAGCTGAGTCTGGAAACGCGGTCGAAGGGTGGTCTGCTGTCACCGCGCGCGCGAAGAAAATAAAGAATGGTGAAGGATCGCAAGACGATATGGATTGGGTATGTTTTTGTTTTATCTTTGGAATGTTCAGCAAGATTTACCGTGGAGTTAGCTTGTTTCAGTACGTAAAACTTTGGAAGCCAACATGCAAAACGCGGATATGTATCCTCCAGGACGTGTTTTATGGGCTATGCGGGAAGGGGATCTTCACCCATCGCACCAGTTACAACAAATTTCAGAAGATAAGGGCGCCGCCCGGACGGACAAAGGCAAACTCCGTCTCTTCGAAGTCCTTGATGTAGAGAAAGTTTTCTCCCAGATTGTTTTTGCGCGAGACATGTTAACGTTAGTATCCATGCGTCCATCTGACATATTTTGCTGATTACATTCTTCAAATCGTTTAGTGCTCACATGCCTCACCAATATGATCGCGTTCTCCACGATTTGCTTTAAACAATTACAGATGAACATTCAATGATGGAATTTAAACCAACCGTTTCCCCTATTCACCCTGCGTCAAATCAATAACGAATACTTACTTGTACTATGACGAGATCGTGACCAACAATACATTCACATAATTTACAAATAACAGTGCTACTTCTAATATAATACTGGCATTCATGTAATAATCAATATAATCAAAGCAACACAAAAGCAACATTGCTTTTTCGATCACCCAAAAATTTTTAAATATGCCTGAAAACATTGTAATCGAGGCTGAAAAACACTTGGAAAATATCAAGATAAATTGCCTCCCAACTTTCCGTGCAAAGCACGGTATTTTTCCAGGAGAGGGTGATCATCTCGGTGGCGCCAGCCTAGACGCGACTTGGACGCGACGCCGCGTCGAATATAACTGATATAGTGTTCGTCACGTGGACTAACAACTACCGTCTACGCCACATCGGTCTGCCCGGAACAGCCCGCGCATGATACTTTTTCACCACGAGCAGTGTCCACAGGCTATATACTGAGGTCCCTTCCCTAAACGCCTGGTTTGTCTTTTCATTGAACATCAGATATATTCCTCATTCATTCTTATTAGTTATGCATAAATTCATATGCAGCACACCTTGCAAAAATTAGCAGGGCTCGCGTTTAGAGGGGTCGTTCGACCATGGCCTTCAACACCCCGGAACATAATTCCAAGGGCGCGCCCTATAATACCCCCAATCCGTCACCAATTTCAAGCCATTTCTACCGCATTATCTTCTCGGAACGCTCCATCGCCACTTTCTTCTGACGAGGCCAACCCGGAACACCGTGCAGAATCGGGACCATCCTCTGATATCCCATTGACCCTTGCTGCACAGGGACGTGCTGCTGCGTTTGCCATCCGTCAATTACTTCACGAGAAGAACGTCGCCGACGCGTATGTTATCATCAATTCTATTCGGTATGCAGATTTACCAAAAACTGCGGACAAGTTTTTCGGCAGCTTCACATCCATGAAGGAATTTGATTCAATCGCCCTCGCTTTTTCACCTGGCGTATCTCCTCGCCTTCCTTGTCACACCCTTCTTCATGGTTTGTTACGCTTAGGGATGGCTGATAAGGCCTCAAAGCTTGCCAGTGATATGGTCTCCTCTGGAATACGAGTGCAATGCCGTACGATAGAAGCGATATATTCGGGGCTTATTCATGCCTCTCAGACGCAGTCAGCTTTAAAAGAACTGCCCTCTCGTGAAGAATTGGAAAGTCCCGGCATCCTCCACTTGGATCCTTCTAAGGCGCTTGACAAGCGTACCGGCTTTGCAATTCGCCTTTTAGGGCTGGTTCGACAGTCAAGGCAACGTCGCTCTAGCAGAATGTTCAAGCTTCTCATAACTCTATGCGTTATCAATGGGGAAATCATTCTTGCATCCCTCCTTTTTGGTGTCCTTATCAGGGATTGTCAGGCTCGCCATGCTCAGGCGAACGAAGCTCTGGAAACCCCTAAGCCAACTTATGCCCACGTCGCAGATATTTGCCATTTGGCCGACGATTATCTAGCGAATCCTCCGACATCATATGGTGCAAAGCTCCAATATCAGGCCGGACTCCAAGCTCTTGCAAATTTAGCCAATTTTCTTGACCAACAACTCATCCAAATGCCTAACATCGCACGTCTCCTATCTTCTCTCTGTCATTGTCCTCGTGGACCCGATGAAGTCTGGGTAACCGGCGTCGATGGAAATATTATACGAGTGCAGGCATATTCATACATTAACGGTGTACTCGACAAATTAATCGATTCATTGTCGAAAGTGAGGAAAAAATATCCCATTATCTTGGATAGCGATAGTTGCCATTCATTATTGGGGTATTCATTGAACAACCGATATTCCATCCCACTGGCCGCCAAAGTCTGGCGCTATATGCTACTCATGCGATTCACCGAAAGCAATTTCACGCACGCTATTCTTGATCGAGCTGGGGAGGTTCTAGATCTCACCCAACTACGTACATTGGATAATCCAATTACAGTTAACGATCTAAAACAAATTAAACACACAGGAGATAACTATATATTGGACGCCTACCTCCGCCGCCTTATTGCTGAGGGACGTCATGGCACTATCATAGCGGCTCTTCCTTCCCTCCTTCCCGGCTTCGATAAGATAACTTGCAGAAGCCTCCGATTGGGCTTTACCAGATCGCCATGTCATACATCTGATTATGGGCCAGTGGTTTTCGGTGCTCTCCTCACTTGCCTTGTCCAAGCTAAGCAGTTCAAGAAGGCGGAAAAATTATTTTTATGGATTCGTGTCGCAGAATCGCACAGTTGGCAGCCAGACGAGAACGGTGTAGTCACACCATGGTGCATACCAATCCATATATATACGAATATGATACACCTTTATGAAAGTATGGAGGTATGGGAAAAAAAACATGGAAGGCGGGTGAAAGCGCTTCAAAGACTTCGACATCAAAGCAATGTGGTGGAAGTAGACGGAACGATATTCAAGATGAAAAACGAACCTGACCGAATGACGCCTTCGCCCCGTGAATGTGCCATGGACATATACCGTATGGTAAAGGACGCTGCACCAGCCATCGAACGAAAATTATCACAATTGGACCAACTCGGTTTACAGGCGAAAATCGAAAAACGGCATTTGGATATTCCACGTCCAGACATACCATTCTTTAATGCAATTTTGAAGTTTGCTCGCCGACCATTCAAGGGCAAACCCCAATCCGTTTACTATTATCATCGCCAATTTCGGCAGACTCTTGACACTTACCTCGCGACCGGACGTTTGCGTCGTGCACCACTGCCAGTACTCTTGGAGATTGCTCAAGATCTTGTTGAAGCGGGTATTCCCATACCTCTATTATATCGAACTTGCCTCATTGGGAGGATACCAACCGAAAAATTCGGCAACGCCGACGATATCTGGCCTGGGATTGTCACTATACCCTACGACAAATGGAGAGCCAAGGGAAAAAGGAACTTACGCCTTCAGCAGCACTTGGCAACAGCAGAGTTTTCGCCGGCCAACATATTAACATATTGATATGCTTGTTATCGTATGTTAGCGTTCAGTAATCGTCCCTTGGATCAAAAGTAAAAGGCACAGAGAAGCTCATTTAGCAGCTTTAGCGTTTACCGCTCTACATCGCTGGCCTTTACCGTATCCAATTGCGTCCCTCTATATGATCCCTCACGGCTACAACCAGAAGAGTTTCGCTGTGTGAGTATTAAAGTAGAGATAAATAGCACCACCACGTGTCATAACAATCATACCACAGTACTAAAGTCAATTGGTGACCCGCGTTGACTGGAGAGATCGACAGTGATATGATCGTCAGCCACATCTGACAAATCTCAAGGATAGCTTAAACCACCTTCCATCTTTCGATTTTCTTCACCGTCATCTTTTGTTCATCACCATTGAGTACCAATACCCCAAAATTTCCCATTTTTTCAATGGCGATCCTTGGCTTAAAAGTTTCCATCCACCCTCGGGGGGATGCACAGACTGATCACTCACATGCGTCTACTGTCCTACCAGAGTCAGTTGTTGTCAACCTCTTTCCCCCTAAGCCCTACTGGGGTATGCGACTGGACTTGATATACGTCTGGCTTGTTGCTCTTGTTGCTGTATTAACGATTGTCGCGATTGAGCGGTATGCGACTGCGCTCCCTTTTAGCATATCGACTGCAGGCAAAACTGTGTGTTCTTACGCACATTCTTGTTTTAACAAGCCTCCCCTCATTCCGTTGGGTGGGTCTTGCTCAGGGAGCATCGAACTTAATGCTGGCGAGAAACCTATTCCCCAGCCCAGACCCGGGCCCCCTATCGCCGCTGAACTAGTTGATTCAAGTGGAGGACAGTCCGTTATGTCAAACATTTATGCCAATCGCGCTATGGAACCGGACAGCCTTCCTACTGCCGACTTTCATACTGAAATCCCGCAGGACTGTACAGAGGATTTTGCTTTTAGAATCTTTCAACAAGGAGCAAGGACTCCGTGTTCCGGGTTATTGCTTGTTATAACACTGGTTTTTCTCGGGTATCTCGGGGGAATTCTTGTTGTACGGTTATCCCGAAAGTTGCTCCGTAACATTATCGAGGTGAATAATGTCTCACTCCTCTGAAGATTGAGATCTGATTGTTTTAGGCTTCGTTGGACAACAGCACCTGTGAAGAAATACAGAATATTGTTCCTGGAACTCTTTTGGATGGGGTACCGTCTGATCAATTTCTGCGCAACGCTGTAGGCTTTTCCAATTTATGTATACCCTCCGATTACTAATAATCTCAGTCGCATCCTTTAGAATGTGTCTTTCTCACCCCATCTGGCCCATGCACCATTGACCCTCGTTCCATACGACAGATCACTGTGCAAGAGGAGGAACAAACATTCGGTCTTCCATCAGAAGCCCTCGGATCGCGTGGTAGTCCTGAAATTACTTCTCTACCTTCTTGCTTTACTAGTATTCCTCGACCTGGACGCCCTAAAAGCTCCCTCAAAGTCACCTTTTCTGAGGATCATGAAGTCCTTATTTTACCTCCGAATACTGTAACTCGGGATCGAAACCTTCGCCGACGCCTTAGTCGACGTGTTATGGCTGCTGCTGGCAGTGTCACTGATGTTACGCCAATCGCCAAACGACAATAACTTGTGAATCATTTTTCCTATGTGGGATTCAGGGGTGAATATGGGCGCCACCACCCCGTGGTTTACCATTATGATTCTAACTGTATGGAATAGATATCGAGCGTTTTCTACATCATTCCGATTTTCTTACGTTTACGTCGTTTAGCTTCATCGATGTAAAGTCGCCGTGCTGACGAGCGTTTCATTCTGCTCTCCAATACTACTATGACTCTGGAGGTGCGAACACAAACCGTTCAGAGATCGAATAAAGTTATCCTTGAATTTTTTCTTTCCTTCGCATAACTTTAGAAGCTGTCCTAGTCTCGTTTATTCACTTACATAGTAAATGGATCAATTCTATTACTCAGTACCGACACAACTGCCTTTATTTTTCTCAGCTTCGCTCCTTGAGTCTTTGAGTCTTCAAAGTCTCCTTGGTTCCGAAGTTCTTTTTGATAAATTGAAGTTGAGGTTAGCCGTCCGGTGGTATGGAATTAAGCGCCAGTCTCATACGAATCGCAAGTTGAGCAAATTTGAACATTGAGTTTAGTACGTACCCTACTACTAGTAGTTCTTTTGGCATCAGCCTCCCAATATTATGACCACACGCTGTAACCAAACAATGGATGTATTTTTATTTTGCGTTTTTATTTTACAAACCACTTCAAAGTTCAAACTATCATGATCTGTCTCATTCCGCTCTCTCAATCTGGGACGGACTAACGCCTCTGTCGAAAATAGTGACAACACGCATCTCGTTTACATTCAGCTTCTTGAAGGTAAGACACTGTTTACATTATCTATGGATCTTGAATACCCCAAACCCATTATGATTGAAAAATTGTCGGCATAATGCCTCTAAGCTTGAGGGCACTCCCAAAGTGTCCAGTCCCTCTTCCGGCCAGCCTTCCAACTCGTTTTGACGCGGGGGGCATACGGCTGTAGGAGTGGGCGCTATCATTGCGATGACGGCCTAATGAAGTTATAGTTACACTGATATTTCTCTTTGATTACCGTGTTGTAATAATTGTAATCATTGCTGATGACTGCTTTTTTGAAGGTGCTTTCGATCAAGGATTATGTATCAAGGTGTGCGGGGGTTTTCTATTCTTTAGGACAGTACAAATTTAAGTAGTACACCTCTACAAATTTAAGATTGCCTTCATATAAACGCTACGAGGAAGGTATGCGATTCTGTGTATATCAGATATGTAGATGTTGGTTAGATAGTCTATGTAACGTTGAAGCAGTAGAAGGGCGGCAAATATCTATAAGAGTACATATATGCATTAGAATTATAGAAGCAAAGCAAAAAGAAGGGATGTTGTATGATACTTCTTGAACCCGCATAATGCGCAATCAACCATGCGCATTATACAAGAAACTCCATTCGAGCCAGCGTGCGCAGTTGTCTACACGTCATTGAGCAGCTGGGCTCTGCGTTCACGCTCCTTCGCCGTGGTTCGCAACAACCAAGCGATATTTTCATACACAACAAAAGTTATGCCTGTCCCAGGGAGCACACGAACGAGGTTCGTTCCTAACCCTCGAAAAAATCCACGAGTGCCTTCAAGCGCCCACGTGCGTTTGATGGTGGCAGGTATCGTTGGAAACATGGCAGCTTGCGCGTCGTTCTAGAACAGATGAATGCGAGGTTGATAGCGTCATGGGCAAAACACGGGTGTTAGCAAAAGAAAATGAGAAGATAATCAGGATACACATAAAAGGGGTAGAACA
Organism: Psilocybe cubensis; assembly: GCF_017499595.1. NCBI lineage: Eukaryota > Fungi > Basidiomycota > Agaricomycetes > Agaricales > Agrocybaceae > Psilocybe > Psilocybe cubensis. The sequence goes on along the minus strand of NC_063002.1, from coordinate 2,723,297 downwards.
GGTGCGGCGAGAAGAAAAATAAATAACTCAAACATAAGTTTATTATGTCCTAGAGATTTCACTAGGGCAATTTGCATACAAAAAAAAAGAAAAGCATGGTATAGAGACATAATAGAAGGATAACCGATCAAATAATGCATGACGACATGAGCAACCTTTGCACCCATAAAGGACTTCAATCATAAATCGACATGCTGTCAGCCAACGGGAACCAGACTTGCGGGAAGTCCCAGAACGAAATGGAAGGCGGAATAAAAAGAGTAAGATGGAAATGGGATAAAAAAGGGGCAATATTGCGGAAGGAAGACTAGACCGAAAGTAACGAAATTCCACTAACCTGTATGCGGGACCTCACAACCTGATATGGGTAGGTGACCGAAAGAGCTGCAAGCTTGCTCGTAATTGACATCACGGTGTAGGAAAAATTGGACTATAGTCATAGCATCAGCAATTGATACAATTGATAGAGAAAAGCGAGGCGAAAAACTGGATTGATTCCATCCCCAAATGTATATCGTGGCCCAACATAGCAGTTCAATCCAGATGACAAAAAATCACGTACTAGCTTATCACTTTCCCGACTGTAAGGTATTCCCGCGCGCTCGTGCTGCCTTCGTTTCCTTTCAAAGCCCCATGCCTTCATTTTTTCGTATACGACGAACTGTATCGCGCCATTAGACACTCCAACGAGAGCCAACGATGTGCCCCGAAATAAACCTAAAGGCCCTTCCTTCCGGACTATGGTGGTAAGGCCATCTGATAGCACGGGACGTCAGTTTCCAATATATGGATAGTAGAAGAGCAACAAGAAGGATGAACAAATGGGAATAAACCGTCACTGATAAAAACGACATGGTTTGCTGATGTGGAATCTAAGGACCTCAGTCCAATTCGCACTACACCACGTGCTTCATCCTTTAGCCTTTAATAAGAGTCTAGCTCCTTAGTATAAGAAAGCAAGTACATGCTTGACACCGATGCCGCGCGAATAAGAGGTGTGACATAGGCATTACGGGAAGCACACATCAAAAGAATACGAAAAAGTAGATGACGTTTTAGCTTCCGGTGACTTGGCCAAAATTTATGATCAACTCCGAATCATCCCAGCATCTGCTCGCCAAAAAAGAAGAAAATTTAAAATGGAAAGCGACATACCCCATAAACCACGGTACGCATGCTGTGAACTAGCTTCAGTGGTGAACATACGAACACGAACTAGCCATAATGGATTTGTCATAATGGCAGTAACAGCACCTGAGCAAAGAACCAAAATTTTGGTTAGAAATTTGGATGAACCAAACCGGACACATATGAAAGTGCGAACTCGCTTGAGCAGAACATAGAAGATACTCTGGAGCAGAAAGGGGCTTTGTGATGTCCCCTCCAGATGCCCGTTTCTTCAACATGTTATAGCTATGTGCACATGATGGTGAGCAGTCCGAAAAGACGGCAAATATTGACCCACAAAAGAAAGTAAAGGCCCCAACTAGATGCATTCCCGGCAATATTGGGTACCAGACCACGGTACAGGCCTCGCCATCCTTGTGTTTGCTGTATATCCTTCAGAGATACCCAGATATGCTTTCCTAAAGACGATGATGGATTTTTTGTGGCAACCTGCAGCTTTATTTTGAGAAGATCAAGAGGGTTCATGCAAAGCGTTGTGACGATGCCTGCCCCAAGGCCCGCCGCGGCATGATCCTGGACACTTTGTTAGTGATTGAAAGGGACAAAAGGCACTTTTACTAACCAGAGCTGTAGTCGGGAAGAAGCTAGGCGGTTGGGGTGCGATGCCCATTCCTGGGCGCAGTGGTTAGGATTCGCAAGACGACAACAGAACGAGTGTGCTGGTGGACACGGCGAAAGGCTGAAGGGTAAGATGCCTGATCACGTGTTTGACCGTGCCCCGCGTAGACTGGCGTACTGCACCACATCAATCTCCAGCTCAGAGTTCGTCTGTCTGTAGTCTACAATTACTTACTGTGAGAGCCATGCACTCATTTGCTCTCCAGAAAGTCCAGTCACGCCGGACTCTCGCCCATGCACGTTGTTTGAAGCTCAGAGTGGAAGCCATCAGTTCCTAGCTACAGAACATAGAGAGAATTGAACCCGACCTCATCGTCCCTTGCAAATTTGCATTCTTCGGTTGGGTACCTGTTTACACCTAATTGCATGCACCGTATACACAATTTCCGTTTGTTGTACGGAGCGATGTCCCTCAACCTGTTCAAATTCAATCTGAAATTGTCAATGTCTTGGCTCAGTGCGCGGTTTGGAAAACACTGCCAGACAAAAGAAGACCAATGCCCGGTAATAGCCACTGCACAAAACTGCCTCGCAACTATCATTCGCATACACATGTTCATGTTATAGATCAAGGTAGGCTTATAATTGTGTATATTCCTGGTATGCTGGGTGAGTAATGGGAGCCAGTTCGAACATTTACTCTCCATTTCAAATTATATACAATTGCAGAGGATATTTCACATACAGTACTATGTGTAGAGTCCCTGTCGAATCAGGCCATGGTATACATTTCTTCGTGAGTCTGGGCAACTTGAGTGGTGTCGATTGTAAATTGTAAAAGGGGTTCCACCTTGAAGGTATGGGGCCTAAGCCTCAATTTCGCATAATTACTGACCTCAACACAGTGCCACAAAAAGCCAAGGGGCGACTGACTGCACTTTTTGAAAGACTTTCTTCCAGCGAGTCAATGGGACCACAAAGGACCCACAAAGGATTGCAAAACCATAAATCGTACAGCCGTTTTTCGCCAGCTAGTTTGCAAACAATAAATGATGGTGATCAGGTGAGAAGGTCCATGGACCATGAACAATGATCACGGCCGTATCGGCTAGATTGTGTACACCTATACCTATCAACATCAAGCCCACGAGGCAACTCTGTGCAGCAGCGTGTTTTTCGACAATGGACAAGACAGAAAGCAAGAAGTCACCAACCATTCTAGGAAACATGTCTTTCCTTAACTTGCTAAGCCCTGAGGCTAAGATCGTCATGTAGACAACGGTAATGAAGAGGTGGCGGACGTTATTGACACATTTTCTGCCTGATAATCAATCCGGCCCACAGCACGCACTGACAGGAGTGAATCAGGATCTTCGCCTCCAGGCCTTCCTTTTCGGTATCAAGAAGAACGATCTACCGCCAGCATTGTTATAATAGTTTGTGGAAAGACAAGCGAACCAGCGCAGACCATGTCCCACTTCTCTTTCCCCCCTACGGCGCAGTCTGCCCTCCCCGTTGCCATTGCCTTAATCCCGCTTTACATTGTTGCAAGGATTGTGTATAGATTGACATGGCATCCGTTGGCTATTATTCCTGGTCCAAAGCTAGCAGCTTCCACTTCGCTCTATAGAGCGTACTACGATGTTGTTTGTGATGGCGAATGGTCAGAGCACCTCCATGTTCTACACGAGCGATACGGTACAGTTTCTTCGAGCACTTTGACGTACTGCATTGTTAACCAGCCCCTTATCAATCTCAGGGACCGTTGTTCGCGTCGGCCCTAATGAGGTTCGGGACATAATTAATTGATTTATTGTTTTCTTAATCGCCTCTACAGTTGCACTTCAGCGACCCGAACGCCTATGCCGACATATACGGTACGGGCTCCACATTTCCAAAGGACGAGAAGATGTATAGGTGTTTCGGTTCCTCCAAATCCGTCTTTGGTCAGACCGATTTCCATCAGGCGCAGAAGCATCGTGCTGCCCTGGGGCCACTGTTCTCTCGTCGGGCAACGCTAAGACTGGAACAAGAAATACAGAAACACGTAGACCACCTCATTTCCCAACTCCTGACATATCAAAAGGCAAGCAAAGCAGCCGACCTCCATCTCGCCCTTCGCTCGGTAACATTGGATGTCGTCACATCGTACTGCTTCGGCTCATGTTTCAACGCGCTTGATTACGCTGGTTTTGCCCATCCTGTCGCCATCTCTATGGACGCAACGCTTCACCTTTGCTGGCTGTTCAAGCATATCCCCATTCTGCGCACGCTTACCGACAATTGTCCCCAATGGATTGGCCTGGCACTTATGCCCGCAACCAAGGGATATTATGATCAGGCTAATCAGCTTGGGGCTCAGATTGATGAAATACTCGAAAACCCGCAAACCCTTACCAACTCAGAGCACGAAACCATGTATCACTATTTCATTGAGCATCAGGGGCAGAAACATGGCCTTCCAGGTGTTAAACGGGAAGAAAGCCAGCAAATGACAACCCAAGAGAAAGCGCAGTTGAGGCTATGGCTTCTGCATGAGGGCCTTAATCTGCGCTTCGCAGGGAGCGAGACGGTCGGCAACGCATGTACCTTAGCAAGTTTCTACATTCTTAAAGACCAATTTGTCAAAAAAAGATTGGTGGACGAGCTTGTCGGTGCGTGGCCAGACGTCGATGAACCGATGGGATATGAGGAACTGGAAAAATTACCTTACCTGGTGTGTTTTCTCTGTGCTTAATGCCGGCAACTCTCTATGCTCACTAGTTTTCCAGACCGCCGTTATCAAAGAAGCATTGCGTCTTTCTTGGGGAACTGTGACTCCAATGCCACGAGTCGTCGGACCCGCAGGTGGTGTTGTCGCAGGTCTTTCCCTTCCGCCAGGGGTGAGTCTTGTTCATTCTTCTCAAATTCTATTCCTTCTTTTTTCTCCTTTCGCTTTTGTTCTTCTTTTTGTTCCTTTTGAAATCCTCTCTGTTTGGCTATTTCAAATTCCAGTCGCGCGTTTTTCCCTGTATTGGGTGTTGTTGTTTTCCTTAAACAGTAACTGTTGCCCATCTCTGCCATATTTGTGGGCTTTCGCGTGCCTGTACATGGTCAGCCAAGCTGAACGAACCCATATAAAGCATTCTGGTGTCTTGCATCCTTTACATTTATTCTTTCTTGGACACACAGCTCTCGGCTCTACGGACGATCGCCAGAACTGATAATTATGGGACATTCATAACTAAATCAAGCTCTGGCGATCGGGCCACTCCTATTCCTATTTGGGATGTGGCGTACGCAGCTATTCTTTGCACGACTTTGAACGGCTTTCGGTTCCTCGCGAAGCCCCTATAGAAAATTCCTGGCGTGTATCATCCATTGCAAGCTGAGCCTGGCTTGGGTGCTATATTGTCTGCTGATTAACCAAGCCAATTTATTTTGGTAGCCTTGAAACATGTCCTTGTAGAAGGACCCAGAAGGTGGCTTCTTACTGTCTTAGTTCCGCAATGTTGGATAAATCTCACCTTCATTCCTTTTTGCGTTTTCTGTTTTTCAAGACCTACTTTTTGCTTTTATCTGGATCATCTCTGCAGGCAATGCCGAGCATGGCATCAGCCTCAGAGACGCCTTTTCTTTTCTCAACTTCAATTCTACACTTTTCATATTGTGTTCCTCATTCAATCTGTAGCAAGCCCATTTTACATCATCAGGCTGCTTCGGATGTTCAGAACGTCCGTGATGGTTTATTAGATCATATGTTTATCTCTCACACGAGCGCACTTCGCCCAAGCTTTCGTTTCTGCTTTTTTTTTTTGATCGCTTTCATATCGTTTCTGGAAGGGAAACGTGAGATGGACGGGGGTGTGTGACAGACGCGTCCGTCATATGATTTTTATGACATTGGCCATTCGACGAATGAGGTCGAAGTCCCTCTTTCTTGTTGATGGTTCTCCGAAACAATGTCTCGATCAGCATCTGTGTATTCTTTTTCTTCAATCACAAGTCTCTTTTGCTAAAAATTGGGCACGCATTTCTTATTCTGGATTCTTCTCCCACGAGGGCCTGTTCTTCTTCTATGTTTACATTCTAATTTTCTTCGAGTGTTTCCCGATTCAAGTTGCCCACGATTGGTCTCCTTCGTTCTAATTCTAACATTTCATTCACCTCAATTGGATCCGTCCTATCTTTACTTTGGATTCTATCCCAATCCCAGACCCTGTATTAAAATCTGAACTCAGGCTGACCCACGATTTCATCCAATAGACAACAATAGCTATGGGAAATACCATCATGCATCGCAACCCGGATATCTTCCCGGATCCCTTGCAGTTCATTCCTGAGCGGTGGCTTCGACCTGATTCGGCAGCGACGTTGGATCGGTACCTTGTTGCATTCTCTAAGGGCCCGAGGGCGTGTATTGGCATCAAGTGAGTTTTAGGTTTTGGACCTTTAGAAGTTACTCCGGCGTCTTTTCATATCTCTCGGCGTGGCATTAGTTGGGAAGAGAATCGACAACTAACTGACCACTTTTCCTTTCAGCCTTGCATGGTGTGAGCTTTACCTTATACTGGGAAATATGTTCCGCAAACTAGAACTCACAGACGACGGTCACTCCTCGTACGTGTCTCTTACCTTGTTATCTATTTTAGCATTGCCCTCCTGTGGGACTTGTTCCATTCCCCGCTTCTCTTTTTCTGGCTACATCTGTGTCTATACCTTTACTGACGCCATATTTTTTGCGTCACCCATCTCAATTCACTTCTTGGACGGCCGGCACTATAAACTGTATAGGTTGAAAGATCTCGAGTTCAGGGAGTATTTTATCCCTCTATATCGGGGACATCATCTCCACGCCTACGTGGAGAAAAGAGATCAGTAGGAATGTCTACTGACTACATTTCTTTAATAATTGGATACGTGAGTTACTTTTCTGTATGCTCTCTTGTTTGTTGTTTTGGTTGTAAACTAGTAATGTTTGAAGTTTGACCGTCATTTGTAACATGTTACTTGAACTGCTGTCGCATATTTGTATAATACCTGCCTCTAGTTTTCTACTTTGTTTACGAAAGAAACAACACCACCACCACAATGTCATTCTACTTGTGTCCGAATCTATATTACACCCTATTCAATGATATGACCGCAAGTTCTAATTGAGAGAATCTGGGAGTCTGCGCTTCTAGTGTTACATTACGCACACTGAAGTACCCGATAAAGTTTGTCTAAGACGGGATCGACTCCACACTCATGGCAGCCTGAAGAAGTTCAACACTGGCAGTACACGGATATGTTTGATATAACGTCATGTCCGTGTCAGCTAAATAAGCGCTAGGTGAAATTTCAGGTCACATGTAAGTAAGTGCTATGTCAAATCCGGGTTTTCTACGGCATGGACTCGACCTGTGACTAGTCTGTATAAGAGAAAGGAATGTCGGGAAATCCCCGTTATACACGACCCCTCGTATACAGGATGGACACGAGCCTTTGCCTGAGTGGTCTTAATTGGCTGGCTCTGACATGCATTTCCGCCCATGCAACTTTGTCAATGCAAGAAAAGCCCGTGAACGCGTCACATCATACTAGTATTAAGCCTGTCTAGGAGAGACAAAGAAAGGCCAGAATGTACTGAATACTATACCACCAAATGATCACCATTTTTCCTGGAAGTGCCGTTTCAATGTATTATTGGCCGCAAAATTTATGAGCTTGCTATTTAAATCATGCTATATAATACTAAGCCAGGACATATGATGGTTTATTTGTGTTCACCATAAAGTGGGATATACTTAACGACGGGCCTCTGTCAGTTTTATTCAAGTACAAGTGTTATTCCACTAGATTCCCAGCAAAGTATGACCACGTGAGATCGCACGTCGCATATTTTCACGCTATTTAAACTTGTAACCACTGGGGTAAGGGGCACCCATTAGACATACTTGTTATTCTTATCTATCCTAGGGGAAACTCAACTCACTGCATGGTAATTGGGAAGGAGGATACCTTTCCTGATATATCCGCAAAGCAATAAACTCGGCGCTCTGTCGTTGAAATGACTCCCCGAAAACACAGATGACTTCTATATTTGTGTATTTGAACTTGAACACTGTAGAAGAGAAGGTTAACTGCACAGTTGTGCTGTCGGCATTAGTTACAGCCGAAATCCTGGCAATAGGAGATGGTCATCCCTCCAGGCGGGCTTGGGACAGCTCAGTGAGAATGATTTTCATTCTCCAGAGAACATAGTTAAAAATGGGGAACCATAGTCCCACGAGGGCAGTAATGCATTGAAGATTAGGATCGGAGTCAGTTGCATTAACAGGGTGCGTCGGCATGGAAGGCGGCATAGGACAAAAATAGGACTCTTGGAACACAACCTCCACTCAATCAGATTATCTGATATCTCTCAGACCATTGAGAACAATCATAGCATTTCGGATCCTACAAGTGATATAATAATATCAAAATACAACACTTCAGCGATACGATCTAGCTGCACAGGGTCCACAAGTCAGGTTTTTAACAGTCGTGTATTAATAAGACCTTTTCTGACATTCGTCCAGAAGTATCTGGGCTCGATAGCGGGGAACAATGGGAAAAGTGTCATAAGATGACTATCAGACCCTTTCTGCCAACACGGATTTTGTTTCATTGGACACAAAGCTCCGTTGATGTGATGCATCCTTGAGAGATACAACAGAACTGGCAGCAACATTCAAGTTTTAAAAAAAAATCTGTGGGACAATATTGGTAAAGAGGAGAGCTCAGATATACAAATGGACTAGAACTCCCTCTGTGATACTCATAATCGATTTTACTGGGCCCAGCCGCCCAGGAACTTGCCCCTCAGAACGGAGTGCCGTCGTTTGTCCGTTTTCCTGTGGTGATTGATCCAGTAATAGAAACTATAAGTAGTTGCATGTACATAAAGGTGTGACATTATGAAAGAGTCAATATTGAACATATGCCACCGCGCTTCACGGTGTAAATTGAAATTTCCACATGCAGGCTCATAATTTACATCTAATTCGAATCATCGAGGAAAAGTGGCTTATTAATAAACTCCAATTAAAAGTATGTACAATGTGAAGCCGCTCATAAGCAACAAGCCTCCGCGCCACGAGGCTGAAAGCAGAATATAGCACTGTTTAATTAGTATCCCGACGCACTCCAGTTCGAATTACAACAGGAATTTGGAATGTCCCAAACAGCCTAACAGGAAGTACATGGCTACTACTCAATCCTAATGAGGCGCCCGGAAATAGCTACATTCCGAATTCAAATTAATTTCGCATTGTCAGGTACTGCTGCGTCATATGTGGGAAGCAATTAAGGCACGCTAGTAGCATCGTCTCGAGCACATGCGTGAAAGAAGGATAATAAACTATATCGACTTTCCGGTTGGAGTCTTTTCGGGTTTCTAGAAGACGAGAAGAGAGTATTCTTTTGTCGGTGTCAAGATATCATATCCGTTTGTTACTGTAATGATAGGACGAGATCAAGAAGAATATGAAGTCTTCGTTTGACATTTTCGTGTTGCTTATACATTGATGGGATTTAGTAAGGCGCCGTCACGTTTCAGTAGACCACAAGATGCCACCTGTTGTTGTCCCTTAGGGATGCAATCATGACCGACTCCCAGAAGGAGATCATTTGGCTCACGGGTTAGCATAAGGTGCCCAGAGGCCAAAGTTACTGCAAAAGTACATTCCAATGGAATCTGGGATATATGGAAGTGAATATAGAAATAAATCATAGATGACGCTGCTGGCATACCTTCCTAATGATCGATTGTATCAATGTGTATTCATTGAACCACAAATCTATTTTCTACTGTGGCCGCCAAGCCGCGTTATCTAGACTTGATCTAGATATTATGATGTGGCCGGTGACGCCGCCCATCCTTTATCTTTCACATATCATATTTAACTTTCAAAAAATGTGACATGCTACAATCATTCGGTCAGATCATTTAAGGGAACCTATCAGTACATGCCACAACTTGCAGAGATGAGGGCAATTCGATTGTCCGAGTCGGAAATCGGTGGGCGCCTGCTTGGAATATTTTCCATATGGGGTAAGTTATTCTTATAAATATAAATACTAAAGGAGATGATTAAAAGGAGTCAAAATAGTGTCCTAGCTCATTGAAGCATTGTGTCGTGTTCAACACAATAGTACTCTGGAAAATGCGCTCGATTAGTCTCACAACAAGCTGGGTAAACTCAAGCATTATGATTATTTAGGGAGATACCTCTTTGCACTGTTTCACCAGAAACCTTCAACACCCTGAGACTCTGAAGGATTTATCTTGTGGACCCAAAGTGATGGCAAACGTTGTAAAACGTCATGAGTGAGTTCTATGTTTCTATTAAAGTTAATGTCCAGGGTGCATCCGATCTATGATGAGCGTTACATAATAGGTAGAATAACGAATGATTGAAGACTTGTATGTTGATGGTCGTGCGTAGTTCCAACAAATTTTGTCAATGCAGTGGTACTCAAATGGAGGCCGTCTTCCGTTTCTTCACAGTAATCCCATTGGGAGGGAAATCTCTCATGTAAAGGGGAGAATATTGAGGCATAATGGCGCTGTATTACTAAATTGAGTGACAGTTACTATGTGCAAAATATATAACCGACTGGTATTGAAATTTGAATAGTCGAAACGGTGAATACTTCGGTGAGCCGTACCGAGTCCGAAACTCACTGAACAACTCCTTTTGAGGGAAGATGTGAGATTCATACGAATCGACGGAGGAACGATCAAATTGGGAAATACCAATCTAATATCACCCGGACCGTTGTCTGCAGCAAGTAATGTCAGAAATTTTAGATGATATTTCATTTCTCTTCCTCCATTGATAAGCAAGGAAAACTGAATTAAAGGATTAAACGGTGTTGTGTTTAGATTGGATGAAATTAATACATACTAATATTATGAACTTTGGTCAGACGTTCGACTCGGCATATGGACAAGTGCGGTGCAATCTTTGGCTACGACATTTGTCTAGTGCATGGTCATTTGTACCTAGAGTTGAACTCATGATGCAAGGTACATAATCATAAAAATCAGCTCTTTGGCCGTGCGGAAAGCCTCAAATTCTCCTAGTTCCAGATAAGACCAGAATTGCTGTTTAAGAAAAAATATGAGCTTAGGCGTACATGAGGAATTATACACAAAGGTATAGTATCGACTTAGTCTCGATAAACTTCAGATCCGCTCGTGGCATAATTGCCACACAAGCGTAGTCCTGAACTAAACCAGTGTTATATCTTGTTATATTCTCAGTTGCGCTGCCGGGGAAGTTATATCATCGGGTGTTGATATTCAAAGACGGGGTATGCTCGATAATGACATACTTAGCTAGAACGTTATAACATTGCCCATGATTCTCCTGGATAGGAATATTCGCCTGAAACCCACGACTTTGCGGAGAAAGCCCAGAATCTATGTCTGGATGGGGGCCGTCATTGATGAATCGTTGTCTGCGCTGCGAAATTCCGCCGATACACACAGTATGCTTGAAATAGGAAACCTCAGTACATACGCCATAAGGAGATAAAAAGGAACAACAGATATAGAGAGCAACCAAGTAAGAAAAGTTTGTGCACGCCAGCAGCGCTCCATGCGATATCTCACCCCACATCAGCTTACCTCGCTGGACTAAAGGTGAGGTGACAGACTTGTTTGGGGTGGTATTCAGCGTTCAGCGTCGATACCAGGCACAGATATAGGATGTGATCTTATGGTCAGTGGACCATGCTTACAAAAGGTCATACAAGCCAGTGGTTTATTCCACTGGGTTTTGTTGCTGGTCACACACAACTTAAACTTTCCTCGACAGTTCGAAATACGTCTTGCTGGGGTTTCCCATGATATTGCGTTCAATGTCACGGATCGGTATTTTCTGCGAAGCTGTCCCAAGCCGACTGCAGATTCCCATTGTTTGAACGGATAAGGAAACACGCTTCAAGGGTAAGAGGGAGTCAAATCACAGTTTGCCGTTTGATGAAGACACTAATGCGGCAGTGTGACAGGAACAATTTCGGTTTTGAGGACGCGATTAGCTTTGGATTTTGGGATGGGAGCTGGAATCGAGGGGATGAGTGTAATGGACAACATTATTTCTGAACTTTGTGTGAAAATACCATTGACATTCTCCGTGATATAGAACCGACGCAAAACCATGATGGCTTCTTCGCGACAAAACCCACCCTGGGCAGAATAACCGGGATGAAAAGGATGAGGAAGTCTGTGAGTCCGTTAGCGATTACCGTGGCAGTACTTGTCAAAATCGAAAACTAAACTGACTTTTCATTGACACCCAAGACACTACCACATCCCCCGAATCTATCATTGGCACACCCGTAATACACTTCTTTGATTCCCATTTGCCTCAGAGCGGAGGCGCACATGATGCAGGGCTCGACCGTAACGTAGAGTTTTGTCGCAGATAGTGGGTATTGCTTTATTTCTGGGGTGAGGTTTTTGTCGGAAAGAATGCTATCGATAGCCTCTAGTTCTGCATGTCTTGTTGCCTTACACAATCTCAGATTGAAGGTGCGTATAATCATAAGTTGTGGATCGTACATTGCGTAGTTCGTTCGTGCGATTCCTGGCTTTAGCTATGATTGCACCATCTCTTACAAAGACGCAACCAACTGGCACCTCTCCAGCCTCCAGTGCCTCTTCTGCCTGGTTACTGAAGATTAATGCAATGCGCCAAATGGATGCACGTTGAAGGACATACCATCGCCATAGCTTCTTGCATCCATTTCTTGTGTTCGTTGACATCCATCGAAGCCTCAGAAAGGGTCTCTAACCATTTCCTCTTGATGTTCAGAACTATGCAGAGAGCGTTTGAATGAAGCTGGTAGTGCTGAGCAATGATGGTCCCATTCCCTCCTCAGTAACTTTGACCCTAACCCGAGCGACTGTGTGGCTTGGCAACCTTGTAGTTGACTTTGAAACGGATCCAAGTCCACATCCAACTACATCGTTCAACAGAGACCTTAGTGAACACCAATTCTCGTCCGTATCATGCTTCTAGTGAATTCTGTCAACCTTGCGTCGGTTCTTGACTTCTTGCGTACGTGTCGCATGATTCATCTGGATTCCTGGGAATGAACAAGAAATAGCCTCCCCACATAAGCCCCTCTGCTCCTTTTTAATCAACACTCGTCTCTTGCACCTGTATTTCTTGAATAGCAATGCTCCGTCTAGGATTTCTTTTCCATATGTTTATCCTTGCAGGATTAATAGCGACGGTCAACATCTCCGAGGCAGCAGGATTAGTAGAGACCAGGAATGTACTCTCTTTGTTCACGAGGAGAATAGTCATTTCGCACCACAACAAGAGGCAAGCTCCTGGTGGCATCCCTGATGTTCCTCCGCAATGCGCATCCGATTGCAACACCGTAACCCCAATTCTTGCTTTGAATGTATGTTGTACATTGTTTTGAACACATCAAGGTATAACCTAATATGATATGTCGCTGTCCTCCTCATAGAGTTGCCCAATCAACACATGTTGTTCAGCCTCATTCGAAATGTCCTATTTTAACTGCTTTAATTGTCTGGAGAACTTGGACAACGAGACGAACTTTAGCGAACCCCAACAGCTTATTGATGGCATGTTCCCCGCTCTCTAAGAAATGCTCTTACTTATCAACTCTATTATCTGCAGCTTTGATTAATGATTGTGCCTCCGTTGGGATTGCTTTGCCGAAGCTTACGTTCCCGGGACAGAACCCAAACAGAGGTCTATCCTCTGTCAGCAGGAGACCATCTACACAGTCCCAGTTATCCCTCCCGCAAACGGCTACAAAAAATTCCGCTTCACCCAATCCTACTTCTGCAATTCAGCAGACTACAGTGACTCCAACATCAACACTGCCCACTTCTTCCTTTTCGCAGGTCACCGTCACTGCCATTCCATCAACCACCAGTAGTACCACCAGCTCATCTGCTTCACCTACGGATGCGAACGTCTCCTCGGGGATCAAGTCAGCCGATAGTGGATTAATGTTTGGAATGTCTGTTGCATTGCTCTGGGTATCTTTTTACTTTGCTTTGTAACTATCTAAAGAACACTTTCCCTCGTCCAGTCAAGTAATGCACCAGCTGCGGTTTGTTTGCAACACGTGGCCAAGTTCGTGGAAAAACAGGGAAGAACATTCTGGTTAATTTGCATGCATCTCTGCTCTAAAGCCAGGCACTACCTCGTCTAAAACAAAGCAGAAGATAGATTGCTATGACAGAGAATTTCCAGAAGAGTCACCATAGTTGAGACATATAGTATCCGATATCGAGTCAGCTCAACTTTATGGCTGGCCAATTAAATAATAGCTACAAGAGATGCCACAGAGGTATGGTTGAGACCAAGATGGGGTAACAAAGGGAGGTTGCCTATCCAAAGGAGATTCAGACCCTGCCAGCGACGACTCCGTGCCCGGGAGATACAATCATCGAGTTTTCAAGAAGTACTGATAGGTCAACGCGTATTTATTCCCACGATTGTTTAAAAGGAAATGGTTCCGTTTTCAGTTGTTAGTTGGCCAACTACAACACACATTTGAAACTCATCCACCACTCCAGATGAGTACGTTTATCGCTTTCAGAAAGGCAGCTGCAGCTTTGCTGCGCCCTTCAGATGCACGTAAACTTCCAAAACTCGTGTACACCTCCCTGTGGTCAACTTCTATCCGAAACATCAGCGTAGCGAACCGCGCTCACCCCAAGAACAACCAAATCCCTTACGACGTTGTCCAGCTCAAAGACGCCGATGGAACCTTACATCACGCGCAGAAGCTTTCTAAAATACTGGAGTCTATGGATTTAAACACTCACGTTCTGCGTCTCATTGCACACGATCCTCCTATCGTACGCAAATTCACATATGCTGAAGACCTGGCCAGGAAGCTCGAATCCAAGGCGCAGAAGAAGGCAGTAGGAAGCAAGAGACAGCTTGTTATTAAGGAAGCACACATGTCATGGCACACTGCTGGAGCTGATTTCGACATGAAAGTTGGAAAGATTCGCGACGAGCTCTTGAAAGGCGATGTGCGCATGACAATAGTTTTCAACCCCAAGCCCCGGGTTCGCAACCCGCCATACCCGGCGATGATAGCGAAGGCAGATGAGGCAGTAAATAAAGTGATCGATGTCGGCATTGAGTGGCGAGAGCGAGACTTCAATAATGGAATCCTCAAGGTCTATCTTCAAAGCACCGTAAAGAAGGCGAAGCTCCAATTACTAACTCAACACGAGGTCGAAGAAGTTGCACACGATATTTCTGAAAGACACGAAAAGCAAGCCCTCCGGAGGAAGCGCAAAGAAGAAGAAAATGCGAGGGCGAAAATCCGCCGGGAGGAGGAAGCTGCAAAGAGGGCTAAGGAATTAGCAGAGTCTGGTCTTTTCTCATGGATTTCGCCACTTTGATTCTGGCGTACCTCCCAGGCCGTCACAAGATTCACAAATCATACCTTCCATCTTAAATTTGGTTTGTTCAAAGGCAACCCGCATACTCGATCCACTATGAAGTGCGAACTCCCATCGATCTCTTCGACAACAGTCCGACACGGTCGGCCACGTAAAATTTTTATGGTCACTACAACGGGAAAGACCATGCAACTCACACAACTAGTAATATTTCCCATAACTCCCCTAGCTTAGGAAATGAGGTAGCAATCACAGTACCTGCGCCAGTCAATTCATGTCTATGGTTTTGATGACGAGCTTCCCACTGAGCTACCTACGCCTTTGCTGCGAAACATGATGAAAAGGCCCACCACTAGGCTTGGTGTCTCACGTCAACGGCAGGACATTCATGGTCAAGACGTCTCACCACTGTGTCATAGTGAGAACGCCGAAAGCGATGCGTCTCTCCTGGCCTACCAAGAGTACAAGATGTTCAGGGTTGCCCAATCGTCCGAAATCCACCGATTAAAAGCCCAAGCTCGGGGTTCACTAGCCAGGATTGCTATGAGATTGCGCAGATGTGGATGCATCTCCATGGGATCTTAGCATTGTATCCGGTGCTCCTGGGGAGGTTGTAGAGTTGGAGATATCCTCGGAACCGCTTGATATGAACCATCGACATACTGAGTAGCCACCACCACATCTATCACCTTGATAGACATAACAGTGAAGAGCAACGATAAGAGGTCGTCGTTAGTAAACGGTACTCAGTGGAAAACGCGCGGCCTCCGAGTTTTTGCGGAAAGGACAGCGTCCGAGGTCATCGATAAAACGTTCAGAACTGTTGCGTGGTCATTCTGCAATTGGCTCGTCAGTGAGAAGAAGTGCATAAGGCAGAACATATAGACCGACTATATCTGACCAACATTGACGCAGTTTGTATTGATGCTGGGGTCTACCACATACCAGACCTCAGCAATACAATATCATCTGCAGTCAATTTACGGTGTCAGCCTTTTATATATCTTCTAAGTGGTCGAATATACGCGCCCAGTTTCCAGCATAGGTGCGCCGAAACGTGTTCATCGTATCTAAATAATCTTGTTTGGACATTTGCTGTCGTTCATATCCACAAGTGAGCATGACAGCAGGTCTCAGTATTAAAAACTATGACTGCCATTTCTCTTGTGTCTGAGCAAAGATTCTGTGGCAAATGTGAGATGGCTTTGGTGGGGGAATACTGGCCGCGGTCCTAGTACTGGCCTTCTCTTTATAGACAACTTGAAAAAGGTCTCGGGGTTTTCTGAGGGAACTAAGGATATGAATGTAGGGTTTGGGAGACGGTTCCACCAAGGGTGTGAGCATAGGCATGTGGTGTTTAGGTTATTTGAAAAGGCGGGATGATTTTTTTACCCTTGTCATTATCGAAGGCAATCTCCATGATGTACGGACGTAATAGATTCTGAGACAGGGATTAAGCATCCTCGTCGATGCAGTTTCAATACTAGTATGGAAATTTTACGCATCTAGGCAATTAAATGTTTCCGGCACAAGAAGAACCCTTGATGTATTGATGTGTTGACCATTAAAATTGTGAGTAAGTTATATATGTAGTATCTGGCATCAGTCATTTTTCATGAAGCAGGGAGTATGATTCTACTTGCTTCCCCTCGGAATCGGGATGATGATGATATTCTAAAGCACCACTGTATCCTCCGAGATAGAGATATGTTTAGACTCAGGATAAAGCCAGCAAAAGAAGCAACATATACAAAAACCTCCATTTGGAATAAGGATCCAGGTTTCCAGAGGCGAAAGTGGAGTTTTTGAAAAGAAGCTCCCGCGTGCCTTGTCGGTCCTGTTTAGATTTCCTCGGTGTACTCCCGCCGGTATTTTTGAAGTACTGTAGTCCAGACACAAGCGGTGCAAATACTAGATGCGGAGCGGCAACTTTCCGCGGCATGGACCTAATAAACAATTCCCCAAGTATTTCTCAACATCTCCCTGCTCTATAGTATAGCAGAAGCTGATGATTTGGTACTTAGTAGACAGATCACGCACCCTTGAGGCTTGGGATTTGCGTCCCATTTCGGTGATTAAAAGGTAATCTTAGGCAGCCGAGTTTTGGCACGTCATAGTCCCTTGATGCTGAAAGTTTTACGGAAGTAGCGGCGCACTGCTGAGAAGCATGTCCAACAAGGAGTGTCATATATTTCTCCACGTTATTGTTGTAAAATCGAATAAACACAAATCGAATATCCACCATCGAGTCCGTTCAAAGCAGTCATAAATATGAACATTCTGATTCGGTTAAAAAAAGGAATCAATGACAATCAGTTCTTGCGCGGTGAATATTTAAACATCATGGAGGTACTTTAAACGCGTAGTTTTATTTGGCATATATCTGCCTTGATTCCGATATACCCTGTAAACTTATATGCATTCAGTAGTGGTGCAACTGAAGCCTAGTTGCGCAGATAAATACCAAAGATTCAATGAATAAACGTCCCTGTGAATCATAAAGTAACATAGATATGCAATTCCCGCTTGCCCACATCACCAACTCTCCTCTATGCAACGAAAAAATGCACATTATTAATCGATGTCCTGGGCAGGCTTTCGTAGCTTGGCTCGTAGCTTTACTCTCAAAATCTCGTCGTCGGGGATATATGAGCTCCCCCTGCACGCAAGGGTCAGCATACCAACATTGATACCAAATTAAAGCAGAATTATAACTTACGAATATTGGAGACTGGTGAATGCAGGGTTCTCATCCAGTGAAACAACTGTTTGCGTAGCGGGAAGACCGTTACGCGGCGCTTCCATCATCTGTTTGGATTTTACACGAAGCGCTGTGGATGCTTCGTCTGATACATGGCCAATGGTGGTCGTGTCAATGACTAGATGTGCATCTAGCCACGTAGGAGGACTAGGCTCCTGTAGTGATATCGACACACACCAGGTCCCAGGAGGAGGCCCATACCATACATTATCGGGTGTTATTAGGAACGAGAAGCGCCACAGCCTATCTGGATGAAAACATATCGTAAATTGATCATTTCATCTGACACGAGATCGAGAACGTACTGCGCGCAACGAATTCAAGCCCAATTTCGCGAGAAACCATCATCCTTTTGTGAAATTGAGGTATCTGCATAGTTGCAGTAAATGCTCCCTCAGTGCCATCTCCAATTTCAACTGTGATAAAGTCTGTAGGATGTCTGGCGCCCAACAAAATCTGATCAGCCCCCGGAATAGAAGAGAACTCTGGGATGGCTAGGTGAAGCCGTTGGAAAGTCTTTTGGTCCGACGTCGCCAGGCATGCTAACCTCATCTCGGCAATGGTACTGGCCTCTAGTGGTTTTGCATGCGATAACAAGGCTCCTAACAAGTCGGATGGTTCTGTTCCTCCATCAGACTCTTCCACTTCTTCTCGATCGAGAAGGCTTACAGTGGTCTGCGCCGTACTCCTGCTATTGTGTGGCCTTACCGGTCGTTTCACGATAGCCCAGTAAAGTGGAGAATGACTCTCCACGAACTTCTCCTGCAGGATCGTGGAGAGTGACATGGAATGCGTCGTGCATGCCTCGGCACAACTCTGCAGGATGCCTTGGGCAGCAGGGGAGAGGGAGTCTGCACTGAATTGTTGTTCCTGCGGGCCCACGACAAGATTGCGTACCAGCCCACACACCGTAGATCTTACTTCTCCGATAGTTCGCGACGATGACTGTGTAGATGAAGACGACGATTTGAAGTTGAACCAGCTCTTCTTCGTCTTTAGGCTGGTTGTGGACTTTGTAGAAGATGAGCTAAGCGTTCGTGTGTGGCCCCTCTGCGTCGATGACGGGGGTCGGAATGGTGTTGGTGTGGTTACATTATTGGGAGCAGTCGGAAGGCTGATAGGTTGTTGAGTAAGAGAGCTCCCGCGCCTCCAGGTGTCTTGACCGATGTTACTATTTGAAGCTGCAAGATTGAGGCTCTCGTAGGCTGGAGGCGCATCTTGTGATGCTGGTACTGATGCGGTAGTAGTATTGGCAGTTGAAGAATCTGCCAAAGTTTCCTTTTCATCGGGCATTTTGAATGACGGCTTCGAAGGGTAACAGAGAAACTTGTACTGTGTTCAAGTAGGTACGCACCTATCAAGATTACGGTATGTCTCATCAAACACATAAATAAGCGATCTCGGCGGTATTCAAGTATATCACTTTGGTCCGAAGAAGTTCTAATATCTGTTCAGATTGCAGATTATTTGAATGTAAAATTTTTATTCAATTGTGGTTTTTTAGTTCTGGGTAACAACAAAACGAATTCACTGTTAGTTGTCGAGCTTCATGAAGACATGTCAATTTGTTCTACTCTGCGGCGAGCATGAAGCAGGTGAGATCAAGTTTGCATAATCCAATGCCGTGTACCCTGTATGTAATGTTACAAAGATAAAAACACAACCATACCCCAGTGGCTCATCAACTTTCTTCATCAACCTTCTTTTCTTTTCTCTTTTTCCGCTTTTTGGACTTTTCGATCCCTTCAGGTTCTTCATCGTCCATTTCCATCTCCATAGCTGCTCGCTTCTTGTGCCGCCTCTTTTCTTCAACGGTTGGCTCTGTTGTTTCGGCAGGTGCAATAAAGGCTTCTGCACGTTCTGCACGCCTTTTTTCGGTGGTTTCCGCTTGCTAAGAACGTTGTTTTCATCAGACAAATTTGGGTGAAAATAATATATTTACTTACTTGTTGCTTTCTCTTCGCTATTTCCCGTGCCTCTTTTTCTGACTGCTTGAGGAAGTATTCCCCTGATTCGAGTTGAAGATCGACCTAAATGTGTGGGTACGAAGTACGAATAGAAAATCAGATACAAAACTGAATATGCCCAATTGAAAAATTCTGACCTTTCTTGGTAATTGTGCTGGAGGGAAAGGGGTATATACTTTCTTTTTGGCTTGCGCCCTCGCCAGCTCTTCGGCGGTGGTCTCGATCCCAGCAGCTTTACGAGCCTCCACCTTTGCCTCAAGTTTCTCGTTCTTCTTGGCAGTCTTTTCTGAAGTCTTCAGATGACGTTTGCGGAACTGAGGTAGGAAGCGATCCCATGATTCTCCAGCGAGTTTGGGATCTTTTGCTAGTTCACGACGGATCATAAGTTCCTGTTTGGGAAAGTTAGGAAAAGTAATGGCACAAAGCAATGTCGTCTTACCTTGATTCTGTAGATAGGGTGTATATTTTTCATGCAATCGAGAACTATTCTCCGGACTTCTTTGAGTGCTTTGAACGGGCCCATCACACTGACGGTATTTCCTTGCACAAGGACATAGCAATTTGTAAGAAGTTCAATGGCCTGCCGAGGTTTGATGACCAAAATGACGCGCAAAGAAGGCTTTGCAACGCACCTTCAGAGTACTTCCATCCGGTCCAATGATTCTCTGCCTTCGCTTCACAAATCTTTCTTTATTCCGCACCAAGTTTCCGATTTTTATAATATCACAAGCCATATCGTCTTGTAGAACTTTGACTGCTTGGTTGATTGCCACACCACGCGCCATGAGCTTGATCATATCTCGTGCTTTCAAAATCATATAAGGGTCGAATGTTTTGCGTGTAGTCCTGACCGACATTGAACCGTGGACAAGATCAAGCGTACATGCAATACCCTAGTTGAATAGTCAAGGTCAAATCGTTCAGGTCAATTAAGGAAAGGGCATACATGGGCTTCTAGAGCTTTTGTTACAGCACTCCATACTTCGCGTAGATATTTTTCACGGTATTTTGGGAAGAGAGTAGCAAAAGACGATTCCTCTCTGAAAGGCCCAGCCTTGTTGTCTGTAGGTAGGAATGGGTCGATTTTCCACTAATGAACACGCAGAATAAGAGACATAAGAAGTAGCATATTAAAAAAGAATGCTTACGCTGTAATGAAAAACATTAAAATGTTGGAAATTTGATAATTTCTAAAGGAACTCACTGGTCAATATCCTCGGTGTCCCAAGCTACACAAATTTGGGTGATTAGCAGCCTACAAGAAACTGATAAAAGTCAAATACGTTTATCTTTCCTGTGAGCCTTGTTCTTGTTTACGACGGGCTCATTTGACGGTTCTCCTGCGTCTGACATTTGGTAATAAAGTGAAGGGAAAGAATAAAGAAGGAATAAAGTCAAATTGTGAAACGAGGTTGCAATTGGCTGAACTGATGATTATATAATCATGACTCTCTTGTGGGCCAGGCCCTGTCGTATAGAGTTGTCATAAACCACATTCTACAACATACCTTTTCTTTTTTGAATTCTGCAATCATGGACAATACTCCTGACGGAATCCCTCCCCAAGATATTTCTACCCTTTCATATGATGAGGATGTCGCTTATGAGGCACAACTACCGACAGAAGCTGAGATTGCCGCTTCCTCATTGGCGAACCGCATCAGCAGAAGCAAGGTGTACCTACTATCAGAATCATCAGCGACCAACAGGCCCGTCAATGGCAAGGTGCGCTGGTAGCCCTCTTATGTCTCTTCGGGGACAGTACGTGAAAAGCAGGATCCTAATTTCCGAGCTGGTTGGCTTTTTTCTATTACTTCTGGTCTTTCAAAGAGGAAACACGATGACGATGAGGAGGAACAGGCGGATATGGACGAGGACATGGACCAAGGCACGTTAAACTTATTCAGAATATCTAAAATAATCTAACCTTTCATCACTCAGACCCTGTGTACCGCACCAACGCGCTCCTCCTGCGCGGCTCGCCAATAGAGCATCTCCCGACTGCGCGTATCTTCGCATATGCAACACACTTTGATGCTCACCCCATGGGTCTCGAATGGGTCGACGACAATACCTGTGTCCTTGTCTTCAAATCTCGCAGAGAAGCTCTCGAAGCCTTCACCCGGTTGCAAAAGTCAGCCTCGGAAGAGCCCGAAGAAGATGACTGTACAACTGCCCGACCATTGCCTGTTGTTTTGTGGCCTCCCGAAGAGCGCATCAACGAGACGCTTGGTCAGGGCCAGGGTCTCAAAGGACCCATACGAATGCGCTGGGCAAAGCGCGATGACGTGAAGAAAAAGAATGCGATGAGAGAAAGTAAGTTTTACAAGCGGCATGGGTCTATGGCTGGAAAAGAGCTGTTCAATGGGCGCGATTTACCACCACCAAAACGAAGAAGACACGATGACTACCGGGATGACGACGCTCGGCGGGCAGAGTTAGATGACGAACTTGATAGGTTCCTGGCCGAAGACAACAGCAATGACGAGAGGCAGGGAGAGATGGACTCTGAATCTATCGAAGTTGAGGATTTACCGCCATCTCCTCCGTCGAAGATGCGTTCAGACTACATTCTCAAAGATACTTCAAAAATGCGGTCAGACTACATAAGTGGTGACGGGCGAACATTGCTCGAGCGCACTTCTCTCATTCGTGTTCACAAATCCGGATTTGACGAAGATGAGGAAAGTCCTACCTTAGCTACGCGACTGACAATACCTTTACGTCGCCGCGGTCGGGGCCGGCGAGGAGTTGGAGACAGAAACGAATATGACACCCTCGATCCTAAAACATTGGAGAGTCTGAGCGACAGGCTACAACCACAAACGACCGAAAAATTGGAATGGGGACCCGGCACCTCTGATTCAACAAAGGGTGATCGTCGGCGTGGCGAGATTCGTATCTATGGAGCATCGAATGATTTGTCAGGAGACAGAGAAAGACGCCGTAGTCACAGACGAAGGGAACGAGAGAGGGAGGGTAAACATACCGGCAAGCAGTCGCGAGGTCAACGTTTAGGGGAGCGTCCAAAGAAAACTCAGCAAGAGCTAGATGATGAACTGGATGCATTTTTGCGCGCGCCGTCATGATTATCTTGTTTTGGTTTTCTACAACCTTTCATTCCAACATCTACGTTTCTTTTTTAAAATTTGGTCATAACTATTCACCTTTTGCATTTTCACAACTTATTCTTAAAACACACGGCTTGGATGTACCGTATCGATGTTATACATATTTATAACCGCCACTATCCTAAGATAATTTGGTGGTGACAAATCCCATCTCACAATATATGCTCTGAGATTGTCCAGCAATGTGTTTTTATCTCTTGTCACCGGATTAGGCAACACCGTTTCCGTTTCGAGAATATTTGTCTTACACTCTCTCCGAAAAGTTAATTTAAAGCTTAAAGCTCCAATTGCATTTCTCTTGGGTATGGCCCCTTATATATGCCTGGATCTCCGTATATTCTCGCCGAGGGAGCCTTCGAGACTACGGGGCTCAGCATGTAAGTGTGGCAGCAGACATGATTTTATCACTGGCATATACCCTGACATCTCATTCTAGTAATGTAATGGTTAAAAGAGTAAGTAACTTTATCTTCCGTTTTCCCCTAGGAAATCAGAATAGTATAGGACCAAAAATACTTCTGTAGCGATTTAATAGTCTACAGCGGGTACTAGGTACTATGTATACCAGTACTACGGGTCCTGCAAGGAGTAAAAAATCAAAAGGGAAGACGTGGTGTGCCTTACCTCAAAACTACGGAACTAGTTTTGTTGAGGTTTAGCGGTTTGTGATGGTTCGTCCAAGCTTCAAGCCTAAGTAGAATTGGAGTTGCATTGATATGCCAAGTCCGCGCGTGTGCCTATTTTCTAATCATTTCCATAATGGGTAATTCCACGTCTTGACCACCACCCATCTCATGCACCCCTTTGCTTCGTACGTGTTACGCAGCTACTACAAAGCCACAGGATGGAACGAAGATAACCTCTATGCCAATATAACACGTTCCTCGAGTGGTATGTCTTCCCGGGTTCAACGGTTATTCTTTTTTATTATAATTTGTGACATTTTGTCTAGCTCTGTTAGATTTCTCAGTTCCTCATGGACTTCATTTCTCTGTTTCCAAAGCGCCTAACGCCCTCTTCAAAACAACATATGCCATGACGGCTATGCCTTCCCTGCAGGGCTCTGTTGGGTACATATTCACCTCCTGCGATCTTAACGTAAAGTCCTCAGGAAATGTCCGATTTAAGGACATGATAGAACGCTTCAAAGTGTATGACCAACCACGGAGGCCAGAACCAAAAGCAGAAGAATGGCTTGCAGGAGAAAATGTAGCGACTCGAGGTGAATATCTTTAAACTTTCAACTTCGATGCGGCGGTCGACTGACGATGGGCGGCATGGCAGATTACTTACTGTATGGCCGCTTTTTTCTGCCGACTGGACGGCTTGACGCACTATATTCAACGAGACTCTCCCCGACAATACAAGCATCTATCTCTGCCATATCGGATCCTCCCTCGAGTGAGTATCCAGAGCTGCGGGGGCCACGTGCGGATTTAAGTAATGTTATGATCAACGTGCAGCATGATGTCGGGAAATGGTGCACCGAATATACATGGAGTGCAGAGGACGAGATGTGGGGTATCAGGATGCTGCATAATTTTGGAAAGCTAGGCCTGTCGACCGAATCACCATCGGATGAGGTTATTGCCAAGAGACGGGGCATGAAGCGCGTGGATGAAGAGGATGCGGTCGAAGGCGGACTCAAAGGCAGAGTATCTGTCGGTGCTGAAATTTACTTCAGTGCAAAGGAGCGAAGTGCTGGCGGTATGTCCTGATATCGATTTGTAACCATTCAATGAGGCTTATTGCGAGGGCGTGTTAGTATCTACGGGCATTCGCTTCACGACATTACCCGACGCAACCCCTCCATCGTTCCAGGTACCCGTTACTGGCCCCAACACCGATACATCAACGAACACACCCCGTGCACCGCCCTCTCAGCCTCCTACGACCATAACTGCCCTCTTCAACCCCATGCTAGGACACATGTCTGGCGCATACACGGCGCGTGTATCCCGCGACCTAGCATTATCTTCACGGTTCGACTTTAATGTCTACAGCTTTGAAAGTGAGTGGGCTATGGGTGTGGAGTGGTGGTTGAGGCGCCCGCCTACTTCTCCATCAGATGAGGATGGTTTGGATACTGCTGCTTCCTACCAAGAACCACCTTCCATCCATTCAACAGATGTTCATGGCGTTGTAAAAGCACGGGCTTCGACCAATAATGTAAGAACTATCTGAATAATTATCTTTCCAGATTTTAAATATTTCTACATTCAATCTAGGACGTCTCTCTTATGTGGGAAGGTAGACTACGGAATATGTTGGTTAGTCTCGGAGTAGTGTCAGATTTTTCAAGTCGGTCGAAGCCCATCAAAGCACTAGGCCTCGAAGTTGCGTTTTTTAGCTCTGAAGAATAAGTATAATAGAGACCACCTTTCATCTAATTTTTCTTTCTTATTCTTGGGTGCACTCGCATGGATGCATTTTACTAATTCTATTTCACTTAGCTCCATATGAGAACGTTCATTCACATTTTACTTCACATTAACATGTATTATTGTTAGAAAGAAATACAATCAGGGAATCAGAACCTCCTAAGCATCAAAAGTAAGTACAGCAGTCGAGTCAAATGTTGTGTTCCAATTCCAGTTAGGAGGGAAAGTTGTATGTACAAAAAAGGACGGAAAGCAATGGTCATATATACGCAGCAAAGAAGCCAAAAGAAGAGCAGTGGGTTGGAAGTTATAGAACCAGAACGTCGCAGTTAAATTATTGATTGAAATGAGCCAAAAAAACATTGGAATGAAATTACCAAGGGGTATATCAGTAGCAGTTCGATGTGTTGAAAACAATGAAAGAAAAATTGAAAGAAGATCAGGTCAATCGTACGTGCGGGAAAATAGAGAAAAAGATGCGATAAATGCACGTGTCCGCGCAAAGAAGAAGAGCACATCACTCTGCAAGGGGGACGGATTGTGGAGGTTTTGAGGACGAAGACGAGGATGCCCCCGTCCTTCCAATGGTCCTTGCCAGGCGTGAAATCGCGTCTCCAGTAATGACAGGCCGCGAAGAAGGAGGTGTGCGCAGGTGGTTTGCCATCGCGCCCGCAGGTGGCGTCGAATGCGTTCGATTATGGTAAGAGTCATGGAATCCTCCTCCACCTCCGCTACCACCTCCTCGAGGCGTCGAGTGACCCGAACGAGAGAACCGCGGAATATATTCTCCCTGTGGTGATTTTGAGAACGATGGAGGGCGACCGACAGTATGAGCCCGTGTGTGTGTGAAACCGTGCAGGGATGTGTTGGGAGTAGGGAGGTCAGGATAGGTAGAGATGTTGGCAGGAGCGGAGACAGAGTCGGACATGGCTTTGGGTGCATGGATGGAAGCCGAAAGGCCCTCGAAAACTGGCTCCGCCTTTCCGGCTTTACTTGCCTGTTCTGGTGACGAGGATTTGGGTTGTTCTGCAGGTGCACAGACTTCGGGTTCTGGTGCTATTGGAGGTTTGGGAGTTGCAGGTTTATCAACTGGTTCATCGTTTGCTGCTAGCTGCTCAACAGGTGCAGGAACCTCTTTCTCGGGGACTGATTCAACATGTGGAGCCTCTTTCGAAATAGTGGAGTTGACATCGGATTTCGAATCTGGTTTCTTGTCCGAAGAGGTTGGATTGATAGGAGATCTAGGATATGGAGTATTCCTCATAGGCGTGGCTCCAGGCCGCAATTTGGGGGGTACGTACGAGGATGCAACTAGAGGTTTGGACGGCAAGGATGGGTGAATTGGTTTTTTGCTGGTGGAAATCATGTTATTAGGAGCAGTCTTTGATGTGTTCGAGATTACTGGTGAAGCGGGTTTCTCTTTGGCTACCGGCTCGACGACTTTGGGAAGAACAGGTTTTTCAGGCTCCTTGGATATTGAATGGGAATCAGAATCAGCACTGGCGTCCTGTGTTGACGGGTCGGTATTCACTTTGTCCGGTTCTGTTTTGGCGGGGTGGTCTTGATTTGTCACAATATTTTGAACTTGTTTTAATGGACTATTAGGGATTGATTGGGAAGTGAGATCGGGTAATGGCCTCAGACCATCAACGATGATGGGAGAGATAACATCTGCTTTCTGGGCTTTGAAAGTGGCCGGGTTGACACCCCAATCATCCAAGTCAGGTAAGCTGTCGTCGTCGTCGCCAGCCCAATCTATGTGGCTCCCTGGGGTGCTAGGCCGGTTGTGATCCATGGCGACGGCTCTAACACGCTCGACCAAGGCATCGATATCGTTACGAATGTCTGGCTTTTGGCTCATATGGGGAGGGGCATCTTTAACTGGTGCAGTATGAGGTACAGGACCCAGAAGAGGTTTGTTAGGGCGAAGAAGGTTATCATTTGGTGCTGGAGGGTTGATTTTCGGTGGGATTACAGAGTTGGACTTTCCAGTTTGGGACCGTTTTCGTCTATTACTGTGGGACGGCTTTGCAGAAGCTGGTGGAGCTGGTACGTCTGTAGGTTGTATCTGGGTTGTGAGAGCTGAAGGAATTGCCCGCGACGCTCGCCGAGAAGGTGGCTTTGCAGATTTGGAAGAAGGAGAAGAGGTGATCGATTTTTCGGGGATAGAGGGGGAAGCTGAATGGGACGATGATCCGGAAGGTTTGGAGGCGGCCGAGGATGGAACTTGGAGAGTATCAGTCTTTGGGTTTGACTTGTGGTCATCGTCAGGCTTTGAATCCTTGCTAGAAGGACCTCCACCTCCACCTTCACCTCCACGGCCGCTGCCTCCACCGCGCCCTGATCTGGCTCCACCACGCCCTCTTCCGCGCCCATTCCTACTTAGACCACTGAAAGCACTTCCTGGTTCGCCAGACCTACCCCATCTAGGTGTAGAATTGGTGCCAGAGGTTGCGGAGGTGGCCATTGTTGAAAAAGGCCAGACGTGTTTTGAATATGGCTGACAAAAAATAAGTACTATAAGATACGAGCTTGCAAGGGAAACATACGATGTGAAAACGAGAAGGACTAGGATTAGAATGAGTACAAGAAGGTTGGTGTCTGAAAGTGATCCAAATAGCTCACAAGAGCCAAATACGGCAAAGCACAAATCAAGTCGCGCCTTGACTCCTTTCCTCCATCATCAAAATCATGTCCAAGGCTTCACAACCTGAACTCAAAAAGGTGTTGTTTATTTTATTGCGCATTTAGCCAAGTGGCACGTATGCTAACTCTAAGTTCGCAGTTTATGGATAAGAAATTATTCATCCATCTCCAAGGTGGACGAAAAGTGAGCGGCGTGTTGCGCGGCTACGACCTTTTCTTGAACCTGGTCATCGACGACGCGATGGAGGAAAGCAGCCCTGCGCAGAAGCACCCCATTGGAACAGTTGTACGTTTATTTCAAGCTTATGCATGAATCTGTCGCTGAAAATCGATGCGCTCTCAGGTTATCCGTGGTAACAGTGTAACGTCGATGGAAACGCTGGAAGCAATTCGGCCATAATACAAGACATTGGGTGGTTTGTATATAATGATTTCGCAGCTGTGTCCCGTCTGCTGTAGAAGAGAAATGAACTGTACTGAATTTGGGATTTGCAATTGTATCTGATGATGTTGAGAAGCGTTGTTTGGCTGGGACGTTCATGTCAAACTTACCTGAGTGCACTTTGACTTTTTTCCTGAATTTGTGACTGTCATATGCGCGATGAAACGTCGCGTCTTTTCACATCCAATACTTAGACACTGCTCACGGCCAATATCTCGCTCGTATTCTGCACATTTCCCCACAACTCTCTCCACCGCCGAACAGTACTCTTTCCGCGACCTTGCCAATGCACTCGCCGACAAATCCGCAGATCCTTCCTATGTCTGGGCAAACTACAGCAATCTCCTAGCACAACTCGGCAGCTACTCCTTGCCCCTCGAGGTCCACCAAAAGGTTCTGCGTCACTGTACTCCCTCCATACACACTATCAAACGCGCTCAAATTAGAGAGCTCGAAAAAGGAACACACAACTACTCACCCCCGGACGTCGAATCCCGGTTCA